>NW_027361708.1:16171666-16817500 GCF_039654945.1 Dendrobates tinctorius | reverse complement strand
CTAAGACAAAGCCTAGATCCTCAGGATACATTCACACCATGGGCGAGGCCAGGATCAAACCTAGGAGGGGGACAGAACCACATACAGCACACCTCGGCTGCTGCAGAACCTCATACTGTACACCCCTACACTTGAAAATAAAGCCTGCACCTTAAGTAGATGTGGTGATGAATGCAGTGTATTTATTCCAACTATCAATTGATGTTGATGTGTTACTCAAGACAAGCAATGCCTGTCCTGGGTATCCTTTTGGGCAGCTATGAGGTGTACTTGACTGGTGCTAAAAAAAAAAAAAAAAAAGTGTTAGTCTGTGTGCTACCTGGCTTTCATTCTTCTTGGTACAGATAAGATCTGGATAAACAGATATGGATAGAGCAGATTTCTAATCTGCTTTTGCAATTGAAAACCTTATTTATGAGCTCAAAAACCTTTCAGGTGATGCGTTTTTTTAAAAATCTGATCTGCTTTTGCAGCTGAAAAACGTATCCTCAAAAAAACGCTGTGTGTGAATGTAGCCTTAGATCAGGACTAGAACAGGCATTTATAGGACATTTCATAACTTTCCCAAATTCCAATGAAAAAATATTCTGCACATTCTGCATTGAACTACTGTACCCAATTTATTATATATTTTAGGAGCCGGAGTCGGTCCATTTTATACCGAATTCCGACTCCACAGCCCTGCTTGGCACCTGTCCACACTGCCAAAAGTACCAATACCTTGTTTAAAAACACTATCCCTGTGCTTGATTGGCCAGCAAACTCGCCTGACCTTAACCCCATAGATTCTCTATGGGGTATTGTCAAGAAGAAGATGAGATACCAGACCCAACAATGCAGACGAGCTGAAGGCCGCTATCAAAGCAACCTGGGCTTCCATAACACTTCAGCAGTGCCACAGGCTGATTGCCTCCATGCCACGCTGCATTGATGCAGTAATTGATGCAAAAGGAGTCCTGTCCAAGTAATGAGTGCATTTACAGAACATACATTTCAGATCCAACATTTTGGATTTTAAAATCATTTTTCAAGCTGGTGTTATAAAGTAATCTAATATACTGAGATAATGACTTTTGGGTTTTCATTAGCTGTAAGCCATAATCATCAACATTAACAGAAATAAACACTTGAAATAGATCACTCTGTCTGTAATGACTCTATATAATGAGTTTCACTTTTTGTATTGAAGAACTGAAATACATTTTTTTGATGTTCTAATTTTGTGAGATGCACCTGTATGTGTCAGAAGAAGTCTACAAAGCTGATCACACATAGAAATAAGTGGCCATTACCAAATAAAACCTGTGCGGCCAGTATTAATTGTATATTGGCTTTCTGAAAAGCTTGTAGTGAACATGAAATCTAATGATACCATGGGTATTTAAGTACAATTATAAGTGAAGTTCAGCCATGAATGTTTCAACAAAACACCAGATCATCATTTATTGAACAGTCGCATTTAATATGTCAGTCTATTCGGACTGAAATCCATTATTTCCCATTTAATTGTCCCATGACATTATGTAGAGGAATTCCATTAAGTGAGAAAAGGAATCGCATTAAATTCTGACAGGTGACCGTAAGAAGGAATTGATTTTTCAGGAAAGGAATCATTTTTCATGAATAATACACATACAAAGCACCCTGAGAACGCCAGAACCTGTTTAAGCACTTATTCATTATCACCGTTATTAGGTTATGAAAAGAGTTACGGTAGTTTTCTCACTGCTGCAATCAGGGCTGTGGAGTCGGTAAGCCAAACCTGCGACTCCGACTCCTCAATTTCCCTTACACCAACTCTGACTCTACGACTCCAACTCCCACATATATTGCTTATATTTAAGTGAAAAATATATTGTAGTACAATGTGAACATCAGACATTTAATCATTTTTATGATACAATAATCAAGATATTTAGATAGAACATAATATCTATTTATTGGAATACAACTTTAGAACACAAAACTGTAATAAATTGTAAATATGTAATACACTAATATCAAATATATATATATATATATATATATATATATATATATATATATATATATATATATATACACACTATGTAATAAACTATGTAAGTGGCAAAAAACAGTTTTCAACAAAAACATACTAAATAACATTTGTGCAGTCTATGAATTTGTTCTAAGAAATAGAATTGCCTCCATCAGATCCTCCTCAAATCTGCCCTAATAATTTTAAGGCTAGAGAACTACCTCTCTACACTAACTTGGGTTGGAGGCAAAGCCGTAACCACATGGGCAACATCTCTAACAATTTCCGGGTTTTGATGAACGGTTGAATTTTTCTTTGAGAGCAAGTGAAACATTTTGCTGAAATATGGTCAATCTGCTTGCTATAGGAGACGGAGTGAAATCTTTTCCTTGCGGCAACGCTTTGCCTGCTCCATGACATCCAAATACTTGTCAAAGTCAAACTCCTCATCTGATGAGGATGAATATATGGCAGCAGTAGCACTGTCAGGACCCGAGTCCTCTTGCGCCTCGCAGTCCTCCTGTAGGCCACTCATCCTAACTGCTACCTCAGTCAAAGCTTCTTTTCCTTTAGTAAGCTCTTGCTCATCCAGACACATACAATGACTTGAGTCCACATAAACAGCTGCCAGAAAAATTTTATTTTCCAATAGCTGTGTCTGTTTCATTGAAGCAGAAATGCCATCTGCGATTAAACCTCCTATTTGGGACAGGCAAAATAGCAAGTTCTTCCACTCCCTTATGAAAATGCCAGGAGTTAAATCCTCAGCTTGTAATTTTATAGTCACGGTAAATGGGTGATTAAGCAATTCCTTCAATTCAGCTACCTGTGTCCATTGACCTTCATTTAGGGTTACCTGAGGGTTCGCCTTATCTATAAGAAACGGTTTTAGTTCAAGCAATCGCTCAATCATTAAATAAGTGTTGCCAAACCGAGTAGCTTGATCAACAATTGCCCCTTTCCCAGCACGTCTCTTCAAGATGGAGTCAATTTTAGGGGTTCTAGCGGCAATAACCAATTTCCTCACTTTTCCAATCAGATTTCCAGCATGTCCCTCTTGCAGACTATCATTGCCAGCTGCAGCGTTTGCACAACTTTTTCACTTTTGGAGCTTGGGGCCCAGGAATCGGATCCTGTGCAGGGCAGGCACCCCTCCCCTTCCTCTCTGGTGAAGACTGCAGAAGACAGGACAGAGGGGAGATTGCCCCCTGCAGTCTGGAGCCGGTGCAGGACGGAAGCACTGCAGCATACATGTGAGTTTTGATAGGTGCATGCTCTTGCCTTTAGGGGGGGCAGCTGCCCCTCGCTGGCTACGGCCATGATTCACACACAGCGTTTTTGCGGATCCGTTTTTTTTTTGCAGTAAAATGCAGTGACTCTGGGCATCCCAGCAAAGTCAATGGGTTTCAAGATATGACATTCAGACACATTGTTTTGTGAGGATCTGTTTTTGGGCTGAATGAGCATGTCAAGTTGTGTGGTGTTTTTCTAATCTGCTTTTGCTATTGAAAACATTATCTATGAGCTCAAAAACCTTTCAGGTGATGTGGGTTTTTTAAAAAGCTGATCTGCTTTTGCAGCTGAAAAACGTATCCTGAAAAAACGCAGCAAAAACGCTGTGTGTGAATGTAGCCTTAGATCAGGAATAGAACAGCCATTTATAGGACATTTCATAACTTTCCCAAATTCCTATGAAAAAATATTCAGCACATTCTGCATTGAACTACTGTACCCAATTTATTATATATTTTAGGAGTCGGTCCATTTTATACCGACTCCGACTCCACAGCCCTGGCTGTAATATCTCCACCACCGCATACAAGTCCAGAGATCCAGCAAGCTGGACATATTGTACTTCATGTTGGTGGTAAAATTTCATTCATATAGCTTGCGTTTATTCGCAATTTTCCAACTTTGAATTGTTATGCTGTTAAATCACAGAGATATGGCACACAAAAAGCTTAATAAGTAACATCTCCCACATGTTTACTTCAGCACAATTTTGGAACCAATTTTTTTTTTTTGTTAGGAAGTTATAAGAATTAAAAGTTGACCAGCGATTTCTCATTTTTACAACACTTTTTTTTTTAGGTACCACATCACCTTTGAAGTCACTTTGAGGGGTCTATAAGATAGAAAATACCCAAAAGTGACACCATTCTAAAAACTGCACCCCTCAAGGTGCTCAAAACCACATTCAAGAAGTTTATTAACCCTTCAGGTGCTTCACAGGAATTTTTTGAATGTTTAAAAAAAAAATGAACATTTAACTTTTTTTCACAAAAAAATTACTTCAGGTCCAATTTTTTTATTTTACCAATGGTAACAGGAGACATTGGACTGCAAAAGTTATTGTGCAATTTGTCCTGAGTACGCTGATACCTGATAATGTGGGTGGGAACCACTGTTTCGGCACATGGCAGAGATCGGAAGGGAAGGAGCGTCGTTTGACTTTTTCAACGCAAAATTGGCTGGAATTGAGATTGGACGCCATGTCACGTTTGCAGAGCCCCTGATGTGCCTAAACAGTGGAAACCCCACACAAGTGACCCCATTTTGGAAACTAGACCCCCCCAAGGAACTTATCTAGATATGTGGTGAGAACTTTGAACCCCCCAAGGGCTTAACAAAAGTTTATAACGCACAGCCGTACAATTAAAGAATCATATTTTTTTCTACAAAAATGAGCTTTTCACCCCAATGTTTTCCCAAGGGTAACAGGACCCCAAAAGTTATTGTGTAATTTGTCCTGAGTACGCTGATACCCCATATATGGGGGTATACGACTATTTGGGTGCATGGAAGAGCTCGGAAGGGAAGTAGCGCCAATTGACTTTTTTGGCTGGAATTGAGATCGGACACCATGCCACGTTTCCAAAGTCCCTGATGTGCCTAAACAGTGGAAACCCCCCACAAATGGAAACTAGACCCTCCAAGGAACTTATCTAGATGTGTGGTGAGCACTTTGAACCCCCAAGTGATTCACAGAAGTTTATAACGTAGAGCCATAAAAATAAGATCATATATTTTTTTTTCCACAAAAATATTTTTGCCCACAATTTTTTTTATTTTCCCAAGGGTAACAGGAGAAATTGGACCCCAATAGTTGTTTTGCAATTTGTCCTGAGTAGGCTGATACCCCATATGTGGGGTAAACCACTCTTTGGGCGCATGGCAGAGCTTGGAAGGGAAGGAGCACCGTTTGACTTTTTCAATGCAGAATTGGCTGGAATTGAAATCAAACGCCATGCTGCGTTTGGAGTGCCCCTGATGTGCATAAACAGTGGAAACTTACCAATTCTAACTCTAACCCTAACCCCAACACACCCCTAACCCTAATGGGAAAATGGAAATAAATACTTTTTTTTTTTTCATTTTATTATTTTTCCCCAACTAAGGGGGTGATAAAAGAGGGGTTTGATTTACTATTTTTAGCAGGTTTTTATGTTTGGCAGCTGTCGCCAGCTAAAAGACTCTTTTTATTGTAAAAATAGTTTTTGCATCATCACCTTTTGAGAGCTATAATTTTTCCATATTTTGACCCACCGAGACATGTGAGGTCTTATTTTTTGCGGGACAAGTTGACGTTTTTATTGGTACCATATTCGGGCACGTGACCTTTTATGATCGCTTTTTATTCTGATTTTTGTGACGCAGAATGAACAAAAAACAGCATTTCATAAATTTCTTTTGGGGGGTGCGTTTACACTATTCCGCGTGCAGTAAAATTGATAAATAAGTTTTATTCTTCGGGTCAGAATGATTACAGCGATACATCATTTGTCTTTTTATGTTTTGGCGGTTTTATGCAATGAAAACCATTTTATATTAAATAATTATTTTTGCATTGCTTTATTCTGCCAGCTATAACTTTATTTTTTCGCTGATGATGCTGTATGGCAGCTTGATGTTTGCGGGACAAGATGACGTTTTCAGCGGTACCATGTTTATTTATATCGGTCTTTTTGATCGCGCGTTATTGCAGTTTTTGTTCGGCGGTATGATGATAAAGCATTGTTTTTTGCTTTTTTATTTTTTAAGGGGTTCACTAAAGGGGTTAACTAATGGAACAGTTTTATAGGGCAGGTCGTTATGGACGCAGCGATACTAAATGTGTACTTTTATTGTTTGTTTGTTTTTTGTTTGTTTTTTTATTACCAAAGAATGAATTTATTAGGGAATATATATTTTAATTTAGGGATTTTTTTTATAAATTATTTTTACACGTATTCTTTTATTTTATTGTGTCAGATCACTAATCTGACTCTGCATAGCGCTGTGTCAGATCAGCGATCTGACAGGCGCTGCTGCAGGCTTCCTCAGCCCTGCTCTCAGCAGGCACTGACGTAGCCGTCTCCCTGCAGGCCCTCGAAGGCCCCCGCAGCCAACTTGGATCCGGGGGCCTGCAGGGAAGAAGACCCTCGGAGCAGCGCAGCACATCGTGCTGCTGCGGGGGTCTCTGGGAAGCACGCAGGGAGCCCCCTCCATGCCCGATGCTTCCCTAATCCCCCAGTACACTGCGATCATGTTTGATCGCAGTGTGCCAGGGGTTACTGTGCAGGGGGCGGTCCGTGACCGCCCCTGACACATAGTGTCGGGTGTCAACTGTGATAATCAGCTGACACCCAGCCGCGATCAGTGGTGCTCCCCCTGGGGGCGCTGCTGATGTACTATCCCGTACCCGGTCAGAAGGGCCTGGGTACTGTGGACGGGATAGTACGTTTGATGTCAGAAAGGGGTTAAAAACTTCCATTTAAATAGGTCGTCACAATAGGACAGTATTCAGATGTTAACTCATTTTGACTTGAACTTTTGTTAATCGCAACATAGTGTTATGATTAAGATTGTTCAAGTGAAAAAGCATCAACATCTGAATACTGTCCTATTGTGACGACCCTTTTAAATGGAAGTTTAATATAGTAAAAAAAAAAATCTTTTACCGGGGATGTCAGTTTTCCTTTTCAAATTTGAAGGTTATGTGCCATGTTTCAGGTATACCTGTAGTCTGTGCATTATTGATCTTTGTAACACAATTATTAATGAAGTGTATGTTCACATGTTTTTGCTGTAGTTTTATAATGCAAATTTTCAGCTGTGTTTTATAGTACCAGCAAAGTATGAGTTTTCAGAAACCTCATGCACCCAGCTTGATTTTTTTGTACTCCGTATTTTGTGCAAAACCTTTGGTTTTGCAGAATGGAGCATGGTCAAAAAAAAAAAAACACCGAAAGGACGCAGGTATCAGATTTTGCTTCATTTTTGTGCCAAAACCTGATGAAATTAGAATCAGATTTTTTTTCTTTGCACTTAACATGCACAAGAGACACATGTAGCACAGCAGAAGCACAGCAAGAAAAACTGAGGAAAACCTGCTTTTTATTCTGCAGTTTCTTTAATGCCAAGAGAGCAGGTTTTGCTTGAGGAAAAAAACGCTGAAAACCGCCCACTGTGAACATAGCCTTACATGTGAAAAGAGTCAGCGTATGGATGAGCTGTCATAGGGCCCCGTCACACATACCGACTCACCAGCGATCCCGACAACGATATCAACGTGTCAGGATCGCTAGAGAGTCGCTACATGATCGCTGGTGAGCTGTCAAACAGACAGCTTCACCGACGATCAGGACCAGCGACACCGAGCGCGTGGCGTCGCTGTGTACTTTAGTTACCAGCGTGCTGATGCAGGGAGCTGGTATCTAAGGGGCGTGTGTCACTTCGAAACCCGATGTGTACCTTGGTTACCAGCTCCCTGCATCAGCGCGCTGGTAACTAAAGTGCACAGAGGGTTTCTAGGCGCTGCACACCCCTTAGAAACCCTGCGTTTACCCTAGCTACCAGCTCCTGGTAGCTGGTCTCCCGCCTGTCACACGCAGCAGTGCGTGCTGGCCAGCGGGAGACCAGTGATCCCAAAAATGTCCAGGGCTTTCCACAGCGATCAGTGATACCCGGCAGGGGGGCCGGTCGTTGATAGGTGTCACACACAGTAATCTCGCTGGTGAAATCGCTGTTGCGTCACAAAACTATGTGTGACGAGGGCTTTATGCCTGTACTCTGCATGGTCAATCTCCAAGCACTTACCAGGTCCCAGTGAAACACCTCGACTCCGAGTCCAGGGCACCCCTGTGCTGGACTGCATTGATGGATGCTAAGATGCAGTGTGATAACTTTTCTCCATACAATGCTACTTGTGGAAGGACAAGTTACTGCAGTTCACCTATTGAAATGAAAAGGTGTCCAAGAACCCCCAGCAATAAATGCTGCACAGGATGGACTTTTTATATAGCTAATACAGGGCATAGTGATCAGGGCAGTATGTTTAAGGAAAAGTGTGACTAAACAGTTGTGTTAATAGGCTTTTGCTATGTAATCTGAGAGCAGCATGATGTAGGGGCAAAGACCCTGATTCCAGCAATGTGTCACTTACTGAGATGTGTATTGTAGTTTCAATAAAGTCAGTTTGTCACTAGAGGACTAGTTGTCCAGTGCCATGTAGTCCTCCTGCTCTGTGTAACTCTGCCCTCACCACCTCTGCTGCCCGGGCAGTGTTTCAGTCACTGCTGTGTGTATATTGTGCAGAGGCAGGAACCTCCCCACCCCCCGCGCACTGACCGACTGACAGCCATCCCTAATGCTGAGCTGCTGATAGTGTGGGCGACGCAGTTAGTCGCCACTCATTATACACAGAGCATTGATTGAAACCGGGAGGCTGCCCGGTCCAGAACACCATTAAACTGGAGATCAACCCCAAATCTGCTGGTTAGGCCTCTTTCACACTTCCGTTTTTTTGGTCAGTTACAATTCGTGAAAAATGCAAAAGACGGGTCCGTTTCCGTTGTGACACCAACGTATGCCACCGGACCGTTGTTTTGACGGATCCGCTGAAGTCGGAAATTTAAAGGAACTGCAGCAGAGAGAAAATATTCTGCCGCCAGAATGGGAGTTAGGGTTAAATTTCCGGCAAGGAAATTCTTCCGGGCATGCTCAGTGTAAAAATGCGGATCCGTGCAGACAAAAAAAGTTTCATTGTCTGTCCACTCAAGTCAGCGGACGCCAAAATTTTGGCGGATCCGTCAAAAAAATGGATCCAACAGATGACCATCCGTCAAAATCTGCCGCTAACGCAAGTCAATGTGAAAAAAAACGGATCTGCCAAAAAGAATGGCGGATCCGTTTTTTTTTTTTTTTTTTTTTTGCAAAACGGCGGATTTTGACTGATGGAAACAAACGGAAATGTGAAACAGGCCTTAGTAATAGTGTCTTTTTCAGGTGAACAGTTCAGACACTGGACCCAGGTCTCTATGCAAAAATGCTCCTGTGCCTTAATAGTCCAATTTTACAGAAACAATAACCAGGCCGTTCGGAGGTGTGTGCTCTGTGTATAGCCAACATATGTGGGCACAAGAGAAGAAAATTCACTCAATTATGATTTCTCTTTAGAAAGGTGATTATTTTTTTTCCATACCCAAATCTATGTGTGTAAGAGTATGTATAACATTATGTCACTACGTCTGTGGACAAGACCAGGTTTTTGATCCTGTATTTCTTCTGCGTCTTGTGCCTTTAATTATCTTTACAGGACGAGACATGTGGTTACCATAGTAGCAGCCTCCATTTTATAAAGGTGTCAGAGAGGGTGAGTGTCAAAGGAACCATCACAGGCAGGGAAGGTGGGAGAGACTGTGGCTGATCTGTCTGTAATGAACACGACACTGATAAGATGTTGTAATATTGACCCGCAGATGACAAGAGAAATGAAATTGTACATAGTGTGTATAGAGTATACATAACATGACATAACATATAACACTGCATATAACAGTCAGATATTACACCACATATAATAGCCATATATAACATATAATGTGGTGTTATCTGTGCAGGCTCGGACTGGCCCATAGGGTAACAGGGGAATCCCCCAGTGGGCCCCTGTGCAGATCTTGGCCCCCAGCCCCACTGTATGGCCAGTACTTGGCATAATTCTCTTCATACACACTGTACAGAAAACCATAACCTCCCAGACAATGATCAGAGAGGGACTGTTTTCCTTCACCGTAAATCTCACTTTTAAGAGGAGCCCACAAGTTCTCAATAGGGTTTAGGTCCGATGAGGAAGGGGCCGTGCACTATTCTTTCACCTTTTAGGCCATGTTCACACATTCAGTATCTGGGCAGAATTTACCTCAATATTTGTAATCTAAAATTAGAAGTGGGTGAAAAACACAGAAGTGGTGACGTGTTTCTATTATACTTCTCTTGTTCATCTCCTGGTTTTGGATTACAAATACGGAGGTATTTGTCACAAGTCACTTCTCAATGTAAGTCTATGAAGGCAAGGTTGGATATTGAGAGCTTGTGTGACCATTAGTTCCGACTTCAGTCAAGTTAGAAGCTGTTACAGGATGGCGGGACCTGTGTGGTGCCGGGTTTGAGCAGTAGACGGCAAGTATACTACTAGGGGTGGGAACATGGATTAGCAATACCACTCAAGCACTGAACTTAAATAATAAAAAAAAACATAGGTAGTGATGAGCGAACACTAAAATGCTTGAGTGCTTGTTGCTCAAATCGAGTTGGTGGGATGCTCAGGCGGCCTTGACTCAAGTGTCGAGTATAATTGGAAGTCAATGGGAAACTCAAGCATTTTCCACGAAGCCCCAAAGGGGGCAGGACAATTGCTGAAATGGCTGGAAACAGCAATCAAATGGAACGGGAACACCCGTGGGGAAGAAGCCTGGACGCATCTCTTGACTCCCAGGTCACTGCTGGTCACTAAAACATTTTACAAAAAAATTACATGGGTTCCCCCTAATTTTTGATAACCAGCCAAGATAAAGCACACAGCTGGAGGCTGATATTATCAGGCTGGGAAGGGCCATGGTTATTTATCCTTTCCCAGCCTAAAAATACCAGCCCTCAGCCTCTGCAGAATTGGCGCTTTGCCCAGCTCTTCCCGATTGTTTGGTGAAGTGACAATCTGGGTAATATTTTTTGGGCTTGATGTCATCTGACACTATACAAGCAGACATCAATCCCAAAAAAAATATTACCTTGATTGCCACCGCACCAGGGCAATCGGAAAATGCCAGAACTGGCGCATCTAATGTGATTTGCCAATTCTGGGGTAGCTGCGGGTTGCTATTTTTAGGTTGCCAAAAACCAGTGATCTTTCCAACCTGATATCAGCCCCCAGCTGTCTGCTTAAGCCCTTTCCGCCATCAGGTGTAATAGTACATCCCTTTGATGTGGGCTCCGGCGGTGAGCCCACATCTTTTCCGGCACATGGCAGCTGTTTAGAACAGCTGCCATGTGCCTGGAATAGCCGCGGGTGGAATCGCAATCCTCCCGTGGCTATTAACCGTTAAATGCCGCTGTCAAACTCTGATAGCGGCATTTAACATGCGCTTCTGGCAATCGCTCCAGAAATCCGCCCACCGGTAACCCCCGTCATGTGATCGCAGGTCACCGGTGGGTTGGCATGACAACCAGAGGTCTCCTGGAGACCTCTATGGTTGTCACTGCCAGCTTGCTGTGCGCGGCACCCTGTGGTCGGCGCTCATGGCAAATGAGTAATTCAAGTACATATAGGCGAGATCTGATCATCGCCTATATGTAGCAGAGCCGATCGAGTTATGGCAGCTTCTATTGAAGCATGCCAAAAGTAAAAAAAAAAAAAAAAAGTTTTTAAAAATATGAACGTTCAAATCACCCCCCTTTCACCTCATTCAAAATAAAACAATTTAAAAAAAAAAAAGACATACACATATTTGGTATCGCTGAATATACAATCGCCCAATCAATAAAAACAAGGATTAACCTGATTGCTAAACGGCATAGCGAGGGGGGAAAAAATCAAAACGTTAGAATCACGTTTTTTTGTTTGACGCGATATTGCTTTAAAATGCAATAACGGACGATATAAAAATCATATCTGCACAAAAATGGTATCATTAAAAACGTCAGCTCGGTACGCAAAAAAATGAGCCTATATCACGATTTTATTTATTTTTTTTTAACAAAGTTTGGCCCTTTTCTTTTTTTCACGACTTGGATACAGAACCTAGACATGTTTGGTGTCTGTGAACTCATAATGACCTGGAGAATCATAATGGCAGGTCAGCTTTAGCATTTAATGAACCTAGTAAAAAAGCAAAACAAAAAAGTGGGATTGCACTTTTTTTTTTTTTTTTTTTGCAGTTTCACCTCACTTGGAATATTTTTCCCATTTTCAAGTACATGATATGGTAAAACCAATGGTGTCAATCAATAGTACAACTCGTCCTGCAAAAAACAAGCCCTCACATGGCCATATAGAGAGAACAATAAAAAAGATATGGCTCTGGGAAGAAGGGGAGCGAAAAACAGAAACTTAAAAATGAAAATACCTTTGGGGTTAAGGACTTAAACTTGATTGGTAATCAAAAATAGGGAACACCCCATGTCTTTTTTTTTTTTTTTTTTTTATAGGTTTAAAAAGTTAAACACCCTTAAGTGCCATATGAAAGGCACTAAAGAGTGCAACTTTATAATGTTTAGGAGCGTTGAGAAGGGCCGACATTAATCTAAGCTCTCCCTCCTACAGTATCTCTCCCTGGACTTCTTCCAGAGGACAGTGTGCCGAGCATCGCGTCCTATATAAGATCCATTGGCGCGATGTGGCCAGCCAATCACAGTAATGCCAGTGGCCAACAAGGCTACTGCATTAAAGTATATGGCGGGCAATCCCTGCATGTTTATTGGCTGGCTGACCGCCGCAAAACATGCAGGGAGGGGTGTCGAGCATGGCGCTTGAGCACCCACAATAGTAATCGAGTAACGAAAGTGCCTGAGCATCCCGATGCTCGCTCATCACTAACTGGGGTGATTCTTTAAGGCCTTTACTGGCAGCCAAGCAGTGGAGAGTTTGATGCTGCTATGGAGCATTGTTTGGCATAAAAATCTAGGTTTTCTCGAAAGATGCAGATTTTTTCCTCTACTGCTGTTTAAAGGGAATCTGTCACCCTTTTTTTTTTTTTCGAATAGGAGCTGCTGGCACCGACATCAGGGGCTTATCTACAGCATTCTATAATGCTGTAGATAAGCCCCCGATGTAACCTGAAAGAGAAGAAAAAGGAGTTAGATTATACTCACCGGGGGGGGGGGGGGGGGGGCGGTCCAGTCTTGATCCGATGGGTGTTGCAGACAGTCCGGCGCCTCCCATCTTCATACGATGCCGTCCTCTTCTTTTCTTCCTGTAGTGGCTCCTGTGCAGGCGCACTGCTCTGCCCTATTGAGGGCAGCGCAGAATACTGCAGTGCGCAGGCGCCGGACCTCTCCTGGTGCCTGCGCACTGCAGGACTTGACTCTGCCCTCAATAGGGCAGTGCAGTGCACCTGCGCAGGAGCCACTACAGGAAGAAAAGAAGAGGACGGCATCGTATGAAGATGGGAAGCACCAGACCGGATGCCGGGGTGAGTATAATATAACTCGTTTTTCTTCTCCATCAGTTTACATCGAGGGCTTATCTACTGCATTACAGAATGCTGTAGATAAGCCCCTGATGTCGGTGCCGGTAGCTGATAGGGCTAAAATGGGGTGACAGATTCCCTTTAAAGAAATTTTCTGTTAAACACTGACAGTAGGTTTGGGAGTTGATTTTGAGTCCATCTTCAACCTAAAAATGTCCAACTAGCTCAACTTTAATAATAGCATAGCAATACCCCACCTCTAACTTGCTGGCACCTGAGTTGAAGTGGAGGTCTGTGCCTGGTATGGATCCAGCCATTTGATCCGTCAAGAGTCACTCTCGTTTCATCAGTCTATAAAACCGTTCAAAAATCTGCCTTTCGATATTTCTTGGCCTATTCTTTACATTTCCCGTTCTGACTTGCTCAGTGGTGGTCGAGTTTCAGCCTTCCTCATCTTGGCCATGTTTCTGAGCACTGAACATATTGTACTTATGGTGACAAACCGTCTGTTTTCTCTATAGGGAGTCCAGCTGTGTCTGACAGCCGGCTCACTGTTCCTGCAGCTGCAACATGGCGTGCAGCAGCTCTGCTATGCAGCCACCTTTTAGCCTGTCACTGCAGAGTAGAACGTGGACAGCACATCAATAATATTGATTTTCAGACCGAAAAATTTGGCCGCCAAATGTTTTACTTAGTTGCCATAATTGTAAAAATCTTTTTTGTTTGATTTTTTTTTTTTTTTTTTGTATCCTTGAAGCACAGAATGTTTAAAGGGAATTTGTCAGTAGGATTAACCCTCCTAAGATGCGAATAAGGACACAAGAAGCTGAACAAAATGATACCCATAGATCTGTGATCTGATGTCTTATTCCAGAGAAATCCACATTTTTCTTAATATGTAAATGAGCTCTTCAAGACTGTGGGCCGGACCCTGATCTGTGTGAGAATCTGCCTCCAGAGATTATTGTAAATTAAAGGGGGAGTTACCAGTGTGAGTCATGTAATGACTGGCTGTCTGCTCTACATGTCTCACCCTAATAATGCCTCCTTGTATTTAAGATGCGCTCTGGAGCCTGATTCTCAGTGAGATCTGTCACGGCCCACTTAACAGATGATATCCATACTAAGAAAAACGTGCATTTCTCTGGTATAAGAATATCATTTTATTCAGCTTCCTACGACCTACATAAGATGCCTTAGGAGGGTGGATCTCGCTGACCATTTCCTTTTTAATAAATTTTCCGAACAGAAATGTCCTTATGAAGATCCAAGCAGCAGCATAGTGTGTAATGTTGCATACCTAATTTTATTTTATTATTTTTTTTCAGTGATTTCTATTTATACACAGTTTGTGCAATTCATAGAAACGGGCACAAGACAAAACAAAGATGTCTGCACGAGGGGGGAAGAAGAAAACCACCAAACTGTCCCGCTCCTCCAAGGCTGGAGTCATCTTTCCAGTTGGTAGGATGATGCGTTACTTAAGAAGAGGCACACATAAGTACAGGATAGGCATGGGCGCCCCTGTGTATATGGCTGCTGTCATAGAGTATTTGGCTGGTAAGTAACGATAGGTATTCTTTACTCTTCAACTAAAAGTAGATCTGCATGTAACTCCATACTGGAAGTCTGAAGCGGGCCATACATGTTTTATATTTTGAAATATTGCAAGAGTAGCCCAGCCGCCGACAATGTATTGCTAGCTATTGCAGATGAGAATTTCAAGGGAAACAATGGATTTTCAAAATAACCATTTTTCGGAAACAATTGTGCAGTGTTTGGGCTCCGTCTGTGCAGGCAGGGCTGCTGGCACCATATGTTTTATACACAGACTATAGCATAACCCATTCAAGCACAGTATATAGTCAAGCCTGCACAACAAAAGCAGTAGATCAGGAAGGAAGGAAGAGTGCAGTTCACAATGCACAGACTTGACCAGGAGCAAGACCCAATCAGAAAACTTCTGAAATGGAACTTTAGAAAGGCCACTTGTGGTTATGAGAAAACCTCTTTAATATGCAAAACAAGTCTGATCAGTACAAATCATACCACAGAGACTCCACTCATCCTCCTGTAAACGTGCCCGGGGCGCTAGCCGTAGCAGAGTGTCATGTATCTGACACCTCGGGGTGTTACAGAAAACAGGGGGGTCTGCTTCCAGCATGTGTGTTGCTGTTGCCACGGACACTTCCCGACCCCTCTGGCTCACCACGCTTATTGTTGCTGTGATCCCTCGCTACCCTGCAAACGGGAAACTACCACAGTCCATAAAAACAAGTTCAACTTTACTGTCAGCTTCATTTATCAAGAAATCACAGCAGGAGATGCAGACGTCGTCCTTTGGGTTACAGTACTGTGGCATGTCTTCAACATGTCTTCTGCGGCACAGTTGGAGAAACTCCTCCCTAGCAGAGTTAGGGATTTTCAAGCTTCCTAGCCAGCTGTGACACTTTACCTTCTCCTGCCTGTTTCACACGTCAGTCAAAATCCGCCAGTTTTAGAAAAAAAAACGGATCCGCCCCTTTTTTGGCAGATCCATTTTTTTCCCCCATAGACTTGCATTAGCGGCGGATTTTGACTGATGGTCGTCCGTTGCATCCGTTTTTGGACGGATCCGTTTGAATTGTAGCGGTTCCTGAGTGGAGCAGACGGACTTTGAAACTTTTTTTGTAGCGACGGTCCGCTTTTTGCAAGTGCGCATGGCCGGAAGATTTTCTCAGAGAAGCATTTTAACCCTGAAATCGTTCTGGCAGCGGCGTAAAAAGTCTCTCTCTCTCCCTCTCTCTATCCATTTGTAATAAACAAAAATATAAAAACTAATTTCTGAAACTTGCCCTTGTATGTTGCTTAAATCAAGCTAAAGTAAATGCTAGTTGCATGTGTGGTCATTTTTTTTGGCTAAATGTTTGTATGACTATTGCTACATTAGTTATTAATATGATGGACGGTAATGTGTATAAACTGCTGTTTTCTCCACTCACAGCTGAAATCCTGGAGCTGGCAGGGAATGCCGCCAGAGACAATAAGAAAGGAAGAATTACTCCACGGCACATTCTGTTAGCAGTTGCCAATGATGAAGAACTTAATCAGGTACATGTAGAATTTTTCCTTCTATATAGGATGGAATTAAACCCATGGAATTTGTTGTACTGAAAGCAGTTTACCTCGTGGCTAGTGTCCATTGGATGGTGGCCCAAGTCAGTACTGATCTCTTAGGGACTTATGGAAACAGTCGAGTTCATCAATGCATCTGTTTTATCCCTCATAGATACGTATGTGGCCAGATCTTTGCTGGAAACAGGAAAAGGCGACAACCTTTAGCTTTGTTGGTATCAGCAATTTAAGCATTAGATTGATGTAATATAAATGGTGAATAGAAAATATGCGATTTTTGATGCTTTTTTTTTGTTTGTTTTTAAGTCAAGGCCGGAACTGTATACAGAAAGGATTAAAATCTGAACTTAACCCTCTTATTTGGATCCATTTTTTTGCTTTTTCTTGAAAAACTGCATTAAACTGTAGCAGGATTTTTCCCTTTAAGTTATGACAGATTTAGTTTACTATTGGAGACAAATAATTTTATGCTGTGTCTGGGGCTGCAGACAGTAGATCATCCTGGCGCGCCAGCTACAATTAGCGTAAGTTCACACTAGGCATTTTTTCTGCAGCAAAACCTGATCTCTGGGCAGGAAAGAAGCTGTGGAATAAAGCATGTTTTCCTTGGTACTTCTTGCGTTTTTGCAGTGTTTTTTTGCGTTTTTTTTCCGGCGGGTTTGGCATGCTAGATTTGTCTCTTGTGCATGCTGATCAAGTTTAGTGTTGGAAAAAAAAAGTCCTATTCTATAGAATCAGGTTTTGGCACAAAAAACGCAGCAAAACCTGATACCTGCGTTTTTTCACCACCCATTCAAGTCAATGGCTGAAAACCGCAGAAAGAAGTGACATGCTCCATTGTGCAAAAAACCATGCAGAGCACCAATTCTTGATGACAAAAAAAAATCAAGCTGTGAGCATGAGATTCCTGAAATCATAGACTTTGCTGGTACTGTAAAACGCAGCTGAAAATTAGCATAAAAAGCAGCAAAAACGCCTAGTGTCAACTTAGCCTTAAAAGTATTTTCTTACACATTCATGCTTTAGTTCGTTTCACCCATTCTGATCCCAAAGCTTTATATTTTATATATTTCTCTTGTTGTAGTTACTCCGAGGGGTGACCATTGCAAGTGGAGGGGTCCTTCCAAGAATTCACCCTGAACTCTTGGCTAAAAAACGCGGTTCCCGTGGCAAAGAGACTATCCTTTCTCAGCCTGTAGAGAAAAAAAAGAAAAAGGGTGGCAAGGCATTGGGCAAAGTGACGAAGAAGGCCAAAGCTGGGAAGAGCAAAGTACTCAGAAAGGTGAGCATCATTACCTGGGGCTATGGCCTGTCCGTACTATGGCGCTCGGGTTATGCGCAGCAGTTGCTCTGCTATTTCAGACTCTTGTATTTTATTCATTGTATGGTTTCATATTAATTATGAGTCCCAAAGCACAAGTGGGTGCCCCAGGAGAGGGTTCCCCCCAACTAAACTACTAATAAGATGGCTTAACAGGTAGTAAGCAAATATTTCTAACCAGATCAACTGTGAAAAGGTAAGTACAATTAATAGATGTATCAAATGTGGGGGGATCCATTTTTTTTCCTAACCAGATTAAATATCTAAAATTTTCCTCTTCTCACTATGGCCACCAGAGCACATGCAGTACAGTGGCTTGTGAAAGTATTCACCCCCTCTTAGTTTTTTTAGCCATTTTGTTATTATAACTTGTGTTTAAATATTTTTGTAATCTAATTTGTGTTTGATGCATCAGCCCCAAATAGTCTAAGTTGGTGAAGTGAGAAAATACAGGCAAAAATTAAAGTTATGAGATCAAATAACAGGCAGCACAAACATGTTCCTCATTATAGAGACAGAGAGAAAGAGACAAACTGTGCTTCGGGGCGGCCTGTGGGCAGGTCTTTCCTTGGTTTCTCTGGCTTAGAGCAGGAAGTTCAGACTGCCTACAGTCCAGCCCAGAAGCCCGGGCATATTATTAACTGAAAACTTCTAACACTGATTACACAAGAACTACAAGATGGATTTCATCACCCAAGGTACCACGTTAATCAGTGTAACAACACCAACCTAACAATGCCTGCAGTTTACTTAGAAAAATCCGGATGACAGGTTCACTTTAATATTAAATGTCTCTCTTTAAAGAAATAGTCTAGTGACTTTTGTAATATAAAAGTCACCATCATCCCCTCTCTAGTCTCTCTTAACGCCTTTATTACCTACTTCTGGTTTGATGACATTTTGTTTGTAATTGCCCAGTGCATGCTGGAATACTCTTAACAAGATATCATCAGGGGGCAAAGGCTTCGGTCACTGCCACAGTCTCTGCCCCCTCCCTGAAACCAAGCATCATCACTGACTTATGTTTCAGGGGCTGGGCTAGTCCCTAGTGCAATCATATAATCCCTTTAAAAACATGAAACTTTAATAAATTGAGGTAAAAAAACACCCCCCTAGTGCAATAACGCAATTAACAAACTCTATACAATAATAACCTACGATAGCCCTACACTAGCCTGCTATTCCTTCGTGACAGTGGAGGTTGCAACCCTAAAAGATACAATTTGGCGCCCAGTTTCTGTGGTCTATTAATACCCAAAAAGACAAGACTTGCTACTATCTATTGGCTATACAAGAGGTTTCTCTATGTTTACATGTAATAGCCTAGCCTGTCTTTTATATATTGTCCATTAATAGCCTGTGTATTATATTAAGCACGCTCTTTCGTCTCTTTTTACTTATTGTTTTCCCACCTGTAGTTTATAAGGGTCATTTAGGGTGAGTCTGGGACAGCCACCGCGGAGTGGGGGCGCCAAATCGTATCTTTCAGGGTTGCAACCTCCACAGTCACGAAAGGATAGCAGGCTAGTATAGGACTATCGTAGGTTATTATTGTATAGAGTTTAATTGTGTTACTGCACTAGGGGGGTGTTTTTTACCTCAATTTATTAAAGTTTCATGTTTTTAAAGGGATTATATGATTGCACTTTGGATATTTCTTCCCTGGTCCTGTGGACATTTTTTTGATTAGCTGGGCTAGACCCTACTCTACTGAGCATGTGTCTGTTCTCAATTTCAGTGTGCGCTTAGTACTAGCTCCCTTGTCACTGTGTGATATTCTTTTCAGTGCACTGTGACCGTGTACTTCCTCTCTGACTCTGATGATAAATTACAAGAGAGCGCACTGTCAGTATGAATTGTAAAGATAGAACCCAACAAGCGGAGACCAGTCCCACCCCCGAAACAGATCTCACTCTCTGTGGCGGGGTGATCTTTGTTCTCCTTTGCTTACTACATCAGAGCCATGAAGTACCGCGCTGTCTATGTGCATTTAAAAGGATACAGCACCGTGACAAGCGAGCTTGTACTGAGCACACATAAGAATTGACAACCGACACATGCTCAATAGAGCAAGGACTAGCTCAGCCCCTGATGGGGCTTCATTTCAGGGTGGGGACAGAGGATGCGGCAGAGACCGCAAACCTTGCCCCTTGATGACATCTCGTTTGGGAATCCCCAGGGCATTCTGGGATACTCAAACAAAATGTCATCAGACTTGAATTAGGTAAAAAAATAAATAGGTAGAGTGGGAAGGATAAGAACTTATTACTTAAAGTATATTTGAAAAGCTGGTAGATATATTAAAGCAATATACATTCAGGATTTTCAATGTTCATTATAATTATTTATGAAGCATGGTGAATGTCATAAAAACAAACTTGAAAAATGACGACAGATTGCTGTTTATTGGTTCACAAAAGAACAATAGAATTGTTCAAAAATAGTAAAACTTAAAACCATAGAAATTTAGTATTGACATAATCGTACTCACACACAGAATGTAATAAGACTTTATTTGTGAAGTACATGAATAGTGTAAAATGTTAAAACACCCAAAAAAACAGCACCATAAATTATATGTACCCAAAAATGAATGTGACTGATGAATACAACTCATGCAGCAAATAGCAAGCCCTCATACAGCGACATCGGAGAAAAGAACAAAAATTATGGAAATGAAGAAACCGAAACCGAAGTTTGATGAGTAAAGCCAAAAGTTTAATGGATAGGGAATAATTTTCAAACTTCAGAATACCCTTAAAGATTTGTTGCGTGTATCTATGAACCATTTATAGCTGTTGCACACATACACTTTATATTTAACCCCTTCACACCGCAGCCCTTTTTTAGTTTTTGCGTTTCTATTTTTCGCTCCCCTTCATTCAAGAGCCATAACTTTTTAATTTTTAGAAAATATGGCCATGTGAGGGCTTCTTTTTTGAGGGTCGAGGAGTTCTTTTGAATGACCTCATTGGTTTTACCATGTGGTGTATTCGAAAACGGGGGAAAAAAATGTGCAATCCCACAAATGTTTTTTGGATTTTTTTTTTTTTTACTATGTTCACAAAATGCTAAAACTGTCCTGCCATTATGAGTCTCCAGGTCGTTACGAGTTCATAGACACCAAACATGTCTAGGTTGTTTTTTTATCTAACTGGTGAACAAAATATTCCAAAGTTTGTTTTTAAAAAAAAAAAATTGAGTCATTTTCTGAGACTCATAGCGTCTCCATTTTTTGTGATCTGGGGCTGGGTGAGGGATTATTTTTTGTGTGTTGAGCTGGCGTTTTGAATGATACCATTTTGGTGTGAATACGATTTCTTGTTGTTGCATTTTAATGCAATGTTACGGCGACCAAAAAGCGTAATTCTGGCGTTTTGACTTTGTTTTTCGCTACGCCAAAGAGCTTCATATAGCTTGATAGCTCAGGCGATTCTGAACGTGGCGATACCAAATATATGTATTTTCTCGTTCGCCTTATTGGGGGACACAGAGACCATGGGTGTATGCTGCTGCCACTAGGAGGCTGACACTATGCACAAAAAAAGTTAGCTCCTCCTCCGCAGTGTACACCCCACCGACCGGCAGGGAATTCCTCAGTTTAGCTTAGTGTCAGTAGGAGGTGGACATGGGTCTTTCATTAGACCCATATCTACCTCAGTGTGCGTCGTTTTCTTTTCAGGTTTTGCGGAGGGATACAGAGTGAACGGTCACATCTGAAGTCCCACAAGGAGGCTATGAGTACAGCGTGAACTGTCACCCCGTATCCTCATAGGTCTCCACAGAAGGACCAAGAGCCTGAGCACGGACGCGTGTCAGGCGATCCAACTGGTCCCCGTCCCCTGTCTCCCACCCACTCGCCCACCAGAGCATGTCGGTCCAGAAGAGACGCGGACATCCTTCGGCTGGATGATAGAGGTACCTCTCTCTCCACAGGTACTAGAAGACACTGAACAGCGGCAGGACTAGAGGGTAAGTATAGGACCCTGAGCCCTCAGCAGCCTCTTCCTTTCCCTGAATTCCCCGGCTGCACTTATCTCAGTGCTTTTCAGCAGCTGGGCTGCAGTCAGGCCTCCATCATCCTCCCCGGCTGCACTTACTCAGCGATGGTTAGCAGCCGGGCTAGTCATGGCTCCATTGAGGAGCGATCGCCGTGGCAGTGCGGTGCTGTCTCCGCGCCGCCCCGCGCTTCACGGCGGCTGTCGCATCTACTACAGGCCCCGGCTTCAGTTTGGGCCTACTTCGGCGTCGCGGCCACGCCCCCCGCCTTCTTTCTCAGACGGGCTTCTCTCCGCCCGTTCTAAGCCTGCCCACCGCTCTCTTCCTTGGGCTCTGCGCTCCAGGGGCGGTGTTCAGCCCCCTAGACTGCCTATAGGCAGAGGGCGGTGCCATCTTCCTCCTCCTTACTGCGGTCAGCCCGCCCCTTCCTTCTCCCTGTCTGCTCAAGGAAGCGCGCGCTTTTCTACCCGGCTTTTCTCAGGCGGCCGCCATTTTTTCTGCCTGTCAGCCGGACTCCGTCTTCTTCCCATCGAGGGCTCCGCAGATCCAAACGAGTGGTGCAGCATTGGGGGACTCAGCAAGTGTTTGCTGGAAGCATCTACAGGACACTGGACCGTGAGTAGGCTCTGCTCTGCAGACTGACACCCTCCTCTGCCTCCTGTCCCCCAACTTTCCGGCACTACCTCAGGTTTCACTATGTCTAACTCCAAATCTGACCGTAACCGCCCTGCGGCTCCCTCCTGCACTCTAGTCAAGTTCTTTGCATGCTCTTCTTGCAATCGCAAACTTCCCTCAGGTCAGTCCACTTCCCTATGCCTGGACTGTAGCAATCCAATTCAACCTGACGCCGCCCAGGAGCCATCTAGGGCCCCAGGTGAGAGTGAACCCCCCCATGCCCGGCTGGGCTTCGTCTCTATCACAGTCAGTGGCAGACCTCACCAGGGTGTCTCAGTCCCTAGTAGCCGTTCTGGATAAGTTGCCCCTGGACACCTACAGGGTCCAGCAGGCCTCAAGAGGTTCCATCTGAGTCGGCTAGCGTTAGTCGCAAAAGACCCAGGCAGGATCTCCAGCCGAAATCCTCTCCTCTCCCCATGTCACCACATAGTCCTTCTCGTCAGCCTCCCTCCCGGGCCTCCTCTCCCGAGTCAGGTGAGGCGCTCTCGGACAGGTCATCTGAGGGGATCTTAGAGCTGGATTCGGACCAGGATGCGAACATGAGGGTTACTGTACAGAACCTCATTGCAGCGATCCATCATACCTTCGACATTGCGGACTCCCCTGCGAAATCCTCAGATCAGGAGGTTTCGTTCAGACGGGAGGAAACACCCTCCAGGGTATTCCCTCTGCATTCCGAGTTTCGAAAGATTTTTACCAGGGAAAGAGAAGATCCGACCAGACACTTTCAAAGAGGAAAGCGTCTCGGCGTTCTGTGCCAGTTTGCTAAAGAGCTCACGGACAACTGGTCTGCCTCTCCCTCGGTCGATCCGCCCGTGTCCAGGCTTTCTAATAACACGGTTCTCCCGCTTTCAGGCGTGGCGTCTCTAAAGGATTCTAATGATAGGATTATAGAATCCCTAGCGAAGTCTGCCTTCGAAGCGGCTTCGACGGCGGTATGCCCAATCTTTGCTTCATCCTGGGCAGCAAAGGCCATAGCTACTTGGAGAGAGGATCTTCGTCAGGGAATCCTAGAGAAAGCACAACCAGATCGATTGGCCGATCTCGCCAATCAGATTTCCCATGCGGGGGATTATCTGCTTTCTGCTTCTATGGATGCGGTATCCTGCGCAGTTCAGGCGTCAAGCAACGTAGTGGCAATCCAACGTACAATTTGGCTCAAGGCCTGGCAGGCGGACTTGTCTTCTAAAAAGTCTCTTACTAATCTGCCTTTTCAGGGAGTGCGCCTTTTTGGTTCCCAATTGGACCAGATTATTAAGGATGCCACCGGAGGCACGAGTTCTCTCCTGCCTCAGTCCAAGCCTCGCAGACCTCCACTAAGGCGTCAGTTTCGACCCTTTCGGGCTTACCGCCGTTTCAATATGGCGGAGACCTCCTCCAACCAACAAAGACCGCAGGCACGCCAAGATAGGAAGAAAGTTTCCTTCAGACCCACTCCCTCCTGGCGCTTCCACTCTTCGCAGAGCAGACCATCCAGACCCAGATCTGGACGGTCCACATCAGCATGACTATCCTCGGACTCCCGAGGGTCCCTTCCAATTGGGAGGTCGACTCCTGTTCTTCAAGGACGTCTGGCTGGCCTCAGTGGAGGACGCTTGGGTCAGGGAGGTTGTATCGTCAGGATACAAGATAGAGTTCGTCTCTCTTCCACGGGATCGTTTCTTCGAATCCCGTCCTCCAAAAGATCCAGCTTTGATCCCGGGGTTCTTTACGGCCATCGACTCTCTCCTCAGTGCCGGGGTGATTGTGCCCGTTCCCGAAGCGGAGCGGTTTACAGGGTTTTATTCAAACCTATTTGTCGTGCCGAAAAAAGATGGGGCGGTCCGACCCATCTTGGCTCTCAAGCTGCTCAACAAGAGAGTCCGTCTTCGCCACTTCCGGATGGAGTCGGTTCGTTCGGTAATCGCTTCCGTGGAGGAGCAGGAATTCATGTGTTCAATATACATCCAAGATGCCTATCTACATGTTCCCATATTCTCCGGACATCAGAAGTTCCTGCGTTTTGCGGTTCGCCAGGAAGATTACCAGTTCGTCGCGCTGCCCTTCGGTCTCGCCACCACTCCCAGAGTCTTCACGAAGATCGTGGCTGCGTTGATGGCCTTGTTGAGGATCAGAGGTCTCATTCTTTTTCCGTACCTCGACGATATTCTGATCAAAGCTCCCTCTTTCCAACAGGCACGCCTAAGTTTGACGATCTTCCTAGACACTCTTTCCAATTTCGGGTGGATTGTCAACAGGAAAAAGTCCTGTCTGGTTCCTACTCAACGTCTTGTGTTTCTGGGCCTCCTGTTCGACACTCGTCGGTCAAGGGTCTTTCTCCCTCAAGAGAAGATTCTCTCCCTGCGGCAGGATGTACGATCACTGCAGACCACACGATTTCCGTCCCTCCGAACAACCATGAGGGTCCTGGGAAAGATGGTGGCGGCAATAGAGGCAGTTCCCTTTGCCCAATTTCACGCCAGACCTCTCCAACACGCCATTCTGTCGAGGTGGAACAGGTCGGCTCTGTCCCTGGATCGCCCTGTTCGTCTTTCAGGCTGGATCAAGCGGTCACTCAACTGGTGGTTGACGTCACCTCTCATCCTCTTGGGGCGGTCTTTTCTTCCCATTCACTGGCAGATTGTAACAATGGATGCCAGCCTCCTCGGCTGGGGTGCAGTATTCCGCAATCACACTGTTCAGGGTCGTTGGTCGACTCAGGAATCTGCTCTGTCGATCAATGTCCTAGAGATACGAGCGATCCATCTGGCTCTCGTCCACTGGGAGAGGCTCCTCAGGGGCCTGCCTGTCCGGATTCAGACAGACAATGCCACAGCGGTGGCATATGTCAACCGCCAAGGAGGGACACTGAGTGTCTCAGCCCTGGCAGAAGTGTCCAAGATCCTTCGATGGGCAGAGATTTCGGTACCGACAATCTCTGCGGTACACATTCCCGGCCTAGACAACTGGGCCACCGATTTTCTCAGCCGCGAGGGTCTCGCGGCAGGAGAGTGGTCCCTACATCCGGAGGTATTTCTTCAGCTCTGCCGTTGTTGGGGAACCCCGGACGTAGATCTGCTAGCTTCTCGCCTCAACAGGAAAGTCCCACAGTTTGTATCCAGGGCTCGAGATCCTCTCGCAGTGGGCGCCGACGATCTGGCCATTCCTTGGTCGCAGTTCGAGCTCCCCTACCTGTTTCCTCCCCTGCCTCTTCTTCCCAAGCTGTTGAAGAAGATCAAAGCAGAAGGAATTCCAGTCATTCTCATCGCCCCGAATTGGCCCAGAAGGTCTTGGTTCGCGGACATTGTCAACCTTCTCGCGGACGCCCCCTGGAAGCTTCCAGACAGTTCATATCTGCTGTCTCAAGGCCCGATTTGCCACCCCAATTCTCGGCCGCTCAATTTAACGGCGTGGCTGTTGAGACCGAGGTTTTGAAACGTGCAGGATTCTCCGGTCGAGTAATTCATACCATGATCCGAGCCAGGAAGCCATCATCTTCCAAAATTTACTACCGTACTTGGAAGGCCTATTTCACTTGGTGTGAGGCCAATAACATCGCGCCCATGTGCTTTTCGCTCCCTTCCGTTCTGGCGTTTCTTCAGGCAGGGCTGGATGTGGGGCTTGCTCTCAGTTCCTTGAAGGGTCAAGTTTCGGCGCTGTCCATTTTATTTCAGAAGACGTTGGCCTCCCGCCCTCAGGTCAAAACCTTTCTTCAGGGCGTGGCTCACACGGCTCCTCCGTATCGAGCGCCCGTGGATCCATGGGATCTTAATCTGCTTCTTGAGGTTCTGCAAGGTTCTCTTTTTGAACCTCTCAGGGATGTTTCCCTTTCTCTCCTTTCTTGGAAGGTAGCTTTTCTGGTGGCCATCACTTCCATCCGGCGCGTGTCGGAATTGGCGACTCTTTCTTGCCGCTCTCCTTTCTTGGTGCTTCACCAGGACAAGGTAGTTCTGCGGCCTCCGCCCTCTTTTCTTCCGAAGGTGGTGTCCTCCTTTCACCTCAATGAGGATATTGTTCTGCCGTCCTTCTGTCCGAGTCCAACTCCCCCCTCGGGAGCGGTCCCTGAACAAACTGGATCTGGTCAGGGCGATGAGAGTCTGTCTAGGACAACTTCCTTGCGAAAGACACTCTCTTTTCGTCATTCCAGATTGCTCGCTGGATCAGATCGGCAATTTTGGAGGCCTACCGGGTTAAGCATCTAGTGGCCCCTCCGGGGATCAGAGCTCACTCTACCCGGGCAGTGGGTGCTTCCTGGGCGGTACGCCACAGAGCCTCCGCGCTGCAGCTTTGCAAAGCTGCAACCTGGTCTTCGGTTCACACGTTTGTGAAATTCTACAAGGTCCACACCTACGCTTCGGCGGACGCCAGCCTAGGTAGAAGGATCCTGCAGGCAGCGGTGGTGAGTCCACTGGCCTGATGAAAGTTTGTTTCCCACCCCAGGGACTGCTTTGGGACATCCCATGGTCTCGGTGTCCCACAATAAGGCGAACGAGAAAACAGGATTTTTGGGTTGCTTACCGTAAAATCTGTTTCTCGGAGCCTTCATTGGGGGACACAGCACCCTCCCATGTTCTACAACTCCTGTTCTTACTTTGGTTGATTGAAAACAGAACAAACAACTCAACTGTAACCAATCTATTCTGTTACTTCTCCTACTGCTTTCTCACTAACTGAGGAATTCCCTGCCGGTCGGTGGGGTGTACACTGCGGAGAAGGAGCTAACCTTTTTTTTGTGCATAGTGTCAGCCTTCTAGTGGCATCAGCATACACCCATGGTCTCTGTGTCCCCCAATGAAGGCTCCGAGAAACAGATTTTACGGTAAGCAACCCAAAAATCCTGTTGTTTTTTTTTTTAATTCTTTTATTTTCAACTGCAGTTGTCTGATCGCCTCTGCTACACACAGGCGATGATCAGATGGCCTGTATGTAGCAGAAATGCTCACTTGCTATGAGCGCCGACCGCTGGGTGGCACTCATAGCAATCTGGCAATCACAACCACAGGGGTCTCCTGCAGACTCAGAGTTGTCAAGCCAACCCATTGGCGACCCGCGGTCATGTGAGACATGCGCGGATTGGCGGGATTAGTGACACGCTTCTGGCGCGATCACCTTAAATGTCGCTGTCAGAGATTGACAGTGGTATTTAATGGATTAACACCCCAGGCCGTTAGGGGCAAATGTCAGCTGGTCAAAACAGCTGACATGTGCCGGTAAAGAGGTGGGCTCAGCACTGGAGCCCACATCAAAGGGAGGGACACGACATACACCGTACATGTACAGCGCATGTCGTGAAGGGGTTAAAGTAAAATGGTACGCTTGCCACTTTCCACTCTAGAAAGATTGTTGCTGCCTTCCTAATGTGCTATAAGATCACGCTATAACTTGTGCAGTGTCCGGCCCTAAAAGAATGAGTATGCTATATTACTGTGCATAAGTGTATACAAGCAATGGTTTATAGACCTTGAGGGTATGTGCACACGATCCAGCTAATCTGCTCTTTCTTTCCACTTGTATAGTATTGTTTTAGTGGTGTTCACTAAACAATATTGTCTCTACCTCCTAATAGGAAAAACAGGCAGATGGAAAGGAAGGTGCGTCCAGTTCCACATCAGACGATGGACCAGGAGATGGGTTTACCATCCTTTCCTCAAAGAGTCTTTTGCTTGGGCAGAAGGTAAGTTTTTACTTTAACCTTGGCATTAAATAATAAGATTTATCAGAGCCCATTACAGTAATAAAGTGGAGAAGTGACTGCATTTTCACTGTCTGCCACCCCAATGCTGCTGCACAGCTTCTAGGCTGCTCCTAGTGTGCCCTCCTTCTATCACCGCCCCCTAATAACTGTGTTTTGGGGAAAGAGGTCGTGTCCAAAACAGAAATTCTGATGGCGGCCACTGAAATTGCTGGAGGCAGAGACAGAAGTGTGGCGGTAGTGACCGAAGCTGCGGTAACCTCTTCATCACCCTCTCTGAAGCAAGATGTCATCAGGAGACGTAAGCTGTGATAATTGACCAAAGCGACACCTCCTGATGATGTCCTGTTTCAGGGAGGGGTTGAAAAAAGTTGTAGGGCCAGCTTCCTATGACGTTGAAGCGTCGCAGAAAGTAAAAAATAAAATGCAGATGTAGGGAATAGCAGGATAGCGAGAATACTAGCAAATTTTAGAATAAAGCACGTTACAAAAGTGGATAGTGTTTAAAGAAGGATATTTATGAATGACATTATAGGTATCAGACAACACCTTAAATCATCCATATTATGTTGTTCGTATGATCTCGTGACAGTGTGAGACATACTTGTTGACATGGCAGCACACATCTAAAGAAGACATACTAAAAATTTGCTTTGTGTGGTGTTTTTCTTCACCTAGTTGTCCCTGACTCAGAGTGATCTCGGTCATATAGGCTCAATGAAAGTTGAAGGCATTATACATCCAACAACAGCTGAAATCGACCTGAAGGAAGATATAGGTAGGTTTTGTAGTCCTTGATGAGCCTTTTACTGCTATTTACATAGTTACATATTTAGTGAGATTAAAAATCGATATATCTATTTGGTTCAACTTGTTATCCAACAGTGCTGATCCACAGGAAGCCAATAAAAAATGTAATTGTTGATTTGGCTAGGTAATAAAATGATTACAGACCATAGGAGGCATGACCGTAATCGCTTATACCCAACACTCTGCATTTTCAACCAAAACCCTTTCTACTGTAGAATGAAGATCCCTCACTGTTAATTCAGTGTCATTTATATATATACATTGATCTGATCAGCTGCAATGTGCCCCTGACAACCGCGATTCACCCATGGCTGCTAAGTAGTTAAATGCCAATCTGACAGTGACATTTACTCTAACTCGCACAAACTGGATGCGCATCTTGGCTCTGCCCATTGGCGCCCATGTCACGTGACCGAGAGTCGCCAATGAGTTGGCATGACAACCCGGTGTCTGCAGGAGACCCCTAAGCTTGTCATTGCTGAACTGCTGAGAGCACCGCCCAATGGTTGACACTCATAGCAAATGAGCGTTTTTGTTACATATAGCAGGGCTTCAGCCCTGGTGTGTACAGCACAAGCGATCAGATGATCACAGCTTCTAGTCTCCCATGGAGAATATTGATAATAGACACTTTGCGATCCTGGGTCACAGAGCGGTGACATCTGGGCCAGAGAGAGAGATTGAGTGACATGTGATAGTGTAAGCCATGGGACTTTGAAATGTCCCAGGCCAAAGGTACAGTTGTAGAAGAGTAGGGGTCCCAGGACAGAATCTTGAGTGAGACGAACATAGGGGGTGGGATGAGGTAGTATGGAAATGGGATACTCTAAGGCTGTGTGCCCACGTTGCGTTTTTGTAAGCGTTTCCGCAGCGTTTGTGCCGGCTCAGACGCTGCAGAAATGCTTACAATATGCTTCTAATTAATTTGCATGCGTTTTTGGCTTTTTGTGCCAATGCATGCGTTTTTAACCGCTCAGGAATCGCTTAGCGGATAAAAACGCAGCATGCTCATTAATTCCCGCATTGCTCAGCGTTTTTAGCCATCCCCAATGTTCCCAGAAATCGCGTGTCAAAAAACGCGTAAAAAAACGCGCAAGAAACGCGCGGAAAAAGACCGCCGTTTTCTGGGAAGGGGGATCCTTTTCCTGAGCGTTTAGAAACGCTAGCGTGGGCACATAGCCTAAGACTGGTTTTACACTTACCGTATTTTTGCGGGCCGTATTTTTTCGGCCCGCAAAAATTCAATGGTGCGCATTTTTTGCGGCCGTGATAAAAGATCGAGCTTGTAACCAATGGGGCCGTAAAAACAAACAGAAGTTTATTTTTGTGGCGCGCTGTCCCTTCCAGTTTTGCGGAATGCCTTTTTTTTTTTTTTTTTTTCCCCCCATGACCATTTCCATAGTATTGGGAAAAACAGTCGATCCTCAAATATTTTTTGTGATCTATACATGACGACCTGCAGGAAATTTACAAATTATGTCTTCACTGCTACAATATAAATGTTTTGTTTCAGGTGTTACAATCCTGTTATATCTAAGATCTATATAGTAAATGGATTTCAGCTCCACTTTGAACCCATAAATATCAGCTATGCACAAAAATAAGTAAAAACTGCTTAGTGTTAAAGAAAAAAAACTGTAATTACCTGTTATGTTCTTATGAATACAGATTTATTTATTTTTTTAATGAAATGTGGTTGGGTCAATAAGACATATGGACATTACAGGGGGGGGGGGGGGTTCTTCCCACTTTGGACCTCCTTGTATGACTTAAATGAGTTGTCCAGCCTTGGGCTGCAGATCTGCAGTCACTGCAGACTTATGAATCATTGCAGTGCACATTCTCCGGCACCAGGAGCGTGCAGTCATATGACCACAAGTCATATCTAGCCTCGTTCAATACAGTTGCATTGAGCAAGGCCGCACCTATCCCCACAGTGCACACAATGTCAGAATTCATAAGTGCAGTCATATAGTGACTAAATGGGTTGTCTGTCTTTAGGATACAAATCTTCAAAGTGGAGAGCCACTATCATGTCGTTATTGCATTTCAGTGGTCATTCATCTGACAGCCACTTCATAGCGCACTGAATATAATGTATGAACCTTGGTCCTACCATGCCCATAATTTTCTGCATGTATCATCATGTATATAGGAAATGCCATGGAGAAAGCTGGAGGAAAAGAGTTCCTTGAAGCTGTGAAAGAGCTCCGTAAATCCCATGGACCCTTGGAGTTGACTGGAGGTAAAGTTATGTACTTTTCCTGACTTGAACACATTTGACACTTTTATTTATTACTAGCTGAAGAGCCCGGCGCTGCCCGGGCATAGTAACTAAAGCCCCCGTTACACACTGCGATATCGCTAGCAATATCGCTGTAAAGTCACCGATTTTGTGACGTTGCAGCGATATTGCTAGCGATATCACTACATGTGATACTTACCTCCGACCGGCTCCCCCGCTGGTTATCGCTGATCGCACGAGAAGCTCCTGGACCATTTCACGTGGAGCCGGGCGGGAGGACGCAGGATCGCCCCGTCTGACAGGTAGGTAGCGACCCCCGTCCCCAGTGATGTCGCTAGTGAGATCTGCCTGTGTGGCAGCTCACTAGCGACCACCTAGCGATGCACCAGCGATCCTGAACGCGTCATATCGCTGGTCGGGATCGCTGGTGCATCGCTAGGTGTAACGGTACTCTAACTGTGGTTAGTTAAAACAAATTATAATTATCCTCCATCCCATAGTCCCGTGCCCATATACCCATCATACATATCCACCATCCCATAGGCCCGTGCCTATATACCCATCATACATATCCTCCATCCCATAGTCGAGTGCCCATACCCATATACCCATCCTCCATCCCATAGTCCCATGCCCATCATACATATTCTCCATCCCATAGTCACGTGCCCATATACCCATCACACATCCTTCATCCCATATACCCATCATACATATCCTCCATCCCATAGTCCCGTGCCCATATACCCGTCATACATATCCTCCATCCCATAGTCCAGTGCCCATATACCCATCACACATCCTCCATCCCATAGTCAACCATTATGACATCATAATGAGCAGTGGGGCTTGCAACCTATGATGACATCAGCGTCGCCATGGCAACCATTATGACATCATAATGAGGGGCGGGGCTTGATACACACTTTTTCCCCATTATGTAGATGGGGGCAAAATTGTTTGGTGAATTGGAACGCGCGGGGTTAAAATTTCGCCTCACAACATAGCTTAGGACGCTCTCGGGGTCCAGACGTGTGACTGTGCCAAATTTTGTGGCTGTAGCTGCGACGGTGCGGATGCCTATCCCGGACATACACATACATACACACTTGAGCTTTATATATTAGATTATGGGACAACAGCACAGTGGCTCAGTGGTTAGTACCGCAGCCTTGCAGCACTAGAGTCCTGCGTTCATATCCTCCAAGGACAACATGTGCAAGGAGTTTGTATATTCTCACCGTGTTTGCGTGGGTTTTCTCCTGGTTTTCTGGTTTCCTCCCACACTCCAAAGACATACTGATAGGGAATTTAGATTATGAGCCCCAATGGAGACAGTTGATGAGGTGTGTGTGTGTGTATATATATATATATATATATATCTGTATACAAAACCAGAAAATTAGTTATTTTGCCCACTTGTCCTAAAACGTCAACTTAACATCAGTCCACCAGTATATAAGTCAAAGATACTCCTTATGTACTTGTCTGTCCCTTGTCTTACACATGTTTACTATACTTGTCTATATTTCCCCTTTTCACATGTAAAGCGCCATGGAATAAATGGCGCTATATAAATGCATAATAATAGTAATAAAAAGACGACGCAGAAAAAGCACACCGGTGAGCAAATTGCAGAGGTTTCATAACTGCACTTGGTGCACACCTTTTATGTTGCCATTTCTGATGATTTTTTTTTTTGTATATAATAAACCCATGCCACACAAAATTGTGCAAAACAGAGAGCCTCAGAAAGCAATGCAGAGTAAAGCATCCACAGAGTAAAAGTGCCCTCCATGCTGCCTCATACAATAAGGGCTCCTTTAAACGTCATTTTTTTCACATCAAAGTGCTATCCGTGTTTATCACAAATATAACTCGTGCCTATTATAATCTATGGAGCTGTTGACAGGTCCATGTATATTTGTGGACCAAGTAGTCTTCACAAAATGATAGAGATCTGTCCGATTTTGGTCCGAGTCTCAGATCAAACTCGCCAATGTATGTTTATGGATCTGTGAAAATAATCGGACCACACTCGGATCCCATCCATGTGCTGTCTGTTTTTCACGGACTGTTCAATATGAGCAGGTCAAGAAATCTTCCATCAGATTTTGTTGGGGGTTTTTTTTTCATCCACAAAAAACTGATGAAACCCTGATGTTAAAAACTGACACTGTAACCAAACTGTTGATTTGCTGATCAAAATCACTGATGTTCGCAAAAAACTGTCCGCGTTCCAACAGAAAACCCTGACGTCTGAATGAGCCCTAATAGTGTTTGGTAAAGTCACACTTATTTTTCTATGCATTATATTTTTAATTATTTCTGTGGCACGATATTAATTTCTTGTTTAGGAAGTTCAGTGGGTAGTGAAAATAAACAACTAGATTACATTTGCAATCCAAAATAGTATGAAGCTGCATGTTCACATGGGATAAAAGTTGTCCAAAACGGAAATAATCTGAGAATTTTCATTTATGATAGACAACTGCTCTCTGCCAGAAATTTGATTTGTGAAGTTGGCTTTTTTTAAGGCCATAAATTTATGTATATGGCATACGGCTGCTATTTTTTTTTTTTTTTTGCTTTGTTTTATAAAAATAATATACACAATCTCCCAGTTTATTTCAGCATGTACATGGTCAGATCGTTCATACAAATGATCTGACACGATTGATCTGCAGCATTTTGGCTGATGGCAATCTTATGTGTATGATCAGCTCATGTGCAAGTCCCATTACAGAGCCAAGAATGCCTTCCATTGCCAGTTATGAGTTAAAGAAAACACATGAAAAAAAAGCATACTAAATTCACTGAATCTGCACTGTGTGATCAGACCTCATTGGTTTGGTGCCACAATTTTAACTTGTTACTAATAATTGAAGGGTTAAATCTACATAGAAATAAGTAGCCTAATAACTCCGGCCTTTCGGCTCCCACAACGTACATCTGTGGTAACAGGAAATCAGCAGACTGCTGAACTCTTCTGAAAGCTTCTTATCTTAACGGAAAAGAAAACATCTTGTAGCTTAGAATCCATACTAAACCAGTAAAGTATCTACAAAGTTACCCAACACTTTCTGTGAAATGTGTGGTAATTACTGTTAAATTATTTTCTTAAAATAAAATTTGTATATTTTTTGGAAATATCTAGTTTTCATAGTTTTTCATTTTCTTCCTTTCTTTGATAGCTGCCCTCAGTCAAGCATATGGATTGGCAGCCAAGTTTGTCATCCACTGCCACATCCCACAGTGGGGATCAGATAAGTGTGAAGAACAGCTGGAAAAGACCATCAAGAACTGTTTATCGGTCGCAGAAGATAAAAAGCTCAAGTCTGTCGCCTTTCCTTCTTTCCCAAGTGGCAGGTATGTGCAGATTCTCGCTTGGTTAAAGAGGTGTTTCTGGGACTTGGCTGTTTTTTTGTTTTTGTTTTTTACTATGGGCTTAAAAAACCTTTTCCGCTTCTGCCAGCCATTCAGCTGCTCCACTTCAAAACAGCAGCTATGTCAGCAGGGCTTGACTGTCAATGTCACACTCATTGACGGTTGACTCTCATAGTTTGACAACCAGCCCCTATCTGCTTATCAGCATCTCACCTCGGCAGTCACATTATGTCAACAGAGCAGAGTAAAAGAGAAGCCACTGCTTGTGACATTGGCAGCGGAACCCAATGTGGATACCCTCAAATGAAAGCTGAAAGTCTGAACTTCAACTGCATCTGAATTGTGTTGTTTAAAATTCATTGTGGTAATGTCTAGCACCAAAATTAGAAAAATGTTGTCTCTGTCCAAATATATATGGACCTAACTGTACCTTGAGAAAACTTGCTCATGTTAGGCTGTAACATATGCCACGCTATAGGTGTACATGGGCATATGCCACACTGGCTTCCAAGGTGTTCCCAAAAAAAAACCTCAATGTACTCTTATTTCTGTATGCTTCTTATTTAGAATGTGAGGGACAGTGATTTCCTGTATAATGAGGATAAAGCTATATTGCTGTATACCGGCCTGATGTGTTACAAATATGACTAAACCTTTTTCCCCACTTGTCTCATGCCAAGTAGAAATGGCTTTCCCAAGCAGACCGCGGCTCAGGTCATTCTGCGAGCCATCTCCAGCCATTTCGGCTCCTCCAACTCCTCCACTGTGAAGAATATTTACTTCCTGCTGTTTGACAGTGAAAGCATTGGAATCTATGTGCAGGAAATGGCCAAGCTCGACACAAAGTAGAAGCCAGAGCGCACAGAGCAGCTCCACACACGTGGTTGTACACAAGTAGAAGAGGATCGGAGACCTAGAGATGAAGAATTGTTGTTCAGAAGATGTTGAATCATGTTTGAAATGTTGTGGTTTGAGGACTGATTTTATGTTTATGTTCCCATGGTTGAAGAGGTATATTTGGCCTGATTGAATATCTCCTATTTCTGTACCATGCCAGCACCCTATTTGCATTTTTATAGAACCTGAAAAATATACCACCTCTGTAATAATCAACCATGTTGTTTTTTTGTTTCTTTAAGGATGTTGTTCCCAATGTCTTCTCTTACGTTTCCTGTCTTATTATTTTAGACTTAGTGTTATGACAGCTAAAAAAACCTGTTTTAGATTTGTAGTATTGGATTTTACAAGAGAAATAAGACCACAATATTATTTAAAAAACTAAGCAAAGTTCTTACATTTTGTCTCGTGTTTTCTTTAATGGGGCCAGTACAGTAATGTTGTTGTATTGTAATTTTTTTAGACTATTACACAAGTGGGATTTCTCTTTTTTTTTTTTTTTTTAAAAATGAAACATGTTTCACAAGAAAGCTTGGATCCTTTATAAAGAAGTTGGGACTTAAAAGGGGAACTGAACTTTCATCAAGCTCTCAAATTAATAGTACATGTGAATATTGGAAACTTAGCAATATGTCTTAACATAAAAATCTATCTTTTCCCATTTATAAGACACTTCTTCGCCTCATCCACTTTGAAAAATGTATCAAATCAGACCCGCTTAAAGCACCGCTAATCATTTTGTTTCATTTCAGCATTTGAGTAGTATCACAAATGCATATTCCCTGACCCTAATATACTTACCAGTTGCCGCCTTCTTCTGTTATTGGCACTGCTCTTGTCGCCGCCTTCAGGTTGTAAGCTGCCGGAATGCTTCAGTGCTTTCTGGGAGAGCCGGTAGTCACTTCTTAATGTAAATCTATGAGAGCCAGAATGATGCCATAATAAATTTACAGTGAGAGCTTGTGCCCGTTACCTCTGATTTCTGGTCATTAGATGGCAGATGGGGACCGGAGTGGCGCCATGTACAGCTGAAGGCAGCGGATGGTAAGTATAGCGCTAGGGGCAGGGAACTTATGTTAGTGCCACTTTTCTAATACTGAAATAAATAAACGTCGGACTTGTGCTTTTTAGATAAGATGGACTGGCAGCACAGTAACACAGCATATTGAGGTCTGTGGAGAAGAGAGTGAGCAGCAGAGTGAGTGGTAAGGAAGTAAATTGTGCAGATTCTAGTTTGGTTTATCCCAGTGCTGGATTCACCTCTACACTTCTCAGTACTTCTGTATAATTTCCTCCATGCATCTAATGGTTCTGTCTATGTGCTACAAAAATAGAAAAGGAGAACACAGAGTGTAAATATTTCAGAAGTAATATATTTTATTGAATACAAAATTACAGGAACATATAAAATAGTCAAAGACAGACAAACTGATGATGACCATGAGTATGTAAAGAGTATATTAGGCAATTGTCATACACATATAAAGGTGGGCAGGCAGAACTCCCCAGTAGTATTTCTTATACTCCCTCAAAAGAGGTCAGCATAATTGACATGCTGATGGTAAATGAACATTGTGTACAAAGGGGAAATGCTCCAATAGTTACCCAAATGGAATAGTAGAATCCCTATATAATATCCCCAATGAGGTACATAATATTTGACATAATAATCAAAGCGGAAAATAGTTTTACCCACAAGAAACTCAGATAGTCGTCACAAACGGCCAAGATACCAACGCGCACTTTGTGTGTTTGTAACTTGCTTTCTCAAGGGGATACGGGCAATACCTGCCAGGACCTTTTTATCTCCATAGTGATGGGTCACATGGAAAACTCACCAATGAGACTAGGGTATAGTACCAGGTTACCCGGCCATCCAGTCCCAAGCCGTGCACAAGCGGGAGTGCAGCAGTTGCCATAGCGCCTGATCATGTGCAGAGGACATCGAGATGCCAGGCGGACTGACACGAACAGCCGCAGCGGGGAACACATGAGCACCACAGTCCCTCCAAGGTTGACAGATAAACTGTATATAAGACCCAATACTGCAACATCTGAGCATTACATATTTACAAAAACTCACAATCACATAGTGAGAACACCATAATACTAAATACTATCATACAGCACTTTTTTTTAATGAAAATACATATTCTCGTTATCAATATTGTGGTAATGGCAGTAGTTTGTTCAATGCAGTTTTATTTCTAAAAATGAAAAAGGGCAGGAATCCTTTGAGTGTGCAGTGTATGGAAGGGTTCATAGCAGCTACCAGTCTTACTGCAAGCTAGAGAGACAGCATGCAGAGGGAAAACAGGTGACAAGGTCTGAAAAGAAGTCATAAGATGACCAGAAATAGTGTTATTCTTCATTGACACACATGGGCGTTTATTCAGAAACATTACCTTAACACATTGTCCACGTTTAAAGGAGAACTATGTTTGATCAGTGGGGTCTGAAATCTGAAGAAGTGCTGCTCAGGGGTTCTCCAGGTCCAGGGGATCTTTCACATGGGCTGAGGCCAGTCGCCACGAAAACATTTTTTGATTCTCAGTGTATACATAAAGAAGATACTTGAAAAGGTGGCGCTTACAATTTTTTAATGTCCAGTTTTCTATCACTGTTTTTTTAGGATTAAATCACAGGTCTAGTTACTAGTAACATCAAACATTCCATTTAACCCAAAATATAGCTTTTATCAGAGAAAAGCAGACATCTTCGGATAAGACTTTCCTACTTATGTCTAAGGGAAAGCAAAATAGTATGGGTCTTATTCAGAGGAAAAGTCAATATTTTGCTGGAACTTCAATGCATATATTAATCCCATACATGGTTTGGCCAGCCTGAGTCAGCCTCCGGCTGCACAATCACAGCCTTGTATGCTTGACTCCGAAATGCTGCCCCGTTTCAGAGAAACATACTTTTAATAGCCATTGGGGACCGAGCCGCCCGGATGGCTAGTACAAGCGGGTACCCGGTGGCTTCTCTCTGCCTGCTGACCTGACCGTGACTATGCATGTTTGGTATCATGTTAATCATACGTCATTTTTACCATACAATGAATGCTGTAATTGCTATAGTTTCGCTCTTTTGCCGCACTTAGTTTTTATTCCTGCTTTCCAGTATGTCACATGATAAAATGGATGGTGGCATTCAAAGGTACAACTTGTCCTGCAAAAAAAATCAAGGCCTTGCATAAAGAAAATAAAAGTTATGGCCTCTTGAAAGGGAAGAAACAAATTAAAAATCTCCCAGTTGGGAATGGGTTAATATGAGCATTCATGTAATGCCCCCTTTATGGTACCAATCAATAATGCCACCGTCGTATGGTCTCAATTTTTGACGATTCAACTGTCTCATTGTATAAAATGTGGGTGGCTCTTACTGGGTGGGTGCTACTGCGGAGGGGGCATTACTGTTGTATTCAAGCTGAAAGGACATTATTACTGTGCAGGGCCCACAAATGGAGACACATGCATTAATATTGTGTGAGGCCACAGATGGGAACATTTCTACTTCGAGATGGTCGAAAGGGGAACATCATTGCTGTAAAATATTTCTGGACAAATCTTATGGAACTTTTTAGCACAAATGCACAACATCGATTCACATTTAAAAAAACAAACAAACTGCACAGCAAAAACATCCCAACTGTAGAGAATGTGGTCCAGCTTCTGATCTTTGAGGGAACAATGAATTCAATGGTGTATAAAAACATTTTACAAAAAAAAACAAGGGCAGCAGCCCAGGTAGTCAGCCTGAAGAGATGAACAAGACGATGAGATTTCTCATAAAGGGGCATCTGCGAATGACTCAGACAGCACCTCAGATGAACTCTCTAGTAACGGTAGTTCAAGACTACCTCTTCCCAAAAAGGGTTGCACAGGGGTCCCATCCATAAGTACACCTCCACTTGATTTAGTCAATTATGAGACATTTCTCCTGACAAACAGGTGTCGGATGGGGTACGAGCCAACTTTTGCAAGGCACTCAAAGACTCAATTACTTTAGGTTTTGAGACACAGAGGAACCTTATTCAAGAAGTGAGTGACAAATTCTCTTAACAGATTTGAAATAAACGAGGGCAGAATCACGAAAGTGGAGACTAGTACAGAAACTCTCGTGCAACAGAATTTGGCTCTGAGGGAGGAGGTTTTGTATATGAAACAAAAGATGACAGACATTGAAGATAGGAGTCGTCGAAACAATCTAAAGCTTAGAGGGATCCCGGAGACCATAATTCAAGATGATCTCGCGGGATATGCCAAATCTCTCTTTAAAAAAGCAATTCCTTCTCTTTCAGATATCCAGTTAACTATAGATAGGATTCACAGACTTCCACGCCCAAAGGGTATCCCCCTAGATAAGCCCAGAGACGTCATTTTGCGTCTACTTTTCTATGAAACGAAGGAAGGGATCTTGAAATTCATACGCAATAAGAGTGTTTTCCAGTTCCCTATGAAAACGTTAAGGTGTTCTTGGACTTCTCCAGAAACACCATGGAGGCTAGGAGGTCGTTCAAAGAAGTGACCACTTAACTAAGATTTAGAAACTTCTTACAGGTGGGGTTTCCCTACCAAATTAATTGTGTGGTTCAAGGGGAAGAATATATTACTACAAAACCCGAAAGAGGGACAAGATTTTCTTACATTTATTCAAAAAGAGTATAAAGATAATGGATGATTTTCACCTTAGCTCACACCTAAGGTTTCCAATACTTAACCTCTATTTTCTAAAATAACGACAATTTACTTTATTCTAAAAGAAATGGCTGGTTGTGTAGGACCTTTGCCACATTTTTTTTCTACCCCAAACTAAGGAGAGAAACCTAGGCCGGTTTCTCCCAGGAGAACTCCATAGTTCTAACTTTGCTTTGTAATTTTATTGTTTGTCTTGTTCTTGTTAGGTTATTATTCTATAAGTACTTCTAGACTTTGGTCTTTGTTTAAGTCTAAGGCAGTTACAGATGGAAATTAATATTTTGTCATATAATGTAAGAGGTCTAAATAGCCCATACAAATGGCACGTCACGTGGAAGGAAATAAAATTATACCAGGCTGACATTGTATGCCTTCAGGAGGTGAAATTTATCAGAAATAACCACCCACTATTTCAACACAAACATTATACTCATGCTTTTGAAGCACTTGGGGACAAGAGGAAAGCTGGAGTCATGACCATCATCAGCAACAAAATACCATTTCAGTACATCAGTGAAGTAGTTGACCCAATGGGGAGATATCACATTCTGCTATGCAAACTTAATGGCACAACATTCACTATTGCTAACATTTATGCACCAAACACTAAAGTTTCCCTTTTTCGACAAGGTCATTAAAAAATTTAACAAGATCAAACGGTGAACTGATGATATTGGGTGATTTTAATATGGTGCCAGATAAACGTATTGATTCCTCCTCTGCACGCATGTCGGCCTCATCCTTGAGCAAATGGTTGCTCAGGAATGAGTTGTTTGATACCTTTAGATGTCTAAACTCATCCTCCCATGAGTATACCTGCTACTCTGATGTCCATGGCTCCTCATCTAGGATAGACCTATTTCTGACCAATATATTCTCCCTACCCAAATTCAAAAAGGTGGAAATTCTTAATAAATCCTTTTCTGACCATACTCCACTGATTGCTAAAATTGCAATAGGACCCTCAGTTAATACTGCTTTTTTATGGAAAATAAACCTTACCATACTCAAAATCCACAAATATAAGAAGTCTTTAGAGGACTCCATACAAAATTATTTAAAAGAAAACTATACCAATGACATAGATCCATTCACCCTTTGGCAGGCTCACAAAGCGGTTATTAGGGGATGCCTTATGCAACTTTCCTCCAGGCATAAAAAGAACAGGGAAAAAATTACTAGTCTACAAGAAAGTATTAAGGCGAAAGAGGATCAGCAGTCTAAATTAGGTACTCCATCCCATGCCATACACATGGAAATTCTGAAACTGAAACAAGAGCTTAGTGCTCGGATTTTGAATGAGTATGACTCGGCTCAGAGCCTTCAAACTCGCTTCTAACTCATCCAAAAATCGTCCAACTAAATATATGATGAACAAGCTTAAACAAGAACGTATTCGTAAAAGAATCTCTCAAATTCAATCCTCATCCTGGGCCATGAAAACATCCACAGGACACTGAATGTCTTTTTTGCCTATTTAAAAAAAACTATACAACTTAAACCTTGATCCCTCAAATCCAGCTCCAAGCCAGTTTATTGATTCTTTCCTCTCGGGTCTGAATCTTCCGCAAATTGATCACTTGGAACTAGACTATCTTAATCGCCCTATCAGTAAGGAAGAAATAACTAACACTATCTGTCACCTTAAACCATTGATAGCATTCGTTAATGAAGCCATCCGGGCCTGGAGATTTCAAACGTTTTCTAACCTATTGACCCCACATTTACAATCTCTTTTTGACCAGGTATCGACTAGAGGATACTTTCCCAAAAATATGTTAGAAGCTACAGTAATAGTAATACCTAAAGGGAAAGGCGAACCCGACAAGGTGGAAAATTTTAGGCCTATTTCCTTGCTTAATAGCGACGTTAAGATCTATGCCAAGATCCTAGCGGATAGGCTTAAAACCATCTTACCAAAATTGATTCAAGATGATCAAGTGGGATTTATAGTAGGCAGACAAGCGTCTGATGGCACTAGGAGAATAATTAACATTCTAAACATGATAAAATCCTCTAATACTCCGTCCTTGTTTCTATCCCTCGACGCTGAAAAGGCGTTCGACAGAGTAAACTAGTTATATCTCCAAAGCACATTGTCCAAGTTTGGTTTTGATAATAAGTTTATATCCAGTATTTTTTGATTATATGAAGAACCTACTGCTAGAGTATACCTAAACAATCATCTCTCTAAACCTTTCGCTATCACCAACGGCACCAGGCAAGGATGTCCCTTATCCCCCCTACTTTTCGGAATTGCCCGCTCCCATAAAATTAACCTCTTCGCCGATGATCTATTTCTATCACTCACAAACCCGATTGCATCTGTGGAGCCCCTAAAAATAATACTAGAACAGTTTTCTAACATTTCCTTTTTTTAAATTAATAACTCTAAATCTAAAATTCTACCTTTTGGTTTAAGTCCTACCTCTTCCGACAAGCCTACAACTTGCAGTAACCACCGATCCACCAAACCGCTGCACGACCAGCTCTACCCTCGCCTGCTGTATCCTCACCCATCCCGTTGTAGATTGTGAGCCCTCGTGGGCAGGGTCCGCTCTCATCCTGTACTAGTCGTGACTTGTATTGTTTAAGATTACTGTACTTGTATGTATTATGTATACCCCTCCTCACATGTAAAGCGCCATGGAATAAATGGCGCTATAATAATAAATAATAATAACACGTGAAGATATTGAGGACATATTGGACCGGACTGAGTTTCAGATAGAGAAGAGGAGCTTGACATACTTAGGCATCAATATTACACACGATGTCCAAACTTGTGTCGTCCAATATTGATGTTCTTGCTAAAACTATCTCCAAGGATTTTGACCACTTCGGCCTTATGGAACTCGCATAGTTCGGAAGGGTACTGGTTGTTAAGACCTTTATCTTACCCAAGATTTTATATGTTTTCCGAACGATCCCGTTGAAGGTTCATCTGAAACTGATAAGCTACAAAATCTGATAAATTCATTTATTTGGCAAAATAAAAAACCGCGGATAACACGTAATGTTTTATATAGAAGTAAAAATAACGGAGGAGTGGCCTTGCCAAACCTATGGGCCTACCATCAAGCGACTCTTATCAGGCATAGTAACAATTGGTTTAAGGAGGGGGAATGTCCTTCATGGTTGGACTTAGAATTGGATCATAATGACAATACATCCTTAAGGGATCTTTTACTCAAATATATAATAGAATGTACATCAAGATCACATGGTCATCCGATCTTTGATGCCATTTTCGATGCCTGGAGGAAATATGCTAAACTAAAAAAAGCACGATGATAAACTAGCTATCCTAAAATCTCTTCCCCTCAAATTTGTTTCGACTCTCTTTAAATTCTCATTATCAAAGGTGTGGTATGATTCAAAAGTTACACGGTTTGGCGACCTGTGGGATGGAAGTAATTTGCTTTCTTTCTCTCAGCTCAAAGACAGATTCTATCTTCCTTTTGTGGAGTTTATGCCATACTTAATGTTGAAAGATAATATTCAGAAACTACTTTGTAACAAAGTCTCCAATTTGAACCTCATTGCTGCACTAGTGGGTAACCCCACTCTAAAAACCAAATGGTCTCTCAAAAGCATTTACCTTTGTTTTAATGGGGATACTGAATTTTCAAAAAATGATCACATGACCAGGTGGGAGGCAGACCTCAACTCGTCCATACAGTTGGATCAGTGGGCACATGCGATCAAACTCTCCTATAGATCCACTGTGTCGATGAGCTTGCATGAGACCTATTTAAAGGTTATGCTTCCTTGGTATTATACGCCCACCTGTCTGGCGCATATCAGCACAGACATTTCGCCCTTATGCTGGAGGGGCTGCCTTCAGCCTGGAAACCTGTATCATATATTCTGGTGTTGCCCAAAACTGCGAGGTTTATGGACGCAAGTTCAACTTCACATGGCCTCATTATCTCAAACCCCTATTGAGATTACTCCGCGAGTGGTGCTTTTGTCCTTGGACTTAGAGAATGTCAACCCATCTATTAAATTTGTGATTATACATATCCTCTTGACGGTAAAAAAATAGCATCGCTACATGGTGGAAAAACCTGATGTGCCTAAACTCGCTGATATTATAGATCTCTTAAGTACACAGTTGGCTGGAAGAGAAAATAGCTTTCCACTCGGGTACATTAAACAAATATTACTTGAAGTGGGAAGTGTGGAATTCTAAGTTTCGATAAGCATGCCTTTCATTATACCTATTATCTAATATGTTATAATCTGAATTATATAAGTATCTGTTACAATATTTTCATGACCAAAGTTGAGAAGTAGAGCGGAGCTCTCTAAATTTTATTTCCCCTTTTCCCTTCTGTAACCCCCCTCTTCACCTTTAAAATTGAAATTTCAATAAAAATCATTTGAAGAGATCTCTCATACTAGGAGGCGACCCCTTGTGGTTGGTGAGGTGCAGCTCTGGAAGTCGTTTCACATAAGATTCATCTGCAGTGTCTCTTGCTGCAGAAATCTCCAGTGTAACATAATTGACTCATTTTGTACATATTTTAAAGTGCGTCTTCCTCCAAAACTTTTACAGTCATACAGGAGACTTTGCCCCTATAAAAAGAATTCATGTAGTAAAGCTTTCACTCTTAGCCAATGCCAAAGGAGCACTGGCCTAAGGGCGCAGTGCATACTTTCACACCCTCAATCACCGTGCACCCCACTTATCTACATGGGCAGCACTCGCTTACCAAGAGCAGGTGCTGCCTGAACTGAATCATACCGCTACAGGGCAATGGGAAGCCCACGCATTTTTTATAAAGGAATTAACCCCTTTAAATAACAGCTACAACTCCCAAATTTTGCACACAAACCCGCATCTAATTATTAGTCAAGGACATATAAAAAAACATGAAATGAAATGGTTTACTGAATGTAAACCATGTGTCATTTCATGTCGGGTTGGGGAAGGATTTGATAGAAGCCGGCAATTTAATTAGCGGCTATTCGGCTATGAAGAACTCTGTAAAATATAAATATATTTATATATTCTGTTAGAAACCCTGTCATAGGGCTCCATTATATGTCCATTTTGCAAGGCGGCGAGAAAATCTCTCCATATGGATTGCATACGGATGCAGACATGCGCAAAATACGCAACCACACCTTGCTTACGGATGATCTACGGAGCACTATTTAGGGGTCATTCATCCGTATTACGCCTGTAAACTACGGACCGCATTTTGCGCCGGTTAGTGTGACCCCGGCCTAAGGCAGTGGTAGCACTGTACGCAGTGAAGAGGCAGCAACCCAAAAATTCAAACACAAAAGTCTCTTTAGGCTATGTGCCCACGTATGCAGAACATTTCTGCATGAAAACCGGACTCCTTCCCAGAAAACGCACTTTTTTTCTGCGCGTTTTCGCGCAAAAAAGCGCGCATTTTCAATGCGTTTTTTTCCGCGCGTCCCCAGTCTCATAGAAAATAGCTAAAAATGCGGAATTTCTGCAAAATTAATGAGAATGCTGCGTTTTTTACCGCAATGCATTTTTTTTGCGGGAAAAAAAACGCATCAATATGAAGAAAAAGTGCAAAATGCATTAAAATTAATGGGATGCTTCTTTTAAGCAATTTTTAAGCATTTTTGCTGGTAAAAACACTTAAAAACGCGAAAAAAAAAAACACTTGTGTGGGCACACAGCCTTAATGTGTTTCCTCACAGCATTAAAGTCCAATTCACACGTTCCAGACACTAGAGAGATTGGGTTTGAAAGAAAAAATGCTCCGTAGAATCTCTGCCTTGTATACATCTCCAAGTGCACAAGTTAAAGCCAATGGCGCATTATCAAACATTTTCCCTATTCGGAACGGTACAAGGCAGGGCTGTCCCCTTTTGCCCTTAGTCTACATACTAACGATGAAGCATTTAGCAGCAACAATTCGTAATAATCCGTCAATTAACAGTCCAAAATTACAATCAGGTGAACACAATCGGGAACTTTTCGCAGACGATCTTCTATATATCTCCTCTCCGATTACAAGCCTTCCAAACATTATTCACGAGCTACATAAATTTGGTCGTCTAAATAACTTTAAGGCTGTGGGCACACGTAGCATTTTAAAACGCTCACTAAAAACCGGACTCCTTCCCAGAAATCGCGCGTTTTTTTCGGCGCGATTTCACCGCGATTATGATTGCGATTTTGCTGCGATTTTCGTGTGCGTTATTCAAGCACTTTCCAAGCGATTTGAAGCATCGCTTGGAAAGTGATTGACAGGTTAGTCACACTCGCCAAACATAGTGTTTGACAAGTGTGACCAGGTTTTTACTATTGAGGCCGCCTATGCGGCATCAATAGTAAAAGATAGGATGCTAAAAAAAAAAATAAAAAAATCGGGGTATATTTACCTTCCGGCGTCCCGCGCTGCATTCCTGGGCCTCAGCGTTCCCAGTAATGCCTTGCGAGACCTGTGATGACGTAGTCTCGCGTTGCTATAGCGATCTCGCGAGACCGCTAGAGTCACGCGAGACTACGTCATTACAGGGCCTTGCCGCAAGGCATTACTGGGAACGCTAGGCCGGGAATGCAGCGCGGGACACCGGAAGGTAAATATACCCCGATTTTTTATTTTTTATTCTTTTTTTTTTACAGGGGTATGGTACCCAGGGCCTGGAGGACAGTCTCCTCTCCTCTACACCGTGGGTACCAACCGCACATGAGACGCTTAACTTCCCGCATGGTGGGCATAGCCACATGCGGGAAGTAAGCGATTCTCATGCATTCCTATGGGTGCGGAATTGCGGCAATTCTTTGCAATTCTGCACAAAAGAATGAGCATGCTGCGATTTTTTCCCACGATGCGATTCCGCCGCGGAAAAAAGCGCAGCATTAGCACAGCATGTGCGGAATGCCATAGGAATGCATGGGGGGGCATTCTGTACACGATTTTTAAGCATTTTCGCAGCGTTTTCGCGCCGAAAATCGCGGCAAAAACGCTTAAAAATCGCTACGTGTGCACACAGCCTAAAATCAATTCTCATAAGTCTGATCCCTGAAACCTCCTATGATAGAACAGTTGAGTGCCTCATTTCCTTTTTGATGGCACTTTGACTCTCACTTACTTGGGAGTCAAGATCACAGCCAAGACATCGCAATTATACGATGCCAATTTCAAGGTCGTCCTACACAAAGCAGAGTCAGACTTAGAAAGATGGCATAGACTACAGCTTTCTTGGTTGGGCCGGGTTAATGTGATAAAGATGGACTTATTGCCCCGTCTCCTGTACTACTTCCAAGCAATCCCTATGTACCTACCTGCCTCCTTCTTCTCACTCCTTAAAAGAGTGATTACTAGATTCATATGGTCACATAACCGAGCTCGCATTTCTTATTTTCTGTTAAGCCAGCCAAAAACAAGCGGGGGAGTGGGTCTACCGGATTTTTCTTTATATAGTCACGCATCGATTGGAGCATGTATTTTGGACCTATTCCATAGTAAAGGACATAAAACGTGGGTAGGATTGGAAAATGACCTCAACGGCTGTGACACCCAAATAATCCTTTGGTCCCCAAGAAAGGATGGTGAGAACAACATATCTCTACCCTTTCTTACCAGGAACATGGCGGCTTTTCTCAATCGAGGAGGCCGAACCCTAGAGATCTCTTCATCTCCTGGCCCTTCCCTCCCATCTACGATAATCCATTTTTTCCGGCGGGACCATGAAGGAAAACATTTTTAAATAAAGATAAAAGCTCTCACCCTATAGTCTATGACTATGTGACTCGATCAGGAATGAAGTTGTTACAGGATATTTTCTCAGACGAGGAAGACGAGCTCTTGGTTCTTTTTTGAACAATTGAGAAGTTTTATAATAAAATTATCTAATCAGACTAATCTTTTTAGAGCATTAACAACCTTTGAGACCCTCTGCCTGTCTAAGAGCCCCCCAGATCATACCGTATCTCTGTTGTATAAACTCTTTCAAGAGGGGCAAACCCCTCTCCACGATTTTCCTCTATTCTTTTCTAAATGGGAGACTGACCTGGGAAGATCTTTATCGACCGAAGACAGATCAAAGATCCTTCTCTTTACGTCTAGATCTTCACTATTTTGTACATCACAGGAGAGGAGCTACAAGATTCTTGCAAGATGGTATAGATGCCCTTCAGCTGTCCACTCTATATTCCCGGTAGTCCTGGATACTTGTTGGAGATGCCTACATGAGGTGGGCACATTTACTCATATATGGGTCTATTATCAATATTAGACCTACAATGTAAGCTGCATTACAGTCCTTGAGTGACATTTCAGTTTCCAAATTCAAAAAAGGTCTTCTTAGGCATTTCCTTACAGCTGTCAGGAACTTGATTCCCAGATATTGGAAACAGGTAGAGTCACCTTCTCGTTCTGAGTTTGTCGCTGAGCTCAACGATATCTATGGAATGGAGCAAATGATAGGCCAAATAGCTGGAGACACGGACAGAGTCTATAACACTTGGGCTCCCTGGCTTGTTTTTAGAGAGACCCCTGGGTTGGAGGCATGGGTATTGGGATACTGCTGTTATTCTTCAATACATAAACACCCCTTTGACTTGACTGGATGGTTTTCGGGGCACCCTGGGTTCCTGGATGGTCATTCTGGATCTTGACTCCCATCAGAGTGGTCGGGGGATCTATGGCCTTCCGGGTCTAGGGAATGCTTGAATCCCATTTCTAATTTGTAATTTATTTTTTTTTGAAGCATCATTTTTATTGATTTTGTAATGAAGTTGCATATTATAAGTTATAAATGTTGCATTGAATTGTTACAAAGAACATATTTAAACATGCTTATCACCTAAGCCTGAATAGAAGCAAAAATAAACTTAACAAACATAAAATTATCGAACCCCCTTACATCCACATTTTCATAGATTACATTGACTGAAATCAGGCACCTTATCTCCAGCTCCACCTCCATATACAGTCATATGTTAAAGTTTGGGCACCCCTATTAATGTTAACCTTTTTTCTTTATAACAATTTTGTTTTTTGCAACAGCTATTTCAGTTTCATATATCTAATAACTGATGGACTCAGTTATATTTCTGGATTCAAATGAGGTTTATTGTACTAACAGAAAATGTGCAATCTGCATTTAAACAAAATTTGACCGGAGCAAAAGTATGGGCACCTCAACATAAAAGTGACATTAATATTTCGTAGATCCTCCTTTTGCAAAAATAACAGCCTCTAGTCGCTTCCTGTAGCTATTAATGAGTTCCTGGATGAAGGTATTTGTGACCATTCCTGTTTACAAAACAATTCCAGTTCAGTTAAGTTTGATGGTCGCCGAGCATGGACAGCCCGCTTCAAATCATCCCACAGATGTTCAATGATATTCTGGTCTGGGGACTGGGATGGCCATTCCAGAACATTGTAATTGTTCCTCTGCATGAATGCCTGAGTAGATTTGGAGCGGTGTTTTGGATCATTGTCTTGCTGAAATATCCATCCCCTGCGTAACTTCAACTTCGTCACTGATTCTTGCACATTATTGTCAAGAATCTGCTGATACTGAGTTGAATCCATGCGACCCTCAACTTTAACAAGATTCCCGGTGCCGGCATTGGCCACACAGCCCCAAAGCATGATGGAACCTCCACCAAATTTTACTGTGGGTAGCGAGTGTTTTTCTTGGAATGCTGTGTTTTTTAGCCTCCGTGCATAACGCCTTTTTGTATGACCAAACAACTCAATCTTTGTTTCATCAGTCCACAGGACCTTCTTCCAAAATGTAACTGGCTTGTCCAAATGTGCTTTTGCATACCTCAGGCGACTGTTTGTGGCGTGCTTGCAGAAACAGCTTCTTTCGCATCACTCTCCCATACAGCTTCTCCTTGTGCAAAGTGTGCTGTATTGTTGACCGATGCATAGTGACACCATCTGCAGCAAGATGATGCTGCAGGTCTTTGGAGGTGGTCTGTGGATTGTCCTTGACTGTTCTCACCATTCTTCTCTGCCTTTCTGATATTTTTCTTGGCCTGCCACTTCTGGGCTTAACAAGAACTGTACCTGTGTTCTTCCATTTCCTTACTATGTTCCTCACAGTGGAAACTGACAGGTTAAATCTCTGAGACAACTTTTTGTATCCTTCCCCTGAAAAGCTATGTTGAATAATCTTTGTTTTCAGATAATTTGAAAGTTGTTTTGAGGAGCCCATGATGCCACTCTTCATAGGAGAATCAAATAGGAGAACTACTTGCAACTGGCCACCTTAAATACCTTTTCTCATGATTTGATACACCTGGCTATGAAGTTCAAAGCTCAATGAGGTTACAAAACCAATTTAGTGCTTCAGGAAGTCAGTAAAAAGTAGTTAGGAGTGTTCAAATAAAAAAAAAAATGATAAGGGTGCCCATACTTTTGCACCGGTCAAATTTTGTTTAAATGCAGATTGCACATTTTCTGTTAGTACAATAAATCTCATTTGAATCCAGAAATATAACTGAGCCCATCAGTTATTAGATATATGAAACTGAAATAGCTGTTGCAAAAACCAAAATTGTTATAAAGAAAAAAGGTTAACATTAACAGGGGTGCCCAAACTTTAACATATAACTGTAGCTCATATAACGCATTTCAGTTTACCCAAATTACCACTCAAATCCTCTAATAGATACCACTCCGAATCCACAAAGGCGCTCATTAAAGGGCCTGTCACACTAAGCGATATCGCTAGCAATATCGCTATAACTTGTGACGTTATAGCGATATTGCTAGCGATATCGCTATGTCTGATACTTACCTACGACCCACTCCCCCGCTGGTTATCGCTGATCGCGCGAGAACGTCCTGGACTGTTTCTCGTCGTCAGCTTCCTGCGACGCTTCCTGTGGCGCCGACCAGCGACGAGCGTGGAGCCGGGCGGGAGGACGCAGGATCGCCTGGTGTGACAGGTAAGTAGCGACCCCCGACCCCTGCTATGTCGCTGGTGAGATCTGCCTGTGTGGCAGCTCACTAGCAACCACTTTGCGATGCACCAGCGATCCTGACCGCGTCATATCGCTGGTCGGGATCGCTGGTGCATCGCTAAGTGTGACAGTACCTTAAGTCTTGAATTTCTCTGGTGGTCAGTGACATTTCTATAAACACTCTCCATTTTTTAAAAAAAAATTTCGTCATTTTATCTTTATTTCTGTTTCTCTTTTTTCCAAAAATAAGACCGATGTTAAACCTTCCCTGATCTCTTTTATCCCTGGGAGTATTTTAGCTAGCCAGTGTTGCAGAATTAGACGTTTTGTCACCATTGAAATGGTGTGAAACAAGTCATGTAGCTGTCCCCCTCTTGTTTTACCCGTCGTAAAGTGAAACAACCAGCATAATGGATCTACTACCCTTATCCCACATATCTTCAGATACATATCCTGGACTTTTAAGCAGAGTTCTTGTGTCCTGGGACATGACCACAATCCATGTTCTGGGTCTGTTTTGGGCAACTTGCCTGCCTATCAGGATTCTGCGGAGTCGGAGGTATATTGAAGCCACATATTGTTTTATGCATTATTCTGAACTGACTATCTCTCCATTGCTCATTAATGACATGCTTTCTTACCAATTCACAGCCCCGCAGAATCTTATGCTCAAGTTCTTCATCATATATGTTTTTCCCATTTGTGAAATATTTTGCCCTTCCCTGAAGTGCGAAATATGTCCCTCAGCATCCCATATATTGAGGTGATAGATATTTCTCCAATGTCTTTGGTAACCAAGTCCTCCCATATTTCTGAATCGATTTCCTTCCTCACATCCTGAAGGAGGTCTAATACATAATGCTTTAATTGAAATTAATTAATGCTTTTAATTGAAATCTCGGCAGCTCAAATTTGTCTATCACTTCCAATCCCGTCAACCAGCGACTTCTTGTAGATGTAGTAAGTCCCCTAACGTCTGTATACCTTTCCCCAACCACTATGTGTATAATTTATTTTCTCTTCCTAATCTAAAGGCAGGAAATGCCCAAGGATTCAGGTGTTTCGACACTCTCCACGACATTTTTAGTTTTTTTCTTACTTCCTTCCATGTGGCAATGGTATCTTTACATATTACCGAATATTTAATGTTTGGCGGTATGTGTGACAGCGGCGTATGTAGCAGCGCCGTCAGGTCCCACAAACCACAAAATTCCGTTTCCAATTTGTAGTCAGTATATCGCCCTGTTTTTTTAATCCAGTCTATTACATTCCTCATTAAACACGATAAATTATATCCCCTAATATTTGGCAATCCCACTCCCCCTCCCTCCTTTGTGTGCATTAGAGTTCTTATAGCCAATCTCGCTCTTTTACCCCTCCAGATAAATTTAGAAAAGGCCCTGTTTAATCTGAGAACATCTGCGTGACGACTTAACATTGGGATAGTTTGCATTGGGTACAGTAATCTCGCAAAGCTTGTCATCTTGATTAGGTGGCAGCGACCCAGCAGTGAGAGGGGTAGATTTCCCCACCTCTCCAACTCCTTCTCTATTTTGTCTATGATAGGCTTATAATTGAGATCATAAATCTGTTTTGGCATTCTCCCCAAATTTATTCCCAAGTACTTTATAGACGTTGTCGCTTTCGGGATGCCCATTATATTACTCTCCTGGCCACATTTTTACCTCACTCCTCATGAACAGAATCTCACATTTAGACTTATTTAAACGAAAGCCCGAGAATTTTCCAAACTTTTCAATTTCCAGCAGCAACATAGGGGGATCTTCCTCTGGGTTGTTCATGAACAGAATTATGTCATCTGCAAATAGGGCATTTTTGACTGTCTCATTTCCCACCTTTATCCCTTTGTAGGAACTGCAATCACTTAAATATCTCGACATAGGTTCTATCGACAAATTAAACAGTAAGGGGGACAGCGGACATCCCTGCCTCATTCCCTTTTTCAGCTCGAAGGCATCTGAGAGAAACCCCGGCGTGTATACCCTTGCTTTGGGATTCTGATATAGTACCGCCAAAAATTGTCTAAACGGACCTACCAGATTTATTTTATCCAACACTTGACCCAGCCATGGCCACCTCACATTATCGAACGTTTTTTCTGCATCCAGTGTGACCATAGCTGGATCCTCTCCTTTATCCAAATGCTTCCCTCTAATCTTGTCCAGCAATAACATGGCTTTCCTTATATTAGTAACAGCTGATCTTCCCTTCGTAAAACCTGTTTGTTGCTTTGATAATAATCTAGGCAGTATCCTAGCCAGCCTGTCTGCCATTATTTTTCAGAGAAGTTTAACATCTTGATTTATTAATGATATAGGTCTATATCCTGAAGGGTCTTCCAAATCCTTCCCTCCCTTCAGGAGAAGCTTTATGTAGGCCGTATTCAACCTTTCTGACATAGCTTCCCCTTGCAAAATGTGATTATATAAATCTTTAAGCGTGGGAACTATTTTCTCACTCAGCACCTTATAAAATGAACCATTAAATCCATCGGGCCCTGGAGCCTTATTGGCCCCCAGTCCTTTTATTGCCTTACTAATTTCTTCCTCCGTGATACAACCATTTAAATCCTGTAATTCCTCCTCCGTCAGTTTAGGAATATCAACTCTACCCAGCCATGTCTCCCCCGCTACATCTTGATGATCCTCATCCTTGTATAACCTAGCATAGAATTTGCCCAGCACTCTGTTTATATCTTTGGGATTAGTCAGTCGTTGTCCTTTTTTATCTCTAATTGCCATTAAAGATGTACCCACATATCTTCCCCTAGCCAAATTAGCCAGTATTCTCCCGGCTTTGTCACCATTCCTATTTAATTCTACCTCCCAGTGATTTCTATATAATTGCTCTCTTTTTTCCGCCCATTCTTCAAAATTTTTTTGGCCTGCATCCATTTCTCTTTATCCAGTAGTGAGTTCTTATATTTTGTATAGCTGCTCATAACTTCACTGCTTGCTGCTAAGTACTGCTCTTTTAATAGTTTTTTATTCTCTGCGTGTAAGCCATGATGTCTCCCCTTATCACCACCTTCCCTGTTTCCCAATATAATCTAGGGTTAGGTTTGTGCTCTTCATTTTACATTGCAAACTCTGTCCACCATTCCCCCATCCGTTTCACAAAATCCTGCTCTTTTGTCATGTTTCCTGGAAATCGCCATAGATAGTCTGTCCCTTTCTGATGTGCGTCAGTTAAGTCTAGAGATATAGGACTATGATCAGATATCACCATGTCCTCAATATTGACATCGCACATTTTGTGTAGTATCTTGTCTGACACAAAGAACATGTCTATTCTCGACCATGTCTTGTGTGCATGAGAGTAATGTGAAAATTCCCGATCCATAGGGTGTGACGTTCTCCACCATCTTTCAGCTGCCAATTCGATATCATATATCTTCCAAATAACCTTTTTTCCCCCTATATCTCTTCCCTTCTCCTGGATTTAATCTTATTAAGCTCCCTTTTCTGTCCTCTTCCTCCTTAAGCACCTCATTACAATCTCCTCCTATGATTATGTTGTTGCCACTATCAGCCAGTATTTTGTTCTGTAAGGACATATAAAAGTTTCCTTTGGTTTATGTTCGGGGCGTATATATTGTACAGGGTACTACTTTCATTATTTATCTCTAATTTCAAACGAATTAACTTACCCTCCTGGTCCATTTCTACGGATGAAACTTTATGTGCCAATGCTTTATGTATAATTATTAGGCTAAGTGCACACATACCGGAACTCTCGCGGAAATTACCGCGAGAATTCCGGAATTCCAGTCCGCGGGAAAATCGCATTTTAAATTCCCGCGATTTTTTCCCGCGGAAAAACTAGCATTTTGCAAGCGTATTTAGCTTGCAAAATGCTAGCGTTTTCCAAGCGATCTGTAGCATCGCTTGGAGAACTGATTGACAGGTCGGTCACACTCGTCAAACATAGTGTTTGACAGTGTGACCAACTTTTTACTACTGAGGCCGCCTATGCAGCATCAGTAGTAAAAGATAAAATGTAAAAAAAAATAAAAAATGGTGTTATTCTTACATTCCGACGTCCCGCGCATCCATTCCCAGTAATCCTTTGCGAATATGCCCGTGATGACATCCGTTCTCGCGGGATCGCGATGTCTCGCGGTCATTCGCGATGACGTTGCGCGAACGACCGCGAGACTTCGCGATCTCGCGAGAACGGATGCCATTGCGGGCATTTTCGCAAAGGACTACTGGGAACGGGAGCGTGGAGAGAAGCGGGAAGACTGCGCGGGACGTCGGAGGGTGAGAATAACAATATTTTTTATTTTTAAATTCTATTTTTTACAGGGATATGGTACCCAAAGCCCGGAGGACAGTCTCCTCTCCTCCGGACCGTGGGTACCATCCGCAAATGTTCTGCTTACTTTCCACATGGTGTGCACAGCCACATGCGGAAAGTAAGCGGAAGAATGCATTCCTATGGGTGCGGGATCGCCGCGATTCCGCAAATGAATGAGCATGCTGCGTTTTTTACCGCGAAGCGATTCCGCTGCGGTAAAAACCGCAGCATTAGCACAGCATTGCGGAATCCCATAGGAATGCATGGGATGCTTATTTTTCGGGTTTTCGCGGTTAAAACCGCCACGAAAACGCGAAAAAAGCGCCACGTGTGAACTCAGCCTTAGGACTCCTGCTTTTCTGTCTACCGAGCTAGAACCATATACTTCTCCCACCCATAATTTCTTCATTCTAAAAAAAGTCTTCTTTACCCAAGTGTGTCTCTTGGAGCAAGGCTATATCTGCTTTCAATCTTTTCTGGTGACGAAGTATCATCATCCTTTTATGTGGTGAGTGCAACCCTTTTATATTCCATGTTATTAATCTAACCATTTTTGATTGCAAAATGGTTTCTTCTGCGAGGACGTGTGGAACTTCTCCCTCTTAGTTATGGACTGCCAGTCAATGTCATCTCAGTCAGTAATAAATTAATTAGTACAATAGCAGTGGGCTCATGAACTTTAACTTCCCTCCCTCCCTCCATATCTCACCCTCTCTCCATATAACAACCTTTTTGTTGACTTCTCTTTTTTCAACCATTATCCAAACCAAAAGAGAAATAATTTCCCGCCTGCCTATTATCCCATATTTATCATGTTGTACCTATTTTATATCCATTCTCTATCTGAGCCCTGACCCTCTTGTAACCTAGGAACTCGGAAATCTTAGATCAACATCTATTTCCCTTAATTTATCATGTCAATTTCCTAACATCTTAATATTCATAACCATATTATCTTAAAGTCCTTCTCCATCTCTCCTTTTTGATGTCAGAGAGGTATAAAAATACTTTACTCTCACCACCTTCATCCTCCCAAGCAATATCTCCCAATGTGAACCTAGCATTTGTATGATACTTTCCCCCTGGAAGTAATCTTAATTTAACACAAAATACTCCCATCAACATTCAATGAAGATCTTGTCTTCTACCTATTATATACATCACATCTGGTCATCATTATCCCAACTTTATATATGTCTTTTTTGTTGTGAAAACCTCACAATGTCCATAAACCTGGAAGTCACAAATTCGCCGTCAGACAGTATGATCAAATGACAGAAAAAACTGACGGCACATATAGAACTAGTCTGAATAGGTGCATACCAAAAAACAGCTTACATATCAAAATGAGAAAATGGTTGCACTCAATTGCATTAGGGCATATCAATATGTTTTTTCTAAATTTCAAAAGCCATTATGCTATTCACACTTCATATATTTCATAATGATATGCCTTAATGCAATTGAGTGCAACCATTTTCTCATTTTGATATGTAAGCCAGTATGATCAGCTTGTAGACCAATTAAATCAGCACCCCAAATTCTCCATTTCTAATTTGTAATTTTTGTTTCCTATGATCATTTAATCCCCTCCCTTCTTCTTTCCCTCTTGTTTCCTTTCTCCTTTCTTTTTATTTTCTTGTCAAAGTTGCATAAATAACTTCATTTCACAAGCGTTCTAAACATGTCAATATCCTTTTATTGACTGCTTTATAAACCTATCAATATATTGATTGTTGTGAGTTTAGCAAGTTTTATTACAATAGAAATGATACAGCTATCATTTATATCCTACAGTTGATAATCTCATTCTGTATTGCATAATTATTTCAATAAACTTGATTTACACAAAATCCAATTCACACAAGTGCAAATAACTTCCGTGCATATATCGTTAGTGCATATAATTAGTATCCATTTCACCATTTGCAGAATAAATATTATAGAGCATCCATCATTTTACAGACACTAAACACGCCAGTCTTCTTTTGACTAGTTCCCGTGGGCATCTATGCGCCATATCCAAGACTATATTCACACAGCATTACACGTTGCAGGCACTACTCACGCTAGTCCTCCTCCCGTTAGTTCCCGCTGTAACACAGTCTGTTTACTCACACAGCTGTACACAGTCCAGCATATCCTCCGGATCACAGCCGGGCACCATATCCACCTGTTTTGCAATTGTTACATGAGCCAGTCTTCATCCGGGCACAGGACTGTCCACATCCAAGACCAGTCACCGTGGACTACTTGCATCTCTGTGTACACTGCAGATTGCCAGGCCTCACTCTGGCCCTGCCACACCTGCAACTCACTAAACACTCACTCTGATCTCTCTAACCCTTTCCTGCAGGGCTTTTATCACAGAAACCTGTGGCTTTCAGCCACCTGGAAAACCTGGAACCGGAATGGAACAGACTGCAACACTATCATACTGCAATCTGTTTCAAACACAACATCCAGAGCAGGTTTTCCCTACCTCTGTCTTGGACACTAACATGTCCAAGGCTAACACTTACTTTTATTATAAGTTTGCATTGCAGTCACAGCTATGCCCGTGACTGCCATGCACACCTATGGCCTTTATACACCTCTGTGCATATCCTGGGGAGACTACACAGCGACGCCTACCTGTAACATCGGTCACTGCTTCCCCATTGCAATCCCAGCTATGCCTGTGACCGCAATGCATCCTCATAGCCTCAATACGCCTCCTAGCTGTAACAGGGGTCACTGCCTCACAAGAGACAAAAAATAATTTAAAAATTAATTAAAAAATGCAGTCAAAAAAAGTGCAAGTAACCTAATTGAATTAAGGTGGTGAAAATCTTCAACTTCAAAAACTCACCATGCGTACAGTACATAAAGTAAGGCCACATGCACATGGAGTGGGACAATCAGAGGGAAAATATAATAGAAACACATCACCACTTCTGGATTGTTTACCCACTCCAGGTTTTGGCTTACACATAATGAGGCAAAAAACTGACCAAATACTGAATATGTGCACGTATGTGGCCTTAGGCTAGTTTACCACAATTAGTATTTGGTGAATATCTTATGCCCAATATTTTTCAAAAAATGCAAGTAAACTATTTTACTTAACCCCTTCACTACCAAGGGTGGTTTGCACGTTAACTCCCGGGCCAATTTTTACAATTCTGACCACTGTACCTTTATGAGGTCATAACTCTGGAACGCTTCCATGGATCCCGGTGATTCTGACATTGTTTTCTCGTGACATATTGTACTTCATGGTAGTGGTAAAATTGCATTCAAATAACTTGCGTTTATTTGTGAAAAAAACGGAAATTTGGCGAAAATTTTGAAAATTTCGCAATTTTCCAACTTTGAATTTTTATGCCCTTAAATCACAGCGATACGGCACACAAAAAACTTAATACATAACATTTCCCACATGTTTACTTTACATCAGCACAATTTTGGAACCAAAATTTTTTTTTGTTAGGAAGTTATTAGGGTTAAAAATTGACCAGCGATTTCTCATTTTTGCAACACCATTTTATTTTTAGTGACCACTTCACATTTGAAGCCACTTTGAGGGGTCTATATGATAGAAAATACCCAAAAGTGACACCATTCTAAAAACTGCACCCCTTAAGGTGCTTAAAACCACATTCAAGAAGTTTATTAACCCTTTAGGTGCGTCACAGGAATTTTTTGAATATTAAAAAAAAAATGAACATTTAACTTTTTTTCACTAAAAAAATACTTCAGGTTCAATTTTCTTTATTTTACCAAGGGTAACAGGAGAAATTGGACTGTAAAAGTTATTGTGCAATTTGTCCTGAGTACGCTGATACCTGATATGTGGGGGGGAACCACTGTTTCGGCGCATGGCAGACCTCAGTAGGGAAGGAGCGCCGTTTGACTTTTTCAATGCAAAATTGGCTGGAATTCAGATCGGACGCCATGTCGCGTTTGGAGAGCCCCTGATGTACCTAAACAGTGGAAACCCCCCCAAGTGACCCCATTTTGGAAACTAGACCCCCCAAGGAACTTATCTAGATATGTGGTGAGAACTTTGAACCCACAAGGGCTTCACAGAAGTTTATAACGTACAGCGGTACAATTAAAAAATCATATTTTTTCCACAAAAATGATCTTTTCACCCCCAATTTTTATTTTTCCAAGGGTAACAGGACCCTAAAAGTTATTGTGCAATTTGTCCTGAGTACGCTGATACCCCATATGTGGGTGTAAATGACTATTTGGGCGCATAGCAGAGCTCGGAAGGGAAGCAGCGCCATTTGACGTTTTTGGCTAGAATTGAGATCGGACACCATGTCGCGATTAGAAAACCCCTGATGTACCAAAACAGTGGAAACCCCCCACAAATGACACCATTTTGGAATCTAGACCCCCCAAGGAACTTATCTAGATGTGTGGTGAGAACTTTGAACCCCCACGGGCTTCACAGAAGTTTATAACGTACAGCAGTACAATTAAAAAATCATATTTTTTCCACAAAAATGATCTTTTCACCCTCAATTCTTATTTTTCCAAAAGTAACAGGACCCTAAAAGATATTGTGCAATTTATCCTGAGTACGCTGATACCCCACATGTGGGTGTAAACCACTATTTGGGCGCATGGCAGAGCTCGGAAGGGAAGCAGCGCCATTTGACGTTTTTGGCTGGAATTGAGATCGGACACCATGTCGCGTTAGGAAAGCCCCTGATGTACCAAAACAGTAGAAACCCCCCACAAATGACACCATTTTGGAAACTAGACCCCCCAAGGAACTTATCTAGATGTGTGGTGAGCACTTTGAACCCCCCCAGTGCTTCACTGAAGGTTATAACGTCCGGGCGTGAAAATAAAAAAATCGTATTTTTTCCACAAACATCATCTTTTAGTCCCCATTTTTTTATTTTCCCAAGGGTAACAGGAGAAATTGGACCCCAAAAGTTGTTGTCCAATTTGTCCTGAGTACGCTGACACCCCATATGAGGGAGAAAACTACTGTATGGGGACACGTCGGGGCTCGGAAGGGAAGTAGTGACGTTTTGGAATGCAGACTTTGATGGAATGGTCTGTGGGTGTCATGTTGCCTTTGGAGAGCCCCTAATGTACCTAAACAGTGGAAACCCCCCACAAATGACCCCATTTTGGAAACTAGACCCCCTGAGGAACTTATCTAGATGTGTGGTGAGCACTTTGAACCCCCAAGGGCTTCAAAGAAGTTTATAATGCCCAGGCATGAAAATAAAAAAATCGTATTTTTTCCACAAACATGATCAATTAGTCCCCAATTTTTTTATTTTCCCAAGGGTAACAGGAGAAATTGGACCCCAAAAGATGTTGTCCAACTTGTCCTGAGTACGCTGATACCTCATATGTGGGAGAAAACTACTGTATGGGCACACGTCGGGGCTCGGAAGGGAAGTAGTGACGTTTTGGAATGCAGACTTTGATGGATTGGTCTGCGGGTGTCATGTGCGTTTGGAGAGCCCCTGATGTACCTAAACAGCGGAAACCCCCCACAAGTGACCCCATTTTGGAAACTAGACCCCCTAATGAACTTATCTAGATGTGTGGTGAGCACTTTGAACCCCCCAGTGCTTCACAGAAGTTTATAACGACCGGGCGTGAAAATAAAAATATCGTATTTTTTCAACAAACATCATCTTTTAGTCCCCATTTTTTTTATTTTCCCAAGGGTAACAGGAGAAATTGGACCCCAAAAGTTGTTGTCCAATTTGTCCTGAGTACGCTGATACCTCATATGTGGGAGAAAACTACTGTATGGGCACACGTCGGGGCTCGGAAGGGAAGTAGTGACGTTTTGGAATGCAGACTTTGATGGATTGGTCTGCGGGTGTCATGTGCGTTTGGAGAGCCCCTGATGTACCTAAACTATTGAAACTCCCCACAAGTGTCCCCATTTTGGAAACTAGACCCCCCACGGAGCTTTTCTAGATGTGTGGAGAGCACTTTGAACCCCCAAGTGCTTCACAGAAGTTTATAACGCCTGGGCGTGAAAATAAAAAAAAACATTTTTTTCCGCAAAATTATATTTTTGTCCCCAATTTTTTATTTTCCTAAGGGTAACAGGAGAAATTGGACCCCAAAAGTTGTTTTGTAATTTGTCCTGAGTAGGCTGATACCCTACATGTGGGGGTAAAACACTGTTTGGGCGCATGGCAGAGCTTGGAAGGGAAGGAGCACCATTTGACTTTTTCAACGCAGAATTGGCTGGAATTGAGATCAGACGCCATGTTGCCTTTGGAGAGCACCTGATGTGCCCAAACAGTGGAAACCCCCAATTATAACTCCAACCCTAACCTCAACACACCCCTATCCCTAACCCTAGCCCTAACTCTAGCCCTAACCCTAGCCCTAACCCTAGCCCTAACCCTAGCCCTAGCCCTAACCCTACCCTAACCCTAGCGGGAAAATGGAAATAAATACATTTTCTTTTAGTTTTATTATTTTTCCCTAACTAAGGGGGTGATAACGGGGGGTTTGATTTGCGATTTATGGCGGTTTTTATGTTTGGCGGCTGTCGCACGCTAAAAGACGCTTTTTATTGTAAAAATAGTTTTTGCATCACCACATATTGTGAGCTATAATTTTTCCGTATTTTGACCCACCGAGTCATGTGAGGTCTTATTTTTTGCGGGACGAGTTGACGTTTTTATTGGTACCATTTTCGGGCACGTGACATTTTTTGATCGCTTTTTATTCCGATTTTTGGGACGCAGAATGAACAAAAACCAGCGTTTCATGAATTTCTTTTGGGGGGTGCGTTTACACCGTTCCGCGTGCGGTAAAATTGATAAAGCGTTTTTATTCCTCGGGTCAGTACGGTTACAGCGATACCTCATTTAGGTCGTTTTTTTATGTTTTGTCGGTTTTTTGCAATGAAAACAATTTTATATAAAAAATAATTATTTTTGCATCGCTTTATTCTGCGAGCTATAACTTTTTTTTTTTTTTGCGGATGATGCTGTATGGCGGCTTGTTTTTTGCAGGATAAGATGACGTTTTCAGCGGTACCATGGATATTTATATGCGTCTTTTTGATCGTGCGTTATTGCACTTTTTGTTCGGTGGTATGATAATAAATCATTATTTTTTGCTTCGTTTTTTATTTTTATTCTTTAAGGGGTTCGCTAAAGGGGTTAACTAATGGGACAGTTTTATAGGGCAGGTCATTACGGACGCGGCGATACCAAATATGTGTACTTTTATTGTTTTTTTTATTTTGAAAAAATGGATTTATTGGGGAATATTTTTTATTTTTTTTACTAATTTATTTAGCGATTTTTTTTAAATTATTTTTAACACTTTTTTTTTTTTACTTTATTACCTTGTCCCAGGTGGGACATCACTGTCCTGTGACAGATCGCTGATCTGTCACATCACAGATCACTGTGACAGATCAGCGATCTGTCACAGGCACTGCTGCAGACTTCCTCATGCCTGCGCTTTGCAGGCAGTGAGGAAGTCAGCTCCCTGCAGGCCCCCGTCTCCATCTTGGATTCGGGGGCCTGTAGGGAAAGAGCCCCCCGCAGCAGCGCTGCACATTGCGCTGCCGTGGGGGGCTCAGGGATGCACGAAGGGAGCCCCCTCCCTGCCGATGCTTCCCTTTAACCCCCGGTACACCGCGTTTGATTGCGGTGTGCAAGGGGTTAACGTGTCGGGGGCGGTCCGTGACCGCCCCTGACACATTGTGCCGGGTGTCAGCAATGATAATTAGCTGACACCCGGCCGCGATCAGCGGCGCTCACCACGTGGGCGCCGCTGATCGCTGGGACGTAATATTCCGTCCATGGTAGTTAGGTCCAGAGTCACATGGATGGAATATTACGTCCTTTGTAGGTAAGGGGTTAATATGTGCAGAAAATTTTCAACACTAAAACTTCATCGTAGGAATGTAGCCTGTTATGAGTTCATTTTCCCCTTCACCATTGAGGTCTGATGAACTCCCTCTTCTGGTGAAGGAAGGTAGTGAGGCTGATTACCAAGCACCTGAGCTGGGAGAGGATGACTGGGCGACGGGGATCTCTGACTGGATATAAGGCAGCCGATGCCCTTCTGCCTCGCTGGTGATTTCTCTGTGGAATTCTAGGAGACCAGTCTGATTCCTGCTCCTCAAAAGCTAAGTTTTCTGCTTTGCCTTTTTGCATTTGTGTTTTGGTTTTAGTTTGCCTTGCTTTTCTGGATTCTGCCATTCCCTGCTGGGGTGAACTGAATTCCTTTTTGTCGGTTTGCTCTGTCTTCAGAAAATACCTGAGTACTGACATAGTCTTTTTGAAGCCTAGCGTCTTCAGGGCCTTTTTCCCTGTCAGTCTGTTGGCTCTTATTTTGATAGGGTTTTTCGCGGATTGCAGACAGCAGCCTTCCTATCCTGTCCTATCTAGTTAGCTTGGGCCCCATCATCTCAGTCTATCTTTCTATCTGTGTTAGTGTTTTTTCTTCTTGCTTCACTGTCATTATATGTTGGGGGCTGCCTATTGCTTTGGGGTCTGCTCTGGGGCAGTTTAGATTTCCCTTTCTGTCTTTAGGCTAGGCAGTTCTCCGGCTGTGATCAAGGGGTCTAGGGCATCGTAGGAACCCCGCACGGCTACTGCTAGTTGTTGTTGATAGGTTCAGGGGTCTGCAATCCGATAGATGCCAACTTCTCTGGTTTTCTGGACTTAGCTAGCATTTGTTTTTGCCTCCTACGGTGACTCATTCATAACAGAATCACCAGCCTTACGCAGATTCTAGGGTACTCAATAGCAGGAAAGAATTTAAAAAAAAAAAAAAAAAAGGGTGTATATTTTTTCCTCTAGGGGGAATTTTTTTCTCTCAATGGAGATAAAGCAATTGTCTGATCGTGTGGAGCAGCTTGCTGCGGAAGTGCGGGGAATTTCCGCCTACCTTGCTCATTCACATGCTGCTGAACCAAAGATCCCTACTCCTGATGTGTTTTTTGGGGATCGGTCTAAATTTTTGAATTTCAAAAATAATTGTAAATTATTTTTTGCCTTGAAGCCTAACTCGTCAGGGAGCTCCGCGCAGCAGGTTAAAATTGTCATCTCTTTGCTGCGTGGCGATCCCCAGAATTGGGCGTTTTCTTTGAAACCTGATGATCCTAGTCTGACTAATGTGAACGCATTTTTTCAAGCCTTGGGGTTGTTGTATGACGAACCTAATGCTATTGATCAGGCTGAAAAGACCATGTTGGCTTTGAGCCAGGGTCGAGATTCTGTAGAATTGTACTGTCAAAAATTCCGAAAGTGTGCGGTCCTTACTGGCTGGAATGATAATGCCTTGGCAGCTCTCTTTCGGAAGGGTTTGTCAGAAGCCGTAAAAGATACTATGGTGGGATCTCCTGTTCCCTCTGGTCTGGACGATTCTATGTCATTAGCCATTCAGGTTGATCAGCATTTACGTGAACGCAGGACTGCACGAGAGGTGTGGCCACTTGTTGAAAAAGTGTCTGAACCTATGCAATGTGATAAAGTTTTGTCCAGGGAGCAACGTCAGGAGTTCAGAAAGCGTAATAAGCTGTGTTTTTTTTGTGGAGATGCCTCGCATATTATTTCTGTCTGTCCTAAACGAGAGAAACGTTTTGCACACACGTTTTCTGTGGGTGGTGTTCAACCTAAGTTTCTTCTGGCAATTACTCTGATCTGCTCCCTGTCCACATTTTCCGCCAAGGCTTTTGTGGATTCGGGAGCAGCCCTGAACCTAATGGACTTGGATTTTGCTAAACGTTGTGGATTTCCTATGACACCTCTGCGGACGCCTATCCCTTTGAGGGGGATTGATGCAATGGCTGATCTTAATAGGGGCGGATGGGGCGGTCGCCCCGGGCCCAAGGTTTTTTGGGGGCCCAGGGCAGTGGCGTATCCAGGGGGGCGCAGTCGAGCCGCCCGGCCGCCTAATGCAGCGGTCCGCAGTATGCCAGTATCTCCCTCCCTCCCCCCCCGGCGGCTGTGTTCTGCCGCTACCAGTCCTGGGAGTCGGCGGTTCTCTGTGTCGGCTGTCAAGCTGACAGCCAACGCAGAGAAGGAGGCCGTTGCCGACTCCCAGGCAGCAATTGTACTTGGCGTCTATAGACGCCAGTACAATTGAAGCTCTGACCTCCGGGTCAGAGCGACGTCAGCAGCGTGATCAGGTCATGTGATCACGCTGCTGACGTCACTCCCGGCGCCCAGAGCGAACGCTGGTGGTAAGTGTGCTCCTCTGTGGAGCTGAAGAACCACCGAAGATGGGGATGGGGGTTAATGAGCGGAGATGGGGGTTAATGAGTGGAGAGGGGGGTTAATGTGGGGGTGGGGGTTAATGAGTGGAGATGGGGGTTAATGAGTGGAGAGGGGGGTTAATGAGTGGAGATGGGGGTTAATGAGTGGAGATGGGGGTTAATGTGGGGGTGGGGGTTAATAAGTGGAGATGGGGGTTAATGAGTGGAGATGGGGGTTAATGAGCAGAGAGGGGGGATTAATGAGTGGAGATGGGGGTTAATGTGTGGAGGGGTTAATGAGTGGGGATGGGGGTTAATGTGTGGGGGGGATTTGGAGTGGGGGTACATAATGTGTGGGGGGGATTTGGAGTGGGGGTACATAATGTGTGGGGGGATTTGGAGTGGGGGTACATAATGTGTGGGGGGATTTGGGAGTAGGGACGAGGGGTTATTGAGTGGGGATGGGGGGTACTTAATGTGTGTGGGGGATTGGGGATGGGGGGGATTTGGAGTGGGGATGGTATTTAATGTATGTGGGGAGATTTGAGGACACAAAATGAAGAGTATGTATGAGGGCATGTATGAGGAAACAGTATGGGGGATGGGTGCAGACAGTAAGGGGTGCGAACGGGTGAATGCATGTGGACACAGTATGGGGAGTCGGGGATATGTGTGAGCAGACAGTATAGAGAGTGAGGGGGTAAATATATGAGGAGACAGTATAAGGAGGGAGGGGAATAGTGTGAGGAGACAGTATATTGCAGATATTTGTATTTAGGGGCATTATAATGACACTTCTATCTTTAAGGGGATCGTGTGGAGATTTGCTGCAGAAGACCGGAGAAGATGGAAGTCTGCAGAGACGAGATGTGGATGAGCAAACTCATCATGGGGTCTGGACAAGAAGAAGAAAAGGAGAACGACTCCAGAGATGACGTCATCTATAAGGTACCTGGATGTAAATATTATTTGTGATATTGACTAATTCTCATGTTTTTTATTTATGTCAGGAGCATTACAGGGGTTGTCCAGGTCTGTGCTGAGTCTGCAGACATTCTATGTGACTGCAGACTTCTGAATTCTCACAGTGCTCACTGAATGCTGTCAGGATTCTCTCGTGCTGGTAATTTACATACATGCGGTCACATGCTGACTAGACATGTGTGGCCTCACTCAATGAAAGTGAACGGAGCGAGGCCGGGCACGTCTAGTTGGAATGTGGCCAGAAGTATACAAATCACATACTTGTGTTGACATGACTGTATATCGGCAAGGGAGAATCCTAAATGTGTGCAGTGCATTCGTTGTGAGAATTCAGAAGCTGCAATGTCAGGATTCAGCTCTGCAGGTTCATCACATGGACACCTCACTCATATGCGATTTTCATAGTTATGGTCCTGTGACAACGAGCTTCTCTTCCTGCTTTCAGTTTTTTACTGAACATTGAGAGCATTAGGGAGAGCAGCTCGTGGGTACATGACTAACTGTGCAAGTCGCATATGTACTTGGGGGGGGTACACGTGGTGGAATGGTGGCGGGTTTTCCGTATGGACCCGCAGCAAACCAAGTGCTGCGGTCCGTACGGCTGTCAATTCCCGCACGGGGACCGCAGCGCTCAGGTGGGAAGGGGGGTAAAGGGGCCCAGGTTTTATGAACAGCCCCGGGCCCATAGTCCACTTAATCCGCCACTGGATTGATGCTACTCCTTTGGCGAAAAATAAACCTTAGTTTTGGACCCAGGTGGTAATGCAGGTCGCCCCAAACCATCAAGAAAATTGCAGATTTTTGGTGTTGCATAATTTGCATGATACCATTGTTCTGGGGTTTCCCTGGTTGCAAATTCATAATACAGTTTTGGACTGGAAATCTGTGTCTGTGGTGAGTTGGGGTTGTCGGTGTGCCCTTAGTGAGGCTCCGGTTTTTTCCACCTCTCCTCAGTCGCATGATGTTCCTGACTATTTGGTGGACTTTTATGATGTATTTAGTGAGAATGAGTCTGCATCTTTGCCTCCTCATAGGAGTTATGACTGTGCAATTGAACTGAGCCCGGGGTGTAAATTTCTCAAGGGTCGGCTCTTCAATTTATCTGTACCCGAGCACGAGGCTATGCGATCCTATATTAAGGAGGCGTTGGAGAAGGGTCATATTAGACCATCCTCTTCACCATTAGGTGCTGGGGGTTTTTTTGTGGCCAAAAAGGATGGTTCATTAAGGCCATGTATTGATTATCGTGCCCTCAACAAAATTACTATTAAATATCAGTATCCGTTACCCCTGATTTTGGATCTATTCTCAGGAGTTAAAGGTGCTTGCTGGTTTACCAAGCTTGACCTCAGGGGGGCGTATAATCTTATCCGCATTAAGCATGGGGATGAATGGAAGACGGCGTTTAATAATCCAGAGGGACATTTTGAGTACCTGGTGATGCCTTTTGGGCTCACTAATGCCCCTTCTGTCTTCCAGTGCTTCATGAACGACATTTTCCGAGACTTTGTGGATAAATTTTTGATTATCTATCTGGATGATATTTTGATCTTCTCCAAGGATTGGGATTCTCATGTGGAACATGTTCGGACGGTGTTCCGGATCTTGAGGGAGAATTCCCTGTATGTCAAAGGATCGAAATGCCTTTTTGGGGTACAGAGGATTTCATTTTTGGGATTTATTTTGTCTCCGTCAACTATTGAAATGGATCCGGCCAAGGTACAGGCCATTTATGATTGGGTTCAGCCCACTTCTTTGAAGGCCCTTCAGAAGTTTTTGGGGTTTGCTAATTTTTATCAGAAATTTATAGCAAAATTTTCTAGTATTGCCAAGCTATTGACTGATCTGACTAAGAAGGGTGCTGATGTGTTGAATTGGTCTCCGGAGGCTGTTTCTTCCTTTCAGGAGCTGAAGCGAAGATTCACTTCTGCCCCGGTTTTGCGGCAACCTGATGTCTCACTCCCGTTCCAGGTAGAGGTGGACGCTTCTGAGATTGGTGAAGGAGCTGTTTTGTCCCAAAAGGATCCTGTAACATCTAAAATTAATCCCTGTGCTTTCTTTTCCCGAAAGTTCTCTCCATCTGAACGTAACTATGATGTGGGGAATCGGGAACTGTTGGCCATGAAATGGACATTTGAGGAGTGGAGACATTGGTTGGAGGGAGCTAAACATCAAGTCGTGGTCCTCACTGACCACAAGAATTTGATTTACCTGGAGTCGGCCAAACGCTTGAACCCTAGACAGGCTAGATGGGCCTTGTTTTTTACACGTTTTGATTTTGTGGTCTCTTTTCTTCCGGGCACTAAGAATGTCAAAGCTGACGCTCTTTCTAGGAGCTTCTTTGCTGAATCTCCTGTGGTGACCAAGCCTGCTACCATCTTAGGCGAAGGGGTAGTTCTTTCTGCCCTCTCACCCGATTTGAGACGTGCTCTGGAAGAGTTCCAGGAGGGCAAACCTGAGCGTTGTCCCAGTGGAAAGTTGTATGTTCCTGACCAGTGGAAGAAGAGAGTGATGTCTGAAGTTCATTGCTCTGCATTGGCTGGTCATCCAGGTATTTTTGGTACTAGAGATCTGGTGAGTCGGTCTTTTTGGTGGCCCGCCTTGTCTCGTGATGTCAGGAATTTTGTGCAGTCCTGTGGGACTTGCTCCCGGTCTAAACCTTGTTCTCGTTCTAGTGGGTTGTTGATGCCTTTGCCGGTCCCCAGGAGGCCATGGACCCATATTTCAATGGATTTCATCTCTGATATGCCTGCTACTATGACTGTTATTTGGGTGATTTGTGATAGGTTCTCTAAGATGGTTCATCTTGTACCACTCCCTAAGTTGCCATCTTCTTCTGAGTTGGTGCCCCTGTTTTTGCAACAGGTGGTTCGCTTGCACGGGATTCCTGAGAACATTGTATCTGACAGAGGAGTTCAGTTTGTGTCTAGATTTTGGAGGACGTTCTGTTCCAAGCTGGGAATTCAGTTGTCCTTCTCCTCTGCATTTCACCCTCAGACCAATGGGCAGACGGAGAGAACAAACCAGACCTTGGAGTCGTATTTGAGATGTTTTATTTCCGCTGATCAGGATGATTGGGTTTCATTTTTGCCCTTGGCCGAATTTGCTTTAAATAATAGAGCTAGTTCTGCCACTTTGATGTCACTTTTTTTTTGTAACTTTGGGTTTCATCCTCGATTTTCTTCAGGGCAGGTGGAGCCTTCTGCCTGCCCAGGTGTTGACACTGTGGTGGAGAGAATGCACCAGATCCGGGACCAAGTGGTGGATAAGTTATCTCTCTCCCAGGAAAATGCCCAGTGGTTTTCCAACCGACATAGGACCGATGGTCCCCAGACGGTTAGACGGAGACTCCAGTATTTGGTTAAGTGGAAAGGTTATGGTCAGGAGGATAATTCCTGGGTCTCTGCCTCTGATATTCATGCCAAAAGATTGGTGCGTGCCTTTCATCGGGCTCACCCTGATCGCCCTGGTGGCGTGGATGAGGGTTCGGTGACCCCTCCTCAAGGGGGAGGTACTGTTATGAGTTCATTTTCCCCTTCACCATTGAGGTCTGATGAACTCCCTCTTCTGGTGAAGGAAGGTAGTGAGGCTGACTACCAAGCACCTGAGCTGGGAGAGGATGACTGGGCGACGGGGATGTCTGACTGGATATAAGGCAGCCGACGCCCTTCTGCCTCGCTGGTGATTTCTCTGTGGAATTCTAGGAGACCAGTCTGATTCCTGCTCCTCAAAAGCTAAGTTTTCTGCTTTGCCTTTTTGCATTTGTGTTTTAGTTTGCCTTGCTTTTCTGGATTCTGCCATTCCCTGCTGGGGTGAGCTGATTTCCTTTTTGTCGGTTTGCTCTGTCTTCAGAAAATACCTGAGTACTGAAATAGTCTTTTTGAAGCCTAGTGTCTTCAGGGCCTTTTTCCTTGTCAGTCTGTGGGCTCTTATTTTGATAGGGTTTTTCGCGGATTGCAGACAGCAGCCTTCCTATCCTGTCCTATCTAGTTAGCTTGGGCCCCATCATTTGCTCAGTCTATCTTTCTATCTGTGTTAGTGTTTTTTCTTCTTGCTTCACCGTCATTATATGTTGGGGGCTGCCTATTGCTTTGGGGTCTGCTCTGCGCAGTTTAGATTTCCCTTTCTGTCTTTAGGCTAGGCAGTTCTCCGGCTGTGATCAAGGGGTTTAGGGCATCGTAGGAACCCCCCACAGCTTCTGCTAGTTGTTGTTGATAGGTTCAGGGGTCTGCAATCCGATAGCTGCCAACTTCTCTGGTTTTCTGGACTTAGCTAGCATTTCTGTTTTTGCCTCCTACGGTGACTCATTCATAACAGTAGCCTTAGGCTATGTGCCCATGTTGCGTGTTAAAACGCACACTAAAAACCGGACTCCTTCCCAGAAATCGCGCGGTTTTTTCCACGCAATTTCACCGCGTGATTCTGTTCGCGATTTTGCCGCGATTTTCTCAAGCACTTTCCAAGCGATTTGAAGCATCGCTTGGAAAGTGATTGACAAGTTGGTCACACTCGTCAAACATAGTGTTTGACAAGTGTGAGCAGCTTTTTACTATTGAGGCCGCATATGCGGCCTCAATAGTAAAAGATAAAATTTTAAAAATGATAAAAAAATAAAAAATCGGGGTATATTTACCTTCCGACGTCCCGCGCTGCCATCCCGGGCCACAGCGTTCCCAGCTATGCCTTGCGAGACCTGTGATGACGTTGGTCTCGCATTACTATAGCGATCTCGCGAGACCACATCATCACAGGACCTTGCCGCAAGGCATTACTGGGAACGCTTAGGCCGGGAATGCAGCGCGGGACGTCGGAAGGTAAATATACCCCGATTTTCTATTCTTTTTTCTTTACAGGGGTATGGTACCCAGGGCCTGGAGGACAGTCTCCTCTCCTCCACACCGTGGGTACCAACCGCACATGAGATGTTTAACTTCCCGCATGGTGGGCATAGCCACATGCGGGAAGTAAGCGATTCTCATGCATTGCTATGGGTGCGGAATCGCGGCAATTCTTTGCGATTCCGCACAAAAGAATGACCATGCTCCGATTTTTTCCGCGATGCGATTCTGCCGTGGAGAAAAGCGCAGCATTAGCACAGCATGTACGGAATGCCATAGGAATGCATGGGGGGGCGTTCTGTACACGATTTTTAAACATTTTCGCAGCATTTTCGTGCCGAAAATCGCGGCAAAAACTCTTAAAAATCGCATCGTGGGCACACAGCCTTAGGGTTACCAAATTGCTGTTGACTGGAGACTTTGCCTAGTAGTAACGTCCTAATAGAGCCCAGCAGGCTAAGCTGCCCCTCGCAAGATGGCTGAGCTGCGACTCCCAAGATTGCTGCTCCCATGTGCTGTATTTTGGATGGTTTTCTCACACATGTAATTACTATATTTGCCATCATATTTCCAAAGGTAAAAAATTCCATGTTTATTTGTATGTAATTTTTTCTGTACTGTAATATAACTTTGTGTAATTATAAGTTGTAATTTAATTAATCCAATGAGATTTTTGGGCCAGATCTCAGACAGAATTAGAAATTGTAAATTTCTCATGGTGTGCTTCGTTTTTTCTTGATGCAATGTTTGAAAATGTGTTTGTCTCTTTTAAGACTTTATGAACTAAAACAGTTTTGGAACGGTTCAGTTGTTGGTTCGTCTCTCCGCCGTTTAGGTTTAAGATGTCTGTTGTGAAAAGAATGGACTGATTTTTCATCAGTGATTTGGTCGGAGTTTCATTACTGTTTTCTCAGTGGTTCAACTTTTACCATCAATGATTTTCTCATATTTTGAAAAATAATGAATAAAGCTTCCTCTGCCCATTGCAATGGTGAAAACGTGCGAATCACGGACGTTGGACTTAGTCTTTGAGCCTCATTCATACGTCTCATTTTCACCTACGTTTTCTCAGTGTTTTTTGGAGGATAGAACATGTACCCATTTTAGTCTGTGGAGCTATTCACATGACCATGATTAATTTGTTATTTACGGACCATGTGTCCACAACACAATCATGGAGACATTTTTGATCTGAGTGATCAAAATGACCCAAATTTACAGGTCTGTGAAAAATCACTGATGGCGCACATTGACATCTCTATGCAGCCTGTGTGCTGTCCGTCTTGAACATAGTAATGGAAAGGAGAAGCTTTGCAACTTTTTTTTTTTTAATGAGATTATCACTGACAAAACACTGACAAGCGGACCAAACACTGAAAAAATTCAGATCCAAAACAGCTTTGTTTTTTGGGTTTTTTTGCGTACAATAAATATCACGGATGTCTGGGGCCTAAGAAACATTTTTTGGCAGTCATTCATTTAGAAAATTAATAAATCCCCTAAATAACTGAGAGCGTGTAACAGTAACCGGGGCTTCATTGATTTGGCACTGCCATGTCTAATTTGATGTTGTTGGAGATCCAGGACTGACAGTTTCGGTGGCCTACGCAGTGCAGCAACATGTAGACGTGGACTCCGCTGCTCCTTCAGATGGCAATTCTACAAGAAGGAGCAAACAAAGAATTTATAAATAACTGATGATGGACTATGATATGTTACTAATATTTGGTTTGTACACCTGCCACTATGGCTTATCATTCTCCGCAGTTTAGCCCATTGACATAGTAATAATACCGTAATTTACTCTACATAAATGCACACTATGCAAGTTCTTGCACTTTGTACACCTGCCAAAGGACACTATTATTTAGCTCTATTGATCCTTCTCCTTTGGCAAACTTAGGTGAAACACTGGAATCACATGGCCATTTGCAAATAATGACACGGGTGCAGAATTGCATTACTCAGACGAAAGCAAACGTGCATGACAAACGTCTGGATTACAGAACATTTCAATGTAACTATTGTAACGAAAACAGTACATTATGTGCTAAGTTGCTCAATGAATATATTATAAAATTATAAAAAATATTTAGAGAATTGCTCACTATTTAGTCACAAAATATTCTACAACACGTACAATGCACATACAGTATGTATCTACACATATGAGGGATGTTGTGGAAATTTTGTTGCATCCAATCTCATTGTATCATCTCAGACTTAGATATCAAGGTAGATTTGTTAGAACCCAAATTTAAATTGTCAAAAGTTTTATTTTTATCATAGATGACTCGTAGATGAAATAACCAGAAAATTACACAGAAATATTACATTGATTGCCATATATGCTGCAGAAAGTTCTGTGACTGAAATCCGTACCCGAGTTGTTTTGGTAGAAATTATTTGAATTTCTGCAGCCCCTGCAACGACGGGTATGCCGGTCGTTGGTTGAGAATGGGATACAGCGCTGCTATGAACGAATCTGAAAACGCTATGATACTAAACCAACTTTTCTTTATAACTTGTGAAACAGATAACAGGATTTTACTTCTCAGCGAAAAATGGGCCATAACAGCCACAAGCCACACAATACAAATTATGCAGCCTGAGAGATCCCAAGTGCCAGCTTCACGGACAGGAGAAAGACTACCCCAAGACTATGCCACTCCCTTCCTTATCCAGTACAGGGACTATACAGGGTTCTACCGCGACCGTGACACGTGGTCCTCTCAGGTATATAATCTTACTGTTAGGAATCTGGGTTCTATGCTGCCTATGCGGGAATCCAGATTCTCACATTTGTCTCCAGAGGCTAAGTTCTTTTTCCAACTTCTGAGCATGCCCACGGGACAAGCTCCCATTGGAGTTCAGGAGTCAGGTGCTCAGGTCCTGCTCCTGATTCCATTGGCTTAGCTCAGGGCTCTGGAGATTTCTGGCAGGTCCCGTACGCTATAAAAAGTGCACATGGCCGCTATGCCATGCGCTAGTATTTCATACTGCTGCTGTATGTATGGCGACGGATGCTTGGACTGGTGACTGACTTATTAAGAAACCCCTTCCCTCTGATATTTCGATTGTGTGAGTGATTGGGCAGCCTCCAGTAGCCGCGCCAGCACGCTCCAGCTATTCCTGTCTCAGCAGCTAGCGTCCTGCATCGCGCCAGCAATATTGCGGTGTCTCCTCTTTGGCTTCGTTCATACCGCGCTGCGATTGCAGTTTCTCCAGCGTTCGCAGTTGCGACGCCTCACACCTCTTTTCCCGGTAGGTCTTGTTCGGAGTAGTTCTGAGAGTTAAGGCTACTCATGTGACCCTGTAATACCGTGTCTTTATCGCTGTTGTTCTGTGACTTAAACAGACATAGCGTTTTTGTGTGCTTTAGGTTTGCAGCTCTGTGTCCTCAACAGAGCTTGCTTCAGTGCACTCTGGGAGCAGTTATCCCCATGCACATTAACACCACAGTGCTCTGCCTTTCTAGCAGCGGTTATATCACCTGCCGCACGGTGGACCCCGAGTGGCGAAGGCACTTTAATTATTTATTTTTTTTAGTGCCTTCCACCACTCCTAACACTTACACCTGCCTCCCGTCTTAATTACAATAGATTCTGGGTACCCTGTTTTCCCCTTGAAATACTGTAATATATATTTACACGACAAATAACTTAAACCAACACAATATGTGCACAGTGCACTGTCCTCTTTTTGAGCGCTCAGAGCGGATGCCCTGACAGAATATACTCAACAGTAAACAACTGGACTTATTATTCTGATGTCCGTCCACTGGATTTAATCAGCTTTCTAGGTCACCAGATCCTCTGATACAAGTGCAGGTGAAGATTCAGTTCAGTCCCAGTAGTATTTCACATAGCTCTTCTATGGCATTCACATTTTTATCAGAGCCTCGATACATAGGAGCTCACACAATCTCCATCAGTACATGGGTAGTTTCAGTAACAGGAGTGTTCATGAATATGCTGCAACTTCTAGCTCTCCCTAACTAACTAAACAGTTTGTGACCGATCACACATCTCAGTTTACTCAAGGGAGCCGCTCCCTCTGGATCACACCGTTCAATTTGGATCACTTCAGGCTCTGGATTCTTCTGGGTTTCTCAGGCAGGGCTCCTCTCAATTTACCTCACCAAAGCCAGAGTTCACACCTTCCTGTTTCCAGAGCTTTCTTTCTGTTACTCCATGGTGACCACTAGTGGCCGAACTAAATTACTGCAATATCATTTCTTACAACAGGCAACATTGAGAACACTAACTTGCTACACCTCATTGAGATAAATGGAAGTTTTATTGAAAATTTTGCAATATAACACATGTAAATTCATCTTACGTCCCAATGCAGATGTCCCCTGATCTAGTATGATCCCCTTCGGCCAAACATCGTGGATCCATCGGGCCAGTCCTTGATGTGGTGACATGCTCCTCTATCCTAGAAGGTGGGCAATTTTATCTACATATGTAGAACAGAGATACAGGTAAATACAATAAGGGAGCGTCATAGTGACCCATCTACCTGCACAGTCTGAGACTCGTCACAGTAGGATGTCACTTCATTGCACCCGCTGCATCAGGAACAGACACAGCACAGAGCTGAAATCTACCCTGCTCATTGTGGAAGCGGAGCTAACTGCATGTCTTTTTATTTTTGTAATATATATTTGCCGGCGAGTGGCAGGGCACCACACATGGAAGGTGTATTAGATTGTTAGTGTAAAATATATGCAGTTCATCCCTAGTCAGATATGAACAATTTATAGACAGCACCACAAACATATCTTTATTGACATATGTCAAAACATTAGGAAAAGAGGTAAAAAGCTGAATAAGCTAAAAGAGGATGTAGGGAAGGTGACCTGATGGATGGACGTGTCAAAATAGAGAAAGATAGGTTTTCACAGTTTAGACAGGTGTCAGTTACTACAGTGGGGAAACAGCTAGGAAAGTGTAGTGGACGTGCAGTACCTTGGGTTGACCATTAGATGGCAGGGAGGAGTGTGAGCAAAGGACTTGACATCAGCTTAGGGCTTTAGAAACCGTTGGTCATGGGGGGCGGAGTTACAGAGACAGGGGACCAGGACTGCTATAAATACTGAGGGAGGGTTCCAGAAAGTTCCAGTCCCCAGGGGGAGCTCCAGTGACAGGAGGACTGTGACAGTCTGTGCGCTGTGAAGAGAATCCAAACCAGGGGGACTGAGGAGAGAGAACGTCAGGGGGGTGGTACTGACAGGAATACCGCAAAATAGACGAGACACAGAGGTTATATCGACGAGGCACAGAGGTTACGGATACCGTGCTAAGAAAGACGTTGTGTTCAGTGAAATTACTGCTGGTTTACGGGCCTAAGGCGGCCACAGTGACGGACCTGTCAAAAGCGTCAACAAGAGTAAAGGGACGGTACGTATATATAAATCCCTGGCAAAGTGCGGTGTTCTGTGGCGTATTGTAACCAGAGAGCCTTGAGGAAAAAATTGCGGAGTGCTGTGAGGCTGTCAGGCGGACAGCGAGCGAATAAAGCTTGGACCTGTTGCACCCAGAATCTGTCTCCATCTTGTCTCTGTTTCGTCTCTGCGCGGTAAGAAGAGGGACCACCCCCCCAGCTCGGGCCCCCGACCCTACAAGGAGTTGCACTGGGGAAAAGGTGCGACACCCCAAACAAGAGGAGAAAATTGTGTTATCTTATTACTGCTGGAATGGCGCTCACTCAACACGTGTTTCAGCGTGATCCTTCGTCGGTGGCTCAAGGGACTTTACTGCCCATTTATTTGTTTTAATGTCCCAATACATTTTTCTCCTCCTGTTGGATGTGTCGCCCCTTTTTTCCCTGTGACATTCAACGTTTTGGGCTCTTTATTAGGAGCAGTATGTTGTATGCATGTACACGTCCCCTGAGATATGCAGAAGAAATATGTGAAGGTTGTACAGAAGTGAAAATACACTACATTTGGAGTACAAAATATATTGCAACTCAATTTCTAGAGCAAAGTCTGTCCTCAGAAGTCAAATGTAACGTATGCTGAATTAAGTGCTGAGGAGCAGTGACAAATTTATAGAGCTTCCTTCCAGAAATCCTAACCACAATAACGGTTTGGTCATTTTGAGACTCTTTTCTCACAACGTCTGTGGTGCACGGTCGCTGTATGCTGAGTGTCCATTTGGCACATGTTTAGAATCATAGAATCGTAGAGTTGGAAGGGACATCCTGGGCCATCTGGTCCAACCCCCTGCTCAAAGCAGGATTCGCTAAATCATCCCAGTCAGATGTCTGTCCAGCCTCTGTTTGAAGACTTCCATTGAAGGAGAACTCACCACTCCTCGTGGCAGCTTGTTCCACTCATTGATCACTCTAACTGTCAAGAAGTTTTTTCTAATATCTAATCTGTGTCTCCTCCCATTCAGTTTCATCCCATTGCTTCTAGTCTTTCCTTATGCAAATGAGAATAAAGTTGATCCTTCTACAATGTGACAGCCCTTTAGATATTTGTAGACAGCTATTAAGTCTCCTCTCAGTCTTCTCTTTTGCAAACTAAACAATCCCAAATCCTGCAACCTTTCCTCATAAAACAGGGTTTGCAGACCGGTCACCAGTCTGGTTGCTCTTTTCTGAACTTGCTCCAGTTTGTTGATGTCTTTTTTAAAATGCGGTGCCCAAAACTGGACACAATATTCCTGATGAGGTCTGACCAAAGAGGAGTAGAGGGAAATAATGACTTCACGTGATCTAGACTGTATGCTTCTGTTAATACATCCTAGAATTGCATTTGCCTTTTTTGCTGCTGCATCACACTGTTGACTCATATTCAGTCTGTGATCTATTAGTATACCCAAGTCTTTTTCACATGTGCTGCTGCTTAGGCCTATTCCTCCCATTCTGTATATGCTTTTTTCATTTTTATTGCCCAGATGTAGTACTTTGCATTTTTCCCTGTTAAAAAACATTCTGTTAGTTGCTGCCCACTGCTCCAGTTTATTTATATCTTTTTGAATCCTCTCTCTCTCTTCTCTAGTATTAGCTATCCCTCCTAGCTTTGTGTCATCAGCAAATTTAATCAGTTTACCCTCAATTCCTTCATCTAAATCGTTGATAAAGATTTAGCATGGATACATTGGATTTAGCATGGATTTAGCATGGATTTAGCATGGATACATTGAGATCCTACACTGATTACTGTGCCCAGAAATATAATTGGTGCACAATCCGCAACTTGGATGTGGATCCTCATTGTGGAAAACTGTTTTGGCACTGGGGGGACTGGTGTGGAGTCAACAGAATTCACTGGTTCTCACCCTTGAACATCTATGCAATGATGTGTATTTTGCTGAAGGGAATCCCCTGGTTGCAGTCCCTAGAAAAGTGACCTGTTGGAAGACAAATTCTGTAATAGCAAAAAGGCATGGGATTCGCCACCCAAAAGCCAATATGAAAATTGAGTTTACAGCAATAAAGTACAAAAATGATTTCTCCATTATTCAAAATCCAGAACAGGCAGCGTTTCAACCCTGTGATGGATGTTTGTCAAGCATAACATTTTGCAATGTATACCAGATATTTTTATTCATAAGGTGCAATAAAAACATGGGAGGTGCAGACAGGAGTACAGACCGATATTGCTGTCTGCATCTCTGCCATTTATACTGTACCGTTATGAAGAAAAGCAAAAGCCATCATTCTGTAAGGTGCGCAGGGCGGTAGTCAAGGGCAAGGGACTGCTGCATTCCTACACCCTGGAACCCCACAAGTAGATAGTGTCCCATGTCCCTTGTGCTGAGGGTGTACACTATAACACTCACGGTTTGGCTGGAAGTCTCTGTTTTCTGCACAATCCCTGATCACGGAACTGCCGCACACTGTACAGACACTTGATCCTTTTCAAACAAATGAACTTTACTGAACAGTCTAAAATCAATCTTAGTCACAGCACAGTACAATGTTACATTCACTTTTCTTTTATCCTGAGTTATCCCGTCTTTGTCTGGCACTGCTGGCCTCTGAGATGCTCTGTCCTGCTCTGCAGCTCTCATGAGTTCCGACCTGCTTTTCTGATAAGGTTCCCCGTCCGACTTTCCCTTCTGGAAAGTGATAAAGGCAAATTACTCTGTACCTAATTTGGACCGTAGGCCCTAGATGTCCTGAGAAGGTCCGCTAAAGTTAGTGGCGGCCGTCTGCATGCTGCCCAAAAGTTCGTACTCTCTCAGACCTTTCCAGCCCTCTGGCATTGGACTATGCTGATCACACTTTCGGTCTAATCTCATTTAATTTAAGGCTAGTTTCACACTAGCATTATGAGGAGCAGCGGACTCTCGCCGTGAAGCTCCACCCCCTGCCCCGCCTCCTCTGGTCAGCTCCGCCTATGGGCGCATGACGCTGCATGCGACCTGCATACCCTATCCTTAGCATTGGGTATGCAGCCCGTGCGCAGGTATGCTTTTGCCAGCGCATGCATCCTTTTGATGGTGCGCCGGCCACACCAAAATGCAACACGATGCATTTGGCACAGGTCGGCACATCGTCAAAAGGACGCATGCGCTGACAAAAGCATACCTGCACATGGTCTGCGTACCCAATGCTAAAGATAGGATACGCAGGTCCCATGCAGCATCATGCGCCCATAGGCGGAGCTGACCGGAGGAGGCGCTGCAGGGGGCGGAGCTTCACGGCGGGCGTCCGCTGCGCCTCAAAACGCTAGTGTGAAACTAGCCTAAAGCAGTAAGTGTTCCCCTTTTTAACTACCCATTTCCCTCTCAAATTGGGGCCATTCCCAAAACCTTTAACTGTTCCTATCCTGTAAGTATCTACTTCCTGGTTCTATTGTGCCCCTCCACTGCACTTTCCCAATCCTTATCTATATTTACCGCTTTATCCTATTCCTAAAACTATGCCCTAATTTCTTACTCTTATACTTTCCCTATGTTTAATACGTTATCACATTATGAGTTCACATTACTAGTATTTAAAACACTCTATGAAATTGTTCTTACTATATCATTCCCATTACCAATATAAATTTGTTCACATTAGTGCCTTTAATATTCTATGCACTTAAAATACATTGTTAATACATCAAAAGTGCAGCCGTTTTCTTAGAGAGGAAAAACAACATGCTTGTCCCTGTCATGGCTGTGTCAGCTGCTGCAGACAGTCGCATTGCATCTGGCTGCAGAAGGTCTCAGCGATTGGCCTTGCAGACTAGTGGCCACCTTCCCTGGCTTTAATGGTGTCACCTGGATCTGGGTGTTTATAACTCCCAACTTCTGTTGGGGGTTGTGGGTGTTATTTTCTATTTGCACTTCCCTGCTGCAGCTTGGAGCTATTGCAGTTGGCTATCTTCCTCCTTGGTGTTGCTGGTGGACGTCTGTGTTTCTCTCTGAGTCTTCTCAAGCTAAGTATTCCCGTTTGTTGTGTATCCTAGCTGCCTTTAGTGGTAGTGGGGATTGACTAGCGCTCATCCTGTCCTTCCCGATGCAGGGCTTATCACCAGGGTCAGGCAGGGATTAGGTATCATACTCGGCGATAGGTGTGGAACCTAAAGAGGGATGATAGGATAGACAGGGTGACATTAGATCTGTCTAGGGGTCTCCACTACCCCCTTTCCTAGTGTTTGGTTCCCTTATCCCTTTGTGCTGCGCTTAGTCTGTCCTACACTGTGCGTAACAGTCCCTGACACACTCTTACAGTTCTACAGTTGCTGAGTTCCATCCCATTTATTTTGCACTTTAATCTGTTGCACAGCCCAGCAAAAAACATTTGTCTCCTCACCCATGACAGCACCTGAGAGAGTGGCTTCCGCTTCTATTACTGGACAGGAAGCCAAGAGAGCAAAATTAAAAGGCAACTCCCACTTCTTCCTTCCTTTCCTTTGGATGTAGGAGACTTGAGCACTCAGTCGGATCAGCTGTGAATCATAGAACACCATAGCGTGTTCTGTAGCAACCAATAGTAAGAATGGCAGTGAGTACAGGGGCGCAGTTGGATGCTGAAATCCTAACATCAGACTGGGAGAATCTACATTTAATGCTTCAGTACCTACCTATGCTTGATGTCTGGCCTAGGGCCTTGCGTTTCAGTAGCCCTGCAGCCTACTGATTCTCGCATGTCTTGCAGCATGGATTTTCTTGTTTGATCTGGTGTGGGCATGTCGCTTGCAGCCTGGTGTTTCTCGTTTAGGTGCTGTGGCTTAGTTGGCTAAAGAGTCTGTCTTGTCAACATATACTATGTTCAATTTAGTAGTGTCTTGTGTTGGACTGGCTGCCTCAGGTTGGGCTTCATGTCTTGTGTGTTGGACCAGTTGCCTCACGTTGGGCTTTTATCATCATTATTATTATTATTACTATTCATTTTTATAGCACCATTTATTCCATGGCGCTTTACATGTGAAAAAAGGGGCATACATAGACAAGTACAATAAACCTGAGCAATACAAGGCACACACAAGTACAGAAGGAGAGAGGACCCTGCTGGCGAGGGCTCACAGTCTATAGGGGATGGGTGAGGATACACTAGGAAAGGGTAGAGCTGTTCATGCGGCGGTTCGGTAGACTGAACATCAATGCAAGTTGTAGGCTTGTCGGAAGAGGTGGGTCTTCAGATTCCTTATGAAGGTTTCCGTGCTAGGCGAAAGTCTGATGTGTTGGGTTAGAGAGTTCCAGAGTATGGGGGAAACACGGTAGAAGTCTTGTATGCAGTTGTGGGAGGAAGAGATAAGAGGGGAGTAGAGAAAGAGAACTTGAGAGGATCGAAGGTTGCGTGTAGGTAAGTACCGGGAGACCATGTCACAGATGTGTGGAGGAGACAGGTTATGGATGGCTTTGTATGTCATAGTTAGGGTTTTGAATTGGAGCCTCTGGGCAATAGGAAGCCAGTGAAGGGCCTGGCAGAGAGGGGAGGCTGGGGAATAACGGGGAGACAGGTGGATTATTTGAGCAGCAGAGTTTAGAATAGATTGGAGTGGTGCAAGAATGCTAGAGGGGAGGCCAGTGAGTAGGAGGTTGCTATAGTCGAGGCGGAAGATGATTAGGGCGTGCACAAGCGTTTTTGCAGTTTCTTGGTCAAGGAATGTACAGATCTGGGAGATGTTTTTGAGTTGGAGTCGGCAGGAGGAGGCAAGGGCTTGGATATGTGTCTTGTGTTGGACCGGCTGCCTCACCTTGGGCTTCATGTCTTGTGTGTTGGACCGGCTGCCTCACCTTGGGCTTCATGTCTTGTGTGTTGGACCGGCTGCATCACCTTGGGCTTCATGTCTTGTGTGTTGAACCGGCTGCCTCACCTTGGGCTTCATGTCTTGTGTGTTGGACCGGCTGCCTCACTTTGGGCATTATGTCTTGTGTGTTGGACCGGCTGCCTCACGTTGGGCTTCATGTCTTGTGTGTTGAACCTGCCCCCTCATGTTTTGCTTCTTGTGTGTTAAGCCTGCCATGGAAAACCCCTCCCCCACCCCAGAAAATCTCCTTGTCATGAAGGGGTTAATGAACATGAAATGATGAATATGTAAGTAATTTCTATATATTTAACATTGTAAACATGCCTAAAAATATTTTTTTTGACTAGACAACCCACAAAAATGTATTGGCCTGCTGCAAACTGACATTGTCCAGAAAAGTGGTGTCAGCGGTATTCAATATAATATATATAATATATATATGTATATTGTATACTTTAGTTCCACATCCTTTAGTACAGGTTGTTCGCTACATTAGTACAGTGTCCCCCCTTTTGGGTGCTCTGTTTATGTTACATTAATTTTTATTTTATTTTTTTTGTTGTTTTGAAGGGATTACGGTAAATAAAGATTGCTTGTTTTATTCTACCTCCTGATTCTCTTCATTCGACTATTAAGTATGTTAGGCCGAATTTGTATTTACATAAACTAAGGAGTAATAGTGATTTATAAATGTAACATATCCTCGACTTTCATGCATTAAACAGATGCTCTTTTTGGCATATGCTGGGATGTATTGGCAAACTTTTTTAATGCTACATTGAAAAACGCAGTAAACTATACTTTCCAACACAAACACATGTTGCAAAAGTGTTTACTGGACAGTACGTTCTTTTTTTACAATGGCAGTCATATATAAATGTTATGTCACATGCACACGTTGAATATTTGGTCAGTAGGTTACATCAGTATTTATAAACCAAAATTTAGAAGGGGTGACGTGTTTCTATTCTACTTTATCTCTGAATGTTCCGCTCCTGGTTTTGGCTTACAAATACTGATGGTAAAATACTGAATGTGTGAACGTGGCCTTAGGTTACATTCCAATAAGCTGTGAATTATATATACAGTATATATATATATATATATATATATATATATATAGTGGTGTAGTGATCACTGTGTCCGCTTGTGTGTGATGATCAGCAGTAATTGTAACATCTCAGTGAGGCGAGCTATAAGAGTGGACCCTCTGGACCGTGGAACAGATTGCCCAGGGCGAACCGACCTAGTGAAGACCGACCCCTATACAGGGATCGTCAGGGACAGGCCTAGGGACGTCTCAGATAGCGGGAGAGACATGGAACAGAAGGATAATTGAGGAGAATGACAAACACAGGAGCACTAGGTACGGACATACGGAACAGAACAGAGGAGTATAGCAGAGCATGTGCCAGAAGGCACTACAGAGCACCAGGCAGAGTACAGGGATTGAGCTTGTGCCAGGAGGCACAACAGAGTACAAGGCAGAGTACAGGGATTGAGCTTGTGCCAGGAGGCACAACAGAGCAACAGGCAGAGAGCAAGGACACGGACGTGCAGATAGTGCACACAGAATATAGACACGGGCCTGGGTCGCAGGAGCTTAAACAATAACCAGGCACCAGAGGAAAGAGGAAGCAGGTTCAAATAACTCCCACCTTACTTGGATTGGCTGCTGGGATTTCCGGGTCAGGATATCCAAGTGTATAAAGGACCTGGGAGGGGGCATGGCCACCCGGGTCAGGACTTCAGAGAAGCTACAGGACCTTGGAGGAGGCGTGGCCACCCTCCAAGAATGCCAGAGCGCAAGTGCCGAGTCCTGGAGCCTCCAGCAGTGCGGGGAGCACGGCAGGACCGAAGGACAGGAATGGAGGAGCGGGCAGCAGCGGGCACAGAGGTAACAGTGGCGCGACCAGCCGCAGGGGGAGAGCGGCCAGTGGTGGTAACAGTGATACTGCTGAGGTGCTGTTTCAATGTGTTTGGGAAGTCTCCAGGTAACTGGTGAGACGGGCGGAACCAATTACCTACAAACCACCCAGGGGGTGTGTTTAAGAACGCTATGGTAAAGTGTGCATGAGTGGTTGAAGGACCTGTGATGAGGTCATAGCCATGTGACCCAGTGGGCGTGGCTACAGACCACATAAGGTGGCCAGGGTAGGTCACATGAGGTGAATGCAGGGACCCGGTTGGTCCGTTTTGGAAGGTCCCATCTGAGAGAGATGGGGCTGTCTTCCTGACAGCAAGTGAACGCTGTGTTTAATGGCTGCACGTGCCTGATAGTTCCCTGGAGGGAATGGACGTCTGCAGCGTGGTGAAGCAGCCATGAGGTAAACCCAGAGAGGGGATATAACTGTGAGGCTAAGAGAGCCTGTGTGCTGGACATAGCACAACCTGTGTGACCACAGGGATAACAGAGTGAAGCTCTGTCATGGACGCTATGCTGTTAATATGAACTTTATGTTGCTGGTCATGGTTTATGATGCCTAAATAAACCGCATGGACTGTGAGTGTTTTATGGAAAACCCGTGCCGGATATGGTTATTTGGCTGCCAAGCGAGTATCCCCTACCCGAATGACAGCGCTACCTTACAATATATATATATATTTTTTTTTTTTCTTACAGGTTTTGAATATGAATGTGATTCTCTTTGTTAGTGGTTTTCCCTTTTACTACTCCCATTGGCAGAAATTTGAAGTGACCATATTTCAGTCAATTGATGCCTCTTCTGGTATTTGCCTAGGGTGATGACCTAGAGCTGAAAGCTTTCAGTTCCACTGCGCTTGTCATGACTCAGTTGGCAGGTGACCCGGGACCAGGGACTCCTACCCTCTCCCTAACACTAGGGGGCGCCCTAGCTCGCCCTATTCCCAAGGGTACTTCTGAAGGTGAAGATGCCAGGGCCACCCACCTTGCCTTATCTCCTGTATCTGCCCTCGGTCTGTTCCCTTCCCCCACCCAGGGAAGAAGGAAGCAACTGTGCACTGCAGTACACCAACCAGACGAACAAGGCAACACGAACAAGCACAATTGAAAATAACAGGCATACAAATATTCATTCACATATAACAAAGGAATGCACTGGGGAGTGGAGAACGGGGGAATAACCAAAGTAAGAGGAAGGAAGGGAATTATCACACTAAGGGTAAGTTCACACAGGACTTGTTTGCTGCGTTTTTTTAACGTTTTTTTATGCTAATTTTCAGGTGCTATTTCCATTACCAGCAAAGCATATGAGATTTCAGAAATCTCATGCACACACATTGTTTTTTCGTGTGATCAGGATTTTGTGCGTTGCTGCGTTTTTTGGACACAGAGCTTGTCACTTCTTTCAGCATTGTTGCTGTGTTTTTTCAGCGTTTTTCACCCATTGACTTGAATGGGTGTTGAAAAAACACTGCAAAAACACACCAAAAATGCAGGTGTCATTATTTGCAGCGTTTTTGTTGCAGAAACGTCATGGACATTAGCATGGACAAAGAGACAAAAAAAAACCCCACCAAAAAAAACGCATCAAAACCTAAACCTGCATTTTTTGCTGCAGCTTCTTTCCTGCCAAGAAGATCAGGTTTTGCTGCAGAAAATAAGCAGCAAAAAAGTCCTGTGTGAACTTACCCTTAGGCTGTGTGCACACGGTACGTTTTTGATGCGTTTTTTTCTGCTCCTAAATGGGCCACAAACGCTATGGAAACCTTATGCAAGCTAATTCAATAACAATCCAGAAGTGTTGTGCACATCATCAGTAAATTTCCTTTGAGTATTTGCAGTGTGGCTTTTTTTCTGCAACATGTCAATTCTTTGTGTGTTTCCACAGCCTATGTTCACAGTTAAAAAAAAAGTAAAATAATTACATACGTATTCAAATAAAAATAAAAAAATTATACTCATCTAACACCAAATCCGCGATGCTCTTGTCTCCTAGAAGAAATGTAAAATAACCAACATATACTCACCTGTCTACCATAGTCCATGTAATCACGAGTGTCCCAAGGTGATCTCACATGTAGAGTAGTCATCGGGAGATGTGACCGCTCTACTCGGCCGCCGGGGATACACCGACAGGAGGTAATTGCTCCCGCAGTGTATCACTGAGCTGCCATGAGAGAGTTCACTGGACTTCATCAGCTGATTTGCTCCAGTGTTCTCACGGCACCACTGCGTGAGAACTTTCTCAAACACTGCGGAAGCAATTACCTCCTGTCAGTGTATTGCCGGCTGTCATCAGTAACTGCTCTCAAAGTCATCAGAATCGTCGCAGAACATTATAGATTATCTTCTCTGCGGACAGGTGAGGAATATTGTGGTTTATTATTTTATTTTTGTTGCAGAAGACAGCGTCAGTGGATTAGGCGTTCGGTGAGTATGGTTTAACTAAGATTCATTAACCCCTTAACGACGGCCGATACGTTTTTTAACGTCGGTAGTTAAGGGTACTTAAACAACAGCGCCATTAATGAACGGTGCTGTGGAGAAAATATATAGCACCCCCCAGAGTCCGATTTTCACCAGGGTCTCGGCTGCCTTGGGTAGCCAAGACCCCAGAGAACATGATTCGGGTCGGTTTTTACCGACCCCGCTTTTGCAATCGCCGTTATTAACCAAGCCGTGATTTTGCATTTAATTTTTCTCTCCTCTGATGTGATCGCACATCAGAGCAGAGAGAAATAGGGTCCCCGATCCCCCAGGTACCTACCGGTGGTCCTCGGGCCCTCCTGCCTCCTCTGGTGGGCGCCACCATCTTGGTCCAGGAAGAAAATCGCCCTCTGAATCTGCCGGCCAGCAGATTCCATTCATTCATTACAGGTACATTTTGATCACTGTGATAAACCCTACCACAGTGATCAAAATAGAAAAAATAGTAAATAACCCCCCGCCTTAATCACCCCCTTAGTTAGGGAGATACAGTGCTGTGCAAATTAATTGGGACAAAGCATTTTTTTATGTAAAATCGTAAGTTGGTTACCAGTCAGTGATTCAAACCAGTTTTAAAGGCTTTGAACAGGTGTGAGTGCCTGTTCAAAGCAGTTAAAACTGGTTTGAATCACTGACTGGTAACCAACTTATGATTTTACTTAAAAAAATGCTTTGCCTCAATTAATTTGCACAGCACTGTATAATAAAATAAAGAAAATATATTTATTTTCATTTTTCCATTAGGGTTAGGGTTAGAATTAGGGTTGGAATTAGGGTTAGGGTTAGAATTAGGGTTGGAATTAGGGTTAGGGTTGGAATTAGGGCTAGGGTTGGAATTAGGGTTAGGATTGGGATTAGGGTTAGGATTAGGGATTAGCATTAGGGTTAGGGTTGGGATTAGGGTTAGGGGTGTGTTGGGGTTAAGGTTGGAGCTAGAATTGAGAGGTTTCCACTATTTACCAACATTGGGGGTCTAATTTCTCCTGTTACCCTTGGGAAAATAAAAAAATTGGGGGCTAAAAAAAATCACTTTTGTGAAAAAAAAAAGATTTTTTATTTTCAGTCTCTGTGTTATAAACTTCTGTGAAGCACGAGGGGGTTCAAAGTGCTCACCACACATCTAGATAAGCTCCTTGGGGGGGTCTAGTTTCCAAAATGGGGTCACTTGTGGGGGCTTTCTACTTTTTAGGCACATCAGGGGTTCTGCAAACGCAACATTCAAAGCTAACAGACAGTTCTCCATCCAACAGCCAACGCTAACAGACAGTTCTCTATCCTTCTCCTTCTCGACCTGTCCTCTGCCTTTGAAACAGTCGACCACTGCCTACTGCTACAGATTCTTTTTTCCCTAGACATCAAAGACCTTGCCCTGTACTGGATTGCCTCATACCTTTCTGACCGCACATTCCGCGTTTCTCACTCCCACACTACCTCCTCATCCCTCCCTCTCTCTGTTAGAGTGCACCAAGGCAGTGTCCTGGGGCCCCTACTTTTTCCATCTATACGCTTGGCCTCATAAAGTCCCATGGCTTCCAGTACCACCTGTATGTGGACAACACTCAGATCTACCTCTCTGGCCCAGATGTCACCTCTCTGCTGTCCATAATCCCGGAGTGCCTATCAGCCATATCCTCCTTTTTCACCTCTCGCTTCCTAAAACGCAATGTAGACAAATCTGAACTCATTATCTTTCCTCCATCTCACGTATCTTCCCTACCCGATCTATCTATTATGGTAAATGGCATCACGCTCTCTCCCACACCTGAAATCCGCAGCCTCGGAGTAACTGTCGACTCTGTCATTCAAACTAGACATCCAAACTCTTGCCACCTCCAACTCACCTTCCGAGCTCTCCCATGGGCCTAAACAGTGGTTCCCCCCACATACGTGGTATCAGCGTACTCAGGACAAATTGCACAACAACTTGGGAAAATAAAAAATAGAGGGCTAAAATATCATTTTTGAGGAAAAAAAATGATTTTTTATTTTCATAGCTCGGCTTTATAAACTTCTGTGAAGCACTTGAGGGTTCAAAGTGCTCACCACACATCTAGATAAGTTCCTTAAGGGGTCTAGTTTCCAAAATGGTGTCACTTGTGGGTTTTTTTCATTGTTTAGGCACATCAGGGGCTCTCCAAGGGCGACATGGCTTCCAATCTCAATTCTAGCCAATTCTGCATTGAAAAAGTTAAACGGTGCTCCTTCCCTTCTGAGCTCTGCCGAGCGCATAAATAGTGGTTTATCCCCACATGTGGGGTATGGGCGTACTCAGGACAAATTGCACAACAACATTGGGGGTCTAATTTCAAGTGCTACCCTTGTAAATATAAACATTTGGGGACAAAAAGATAGTTTTTTGTGGAAAAATGATTATTTTCACGGCTCTTCGTTATAAACTTCTGTGAAGCATTTGGAGGTTCAAAGTGCTCACCACACATCTAGATAAGTTCCTTAAGGGGTCTAGTTTCCAAAATGGGGTCACTTGTTGGGGGTTTCCACTGTTTAGGCACATCAGGGGCTCTCCAAACGCAAGATGGCGTCCAATCTCAATTCCAGTCATTTCTGCGTTGAAATAAGTCAAACAGCGCTCCTTCCCTTGTGAGCTCTGCCATGCACCCAAAAAGTGGTTAACCCCCACATACGGGGTACCAGCGTATTCAGAAGAAATTGCACAAGAAATTTTGTGGTTCATTTTCTCTTTTAACACTTGTGAAAATAAAAAAAATTGGTTCTGAAGTAAATTTTTTGCAAAAAAAAGTTAAATGTTAATTTTTTCCTTCCACATTGCTTCAGTTCCTGTGAAGCATTTAAAGGGTTAATCAACTTCTTGAATGTGGTTTTGAGCATCTTGAGGGATCCAGTTTTTAGAATTATGTCACTTTTGGGTATTTTCTGTCATGTACACCCCTCAAAATGTCTTTAAAAAAAATGAGAAATCGCTGGTCAACTTTTAACCCTTAAAACTTCCTAACAAAAAAAAATGTTGTTTCCAAAATTGTGCTGATGTAAAGTAGACATGTGGGAAATGTTATTTAATAAGAAATTTGTGTGATATATCTCTCTGATTTAAGGGCATAAGAATTTAAAGTTTGAAAATTGCTAAATTTTCTAAATTTTCGCCATATTTCTGTTTTTTTCATAACTAAACACAAGTTATATAGAAGAAATTTTACCACTAACATGAAGTAAAATATGTCACAAGAAAACAGTTTCATAATCAGCGGGATCCATGAAGCGTTCCAGAGTTATAACCTCATAAAGTGACAGTGATCAGAATGGTAAAAATTGGCCTGGTCATTAAGCTGCAAAATGGCTCTGTCACTAAGGGGTTAAAGGAGTCTGAGTCATTATTTCAAATAAAGGATTTTATTCTGGGTGTGTTTTTTTTTAATAAATTATCACCATGGGATTATTAATGGGTAGGTGTCTTATAGATGTCTCTCCCTTAGTAACCTGTGGGCTTGATGTCACCTGTCAATAGAAAGGGGACATCAACCCCGCAAATATGAACCCCACTTGCCACCGCTACAGGGCAAGTGGGAAGATTGAGGTTAAGCACCAGATTTGACACATCTTATAAATGCGCCTTTTCTGGGGCGGCTGAGAGCTGATATTTTTAGTCTGGGAGGGGGCCAATATCCATGGCCCCTTCCTAAGTTATTAATATCAGCCCGCAGCTGTCTGCCTAGCCTATGCTGGTTAGAGTTTATAGGAAGACCCTATGTCAATTTTTTTCTGGTGTTCCCCTGTAAACTAGTCAGTAAAGGCTAAGCTAACAGCTGTGAACTGATATTAATAGCCTGGGAAGCTTTATGGCTATTGGCTCCTTCCCAAAATATTAACATCAGCCCCCAGCCATCCCTCAGCTGGTTATTAAAATTACTCGGGAACCCATGCAATATTTTTTTCTTTAAATTTAACAGTTGCTGTTTGGTTACAGCCTATGTAGGTTTGTTCTGTTAAGGCTCCTACATAGGCTGGTGACAATGTGTGTGTAGGTTTGTGTGTTTAACAGCTTAGTGATGAGGGTGTCAGGCTGACACCTTTTTATTACTAAACCTATGGCTACTTGTCAATAACAGCTGCTGACACCAAACCCTAATCCCATTGTCCTGATGCCACTGCATCAGCATGAAGAAAGTTGGCATTGAACCAAGAAATTACATCACAAACCTTTTTTTTTAATATCTTTATTTAGCTCAAAAAGCCATCATTGCTGTAAAAAAATGCATGCAAAAAACACGACAAAAACGTATGCAAAAAATGCATGCAAAAACGCATGTTTTTGGCTCAGCGGTTTTCCTGCCAGGAGATGCAGAAACCTTGCAGAAATTTTTGCAAGCAATTACTCAATGTGCGCACATTGCCTAAAAGACTCTAAGCAACAGTCACAGATAAATACATCAAACTTCTTCTCATATAACCTCCAAACAACTCTCCTCCAGTCCATGCAGCATATGCTATCTCTGAAGATGTGTTTCAGTCAAAAAACCCAGATTATATAGGGGATAGGAGTGGATAACCGTGCTCAGCTGAGAGCTTAGACTCCCAGAGCTCCCAACATTATCCCCTGTACTGCCAAAAGAAATTTACACCATTTAATATGAAGGTGAAGTGCTTTTTTTCAGTGCAGGAGTAGGAGCAATCAGATACTGCGGTCTTTTGGTTATTCTCTGTTGCTGTAACCCCGTGACAGCACTTCTTTCAACTCATTTTTCAAAAAAACTGGAGAACCCTGTAGGCCCATTGGTATCATCTGTCACTTGGTGTCACGCCTCGGGGAGGCGAGCTAAGTGGAGTGGAACCTCTGGACTGTGGAACCGACCTACCCCTGGGCAAGCTGACCTGGTGAGGACCAACCCCAAATACAGGGACCATTAGGGGCAAGCCCAGAGGTCTCTGAGACCACCGTAGCCGATACCTCCTGAGCCATCCCTCTTGGTAAGTGGGGAATGACAAAGAAGGACCGTAGGGAGTAGGAAGACAATAGGGATACAGGGACAAGGATCCAGGAAGGAAGGCAGGACAGGGCTCAGGACGGATGATGGTGGGAGGCACTGCGACAGGTGTTGTGAGTTCATTTTCCCCTTCACTACTGAGGCCCGAGGAACTCCCTCTTCTGGTGAAGAAAGGTAGTGAGCCTGATTGTCAAACACCTGGGGCTGATGATGATGACTGGCTGAGTGGAGTTATTGACTGGATATAAGGCTGCCGACGCCCTTCTGGCCTGCGGGTGATTTCTCTGTGGACTTCTAGGAAACCAGTCTGATTCCTGCTCATCTAAAGCTAAGATTTCTGCTTTGCCTTTTTGCATTAGTGTTTTGTTTTCCTTGCTTTTCTGGATTCTGCCATTCCCTGCTGGGGTGAGCTGAATCTCCTTTTGCCTGTTGCTCTGTCTTCAGAATATTCCTGGGTGCTGACATAGCTTTTTTGAAGCCTAGCGTCTTCAGGGCCTTTTTTACTGTCAGTTGGTTGGCTCTTATTTTCATAGGGTTTTTCACGGATTGCAGACAGCACCCTTCCTGTCCTTTCCTATCTAAGCTAGCGTGGGCCCCATCTTTGCTCAGTCTATCTTTCTGTCTTTTGTTCTTTCTTCATGCTTCACCGTCATTATATGTGGGGGGCTGCCTTTTGCTTTGGGGTCTGCTCTGGGGCAGCTTAGATTTCCCTTTCTGTCTTTAGGCTATGTAGTCCTCCGGCTGTGATCGAGTGGCCTAGGGCATCGTAGGCCTATTGCTACTGCTAGTTGTGTTGATAGGTTCAGGGGTCTGCAATCCGATAGCTGCCAACTTCTCTGGTTTTCTGGACTTAGCTAGCATTTCTATTTTTGCCTCCTACGGTGACTCAATCATAACAGACAGGACTCTAAACGGGCAACAGCGGAAGGAACTGCGGAGAGAGGCAGAGTTAGAAGGGCAAGGTAAACGCTGGCAGTACAGTGCACAGAGACACAAGAGCGGGCCTGAGTTAATAAGCAGAACCTATATGATAATCAGGCACCTCCACTAAGAGGCAGCCTAAAATATCCTAACCCTCACCCTGACTGGCTGGACAGGACTTCTGGGTCAGGACATCTAGTGTGTGACGTCCGCCTGCGGGTCTGGGCTGCAGCCAGGCAACACCCCGAGAAACACTGATACCCTTTACCCCTATACAGGGATCTGGATTTATAGCAGAGCCCAGGAGGCGCTGTCTGAATAGGAGCAGTGACCAGAGCAGGACGGTCGCCAGAAAGGTGTTCCAATACAGGACACAAATGTGGAGATATGCGAGTTTAAACCAGTCAGGCAGCAATGGTACAAAAACGGTAGACAGAAGCAGAGTCAGATTCAGGCCGAGAGTCATAAACCAGGAGAGTAGCAGAGGTACAGAATCGTTAGGCAGAAGCAGAGTCAGATTCAGGCCGAGAGTCATAAACCAGGAGAGTAGCAGAGGTACAGAATCGTTAGGCAGAAGGAGAGTCAGATTCAGGCCGAGAGTCATAAACCAGGAGAGTAGCAGAGGTACAGAATCGTTAGGCAGAAGGAGAGTCAGAAGTCCAGGCCAAAGTCAGTCAGTCAGAAAGCAATTCACACAGTAACACACAGGGGAACCAAGAATATATCCGGCGGCTTGCAAGACCAGTCCCAAGGTATTTCAGGGATCAGGTCACCCCTCATAGGTTCCTGGACTGATGTCATCAGTACCGCCCCCAGGACCAGGCCAGATGGAGATGCAGTAACCTCTTGATGACTGACAGAGGGGTGGAGCCTGCGTCCACCAGATGCCTGCGCAGGTGCCCTTACTCTGTCAGCACCATAACTCCCGGGCGAGCCATGGCGCCTCCTAGTGATCGCGACAGGAGCAGCAGACCCAGAATTTAACGGCGACGTGACAGACCGGCGCCTCCTAGAGGCTAAAGCCGGGACAGTAGGCTCTGAGCCTGACGTGACAGAACCACGGCCCTGTCCAGTGGCCGAGGCAGGAACAGCCGTCCCTGAGTCTGACGATAAAGTGGTGGTCCGGCGCCTCCTAGAGGCCGCGACCGGAACAGCAGGCCCTAAGTCTGGCGGAAACGTGACAGTACCCCCCCCTCCAAGAGGGGCCTCCGGACCCTCAAAACCCGGTTTATCAGGGTGAAGGAGGTGAAACCTTCTAATCAACCCCTTGGCATGAATGTCACTAGCGGGGACCCAGGACCTCTCTTCTGGGCCATAGCCTTTCCAATGAACTAAATATTGCACAGACTTTCTCACTAAACGGGAATCAAGGATGCCCTGGACTTCGTACTCCAAGGCACCCTTGACCAAAACTGGAGGAGGAGGGGACTGGACGGGATGAATTGGGGAGCGGTACACCTTGAGAAGGGATTTGTGGAAAACATTAGGAATTTTAAAAGACTGAGGGAGCCTTAAACGAAAGGCTACCGGGTTAATTACTTCTAATATCTCGTAGGGACCAATAAACCTGGGCCCCAGTTTGGCAGATGGCACCTTAAGCTTAATGTTTCTGGTAGACAGCCAAACTTTGTCCCCAACTCCTAGGTGCGGCCCCGTGGACTTCCGTTTATTTGCGGCCGAAGCCTGCCTGACCTGGGACCCTTTCAAGTTTGTGTTCACCTCCGACCAGATTGTCCTTAAGTGACGTATGGAATTCTCTACTCCCGGAAGCTCCGACATCTTGGCCGAAAATGAACCAAAACGTGGGTGCAAACCATGATTGCAGAAGAACGGGGTGGTTTTGATAGATTCCTGGTACTGGTTATTTAGAGCGAACTCAGCTAATGGGAGATGTTCCGCCCAATCAGACTGATGTTCCGAGACATAGCAGCGAAGATATTGCTCTAGAGCCTGGTTGGTACGCTCCGTTTGACCATTGGTCTCAGGGTGGTAAGCGGAGGAGAAGGATAATTCAATACCAATACGTTTGCAGAATGCTCTCCAGAATTTGGAAACAAACTGGGTACCTCGGTCGGACACGATATTCTCTGGAGCGCCATGCAGCCTTATTACATGAACAATAAACAACTTACTCAGAGTTTCTGAATTAGGTAATCCAGAGAGGGGAACGAAATGACATTGCTTACTGAACCTGTCCACCACCACCCAGATACATGTCTTCCCCTCTGAGGGTGGTAGGTCAGTAATGAAGTCCATGGAGATGTGGGTCCATGGACTCTCTGGAGCGGGCAAGGACTGGAGCCAGCCGGCAGGCCGATTGTGAGGGGACTTGGCGCGAGCACAGATTTCACAAGCTAGTACATAATCCTTGCAGTCCTTAACTACCGTTGGCCACCAAAAACTCCTAGTCACAAGCCTGGCGGTATTATTGACCCCAGGATGGCCTGCCAGGACGGAGTCGTGCGACTCCTTCAGAACTTGTAGGCGAAACGGCGCTGGAACAAACAATTTCTGGGGGGGCGTCGAGTCAGGGGCTGGTTCTGGGGACCTACGGATCTCCTCCAGAAGGTCCAGAGACACAGCCGACACAACAATACCATTGGCCAGTATTGGAACTGGCTCCGAGTCCTCAGCCTGTGAGGGGCAGAAACTTCGAGAGAGAGCATCAGCCCTCACATTTTTGGTACCAGGACGAAAGGTTATTAAGAAATCAAACCTAGAGAAGAACAAGGCCCACCTCGCTTGTCTAGGATTTAATCTTTTAGCTGACTCCAGGTAAGTCAGATTCTTGTGATCTGTAATCACAGTGATCTTATGTTTGGCGCCTTCGAGGAAGTGGCGCCATTCCTCGAAGGCCCATTTGATCGCCAATAACTCCCGATTACCTATATCGTAATTCTTCTCAGTGGCAGAGAATTTGCGGGAGAAAAAGGCACATGGGCGAAGCTGAGTGAGTGATGCAGTGCCTGCTCCAACTCCGACCTCAGAGGCGTCCACCTCTACAATAAACGGGCGGTCCAGATCAGGCTGAACCAAAACTGGGTTGGCTACAAAGCACTCTTTTAACGTAGCAAAAGCCTGAATTGCCTCAGAGTTCCAATTGGTCACGTCTGCCCCTTTTCGGGTTAAATCCGTGAGTGGTTTAGCAATTTCGGAGAAACCCCTGATGAATTTTCGGTAATAATTTGCAAACCCTAAAAATCGCTGCAGCGCTTTTAGCGACTTGGGTTGCACCCAAGTTTTAATAGGTTGGATCTTGGCAGGATCCATACGGAAGCCTGTGCTTGAAACCACATATCCTAAAAATTGTACCTCCTCCGCAAAAAAAACACATTTCTCCAGTTTAGCAAACAGGGAGTGTTCTCGCAGTCTCTGCAGTACAGAGTGAACGTGCTGAGCATGTGTCACAGGGTCAGCAGAATAAATCAAAATGTCATCTAAATACACGACTGTCACGCGGCGGCTGCCGCGCGCTCCCCTCTCTGCCTCCTCCCGGCCGCAGCTTACCCTTCCTCCGGCATCCTGCTTCCCTCTGCGCCGCCGTCCTCGGTCCTCCCTGGCTCCTCTTCTCTGTCCGGCGGTCCCCCCTTCGTCCGGTCTTCCGGACCGCGCCGGGTGCACGCTCCCGCCCCTCCTGCTCGGCGGGCGCGCGCACATACTGTGCCTGGGCACGCGCGCTCCTCCTCCTCCTCCTGAGGACGCGCGCCTGCTCCTCCTCCACCTTAGGACACGACCCGGAAGTCCTCCTACTAGCCCCTATATCTGGCCGCCTCTTCCTGCCTGCGGTGCCTGAGTATCACTGCTTTTCCCTAGTGATTCTGGCCGCCCTCTATGCACGCTATCGCGTCCTGTCCATCCGTGGCTTGTTCACCTCTCCATTTTTCCTCTCTCCTAGGTCCTGTGTCTCCAAGCCGTGCCCGCCTGTCCTGTGTCTCCCAGCCGTGCCCGCCTGTCCTGTGTCTCCCAGCCGTGCCCGCCTGTCCTGTGTCTCCCAGCCGTGCCCGCCTGTCCTGTGTCTCCCAGCCGTGCCCGCCTGTCCTGTGTCTCCCAGCCGGGCCCGCCTGTCCTGTGTCTCCAAGCCGGTACCGTCAGTCCTGTACCCCCAACCCGGCTCTAGTTGTCTGTCTATCGTTACTCTCCAGGGTACCAGCTGCCGTGGTAATAGTTACCCGCGGGCTTGCCCCAAACGCTCCCTGTATAGGGGGTGGTCCACCTGGTCAGCTCGCCCCCGGGAGGTTCGTTGCCACGGTCTAGCGGGTCCACCCCAGGTGTACCTTACAGAATACTCAGGCCATGGATTCCGCTGGTACCCCGACCCCGACCCAAAAGGAACTTTTGTTCCTTCGTGAGAATCAGGCGAGGATCATGTCGTTCCTCAAGTCTATGGAGTCCAGACTTTCATCTCTGCAAACCTCCGATCCGGGGATTGCCTCCCAAATCTCCGGCTTACAGCAGGAGCTTGCTCAGCAACGCGACACCCAGGCCCATATTTTAAACTACATAGCTTCTGTAGATAACCGCCTTCTAGCTCTACAGACGGCGGCCGCCATCCCTGTGCCTGCGGCTTCCCAGTCCTCGCCCCGCTTGGCTAAACCCCCACGCTATAGTGGGGATCCCAAGCTCTGTCGGGGGTTCATTAACCAGTGTCAGTTGCACTTCGAGCTGGCACCCCTGCAGTATCCCTCCGACCGGGCCAAGGTGGCCTTTATGATTTCCCACTTAGAGGGTGAGGCATTGGCTTGGGTGAATCCTTTGTGGGAGCGAGATGACCCGATAGTCTCCCAGCTCGCAACCTTCTTGGAGACATTCCGCAAGGTCTTTGATGAGCCCGGGCGTCTGGTCTCCGCTACCGAGTCCTTATTCTGCCTTCGCCAGGGTGCTCTCTCTGTGGGACAGTACGCCATCCAGTTCCGTACGTTGTCTTCTGAATTAGGATGGAACAATGAGGCTTTAGTAGGGGCTTTTTGGCGTGGCTTGTCGCCCCGAATCAAAGATGAGTTGGCAGGCAGGGATACACCTACTTCTTTGGAGGATCTCATCTCGCTGGCAACGCGAATTGACCTGCGTTTCCGCGAGCGTTCCCGCGAGGCCGTCAGGGAGAGAAGACCCACTCGGTTCTCTCCTCCGAGGCGCAGTCCTCCCCGCGCCCGGCCTTCCACCTCGGCGTCAGCCCCTGAACCCATGCAGGTTGACCGACTCAGGCCCGCAGAGCTACGCCGCCAGGAGAGACTCACTCATGGTCTCTGTCTCTATTGTGGCAGTGCCTCCCACCTTCTACGTTCCTGCCCTGTGAGGCCGGGAAACTCCTCCGCCTAGGACAGGTAAGAGAGGCCTCCCTAGGTGCCTTCGACACCTCTCTACCTTTGACCCTTCCTGTTTTGTTTATCCAGGGATCCAAACGTTTCTCGGAGCTAGCCTATATTGACTCAGGGGCTGCTGGTAATTTCATCCAACTCGAGGCGGTGAAGAGATTGGGGATACCTGTTAGGTCCTTGGAGGTTCCCCGGCAGTTAGCCTCAGTCGACGGGATTCCCTTGCGCGAGACCGTAACGTTGGTCACTGAAGAGCTGGAATTACAGATCGGGGTCCTGCACCGTGAGAGAATAACCTTCTTCGTGCTGCCATCTCTTTCCCACACCTTGCTCCTGGGCCTTCCGTGGTTGAGGATGCATGAACCTGTCCTAGATTGGCGGACCGGAGACATCCTTCGCTGGGGCTGCGTTTGCCAGACTAGATGTCTTCGTCCAGTACAACCCCTCAAATGCTCGTCTCCTGTCTCGGGTCCTGCGGATTTGCCCTCGGTCTATTGGGCTTTTTCAGATGTCTTTGATAAGAAAGAGGCAGAGGCTCTTCCACCGCACCGGCAATATGATTGCCCCATCGAGCTTGTTCCCGGCTCGACTCCGCCCCGGGGGCGAATCTATCCCTTGAGTCCACTCGAGTCCCAGGCCATGTCTGAATATGTACAAGAGAATTTGGCCAAAGGCTTCATCCGAAAGTCTTCTTCTCCCGCTGGGGCTGGCTTCTTTTTTGTTAAGAAAAAGGACGGGTCTCTCCGCCCCTGTATTGACTATCGAGGTCTTAACCAGATTACCATCAAGAACAGATATCCTCTGCCTCTCATCCCCGAGCTGTTCGACCGGCTGCGAGGTGCGCGAATCTTCTCTAAATTGGATCTCCGTGGAGCCTATAATCTCATCCGTATTCGCTCCGGAGATGAATGGAAGACCGCCTTCAACACCAGGGATGGACACTACGAGTACCTCGTCATGCCCTTCGGGTTGTGCAACGCTCCCGCAGTTTTTCAAGAATTCGTGAACGACATCTTCCGAGACCTTCTGTACTCCAGTGTGGTTGTATACCTTGACGATATCCTGATCTTCTCTCCCGATCTGTCCACCCACAGAAGAGATGTCCGCCGAGTGCTGTTCCGATTGAGGGAGAATCGCCTGTACGCCAAATTGGAGAAGTGCGTCTTTGAACAGTCCTCCCTTCCATTTTTGGGATATATCATCTCCGACTTCGGCCTGCGTATGGATCCGGCGAAGGTGTCTGCCGTGCTCAACTGGCCACGTCCCCAAGGGGTGAAAGCCGTTCAGCGATTTCTCGGCTTTGCAAATTATTATCGGCAGTTCATCCCTCATTTTTCCTCATTGGCCGGCTCTATCTCATCTTTGATTCGTAAAGGAGCCAACCCGCACGTCTGGACCCCTGAAGCAGAGGAGGCCTTCCTATCTCTAAAACGAGCTTTTACCACGGCTTCCGTACTCCATCGTCCTGAGGCCAACAAACCGTTCGTCCTCGAAGTGGATGCATCAGCAACTGGAGCCGGAGCGGTTTTGTCTCAAAAATCTTCTTCCGGTAAACTCGTCACATGCGGCTTCTTTTCCAAGTCCTTTTCCACCCCAGAGCGGAATTATTCCATAGGGGACCGAGAACTGCTGGCCATCAAGTTAGCTCTAGAAGAGTGGAGATACTTATTGGAGGGCGCCGCACATCCCTTCACAATCTTCACAGATCATAAGAATCTAGCTTATCTTCGGTCTGCGCAGAGACTCAACCCACGCCAGGCCAGGTGGTCTCTGTTCTTCGCTCGATTCGATTTTGATCTACATTTTCGCCCAGGCAACAAGAACCTCAAAGCTGACGCCTTGTCCAGATCCTTCCTTCCCTCAGATGTCGAAGAAGAACCCACGCATATCTTGGATCCATCCCGGTTCATCACGGTGGCACCACTTTCTCTTCTCTCACCTCCACCTGGCAAGACTTTTGTGCCGGAGAAGGACCGAGGACGAATCCTTCACTGGGGACATGCTTCCAAGCTGGCTGGCCATCTCGGGATTAAGAAGACACTTCACCTGGTATCCCGCTACTACTGGTGGCCGACTCTTCCCCAGGATGTCCGGGATTTCGTCGCCTCCTGTCTCTCCTGTGCCAAGATCAAGGTGCCTAGGCAGTTACCTTCTGGGCTTCTACACCCGCTTCCTATACCCTCGTCCCCCTGGCAACACATTGCCATGGACTTTATTACGGACCTACCCCACTCTGCCAACTGTACAGTCGTCCTAGTGGTGGTTGATAGGTTTTCTAAGATGGCACACTTCGTTCCCCTTTCCGGCTTACCATCAGCTCCAGCCTTGGCGAAGATCTTTGTTCAGCACATCTTCCGTCTTCATGGACTGCCCCAACATATTGTTTCTGACAGAGGAGTCCAATTTACCTCTCGCTTCTGGAGAGCCCTATGCAGATCAATGGATGTCACTCTCGACTTCTCCTCATCTTACCACCCCCAGTCCAACGGTCAGGCTGAACGGACAAATCAGTGCTTGGTGAACTACCTTCGGCATTTTTCCAATGTCCACCAGAACGACTGGGCTGAACTTCTCCCGTGGGCTGAGTTCGCCTATAATAACCACGCCAGCGAGTCTTCAGGCAAGTCCCCTTTCTTTATCGTCTATGGGCAACATCCTGGTGTACCTCTACCGGTTCCTCCTGCCTCGGGTGTACCGGCGGCCGACCTTCTGACCGGGGAATTCTCCAGGATCTGGCAGGAGACCAAGGCCGCTCTCGAGTTGGTACGTAACAGAGTTAAGAGACACGCCGACAAAAGACGCCTGGATGCTCCGCCATATCACCCTGGTGATAAAGTTTGGCTGGCCTCCAAGTTTATTCGCCTCAAGGTCCCTTCCCATAAACTGGGTCCCCGTTATATTGGACCTTTTGAGATCTTGTCCCGTATTAACGATGTCTCCTATAAACTACGGCTTCCTGCCTCTCTCCGTATCCCTAATGCCTTTCATGTGTCCTTACTAAAACCAGTCGTCTTCAATCGTTTCCTTTCTAAAGCTCCTCACTCACCTCCGCCTGTCTCCGCAGACGATGTATTTGAGGTTAAAGATATTTTGGCCATGAGGAAGCAAAAGGGGAGAACCTTTTTCTTGGTTGATTGGAAGGGCTTTGGTCCCGAGGAGAGGTCCTGGGAGCCCCAAGAGAACATCCAGGCCCCTCGAATCTTGGCCAAATTCTTTTCCGGACTGCGGAGGGGGGCGCGTAAGGAGGGGGGTACTGTCACGCGGCGGCTGCCACGCGCTCCCCTCTCTGCCTCCTCCCGGCCGCAGCTTACCCTTCCTCCGGCATCCTGCTTCCCTCTGCGCCGCCGTCCTCGGTCCTCCCTGGCTCCTCTTCTCTGTCCGGCGATCCCCTTCGTCCGGTCTTCCGGACCGCGCCGGGTGCACGCTCCCGCCCCTCCTGCTCGGCGGGTGCGCGCACATACTGTGCCTGGGCACGCGCGCTCCTCCTCCTCCACCTTAGGACACGACCCGGAAGTCCTCCTACTAGCCCCTATATCTGGCCGCCTCTTCCTGCCTGCGGTGCCTGAGTATCACTGCTTTTCCCTAGTGATTCTGGCCGCCCTCTATGCACGCTATCGCGTCCTGTCCATCCGTGGCTTGTTCACCTCTCCATTTTTCCTCTCTCCTAGGTCCTGTGTCTCCCAGCCGTGCCCGCCTGTCCTGTGTCTCCCAGCCGTGCCCGCCTGTCCTGTGTCTCCCAGCCGTGCCCGCCTGTCCTGTGTCTCCCAGCCGTGCCCGCCTGTCCTGTGTCTCCCAGCCGTGCCCGCCTGTCCTGTGTCTCCCAGCCGGGCCCGCCTGTCCTGTGTCTCCAAGCCGGTACCGTCAGTCCTGTACCCCCAACCCGGCTCTAGTTGTCTGTCTATCGTTACTCTCCAGGGTACCAGCTGCCGTGGTAATAGTTACCCGCGGGCTTGCCCCAAACGCTCCCTGTATAGGGGGTGGTCCACCTGGTCAGCTCGCCCCCGGGAGGTTCGTTGCCACGGTCTAGCGGGTCCACCCCAGGTGTACCTTACAACGACGACATACACCCCACAAATGTCCCTGAAAATGTCATTTACAAAGTGCTGGAACACGGCAGGTGCGTTACTGAGTCCGAAGGGCATTACCAGGTACTCAAAGTGGCCAAGAGGGGTATTAAAGGCTGTTTTCCACTCATCCCCGTCTCTTATGCGGACTAGATTGTATGCCCCCCGGAGGTCCAGTTTAGTAAACCAACGGGCTCCCATTAGCTGATTAAAAAGATCAGGGATGAGTGGAAGCGGGTACTGGTTCTTTACAGTGATTGCATTCAATTCCCGGTAGTCAATGCAGGGTCTGAGACCACCATCTTTCTTTTCTACAAAGAAGAAGCCAGCTCCAACTGGTGAAATGGACGGTCTAATAAACCCTTTTTTTAAGCTATCAGCTATGTACTCGTTCATAGCCTGACGCTCTGGACCTGAGAGATTAAATATTCTCCCTTTTGGGAGACGGGCATCTGGAATCAGATCTATAGGGCAACCATACTTTCTGTGAGGGGGTAGCTTTTCAGATTTTGCAATAGAAAAGACATCTTCAAAATCTCTGAAGGCAAACGGTATGTGGAGGGGTTTAACTTTAACTTGGTTTACTGTTAGCGACATGCAGTTTTCCTGACAGTGTGAACTCCAGCGTATAACATCGCCTAGGTGCCAGTCGATGACTGGATTATGCTGGCGTAGCCATGGCATCCCCAAAATGACTGCAGCAGACAAATTATCCATCACAAAAAATGACATAACCTCGGTATGCAATGCTCCCACCGACATAGTGATTTTGTCAGTAACAAATTTAACCCCCTCCTGGACAATAGATGTGCCATTAATAGCCGTAGTTTTTATAGGGGCATTAAGTCTTAATAGGGATACACCGAGACTTTTAGCAACCAAAGAATCCATAAAATTCCCTTCAGATCCACAATCCACATATGCGTTCACACACTGAGATTTCTGACCAAAAGAAAGGGCAATAGGCAATAAAACTTTAGCCGCATCTGCGGGCAATACCTGTGCCCCTGGGCAACCATAGCCAGAGTTGCCCAGAGGCCGATGTCTCAGTAGTATGGATCTCTGACGCTCAGCTCTCTCTCTGAAGGCTCCAGACTGCAGCATACTGGTGCAGGAAGATGAAAGTGCTCCTTCAGGCTGTGCACTGAACCAGGTGTTTAGGCCAGAAATCAGCTCAGTCAGAAGAAGGGAGAGAAAAAAAAAGTTCAGGGAGACTGCTTTTGTATATGCTGGATATATACACAAGAAGCAGGTTTTTTTTATATGGCCGGATATAATGTGACGTCCGCCTGCGGGTCTGGGCTGCAGCCAGGCAACACCCCGAGAAACACTGATACCCTTTACCCCTATACAGGGATCTGGATTTATAGCAGAGCCCAGGAGGCGCTGTCTGAATAGGAGCAGTGACCAGAGCAGGACGGTCGCCAGAAAGGTGTTCCAATACAGGACACAAACATGGAGATATGCGAGTCTAAACCAGTCAGGCAGCAATGGTACAAAAACGGTAGACAGAAGCAGAGTCAGATTCAGGCCGAGAGTCATAAACCAGGAGAGTAGCAGAGGTACAGAATCGTTAGGCAGAAGGAGAGTCAGATTCAGGCCGAGAGTCATAAACCAGGAGAGTAGCAGAGGTACAGAATCGTTAGGCAGAAGGAGAGTCAGATTCAGGCCGAGAGTCATAAACCAGGAGAGTAGCAGAGGTACAGAATCATTAGGCAGAAGGAGAGTCAGAAGTCCAGGCCAAAGTCAGTCAGTCAGAAAGCAATTCACACAGTAACACACAGGGGAACCAAGAATATATCCGGCGGCTTGCAAGACCAGTCCCAAGGTATTTCAGGGATCAGGTCACCCCTCATAGGTTCCTGGACTGATGATGTCATCAGTACCGCCCCCAGGACCAGGCCAGATGGAGATGCAGTAACCTCTTGATGACTGACAGAGGGGTGGAGCCTGCGTCCACCAGATGCCTGCGCAGGTGCCCTTACTCTGTCAGCACCATAACTCCCGGGCGAGCCATGGCGCCTCCTAGTGACCGCGACAGGAGCAGCAGACCCAGTCTGGCGGAAACGTGACATAGTGTCTATATGAAACTGGTGCTGAGTGCGCCCGCGTTGTAAGCAACCCAGGGAGCATGCGCAGGCGCCAGGTACTCACCGCAGAGCTCGTGACCAGAAGCCGGGGAGAAGCGTGGCGGGGCCGTGCAGGGACAGCGCAGTGGGACACAGGAGCAGCAGCGGAACGAGCAGCAGCAGCAGAGGACTGGGCAGTGGCAGCAGTGGTGGAGGATAAATATGGGAATGGTGACAGTTTTCTTGTGTAGGGTGTCTTGCACTGAAATCTGCTGCAATGACCTGGGTACTGCATTCACCAGACATCAACACAATTTCTATCCGCTCCTCTCGTGTTAACCTCTGTGAGAAACATGTACAGTGGGGCAAAAGAGTATTTAGTCAGTCAGCAATAGTGCAAGTTCCACCACTTAAAAAGATGAGAGGCGTCTGTAATTTACATCATAGGTAGACCTGAACTATGGGAGACAAACTGAGAAAAAAAAATCCAGAAAATCACATTGTCTGTTTTTTTTTAATTTTATTTGCATATTATGGTGGAAAATAAGTATTTGGTCAGAAACAAGCAATCAAGATTTCTGGCTCTCACAGACCTGTAACTTCTTCTTTAAGAGTCTCCTCTTTCCTCCACTCATTACCTGTAGTAATGGCACCTGTTTAAACTTGTTATCAGTATAAAAAGACACCTGTGCACACCCTCAAACAGTCTGACTCCAAACTCCACTATGGTGAAGACCAAAGAGCTGTCAAAGGACACCAGAAACAAAATTGTAGCTCTGCACCAGGCTGGGAAGACTGAATCTGCAATAGCCAACCAGCTTGGAGTGAAGAAATCAACTGTGGGAGCAATAATTAGAAAATGGAAGACATACAAGACCACTGATAATCTCCCTCGATCTGGTGCTCCACGCAAAATCCCACCCCGTGGGGTCAGAATGATCACAAGAACGGTGAGCAAAAATGCCAGAACCACGCGGGGGGACCTAGTGAATGAACTGCAGAGAGCTGGGACCAATGTAACAAGGCCTACCATAAGTAACACACTACGCCACCATGGACTCAGATCCTGCAGTGCCAGACGTGTCCCACTGCTTAAGCCTGTACATGTCCGGGCCCGTCTGAAGTTTGCTAGAGAGCATTTGGATGATCCAGAGGAGTTTTGGGAGAATGTCCTATGGTCTGATGAAACCAAACTGGAACTGTTTGGTAGAAACACAACTTGTCGTGTTTGGAGGAAAAAGAATACTGAGTTGCATCCATCAAACACCATACCTACTGTAAAGCATGGTGGTGGAAACATCATGCTTTGGGGCTGTTTCTCTGCAAAGGGGCCAGGACGACTGATCCGGGTACATGAAAGAATGAATGGGGCCATGTATCGTGAGATTTTGAGTGCAAACCTCCTTCCATCAGCAAGGGCATTGAAGATGAAACGTGGCTGGGTCTTTCAACATGACAATGATCCAAAGCACACCGCCAGGGCAACGAAGGAGTGGCTTCGTAAGAAGCATTTCAAGGTCCTGGAGTGGCCTAGCCAATCTCCAGATCTCAACCCTATAGAAAACCTTTGGAGGGAGTTGAAAGTCCGTGTTGCCAAGCGAAAAGCCAAAAACATCACTGCTCTAGAGGAGATCTGCATGGAGGAATGGGCCAACATACCAACAACAGTGTGTGGCAACCTTGTGAAGACTTACAGAAAACGTTTGACCTCTGTCATTGCCAACAAAGGATATATCACAAAGTATTGAGATGAAATTTTGTTTCTGACCAAATACTTATTTTCCACCATAATATGCAAATAAAATGAAAAAAAACAGACAATGTGATTTTCTGGATTTTTTTTTCTCAGTTTGTCTCCCATAGTTGAGGTCTACCTATGATGTAAATTACAGACGCCTCTCATCTTTTTAAGTGGTGGAACTTGCACTATTGCTGACTGACTAAATACTTTTTTGCCCCACTGTACATAACTCATGAAAGAATAAAGTTATGTTAAAACCAAGCACACCATTGTTTTTCTTCTTGTGACATTCTCAATAAGTTTGATGTGATGCATGACCCTCTTCCCATTGAAAAAAATAAAGTTGGATCCAAAATGGCTGACTTCAAAATGGCCGTCATAGTCACCACCCATCTTGAAAAGTTCCCCCCCTCCCATATACTAATGTGCCACAAACAGGAAGTTGATATCACCAACCATTCCCATTTTATTTAGGTGTATCCATGTAAATGGCCCACCCTGTAGCATCGGAGCGGCAGCACGCCCGTACTACCTCGCTTAGGTATTTTTTGGTTTTATAAAGTCCCGGCTCTACCCTTTAGGTCAGGCTACGTTCCCACCATCAGATTCTGACACTGTGTGTTTTTTTTTCTACATTATAAATGCAGTGTCTGTTCTAGCAAAGTGGATGGGATGTCTAGAAATCTGACACCCACCGGGCTTCTATGTACAAGAGTTGCGGTGCCGGCTCCAGTTCTGCAACATGGCGATTTCTCTTGCGGGTACACTAAGTTTCTGTGCACATTTTCCCAATAGACTTACATTAGCTGCAGAAATTTAGCAGGTCAAAACGCACGCGTTTCCGGGGTGCAATGTGAGGCAGTGTGCCCACGTAAGCGGTTTTTTCGCATTTTTTTAAGCGTTTTTACTGGCAAAAAACGCGTAAAAACGCTTACAAGAAGCATCCCATTCATTTTAACCCCTTTCTGCCATTAGACGTACTATCCCGTCCATGTGCCCTGGGACTTAATTCCCAAGGACAGGATAGTACGTCTTATGCGATCAGCGGAGCCCACGTGGTGAGCGCCGCTGATCGCGGCCGGGTGTCAGCTGATTATCACAGCTGACACCCGGCACAACGTGTCAGGGGCGGTCACGGACCGCCCCCGACACGTTAACCCCTTGTACACTGCGATCAAACACGATCGCGGTGTATTGGAGGTTAAAGGGAAGCATCGGCAGGGAGGGGGTTTCCCTCCATGCTTACCTGAGCCCCCCACGGCAGCGCAATGTGCAGCGCTGCTGCGGGGGACTCCTTCCCTACAGGCCCCTGGATCTAAGATGGCGACGGGGGCCTTCGGGGGCCTGCAGAGAGCTGGCTTCCTCAGTGCCTGCAAAGCGCAGGCATGAGGAAGCCAAGTGCAGTGCCTGTGACAGATTGCTGATCTGTCACAGTGATCTGTGATGTGACAGATCAGCGATCTGTCACAGGACAGTGATGTCCCACCTGGGACTATGTAATAAAGTAAAAAAAAAAAAAAAAAAAAAAGTGTAAAAATAATTAAAAAAAAAAATTGCTAAATAAATTAGTAAAAAAAAAAAATATTCCCCAATAAATTCATTTTTTGAAAATATAATAAAAAACAATAAAAGTACACATATTTGGTATCGCCACGTCCGTAGCGACCCACCCTATAAAACTGTCCCATTAGTTAACCCCTTTAGCGAACCCCTTAAAAAATAAAAAACGAAGCAAAAAATAATGATTTATTATCATACCACCGAACAAAAAGTGCAATACCGCGCGATCAAAAAGACACATACTGTATAAATATCCATGGTACCGCTGAAAACGTCAGCTTGTCCTGCAAAAAACGAGCCGCCATACAGCGTCATCCGCAAAAAAATAAAAAAGTTATAGCTCGCAGAATAAAGCGATGCAAAAATAATTATTTTTTTCCCTGTAACCGTACTGACCCGAAGAATAAAACCGCTTTATCAATTTTACCGCACGCGGAACGGTGTAAACGCACCCCCCCAAAAGAAATTCATGAAACGCTGGTTTTTGTTCATTCTGCGTCCCAAAAATCAGAATAAAAAGCGATCAAAAAATGTCACGTGCCCGAAAATGGTACCAATAAAAACATCAACTCGTCCCGTAAAGAAAAAGACCTCACATGACTCAGTGGGTCAAAATACGGAAAAATTATAGCTCTCAATATGTGGTGATGCAAAAACTATTTTTACAATAAAAAGCGTCTTTTAGCGTGCGACAGCCGCCAAACATAAAAACCGCCATAAATAGTAAATCAAACCCCCCGTTATCACCCCCTTAGTTAGGGAAAAATAATAAAATTTAAAAAAAATGTATTTATTTCCATTTTCCCATTAGGGTTAGAGTTAGGGCTAGGGTTAGGGCTCAGATTAGGGTTAGGGGTGTGTTGGGGTTAGGGTTGGAGTTATAATTGGGGGTTTCCACTGTTTGGGCACATCAAGTGCTCTCCAAATGCAACATGGCGTCTGATCTCAATTCCAGCCAATTCTGCTTTGAAAAAGTCAAATGGTGCTCCTTCCCTTCCGAGCTCTGCCATGCGCCCAAACAGTGTTTTACCCCCACATATTGGGTATCAGCATACTCAGGACAAATTGCAAAACAACTTTTGGGGTCCAATTTCTCCTGTTACCGTTAGGAAAATAAAAAATTGGGGGCAAAAATATAATTTTTGTGGAAAAAAATGATTTTTTTATTTTCACGCCCAGGCGTTATAAACTTCTGTGAAGCACTTGGGGGATAAAGTGCTCTCCACACATCTAGATAAGTTCCGTGGGGGGTCTAGTTTCCAAAATGGGGTCACTTGTGGGGAGTTTCAATAGTTTAGGTACATCAGGGGCTCTCCAAACGCACATGTCACCCGCAGGCCAATCCATCAAAGTCTGCATTCCAAAACGTCACTACTTCCCTTCCGAGCCCCGACGTGTGCCCATACAGCAGTTTTCTCCCACATATGAGGTATCAGCGTACTCAGGACAAATTGGACAACAACTTTTGGGGTCTAATTTCTCCTGTTACCCTTGGGAAAATAAAAAATTGGAGACTAATTGGTCATGTTTGTGGAAAAAATACGATTTTTTTATTTTCATACCTGGGCATTATAAACTTCTGTGAAGCCCTTGGGGGTTCAAAGTGCTCACCACACATCTAGATAAGTTGCTTAGGGGGTCTAGTTTCCAAAATGGGGTCATTTGTGGGGGGTTTCCACTGTTTAGGTACATTAGGGGCTCTTCAAAGGCAACATGACAAAAAGAAAAAACAAAAAATAATAAGACAAAAGAATTGTCTAGCGCCCCCTGACGAAGGCTCCCGAAATGGTCCTCCCATTTGTCTGTGTGCACGGGCATTTAATTGGTAATGTAGGACATACTTATTTTTTGTGATATGACTCTGTGTAGCGCATCTAGTGGTATCACTGTTATACTGAGTGGGCTATGTCCCCATACTACACTTTGTATGTCTGATATAAAATTCTTTTGTCTTATTATTTTTTATTTTTGTCCTCCCTATTTGGGTTATGTTTCAGCGACATGTGAGGACTTTGGTGCTTTTTTATACCTTATGACAAGTTACCAGCTTATATACTACTTTTTTATCTGTATTGTTCCTTGCCCTGTATCCTAATAAAGCAATTTTATTAATTGACCTTTTTTGTTGTTAGGAAGTTTTTCTTTCTTCCTCCCCCCTGTATATGTCTGTTTGACAAATGGTTTCTTCCCAGTCCACAGCACCAGGAGTATTATGGGGTTATCCTTTTACTATATAGCGTACATTACATTTTATGCCCCATTTTATTAGCTATGTTGGTGTGTGCTACTTTTGTTTTTTACCTTGGAAAAATAAGAATTGAGGGTGAAAAGATCATTTTTGTGGGAAAAATATGATTTTTTAATTGTATGGCTGTATGTTATAAACTTCTGTGAAGCCCTTGGGGGTTCAAAGTTCTCACCACACATCTAGATAAGTTCCTTGGGGGGGTCTAGTTTGCAAAATGGGGTCATTTGTGGAGGGTTTCCACTGTTTTGGTACATCAGGGGTTTTCCAATCGCGACATGGTGTCCGATCTCAATTCCAGCCAAAAACGTCAAATGGCGCTCCTTCCCTTCCGAGCTCTGCCTTGCACCCAAATAGTCATTTACACCCACATATGGGGTATCAGCGTACTCAGGACAAATTGCACAATAACTTTTAGGGTCCTGTTACCCTTGAAAAAATAAAAATTGGGGGTGAAAAGATCATTTTTGTGGAAAAAATATGATTTTTTAATTGTACCGCTGTACGTTATAAACTTCTGTGAAGCCCTTGTGGGTTCAAGGTTTTCACCACATATCTAGATAAGTTCCTTGGGGGGTCTAGTTTCCAAAATGGGGTCACTTGGGGGGGGTTCCACTGTTTAGGTACATCAGGGGCTCTCCAAACGCGACATGGCGTCCGATCTGAATTCCAGCCAATTTTGCATTGAAAAAGTCAAACAGCGCTCCTTCCCTGCTGAGGTCTGCCATGCGCCGAAACAGTCGTTCCCCCCCACATATCAGGTATCAGCGTACTCAGGACAAACTGCACAATAACTTTTCCAGTCCAATTTCTCCTGTTACCCTTGGTAAAGTAAAAAAAAATTGAACCTGAAGTATTTTTTCAGTGAAAAAAAGTTAAATGTTCATTTTTTTTAAAATATTCAAAAAATTCCTGTGACACACCTAAAGGGTTAATAAACTTCTTGAATGTGGTTTTGAGCACCTTAAGGGGTGAAGTTTTTATAATGGTGTCACTTTTGGGTATTTTCTATCATATAGACCCCTCAAAGTGGCCTCAAATGTGATGTGGTACCTAAAAATAAAATGGTGTTGCAAAAATGAGAAATCGCTGGTCAATTTTTAATCCTTATAACTTCCTAACAAAAAAAAATTTTGGTTCCAAAATTGTGCTGATGTAAAGTAAACATGTGGGAAATGTTACTTATCAAGTTTTTTGTGTGCCGTATCGCTGTGATTTAAGGGCATAAAAATTCAAAGTTGGAAAATTGCAAAATTTTCGCCAAATTTCCGTTTTTTTCACAAACGCAAGTTATTTGAATTAAATTTTACCACTAACATGAAGTACAGTATGTCATGAGAAAACAGTCTCAGAATCACCGGGATCCATGGAAGCGTTCCAGAGTTATTACCTAATAAAGGGACAGTGGTCAGAATTGTAAAAATTGGCCCAGTCATGAACGTGCAAACTACCCTTGGGGCTTAAGGGGTTAATGAATTCTGCACTTTTTGTGCATATTGATGCGTTTTTTTCCGTGAAAAAAAGCATTGTGGTAAAAAACGCAGCATGCTCATTAATTTCGCGGAAAAATCCGCATTTCTAACTATATTCTTTGAGCAGGAGGATGCTCCTGTAAAAAACGTGCAAAAAAAGTGCGTTTTTCCTGGGAAGGAGTCCGTTTTTCGGTTTTTCTGCATACGTGGGTACATAGCCAAAGAGAGAAAAAAAAACGCAGCATCAAAAATGAATGCGCGCCACAGACACGCCGGTCGCCTAACATTCCACCCTCTGCTCCGTGATCCATCCCGCCGGCTGCACGGTCCTGACACGCCGGTTGCCTAATATTCCACCCTCTGCTCCGTGATCCATCCCGCCGGCTGCACGGTCCTCAGACACGCCGGTCTCCCAACATTCCACCCTCTGCTCCGTGATCCCATGCCCCCGGCTGCACGGTCCTTAGACACGCCGGTCGCCTAACATTCCACCCTCTGCTCCGTGATCCCATGCCCCCGGCTGCACGGTCCTCAGACACGCCGGTTGCCTAATATTCCACCCTCTGCTCCGTGATCCATCCCGCCGGCTGCACGGTCCTCAGACACGCCGGTCTCCCAACATTCCACCCTCTGCTCCGTGATCCCATGCCCCCGGCTGCACGGTCCTTAGACACGCCGGTCGCCTAACATTCCACCCTCTGCTCCCTGATCCATCCCCCCGGCTGCACGGTCCTCAGACACGCCGGTCGCCTAACATTCCACCCTCTGCTCCGTGATCCATCCCCCCGGCTGCACGGTCCTCAGACACGCCGGTCGCCTAACATTCCACCCTTTGCTCCGTGATCCATCCCGCCGGTTGCACGGTCCTCAGACACGCCGGTCTCCCAACATTCCGCCCTCTGCTCCGTGATCCATCCCCCCGGCTGCACGGTCCTCAGACACGCCGGTCGCCTAACATTCCACCCTCTGCTCCGTGATCCATCCCCCCGGCTGCACGGTCCTCAGACACGCCGGTCGCCTAACATTCCACCCTCTGCTCCGTGATCCATCCCGCCGGCTGCACGGTCCTCAGACACGCCGGTCGCCTAACATTCCACCCTCTGCTCCCTGATCCCATGCCCCCGGCTGCACGGTCCTCAGACACGCCGGTCTCCCAACATTCCGCCCTCTGCTCCGTGATCCATCCCCCCGGCTGCACGGTCCTCAGACACGCCGGTCTCCCAACATTCCGCCCTCTGCTCCGTGATCCATCCCCCCGGCTGCACGGTCCTCAGACACGCCGGTCTCCCAACATTCCGCCCTCTGCTCCGTGATCCCATGCCCCCGGCTGCACGGTCCTCAGACACGCCGGTCTCCCAACATTCCGCCCTCTGCTCCGTGATCCATCCCCCCGGCTGCACGGTCCTCAGACACGCCGGTCGCCTAACATTCCACCCTCTGCTCCGTGATCCATCCCCCCGGCTGCACGGTCCTCAGACACGCCGGTCGCCTAACATTCCACCCTCTGCTCCGTGATCCATCCCGCCGGCTGCACGGTCCTCAGACACGCCGGTCGCCTAACATTCCGCCCTCTGCTCCCTGATCCCATGAACAAACACCCTGCAATACTGTCTCCAACCACTAAGTGGCAGCACTGAGCTTACAGGCCATCTCTAACCGCAGGATTTTTTTTTTTATATTCTCGCGAGATTTCCGCTCTCTCTTTCTTTTTTTCCCCACACGGAGTGAGTACGCACCATACGGGTACGGGGCTCCCGGTCTCGGCCTCAGGGCGGATTGTTATCGGTGTGTTGCTGAAACCAAGCGGTGAGTGACAACCACTCTGCAGCTCTAAGTATGACCCTGACCTAGCGCCGCCGAGCTGGGACACTGTCCGCTTTCCGCGCACGGGTGCTGGGGGCCCCTGAAGGGGTCAGTGAGGGGCGGTGGACGCGTCCCCGCATTACATAACACGGGTGCAGGGAGCAGGGCGGTTGTTTCTGATCCGTGGCGGCGCCGTCTCCTCCCCTTTCCCTGTAGGCCTGAGGGTTACACAACGCGCCTCAGTTTAGCGCCCATTGAGGATTTTCTTCATGTTGTCTTTTTGTACTGGCGAATTATAATACACCATTCCCAGGCGGGCGCACATGTCCCACAGTTGTCTTCACCTGTGAAAAACAAAAGGTGCTTGTGCTGCAGTGAGGCGCTATACAGAGGGAGGGTGAGCGACGAGGCGCTATACAGAGGGAGGGTGAGCGACGAGGCGCTATACAGAGGGAGGGTGAGCGACGAGGCGCTATACAGAGGGAGGGTGAGCGACGAGGCGCTATATGGGGAGATGGAGGACAACGAGGCGCTATACAGAGGGAGGGAGAGTGACGAGGCGCTATATGGTGAGATGGAGAACAACGAGGCGCTATACAGAGGGAGGGAGAGCGACGAGGCGCTATATGGGGAGATGGAGAACAACGAGGCGCTATACAGAGGGAGGGAGAGCGACGAGGCGCTATATGGGGAGATTGAGGGCGACGAGGCGCTATACAGAGGGAGGGAGAGCGACGAGGCGCTATATAAAGAGGCAGAGAGATGATTTGCTATAGTGGGATAGGAGAGGTGCTATAGAGAGAAGCAGAGTGGTGATTCACTGCAGATGGAGAGTGGTGAGGCGCTATATAGAGAGGCAGAGTGGTGATTCACTAGAGGGAGAGCGGTGAAGCCTCGTTCACACCTCAGTGATTGCTCACCTAGGCAATAAGCAACAGGGCTGTGGAGTTGGAGTTAATTTTGGTCGGAGTCGGTAGAAATGTACCGACTCCGACTCCAGCTTTAAAAAAAATGTATTAATATTTCATAATTGAACTTTCATATGAATTTTATAAATGTTACTCAAATATATATGTTCTATCAAACTATGAACAACAGTGATAAGCAGTTCTGCTGGAGATAGAGACATTTCTTACTTCTTGTGTGTCACTGTTCTCCACTGCCCTTATCTAATCTTATACTTGGTTAACCTCATGCTGCCCCAACCCCCCTACTTACAATGTATGAAACTGAAAGTGAAAATGTGTTGCAAATTCTTAGTAGTAAAGCTCCTCCTCTAGACTAGATCATACTAGGTGTGCGTCTTCCAAGCATCTCACAGCTGCCTGCTACTCAGAAGAGGAAGACTGTAAGAAGTATTATCCTTTCAACAAACTTTGCATCAGTTAACTGTGAGTACATGAGGAATAATAACAGTATTACTGACCACTATATCAGTTGTACGACCTGGCAATAATTTTGTACAATTGTTTTTAGGAAAAACAATTGTCATTTGGATTGTGAATGCAGAATTAAAAACCTGAGAATGTCAAAGAAGCATCACATTAAATCAGCTGTATTTGAACATTTCATCATCACTCAAGATAGAAAACATTATGTCTGTCAGTGTATGACAAGTGATCCAGACGAAAACAAATGCTGTGAAGCCAAGATGAGTGCATATTCAGGCAAAGATAAAAATGCTCCTACCAGAGCTTCTAATCTAAAGAGACATTTACAGCGCTTTCATCCAGAAGTACTGAAAGCAGTGGATGAGAAAGACTGCATCCAAACCAATGAACCAGTGCCCAGCTCTTCCAGCCAAACAAAGGAGCAGAGAACTTTGCAGCCATCAGTTGCAAGATATTTTGTCAGTGACAAAGTTACTGTGACAATGACAGTAGATACATTTAAAAAACAGATCATAGAGCTTGTTGTAAAGGATAGTGTGCCTATTTCATTATTTTCACGACCAGCTTTTATGTGTCTGAATGGGGAAATGGCCCGCAAGCTTGGTGTTTCTCTGGAGAGAGAGAGTATTAGAAAATTAGTAATCGAAGAAGCTTTTAAACAAAAGGAAGAACTTAAAAAAACTCTCAAGGGACGCTTTCTGTTTCTTAAAATGGATGCCTGCACACGTCACAGAGTGAACTATTTTGCCATCAATGTCCGATTTGTTTGTGACAAAAATGAAATGGTTACCAAGACATTGGCAGTAAAAGACACCAAAGCTCATCACACCAGTGAGTTTCTCCAGGTCTTGGTGGAAAAGGTTCTGCAAGACTATGAACTTAAAAAAGAGCAAGTTCTTTCTGTCGTAACTGACAATGCTTCAAATATGATAAGTACTATTAAGCTAATGAATGAGAGTAATGATGGTGACCAGCAGCTAGAAGAACATTCTGGGTCCACAGACACAGAAATGTTTGAAATAGAGGAACACAGTATTGTAACTGAGGAGCAAACTGAAGTTGCTTCAGATGAACAGCAACATGATAGTGTAGATGATCTTGTTGAAACTGTGTCAATATGTTCTTTCATTCATCACATGCGCTGTGTTGTGCATATGCTACAGCTGGCTATAAGAGACAGTCTGCAAGAAGGACATGCTGCTGCACTGATTGGCAAGGTGAGAAAATTGGCTACTGTTGCCAGAACCCCTAAAGTTGACTCAATTTTGAAGAGACGTGCTGGAAAAGGGGCAATTATTGATCAAGCCACACGATGGGGCAGTACTTACTTAATGATTCAGCGCTTGGTTGAACTGAAAACCTTTCTTGTAGACATGGCTAACCCTCAACTGACGCTAAATGAAAGTCAGTGGAATCAGGTGACTGAGCTGGAAAAATTGCTAGAGCACCCATTTACAGTGACTAAAAAATTACAAGCAGAGGACTTAACTCCAGGTATTTTCTTAAAGGAGTGGAAGAACCTGATGTTTCGCCTGTCCCAAAGAGGAGGGTTAATTGCAAGTGGCATTGCTACATCAATGAAACGGAGAGAGGAGCTACTATTACAAAATAACATTCTTTTGGCAGCTGTTTATGTAGACCCAATGCATCGGATTCTTCTAGATGATCAACAGCTAAGTAAAGGAAAAGAAGCTCTGTTTGAAATAGCAGTAAGGATGAAAGGGTTGCAGAACAGTCAGGAGGAACAAGAAGAATTTGGTCGTCCTGCCACATCTTCACCCTCATCATCAACTGATGAAGAATTTAATTTTGAAAAATAATTGGATCACAAGGACCGTGCAAAGCGTTCCCGCATAGAAGAAGAGTCATCCCCATCAAGGAACACAGCCAGTACATTTCAGCAGAATTTTTCATGTGCACTAAAAGAAATTGAGAAATTTGACCGTTCATCAAAAATAACAGTGCAACAAGCGATTCCTCTGTATCCTGACATTGTCAGAGATGTTGCCCGAGTGGTTACTGCTTTGCCACCAACACAAGTTAGTGTAGAGAGGTTGTTCTCTGCTCTCAAAATAATTAGATCAGATTTGAGGGCATCCATGAAGGAGGATCTGACAGAGGCAATACTTTTTCTGAGGACAAATTTATAGATTTCTTCTTATTAACTGCATAAAAGTGTTTATTGCATATTTACTTACAGTTTAGAAAAGTTTATAAAAGTTATTTGCTATATTCTAATTGTATTCTAATAAATGTAGTTTTTGCTCTGTGGTCTGATTACTTATATGATGGTGAGAAACTGAATAAGCACGATGTTTAATATTTTACAACAGTAAATTTGTTATGAATTGGCCATTTATGAAGGAGTCGGAGCCGGAGTCTGAGTCGGAGCCTGATAAAATCCAGGAGTCGGAGCCGCAACTGTGGCTTACTGACTCCACAGCCCTGATAAGCAGTGTGTGTGACTTTCCAGTTACTGTCTTTGGCCTGTGAGTGAGCACCGATGTTATCTGCCAAGAAATGGATAGAATAAGAGCCACTCCCTGACAAAAGTTTTGTCGCTTATCCATGTTAGGCTGGGGTCACACTGCGTTATGGCAGTCCGTTAACGCCGCCATAGACCCCCATTATGTGGCGCATTGCGATGTATGCCGTAAAGTGGCACGCGTTTGCGACGTGCTGTTATTCACTGACGGAGCCTCGGACGCGGGCTGCAGCGTCTGAGGCGCCGTCACCGCTAGCGCTGATGACCGCTATGCGTTGAACGGGCTGTGTTAACGCTATGTGAGCCTGGCTCTTATGTAAATAAAAGCTTATAACCTGATGTTAAATTCCTCCATTGTTTATATAAATTATTCTTTTGAAAGCTGAAACCCTCCGAAATGTGGTTTGCGTTAAGAAAATAAATTGGCATCAATGCAGAAATATTGATCATTTAATGGGCACAGAATGGTCAGATTTTGGCAAGACAAAAGTTTTGTCGGCCACAGAAAGTAATGTGATATTCAAATAACTAAATTAAAATACATTTAAATATATGTTGCATAACATTGGTGAATGAAGTTGTGGCGCTATTAGTCATATTTAATATTTTGTGTGACTTCCATGAGCTTGAAGGACTGCATCCATGCGGTTCAACAATGATTCATGCAATTTAATAATGAAGTCCTCAGGAATGGCAAAGAATGCAGTCTAAAGGCCCTTTTACATTTAGCGATGCACCAGCGATCTGACGAGCGATCCGACCCGGTCAGGATCGCTGGTGCATCGCTAAATGATCGCTAGTGAGCTTCCACATAGGAAGATCTCACAGCGATGCAGCAGCGACGCAGCGCACGATACTCACCTCTCGCACACAGCGATCCTGATGTCCTCCCGCCCGCGTCGCTCGTTTCACACCGCAGGAAGCAGACGACGAGAAATGGAGCCGCGCGACCAGCGATGGACAGCGGGGGAGCCGGTCGGAGGTAAGTATCACACATAGCGATATCGCTATAACGTCACAAAATCAGTGACGTTTTAGCTATATTGCTAGCGATATCGCTATGTGTAAAACCCCCTTTACATGCCTCCCAGAGTTCATCTACATTCTTTGATTTTGTCTTCCAAGCTTCCTCTTTCATCCTACCCCAAACATGCTCAATGATGTTTATGTCTGGTGACTGGGTTGGCCAGTCCTTGAGCACCTTGATCTTTTTTGCCTGGAGGAACTTTGTTGTAGAGATGGATGTATGAGATGGAGCACCATCCTACTGCAGAATTTGACCCCTTTTATGATATGGAGTATAAGAGGCTATGCTAATACTTGATATTTTAGGCTATTGATATTGCCTTCCACCTTGCAAATGTTTCGCACACCCCCATACTGAATGTAACCTCAGACCATGATCTTTCCACCACCAAATTTTAACTGTTTTCTGTGTGTATTTTGGATCCATATGGGCTCCAGTAGTTCTCCTTCAGTATTTGTGGCGGCTGTGGTGTAAGTTTACTGATGATTCATCAGAGAAATCCACCTTCTGGCACTTTTCCAGCGTCTATCTGTTTAGCAGGCCGTGGGACTTTGCAAATGCCACACAGTTTTTTATTTGCCTTTTGTTTAGTGCTGGCTTCTGGGCACTGATTTGACCATGGAGGCCATTTCGAGACAGAATCCTACAAACTGTTCTAGTTGACACAGGGACTTGAGGTGACCAGGCCTGTTGGAGCTCTGTTGCAGTGGAAGAGGGGCTTGCTTTGGATTTTTTAACCGACAAACGTTCCTCCTGAGCAGTTGTCTTGCGGGGTCTGCCGGATCTGGGCTTGTCAAACACATCTCCAGTCTCTTCGAATATTTTTTTAATTCTTTGTACTTGACGCTGAGACACATTAAAGGTGCCAGCCACCTCTGCAGTGAATCTGGTCTTCAGCCTCTTGATATTCCAGGCTTTGGTCGCAGGGTGGATTTTTGGCATGTTGTCAGAGCTCAAGTGAAGGTCTGGAGTGCTGGGTTTCTTTTTATACACACCCACTAATTAACCGATCATTTACTGAGCACATTTGAGGCTGTAAACTAGGATTGGGTGCATTATGGGACCAGGCGATAAAACTTTTGTCTTGCCAATATCTGACCATTCTGTGTCCATTAAATGATCAATATTTATGCATTGATGCCAATTTATTTTCTTAACCTAAACCACATTTCGGAGGGTTTCAGCTTTCAAAAGAATAATTTATACAACCAATGGATGAATTTAACGTCAGGTCATAAGCTTTTATTTACATGTCAGGGAGTGTAAAGTGCGGTGCCAGTGCCGTGTATGTGCTGTAATTGTCTGGCTCCTGAGATGTCTGGCCGTGTCCCATGTGTCTTCCCTAACATATATGTGGCCACATTACTGCCGTCTGTAAGTTCCCACAAGAAGTTTTTGATGCTGCGCAGTTTTCTTACTCTAAGGGTAAGTGCACACGTAGTTTTTTGGGTGTGCGGATTTTGTAGAGAAAACCGCAGGACAAAAGTCCTGCGGTTTTGCCCTGCGGTTTACACCTCATAATGGATGGGGTGTAAAACTGCAGCGTTTCTGCACCAAACAATTGACATGCTGCGGATTGTAAACCGCAGCAAAACCGCGCGGAAAAATCCGCAGCATGTGCACTGCGTTTTTTTTTTTTTTTTCCATTGAAAATAAAGGTACTGTACAACGCAGCAGAATCTGCTGCATTTCCGCAGAGCCAAAACCGCTGCGCAGCAGATTTCACTACGTGTGCACATACCCTTATATAACCGCATTGTGCTTCAGAAAAGAGCACTTTATTTTTATGTAGCATAATGTGACCTGTGATGCGTGAAATCTGTGACGTCAGTTTCTCTTGCTGGCGTTCATGTGAATTTTCCCTATAGATTTGCATTACATGCGGAAAATCCACTGGTAAAAACAATCATCTGTCGCACAAATTACTGTATGTATTAAGTTTTGTCAGATACATGGAAGTAACAGCAAAGAGAGCAGCTTTATTGGTCACGTGATGGATCGAAAAGAGACTAAAACGGCAAAATCGTGATGAAAATGTAACGGAGTTTACCTGCAAGGTGCAGAAATGGCTGAGAAAATAACACTAAATTCTCATTGTGGGAACGTCGCCTGAGGCCATGTTCACTCGTTTGTGGTTTTTTTCTGCACATTTTCAGCTGCGTTTCACACTACCAGCAAAGTCTGAAATCTCAGAAATCTCATGCTCGCAGCGTGTTTTTTTTTCTCATTACTGTTTTGTCAGAGCCGTGTTTTTGCAAAATGCAACATGTCGCTTCTTTCAGCGGCTTTCACCCACTGAAGCCATTATTGGGTGGTGCAAAAAACCCAGGTATCGGGTTTTGCTGCGTTTTTGGTGCCAAAACCTGATGAAGTTGAGTCAGATTATTTTTTTTAATGCACTAAACTTTCTCAGCATTCACGAGAGACAAATGTACCCTGATAAAAACGCAGCAAACACTGCAGAATAGATGGCACTTTCCTATGCATATGAGAGTCCATGGGAAGGGTATGTGCATGGCTCGTGTTGTATAGCACATGCCTAGCCTGCAAGAAATGTAGATTTTACTATTCTTTTAGAAGGATTATAAGACGCCCTTTTTTTGCCCAAAATTGGGGGGGGGGGGGGTGGATGGTGGGTGCATCTTATAATGCGGATATACCTTACAGGTACCGTTGCTGCAGGCTGGGACAATGGGGTTGTCCGGCGGTGCTGCAGGGGCTCTGCTGACATTTTGTGAAAGGCCAGAGCCCCCCCACAGGTCCATGGTTTCCTATGTGTTGGGAAAATGACGGCCGGGGGAGTCGTATGTGCAGATGGCGATCTTGGCACCAAGATCTCAGGAAATAAGATTTCAGCGCTGAGATCTCACCTCCCGAGATCTTGGTGCCATGATCTCCGGTCTGCACATGCAACGCCATTTTCCCGGAGTCCAACGCATAGTAAACCATGGAACTGCGGGGGGCTCTGGCCTCTCACAAAATGTCAGCAGAGCCCCCTGCACATCGGAAAACCCCTCATCCCAGCCTGTGGCCTGCAGCATCACCCCCCACTCCTGCCTCCTCCAGAAGCGACACTGGGACCCCGCTTCATTGCAGCCACCACCCCTGGTAAGTAATAAGACGTATGGATTATAAGAAGTACCACCATTTTATAAAAAAAAAAAAAAAAAATTTCACATTTTTCTCCTCAAAATTTGGGGTGCGTCTTATAATCCGAAAAATACGGTACTTTTACTAATTTCCTTTACAGTAATAATAATCTTTATATAGCGCCAACATAATACGCAGCGCTTTAGTTCAACAGTTCCAAGCACAAGTCACAAGTAACAACCTTAACAATACATTAATTAAAGCAAAATTAGACAACCCTGCTCGTTAGAGCTTACAATCACCAGTAAGGCCAGAACACAAGAGAAACTGGTTTCACAAGATGTGACCTGAGCCTTATTCCACCTTAATCCTTGGACTGTTTAAAACCTCTTCATGACCTATGACTTATAAGTACATCATAGGTCACCTCCCCCTCTTTGATGCGGGCTCTGGCTCTGAGCCCGCATCTTTCCATCACTGACAGCAGCATTTAACACGAGTGCCCCGGAAGTGCGTCACAAACGACTCCCACCAGCGCCCCTGTCGCAAGATCACGGGGCGCCGATGAGTTGGCATGACAACCAGGGGACTGCAGAAGACCCCGTACTTGGCATTGCAGATCTATGAACACCAGCCCATGGCCGGCATTCATAGATGATGACTTTTGCTACACATGGCAGGGCTGCAGCACTGCTACGTGTGACACGAGATCAGACGATCGCAGTTTCAAGTCTCCTAAGGAGACAATTGAAGTAAGTAAAAAGGTATAAAAAAGGTTTTTAAAAAATATATATTAAAAAAAGTTCAAACCACCCCTTTTTACCCCATTCAAAATAATAATAACAAATTTGGGGTATTATTGGAGAAAAGAAAATCAAAACGCCAGAATTATGGGTTTTGCTTTTTTTTTTTTTTTTTTTTGTTTTTTTTTTTGTTTTTTTTTTAAGTTGCTGCAACATTGCAATACCAGGTGATCAAAGCATTGTATCCACTCCAAAATGGTATCAATAAAAATGTCAGCTCAGCACGCAAAAAATAATCCATCACCCAGCCCCAGATCACGAAAAATGGAGACGCTACGGGTCTCGGAAAATGGCGCCACATTTTTTTTTTTAACAAACTTTGGATTTTTTTCACTTTTTAACTAAAAAAGAACCTAGACATGTTTGGTATCAACGAACTCATAATGACCCAGAGAATCATAATGGCAGGTCAGTTTTAGCATTTAGCAAACATGGTAATAAAAAAGCAAGAAAAAAAACTATAGTGGAATTGCACTCTTATTTTTTTTTCTTGCAATTTCACCGCACTTGGATATTTTTTTTTCCCTATTTTCCAATACACTATATGGTAAAACCAATGGTGTCGTTTAAAAGTACAACTCGTACCGCAAAAAACAAGCCCTCACATGGTGTATTGACGGAAAAATAAAAATTATGGCTCTGGGAAGAAGGGGAGCGAAAGATGGAAAATCCCAAGGTCATGAAGGGGTTAAAATAATTTCGTTCATTTTGTGCAAGAGTGTAACCCAATTCTATGTAAGTGTATTGCTATTTGGGTTACTGTGTGCAGAGTATACTGGATTCGTGTTGTGCGCTGTGCTCATTAGATTGTGTTTTTAGCCGGCTGCTATGGCAAGTAATGAGCGGCCGTCAGCCTTCCAGTGTTAATGGGGCAGTTCCTAGGTTTCCTCTGTGGTTATGAGGCTGCACATTTTTGCCTCCTCTCATTGTTTTGCTCACTGATTGCGGTTTCAGCTCATATTTTTCTGTAACTTGAGGCTTTTGTTTTTCTGAAGTTGCTTACGGTCTGTTTTTCATCTATAGACCTCTGCTGACCTTCCTTGTAATTACAGCTTGTTACCTTGAAGGACAAACTCTGACCATCTTGAGGACTTCTTAGAAAGTGAATGTCTTTGCAGACTGTAGACTAGTGAATATTTTGCTGGGAACAATCGTTCTTGAGACCTTTGAAGTTGGCTCCTTTCATCTGGTAATCCGTTCGTGGTCTTTGATTCTGAAGACCTGGATATCTGGACTTCTGCCATTCAAGGACCACATCTGTGTGAGCAGAGGGGTAGTTTGGACAATGTATATTTTATTTATTTTTCTAATTGGTTTTGAGAATTATGAAAGCTAGGCTGCTTTCTCCTTTAACCCCTTCATGACCCAGCCTATTTTGACCTTAATGACCTGGCCATTTTTTGCAATTCTGACCAGTGTCCCTTTATGAGGCGATAACTCAGGAACGCTTCAACGCATCCTAGCGACTGAGATTGTTTTTTTCGTGACATATTGGGTTTCATGTCAGTGGTAAATTTAGGTCAATAATTTTTGCGTTTATTTGTGAAAAAAACGAAAATTTGGCGAAAATGTAGAAAATGTCGCAATTTTTAATTTTTATTCTGTCAAACCAGAGAGTTATGTGACACAAAATAGTTAATAAATAACATTTCCCACATGTCTACTTTACATCAGCACAATTTTGGAAACAATTTTTTTTTTTTTTTTTTTTGTTAGGACTTTATAAGGGTTAAAAGTTGACGAGTGAAAATACCCAAAAGTGACACCATTCTAAAAACTGCATGCCTCAAGCTACTCAAAACTACATTCAAGAAGATTATTAACCCTTCAGGTGCTTCACAGGAACTAAAGCAACGTGGAAGGAAAAAATGGACATTTTAATTTTTCCAACAAAAATTTTCTTTTAGCATCAATTTTTTCATTTTCACATGGGTAACAGGATAAAATGGATCCTAAAATTTGTTGGGCAATTGCTCCTGAGTACACCGATACCTCATATGTGGTCATAAACTACTGTTTGGGCGCACGGCAGGGAAGGGAAGGAGAGCCATTTGACTCTTTGAATGGAAAATTAGCTCCAATCGTTAGCGGACACCATATCGCGTTTTGAGAGCCCCTGTGTGCCTAAACATTGGAGCTCCCCCACAAGTGACCCCATTTTGGAAACCAGACCCTCCAAGGAACTTATCTAGATGTGTGGTGAGCAGTTTGAACCCCCAAGTGCTTCACATAAGCTTATAACGCAGAGCAGTGAAAATAAAAAATCATTTTTTTCCTCGAAAATTATTTTTTTTAGCCTGCTATTTTTTATTTTCACAATGGTAACAGGAGAAATTGGACCACAAAAGTTGTGCAATTTGTCCTGAGTACACAGATACCCCATATGTGAGAGGGAACCACTGTTTGGGCGCATGGGAGAGCTCAGAAGGGAGGAGCGCCATTTTGGAATGCAGACTTTGATGGAATGTTCGGGCATCATGTTGAGTTTGCAGAGCCCCTGATGTGCCTAAACAGTAGAAACCCCCCACAAGTGACCCCATTTTGGATACTAGACTCCCCAAGGAACTTATCTAGATGTGTGGTGAGCAGTTTGAACCCCCAAGTTCTTCACAGAAGTTTATAACGCAGAGCAGCGAAAATAAAAAATCATTTTTTTTCCTCAAATTATTTTTTTAGCCCGCAATTTTTTTTTATTTTCACAAGGCTAACACTAGAAATTGGACCACAAAAGTTGTTGTCCAGTTTGTCCTGAGTATGCTAGTACCCCATATGTGGGGGGGACCACTGTTTGGGCACACGTGGGGGCCCAGAAGGTAAGTAGTGACGTTTTGAAATGCCGACTTGATGGAATGGTCTGCGGGCGTCATGTTACGTTTGCAGAGCCCCTGATGTGCCTAAACAGTAGAAACCCCCACAAATTACCCCATTTTGGAAACTAGACCCCCCAAGGAACTTACCTAGATGTGTGCTGAGCACTTTGAACCCCCAAATGCTTCACAGAAGTTTATAACGCAGAGCCGTGAAAATAAAAAATCATTTTTTTCCCATAAAAATAATTTTTTTAACCCCCAATTTTTTATTTTCCCAAGGGTAACAGGAGAAATTAGACCCCCAAAGTTGTGCATTTTTTCCTGAGTACGCTGATATCCCATATGCGGGGGTAAACCACTGTTTGGGCACACGTCGGGGCTCGGAATGGAGGGAGCACTGTTTGACTTTTTGAACGCAAAATTGGCTGGAATCAGTGGTGGCGCCATGTCACGTTTGGAGACCCCGTGATGTGCCTAAACAGTGGAAACCCCTCAATTCTAACTCCAATACACCCCTAATCCCAACCCTAATCATAACCACAAGCCTAACCCTAATCCCAACCCGAAACCCACTCCTAACCCTAATATTAACCCTAATTCCAACCCTAATCCCTAACCCTAATATCACCCCTAACCCTAATTCCACCCATTCATTGGTGAAATATTACAGATCGCTCTGATTGGCTGTTTCAATTTTAACAGCCAATCAGAGCGATCGTAGGCACATGGGGGCTAAGCCACCCCACCCGGGGTGAACTACAAAGGGTCCTCTGCATGTGGGTCGTGTGACCTTTTAGCGACCCTGGTCACCCGACCCGCAGGGGGGCTATGAATTCTTGACTCCACATAGGCGTCATGGGTTGGATTGGCACCGACTTTCATGACTCCTACGTGGCGTTAAAGGGCGGGAAGGGGTTAAACTGTGCAAAAAAAATTAAATTTTTTTGCAAAAACCTGTTAAGGCTATAACTCTTCTAAAAATATACATACCAAGCGACTCTTGAGGTCGTGGGAAGCATGTGTATCAGGTACAACTGTTCTAGAACAAAAAGGAGGAGGCTTATGGCGTAGTAAAACGGTGGATAATAACATTAGAATAGAGGTCTCATTAAAAAAAAATGTATATGAGGTTAGCCTGCTGTGTGGTTACCTGAACGGTTTGAAGAAAAAAATAGATATGGAGGGCTACAAGTATGACTACCTCAAAATAATACAGGCTGTACAGTAAATTAGTGGAGACAGTGAATGATAAGGTGTTCTGTTACATTCCCTGCACATCACCAGCACAAAAGGTATGTCACCTGCTGCTCTGTTGGTTTTAATGAAGATCTTAAAGGAGTGTAAAATGTCCAAAGTAGAGAGAGCAGTGTAGCATACGGCAGATTAGAAGAAGCACTGCAACCTCAGCTGTGAAGAGTGAGAACGAGCTGGTACCTGCTTAAGACTGCGTGAGGTGTGTGCCATCCATAGTCTGTATGCTAAATTCTCTGTGAAGAGAAGGAGAATGTCTTTATGCATTGGTCTTGTGCCCATGTCTCTCAGAACCGCCGGAGTACCAGGTGAGTTAGCTCGGCGGTGATCCAAGGATGAGAGCACAGTCCCGGCCGGTAGCATGTACTAGAGGGATCACTGCTGGTTCACTTCAGCGGTTGTGTACTGCTAACTGACATGTGGCCACTTGTTCTCCTCCCCTTTAGTAGCCCCTCACGCTGTTATGGCCATCAATAGTAACCCCCCCACTTTTTATGATGGGGGGGCCCCCTTTAGTAGCCCCCATGCTGTTGTCATGGCCCCCCTTTAGTAGCCCCCACGTTATCATGGCCCCCTTTAGTAGCCCCCCACTTTGTATGATGGGGCCCCTTTAGTAACCCCCACGCTGTGTCATGGCTCCCTTTAGCAGCCCCCACGCTGTCATGGCCCACTTTAGTAGCCCCCCACTTTGTATGATGGGGCCCCCTTTAGTAACCCCCACGCTGTGTCATGGCTCCCTTTAGCAGCCCCCACGCTGTCATGGCCCCCTTTAGTAGCCCCTCACTTTGTATGATGGTGGCTCCCTTTAGTAGCACCCTTCTTTGTATGATGGGGTCTCCCTGTCTTAGCCCCCACACATTGTGACTATAACTTAATTTTAAAAGAAAAAACTAAACATATACTCGCCTTACACCAGCAAGTCCAGCAGCAGATCCCAGGCACGCAAATGTGGTGACGTCATCACGCTGAGACTCTCGTCCTGTGCACTCCTCTGGACCTGCCATTTTGTAGGCTGCCAGGACTAAAGTGACTACAGCCTACAGAGCAGCAATGCAGTGAGATGGCGTCTATCTGCTCTGCCACAGATTTCCACTGTATCAGCGCGCTGCACATGTTCATACAGTTAAAAGTAGCATAGATCTGGGCAGGGCTTAGGGTAACAGCACTCTTTGCCCCCCCCCCCCCCCGTCATCCCTGCGTTAGCTAAGCCAGTGTTGCCATTTTGCTGGAGACCTTAAGGTTAATCTGAGCATGCACTAGCTCCAGTGCCATTTTGCTGGAGAACGCCGGAGCCAAACGCTGCGAGGAGAAAATTAACCTTATTCTTGCAGGCAGCTTTTGGTTTAAGCCATGAGGGTGGCACAGGCGGCTGGTTCAGTCACCGCTCTGAGAAAACAGTGAGGTGTCTAACCGCGCTCTCGGTGGTCCTGACTGACAGTCGGCCGCAATGCAGAGCGAGTGCCAGTCACAGCTGGGGGTGCGGTTACAGGCGCCACTCTATATTTGGCGCGGTGACTAAACGAGCACCGGTGCCGCCCCGTGACTAAAACTCATTGCTGCCTGGGAGAATAAAGTTAATCTTCTCCCCGCAGCGTGCAGGCACTGGGCAGGATAGTAACAGTATTAAAGGGGTTGTCCGGGCTTTTCACATAATCTCAGTGCATATCTGGGCTGCAGAATTGTGAAAATAAGTAAAGTACCTTCTGTCACCAGTTTGCAGCGTTTTCTAGATATCACTCTCTTGCTTCTGATCAGAATGTCCAAGGGGGGTGTGTTCTGGCATTGAAATGAGAACTGGTCCTTTCCTCCTACTTTACTAAAAACCTGCCCTCTATAGCAACAACCCCATCCTCCATAGCAACAGGCCCTCCCCATCCACATAAACAAGCCCTCATCACACAGTAACAAATCCTCCTCCTCCAGCAGCCTCAGTGCAGAGAGCAGAACCACCCAGCTGCTCCTCCCCCAGACACACACTGAACAGTGATCTATGGAAAGTGAAACTCTAGTGAGGAGGGAAAATCGTAGTAGAGTTGGAGGAAATGACCAGTTCTCATTTCAATGCCAGAACACCCCCCCCCCCCCCCCTCCTTGGACGTTCTGCTCAGAAGCAAGAGACTGATATCTAGAAAACCCTGAAAACTGGTGACAGAAGGTAAATTACTTATTGTCACCATTCTGCAGCCCAGATATGCACCGAGATTATGTGAAAAGCCCGGACAACCCCTTTAACCTGCAGATCAACCCCATCTCGGCAGGTTAATAGGTTTTTGTGGTGACAGGTTCCCTTTACTTTAACAGGCTACATCGTGATGACAGGTTCTCTTTAATTCAAAACATCATTACAAATATTGTTAGAGATCATAAGAGGTCTACCAAAAAGATTCAAATCATGGGGGAACATTCCAGTACATAAGTATTGCCCAAAATGATGGATGACATGTGAGAGGATATGTTGTGCATATTAATCCCTACAAAAAGGTAATGTAGCAGGGATATGGCAATTTTAGACTAATATTAATAATGCCTATCACTTCCCATGTGGTCACATAAGTAAGGTACAAAGATTAGCATAAGGAATTACTGGGTCTCGCATTGCCCATCACACGTGTCATGGGCAGATGTTATATAATGATTAGCACCAGGTAATTGATGCCTGCGAGCCGCATCCTTTCCCCCACTGATCATAGATAGTATATTTACCATCTCTCGCAGGGAATGACCCAATGGGCTGTATAGACATGAGATATCTATGGCCTAGTTCGGTCTCTGCAGCATAAGTAGTAAAACTAAGCAAAGACTAAAATATTTTCACAATCATAATATTTAAAAAAGCTTGTCTCCTACATGTAATTAGCTTAAAAATGGGCCCACAGTGTGTTTGTGAAATACGGTAAAAGCTATATGTATGTATGTGTACAGTACATAGTATGTGAGAAGCCCTCTGACCCAGCACAGTGCCGCTGCTGCTGAGGATTCAGGTTTCAGTTCCTTTTTTTTGAGGAGTACTGAAGCCAGAATAGAAATAAGAGGATGATACTTCCTGTTTTATTTATTTTAACGTGGTCAGTGCACTCAAATGGGGCTAAACTGAACATTTGTGTCAGTGAATCCTTAGGGTACTTTCACATGGCATTTTTTTTACATACTCTGTGGCCCCGTGGGGGCTTATGTTAGAACCCATCCCCCACAGAACAGGATACGAACATATGCATCGACGGGGCCATAGACTATGCTGGTGCTGACAGAGTGAACGTGTGCTCTGCTGTAGATCATTTTCGGGTGGACACCCAGACGCAGTCTACTATGTCTGGGTGTTCTCCACTAGGCGCATGCGCCAAATCCCGTTTTGCAGGGGTGAGGTGTTTCAAACGAATGCCCCGACAGGACCTACGACTGTGCAACAAAATTCAATGAGTATTGCGTAGTGATGAGCGAGTATACCCGTTGCTCGGGTGACCTCCGAGTATTTTGGAGTGCTCGGAGATTTCGTTTTCGTCGTCTCAGCTGCATGATTTGTGGCTGCTGGCCAGCCTGAATACATGTGGGAATTCCCTAACAAGCAAGCTTTCCACACATGTAATCAGCTTGTCTAGCAGTCGCAAATCATGCTGCTACGGCTGCAGAAACTACATCGCCAAAATACTCTGAGGACACCCGAGCATGCTCGGAGAAACGACGAGTATACTCGCTCATCAGTAATGCACCCTTCTCCAGCCAGAAAGTGTATACATGGCCTTTAAAGGGTGTATCCAGGACTGTAAAAAAGAACAAAAAACACTACCTACATGCCTGTTGTGCTCGGTGACTTCTCTTGACGGCAATTCAGCTGCCTCTGCTGGCTTCACACAGACAGCAGCAGCTTCTTTTCCACCCTGTTCTGTCAAGGAGGCGTGACTGCCGTTGTCATGCTGATTGACAGCCAGTTCCCTTAAGCTAAGTTCACATTTGCGTATATGTGGGCAGTGTATCTGCATGCCAAAACGCATGCTAACGCAGATTTTTTTATATCCGCATCAGCTTACGTATGACGTCAAAAAAAACACTGCGTTTGCGTTATTTATGTGCATGCGTTCGATAGAACAATGCTTCTCCAGGAGAATTTCCTTGACGTAAGCCACGTCCAATGGGCGTGTCTCCTAGAAATTCTGAATATAGACCCTTGTACAGATGAAATCGTCAACTTTTGCTGCTGTATCCAGCTGCAAGATGGATCTTGGCATGGAGAGCTTTTATCGTAATCTGGATTTGGACTTGAATTTGGCTATTGCCTTTGCTGTGGCTTGTGAAGAAGAAAGAAGAGAAAGACGGAGAAAATGTCGTCGTCGCTACTGGCAACACCCCCATCGTTGAAGTTCAAGAGAACTGTGGAGCCTACTACTCGTTGTACACCGAGCTGCGTACAAACCCAACTACACGAGGATGTCGGAACAGAGCTTCGATGACTTGCTGCTACATGTCCGAGGATCCATCACCAGGCAGGACACACAACTACGTCGAGCAATTCCTGCTGAGGAACATCTGTTGGTGACCCTGAGGTATGTAATTTTGAAAAAGAAACACCGGTCATTAGTATTATTGCTATAAAAGCCATGACTGATTTTTTGTTTTCCAATTTTCTGTTCTGCTGATTCGTGGCTACCGGAGAGGGGGGCGAAAATCAGCCCCTGGCCACATCACCTGTGGACCCGGATTTCCGGGGGGAGAAAAAGGGCACAGATGCACTGCCGCTTCAAGCTCAGAGGCAGGATGGACGAGCCGGAAGCTCCCGTGCCACAGCTGGACAAAGAGCAGGAACGTACCTCAGAGAGGTCCCAAACCAGCTCCCAGCAAAAGAAGAAATGAACTGGACAATCCGGCCATAGAAGTTCTTCCAGGCCGAAGGACCCAGCTCGTGATCTTCGTGAATGTGCCCTGATGCAATGTTCCCCTTTATGTTTTTCCTCCTATAGGGGAAGAAATGTACCGACAAGGCAAAAAACAGGGAATGCGCCCCTTGTAAATGCCCCTTGCCGGATGCCTACCCTAAGAGGCTGTGCCAGTCATGCATACGGCAGACGGTAAAACAAAGGGAAAAGGAGGGGCGTAGTCCCAAAGAGTTACAAGCATACTTCCTTGCTCTGTCCCCCCCTCCTGTAGGTGGCAGAAGAGACCCCTGACTTCGCTACAAGTCTAAGGGAGATAATTAGAGTGGAGGTTAAAGCCCTAAAATCCATACCCCAGGGGGGGGAGTCTAGGAAGAGAAAGAGGGGGAGCTTCACAGAGTCAGGCTCTTCAGCAGACCCTAGAGGGAACGAAGACTCCTCAGAACCCTCCGCGTCCGCATCCTCTTCAGAGGAAGACGACAGCCGTTTCTGCCTAGGTCTTGACCAAGTGGACAAGCTAGTCAAGGCAGTTAGGGCTACCATGGGGGTAACAGACGCCAGACCTGAACGGTCAGCACAGGACCTAATGTTCGGGGGGTTAGACCCCAGGAAACGTAAGTCGTTCCCGTTAAACGACAAGGTCCAAAATTTGATTAATAAAAAATGGAGGAAACCGGTATGGTGAATAAATGGGACAAAGCCCCAAAATTGGATGCAGCAGTGGCTAAGGCGTCCAAAAAATCCACTATTCCCTTTGAGGACATGGTCTCTTTGAAGGATCCGCTGGATAAAAAGGCGGACTCCTACTTGAATGGCACATGGGAAATGTCAGCTGGCGCCCTGAGACCGGCGGTCGCAGCTACCTGCACAGCCAGATCTATGATGGTCTGGTTGGACCAATTAGAAACACAGCTAGTGGACAGAGCCTCGAGGGAGTCTATCTTAAAAACCCTACCTACCATCCAGGATGCGGCAGCCTTTTTAGCCGACGCTTCAGCAGACTCTGCGAGAATGGCGGCCAAGGCTGCAGGGCTTTCGAATGCAGCCCAACGGGCTATATGGCTGAAATGCTGGCTCGGGGATATCCAGGCCAGATCCCGGATTTGCTCCATTCCATGTGAGGGAGAATATTTATTCGGACCTGTCCTAGATGAACTCCTGGAGAAGGCTGGCGATGATAAAAAGAAATTTCCTTCCCTACCCACCACTTCCTATAGGCGTCCCTTTGCTAGGAAGAGATTTTTTCGGAGGAGGTCGTCCAGGGACCGGGGAAGATAAGAAAAGAAAAGGTACCAGTTTTATGTTTGGAGCGGGACGCCAAGAAGCATCCCGTGAGTCCAAGAAACCTCCCCTATGACTAGAGGCCCCGGTGGGAGGTAGACTATCGGCCTTCTACCCAGCCTGGTCGCGGATCTCGAACAGTAACTGGATCCTGGGGTTGGTGGCCACAGGCTTAAAGCTTGAATTAGCCTGTGTCCCCCAGAACAACTCTAGAGCCACTCCGCTTAGATCTTCCTTGGCAGAACAGACTGCCCTAGAAACTGAGGTTATTGATCTATGCCAGAAGGGGGTACTGACAAAAGTACCAGAGGCAGAGAAGGGCGAAGGCTTCCACTCCCCCCTATTTTTGGTCCGTAAACCGGATAATTCCTACAGGACCATAATTAATCTGAGGGCGCTTAACAGATACCTAGTCATTCGACCTTGCAAAATGGAAACAATCAGCTCCACAATAAAGTTGCTGTTTGAAAATTGTTTTATGGTGATGTTGGATTTAAAGGACACGTATTACCATATACCCATCTATGCGCCTCATCAACGTTTCCTTAGAGTGGCAGTTCATTTGGAGGGGTTGTTACAGCATTTCCAATATGTCGCCCTTCCCTTTGGTATAGCAGTTGCCCCCCGGGTGTTCACTAAAGTTATAGCGGAAGTTATGGCCCATCTACAGGAGGCAGACATCCTAGTAATCCCCTACCTGGATGACTTCCTAATTGTAGGAAAAACAGCAGCCCACTGTCTGGATCAATTGCCGAAAGCAAAATCGGCTTTAGAACGGTTAGGGTGGCTATTAAATATCAAGAAGTCCTGTCTACAGCCCATGAAGGTCCAGCAGTTCTTGGGCTTAACCCTTGATTCACAAAATCAGGAATGTCGTCTTCCTCCCAATAAATTGGTCAGCCTACGCCAGCAGGTCTTAAACGCCTCTAATAGCCCTTCCATGTCTCTCAGGAAGGCAGTGTCCCTCCTGGGTTCTCTCTCATCCTGCATTCCCGTGGTCCGGTGGGCCCAGTTCCACACAAGGGTGCTACAGAGCGAGGTTTTACGCCACCAAAAAATCCTGGGCGGGTATCTAGAAGGTCGGTTGACTCTGTCCCAACACACTTTGAGATCACTTGAGTGGTGGTTAGATGAGAACAATCTAGCCAGAGGAGTTCCCTGGGAATATAACATAACCCGGGTAGTCACCACGGATGCAAGCCCTACGGGTTGGGGGGCCCACATGGGGGAAACCTTAATTCAAGACCTGTGGGATAGTCATCAGTTGGAAATGTCCTCCAACCTGAAAGAGCTAGCAGCCGTAGAGCAGGCAGTTAAAAACCTTCTTGTGTATCTACAGGGGCACCATGTTCGTATATTCTCCGACAATCAGGTCACCGTGACTTACATCAACCACCAAGGCGGCACTCGGACCAAGCCCCTGATGGAGGTAGCAGAACGGCTGTTCCAGTGGGCAGAGCAACATCTCCTGTCTTTAACAGCTCTGCACATAAAAGGAAAGGAAAACACCACGGCAGACTTCCTCAGCCACAACCTCCTGAAGCAGGGAGAATGGTCCTTAAAAGAGTCCATCTTCAACCAGATAGTAGTACAAAAATGGGGACAGCCAGAAGTGGCCCTCTTCGCCACCAGAGAAAACAGGAAGGTGCCTCAGTTCTGCTCCCTGAATCCCAGGGAGAACCCTCTGGCAGTAGATGCTCTTTTAATCAAATGGGACTTCAGGCTAGCATACGCCTGTCCTCCCCTGACTCTACTACCCCTGGTGATGAGGAAAGTCAGGAAGGACAAAGCGAGGGTTATAGTGATCGCCCCCTTTTGGCCCAGGAGGGCATGGTTCATGCCTGAGGACCTTGTCGGTATCCGACCCTTGGGTCCTACCAAACATCCCAGACCTCCTGTCCCAGGGCCCAGTTTACCATCCTCAGGTAGCTGGCCTACATCTGACGGTGTGGATTTTGAACGGGCACTGCAAAGAGAGAGGTTTTTCCCTGACCCTAATTAACACCCTGCTTAAAAGCAGAAAGCCGATTACAGCAAAAATCTACGTCAGGATCTGGAAGAAATTCCTTCAGAGTTCAGGGGTAGTAGCTGGACAGCCCACTCCCATAGCGCAGATCTTAGAGTTCTTGCGAAAAGGTCTGGATATGGGACTCTCCACCAGCACCCTCAAGGTACAGGTGTCGGCTCTTGGGGCACTGTTCAACTGCAACATCGCCAATAACCATTGGATCAATAGGTTCATTAAAGCAACAGGCAGATCCAGACCGTTAGTGAAAAATAAATTTATGCCATGGGATCTAAACCTAGTTCTTACAGCCATGACAGAGGCCCCGTTTGAACCTATATCAGCCTCCACGAAAAACCTATCCCTTAAAGTGGCTCTCCTGGTGCCCGTAGAGTGAGTGACATCCAAGCACTATCTAGACTCCCTCCTTACATACAATTCAGGGATGATAGGGTAATTCTTACACCTGATCCAGCATACCTGCTTAAAGTAGCCTCCAGTTTCCATAGAACTCAGGAGATAGTTCTTCCATCCTTCCTCCCTAATCCCACGAACGATAAGGAAAGGAAACTATACACTCTAGACGTTAGGAGATGTCTCCTAGAGTACCTGACAGTTACCGACCCCTCGAAAAAAGATAATGCCTTATTTATTTCCTATCAGGGCACTAGGAAGGGCTTTAGAGCTTCAAAAAGTTCGCTAGCGAGATGGATTAGGGAGGCCATTTCTTTAGCATACACCTCAAAAGGCAAACCGGCCCCTGGCAGGCTGAGGGCGCATTCCACCAGGGCCATGGCAACTTCACGGGCCGAGAGATCGGAGGTCTCAATCGACCAAATATGTATGACAGCTACTTGTTCCTCTCCGAGCATCTTTTATAACCATTATAGACTAGACCTGGGTGCTTCCTCAGACCTCTCCTTTGGTGTCAGGGTTCTGCAGGCTGTAGTCCCTCCCTAAAGTAATTATTACTCTCTGTAATTCTCTCAGGTGGTGCTGTCATGAACGACAAGTCGTAGTTACTCACCGGTTAACTGTATTTTTCGGAGTCCATGACAGCACCCGTATATTCCCTCCCTTTAGTTTAATTTGGGTGTGCACTTCTTCCTCTTATATGTACACGGGTAATTGGTAGTCGTGTAGAGTATTGTATATAAATTATGCTAATAACCATTGCGGTCCTCTTGTGCTCTGTAAACCAACTGATGTGTGGGAGAGGTGCCACCCTTATGTATCGGTAGGATTTCCTGTTCCCGGAGGGCGGATCCCCTCTCTCAGGTGGTGCTGTCATGGACTCCGAAAAATACCGTTAACCGGTGAGTAACTACGACTTTCAATTCCGCATTGGAGTGTCCATTTTTCTGGGATTGTTGGAGACACCTGCCGTGCTTTGTGTCGTTCTGCGTGAGGCATTCCTGCCCCAACCCACAACTGAAATCTGGCTGGAAAATGCTGCAAAATTCCAGGATATTTGTAATTTTCCTGTTTGGGGCCTGTGGACAGCAAACACATTCGGATTAGGAAACCTGCTGGAAGTGGATATGAGTATTTCAATTATAAAAAATATTTTTCTATTGTTCTCATGGCGATTGCAGATGCTGACTGTCGATTTGTCACCCGTGGGCTTTTGGTTCATTTGTACGAGGAAATGACTCACAGACTTTCAAAAACTCTGATATGGGCCAACCTTTGTATGGGAATAATTTCAATTTTCCACACCCACGACCTCTTCCGAACACTGAAGGACCGCCAATGCCGTTGGTTGTGGGTGGGGATGAGGCATTTCAAAAGTGTGCCAACCTCATAAAACCGTACTCAAGTCGGGACTTGAATCATACCAAACGGAATTACAACCAGGGCTGTGGAGTCGGTAAGCCAAACCTGCGACTCCGACTCCTCAATTTCCCTTACACCGACTCCGACTCTGATTCCCACATACATTATATTGCTTATATTTAAGTGAAAAAATTTTTCTAGTACAATGTGAACATCAGACATTTAATCATTTTTATGATACAATAAACAAGATATTTAGATAGAACTTAATATATATTTATTGGAATACAACTTTAGAACACAAACTGTAAAATTGTAAATATGTAATACACTATGTAATATCAATTACTTATATATAGTGTGTGTATATATATAAACTATGTAATAATCTATGCAAGCAAGTGGCAAAAAACGGTTTTCAACAAAAATATACTAAATAACATTTGTGCAGTCTATGAATTTGTTCTAAGAAATAGAATTGCCTCCATCAGATCCTCCTTCATAGATGACCTCAAATCTGCCCTAATAATTTTAAGGCTAGAGAACTACCTCTCTACACTAGGGTTGGAGGCAAAGCCGTAACCACATGGGCAACATCTCTAACAATTTCCGGGTATAAAGGAATTGCCTCATGCACAGTCGGTTTTGATGAACGGTTGAATTTTTCTTTGAGAGCAAGTGAAACATTTTGCTGAAATATGGTCAATCTGCTTGCTATAGGAGACGGAGTGAAATCTTTTTCCTTGCGGCAACGCTTTGCCTGCTCCATGTCATCCAAATACTTGTCAAAGTCAAACTCCTCATCTGATGAGGATGAAGAAATGGCAGCAGTTGCACTGTCAGGACCCAAGTCCTCTTGCACCTGGCAGTCCTCCTGTAGGCCACTCATCCTAACTGCTACCTCAGTCAGAGCTTCTTTTCCTTTAGTAAGCTGTTGATCATCAAGCAGTATACGATGACTTGGTTCCACATAAACAGTTGCCAGAAAAATTTTATTTTCCTAGCTGTTGATCATCAAGCAGTATACGATGACTTGGGTCCACATAAACAGTTGCCAGAAAAATTTTATTTTCCAATAGCTGTGTCTCTCTCTGTTTCATTGAAGCAGAAATGCCATCTGCGATAAAACCTCTTTGGGACAGGCAAAATAGCAAGTTCTTCTATTCCCTTATGAAAATGCCAGGAGTTAAATCCTCAGCTTGTAATTTTTTAGTCACGGTAAATGGGTGATTAAGCAATTCCTTCAATTCAGCCACCTGTGTCCATTGAACTTCATTTAGGGTTACCTAAGGGTTCTCCATATCTATAAGAAACGGTTTTAGTTCAAGCAATCGCTCAATCATTAGGTACTGCCCCACCGAGTGGCTTGATCGACAATTGCCCCTTTCCCAACGCGTCTCTTCAATATGGAATCAATTTTAGGGGTTCTGGCGGCAATAACCAATTTCCTCACTTTTCCAATCAGATTTCCAGCATGTCCCTCTTGCAGACTATCTCTTATTGCCAACTGCAGTGTGTACACAACTTTCTCACTTTCTCCAGCTCGGGGTCCCTGTGGAGGGCAGGCACCCCTCCCCTTCCTCTCTCCGGTTAAGCCGGCTGAAGACAGGTTAGAGGAGGGGAGATTGCCCCCTGCAGTCTGGAGCTGGTGCAGGACGAGAGCACTGCAGCCTACAAGTGAGTTTTGATAGGTGCGTGCCCCTGCCCCTCGCTGGCTACGGCCATGATTCACACACAGCGTTTTTTGCGGATCCGTTTTTTGCAGTATAATGCAGCGACTCTGGGGATCCCAGCAAAGTCAATGGGATTCAAGATATGACATTCAGACGTTGTTTTGTGAGGATCCGTTTTTGGGCTGAATGAGCATGTCCGTTTGTGTGGCGTTTTTCTAATCTGCTTTTGCTATTGAAAACATTATCTATGAGCTCAAAAACCTTTCAGGTGATGCGGTTTTTTAAAAAGCTGATCTGCTTTTGCAGCTGAAAAACGTATTCTCAAAAAACGCAGCAAACATGCTGTGTGAATGTAGCCTTAGATCAGGAATAGAACAGCCATTTATAGGACATTTCATAACTTTCCCAGATTCCTATGGAAAAATATTCAGCACGTTCTGCATTAAACTACTGTACCCAATTTATTATATTTTAGGAGTTGGAGTCGGTCCATTTTATACTGTGAAAAATGAGGATGAAAGAACTCATGGAGAGCAACATCCAACACTGCGGAGACACCATCACATGTTTCTCAACGCAAGCAATGACTAGCCAGGTCTTTCCCCAGGAAGGAACAACCACGGGAAGGGCAGTCTCCAATGAAGGAAACCACCTATGCCAAAACATGGTATCCATCCACAGACAGCTGTTTCAGGGTATTGCCCCTCATCATTGTGGAGTAGGAAACTGGCCAGTAGGAGCAATGCCTAGTAGATGACTGTGAAAAATGAGGATGAATGAACTCATGGAGATCAACATCCAACACTGCGGAGACACCATCACATGTTTCTCAACGCATTGATTCTTGAGCACTGCCCCCATCCCTTATGCGAAATATGCAATAACATGCAAAACACAAGCCGTGGAGACACCATCACATGTTTCTCAACGCAAGCAATGACTAGCCAGGTCCATTTTATACTGACTCCCGACTCCACCAAAATGAGCACCTACTCTAACTCCACAGCCCTGTTTACAACTACTGATTGACAAGGGCACGAAGAACCGTGGAGTGTGCCTTTGGTTTGCTGGCATCTAAATGGCGCATTTTGGGAACAGCCATCAATCTAAAAACTGAGAGAATGGAGGTTGTGAAAGCCTGTGTTGATATGCACAATTACAACCAGGCAAAAGACCGACACAACTTAGAACTTGATGAACCTGTTGCTATCACATTGCAAGATTACCAAGATCACCCTCTGAGGACTACAGTGGGAGTTGCCCAAATGAGGGAAACATTTGCTGCCTACTTTGTTTCAGATATTGGACTTGAGGCATGGCAATACAAAATGGTTTATTAAGCCGCTAAAATGTACCTGTAATGTTTTCTGGCTTTAATAATAAAACTCCTCTGGTGAAACACCCGTTACAAGTCACCTCAACAATATATACGTGTGTATGTTTGTGGCGCAAAAAGAGACAAAGAAAACTCAGTGATTGTGCAAACAAAAGCAAATTTTTATTGAACAATAAAATCAGTAATTAGCTTTGGGGTATGTCTGAGGGTGAGATATTGTGGACGTGGGGGGTGTGGAGCTGGGATGAGTAGAAAAAATGCAATAGATAAGACAAGTGACGTGAAGCAGAACTATCAATATGGGAGAGGGAGAAACATAAATATAAACATTGGACCAGTTCATAGATAAGGAGTCCGGCTGTTTTATGGTCCTCTGATTGGGGTCTAGTTCTGTGTTGTGATGCCCCCACATGGTTGTGTGTTGTGATGCCCCCATGTGGGGGCATCACAACACAGAACTAGACTCCAATCAGAGGACCATAAAACATCCGGACTCCTTATCTATGAACTGGTCCAATGTTTATATTTATGTTTCTCCCTCTCCCATATTGATAGTTCTGCTTCACGTCACTTGTCTTATCTATTGCATTTTTTCTAGGCTGTATTGTGCATAAATATGTGACTTCAGATTTTGTATTAGTCTAGCCTGATGAAGAGACCTGAGTAGTCTCGAAAGCTTGCAATGTGTTACCATCTTTTCAGTTAGCCATTAAAAGGTATCAACTACTGAGGACTCTCTATCCTGAATATTTTTCTATCTACTGGCTAACACGGTACAAAGATATACATCTTTCCTGTATAAAAAAATAAAAATTTTAAAAGCGCCAACATATACTGTGTAATAGAAAAATTCAGATGTTATACCATGGAATACAACACAAAAATACTTCGTTCGATGAGCAACCACAGGCCTCAGGAAGGAGAGCATACGATGGTACTTGTATTTGGAAATCTTTGGAGCAGCACCACTTCGAACTTGGTTCTCCTCTCTCATGTCCTTATTGAAGCAATCCTTCATCGAGCGCCAACAAACTTTTACTCTCTTCACTTTGAAGGGGCAAAAAAAAAAAGAAATTGTAAAACAATGCACCTTTTACAGGTTCACTGCCGCATCAGAACACATTGCAATACTTACGAAAATCCCTTCTGACTTGTGCTGTGGCTTTGTCCCAATCATCCAACAGCGATCTGGCCACTTCTTCCCAGAGTTGCTGAATGACCACAGTGTCCGAGTGCTGCCGATCACAGGTGTCCCACAACGCTACTTGCTTTTGCACCAGCATAATCAATAGGTCATTATCAATGGTGGCTTCCTCACGTTGTGGAACCTAGAAATCAAAGAAAAGCATTAGTCAAATACTTGTAAAGAGAAAACACTTAGATCAAAAACATTCAGGAATACTTACACGCCGTCTTTCCACCTGAGGAACTTGGGCCCGAGTCAACTGCTCCGGCTCTTCCGCACTGGAACTGTACTGTAAAGAAAATACATGATTTTACCACATGTGTCATATTGATAGTCAATACATAGCTATCAGTATAGCAAATGTCCTCACTTAATCAGTCTCCTGTCCATTCTGGGAGGAATTCTGGTCTTCACTTGAGGACATCTTTGAAGAAGGCTGCAAGAGAGATAGAAGTAACAGACTGCAGTGAGACAGACACATTTTCATAGCTTCTATACTCACATCCAGAGTGAAATCCAGAGTCTTGGCAGCAGATCCACTGGCTTGTAATAGCACCCAGAGGCTTAAGAGTACTGGACTTCCAGTGTCCACACCCTGTTTTTATACAGCTTTGTTTTGGGGGTAGCTGAAACCAGTTCCTGGACCTGCTCATTCTGAAGTACACATGCGTACGCATGTCCTTGCGTACCAGTGCATTCCATTGGCAGTAGTGCGTTGTTTTGACACTTCATCTGTGCGCATATTTGACGCCTCAAAAAAATGCAACATGTTGCGTTCGTCGCACACCGCGAAACGACGCAAGCGTACACATGTGCAAGCGATCGCATACAAACGCATGTCCCTGTGTACACCATGTTAAAGATATATACGCATGACGCATGCGGATCTATGCAGATCAAACGCTCTGCACAGGTACGCAAATGTGAAACCAGCCTTAGGCAGTGGTGATCCGCTTGTCAATCAGAATGTGTGCGAAGAATGATGCGCGGCACAACAAGCAAGTAGGTAACTACCTACCTGTCCATGCTAAGGCACTCTTTTTTTTTTTTTTCTTTTACAGCCCCGGATATCCCCTTTAAGTGGCATTCAGCTCTTAATGAATTTGGTGCTGTGTACTATAAGAGTGGAATAGCATGAGTTTGCGCTAAGCCATTAATTCTTTGGGCCCATAGAATTAAAAAAGGCAGCTGTGTTGACCAACACCTGGTCACAACCACTCAGACATCTACCATTCATGGAGATGGCGGTTTCCTAGTATTATAAATACACACAGGTGGTGTGAGTGGTTATTAATCAGTATTTTGCACCTGTGCTTCACCCATCTTTATTATGGGGGGCTGCTGCATCCTTAATGCATGGGTGCCCCCCTTTTTGAAGACGCTCAGGGGAAACTGCGTTGTCGGGGTAGGAGTGTGTGATGCATTGAGGAAAAGCACGGGTCACTTTGTAAGTACTTTACCCAGGGGGTTGGGGAAATGCCTCTCCCTCTCCTATATGTACTCTGCTCCATCCATATCTAGATCTTTGTTGAATGTGCTGTTAAACATCATCTGTCATGCATTGATATACAGCTCTGGCAAAAATTAAGAGACTCAAAATAAACACATCATGAAAAATGGCTTCACCAAAACCTTGTCAAGTGACAAGTGCTCTAGCAGGATGCAGCAGGCCCCCACTGATAAAGGCTTGAGCAGCACAGGTGGCTTGGTCTTCTGTGTGGTGCATATGTAGTGTTGAACAGCCCGCCTGCTAATACTATGGTTGTGATCAATAGGCTGTTAAGCTGGGTTCACATTAGCGTTTCTGTGCGCAGCGTATGCTTGCGTACTCCTTTCCCAAGATCCGCATGCGTCTTGCGTACCTATATTTAACATTGTGTACGCAGGGAAATGCGTTGGCATCAGTTTGTATGCGGATGCGTCCCAGTGCGTCGTTTCACGGTGCACGTCGAACGCAACATGTTGCATTTTTTTGAGCCGTCAAATATGCGCAGGCATAAGGCTGGTTTCACATTTGCGGTTTTTAGCGCTGGAAAAAAACGCATACCTGCGCATGCGTTTTTTCCCCTATATTTAACATGGGTGCGCATACCTGCGCGCTGGTAAGCGCATGTATGCGATTTTCATGCGCTGCGTTTTTTTGGGGTGTGCGTTGGTATTTTCCAGACGCAGCATGTTGCATTTTTTGGCCCTGCAAAAAAGCGCATGCGCACATATGCGCACGTTTTGCGCTAAAAATGGCCATTATAGCCTATGGATGCGCATATGTGCGCACTGGCATGCTCATGTATGCGTTTTTTTGCATATGCGTTTTTTTTTTTTTAACCATGGAATTTAGGGGTTTGGGTTAGAGTTAGGGTTAGTTAAGGGGGTTTAGGGTTAGGGTTATGGTCAGGGTCAGGGTTAGGGTTGGGGTTTGGGTCAGGGTTAGGGTTAAGTATGGTTTGGTTAAGGGTTAGGGTCAGGATTAGGGTTAAGTATGGTTTTGTTAAGGGTTAGGGTCAGGGTTAGGGTCAGGATTAGGGTTAAGTATGGTTTTGTTAAGGATTAGGGTCAGGCTTAGGGTCAGGATTAGGGTTAAGTATGGTTTTGTTAAGGGTTAGGGTTAGGGTCAGGGTTAGGGTTAAGTATGGTTTTGTTAAGGATTAGGGTCAGGGTTAGGGTCAGGATTAGGGTTAAGTATGGTTTTGTTAAGGGTTAGGGTCAGGGTTAGGGTCAGGATTAGGGTTAAGTATGGTTTGGTTAAGGGTTAGGGTCAGGGTTAGGGTTAGGGTTAAGTATGGTTTTGTTAAGGGTCAGGGTCAGGGTTAGGGTCAGGGTTAGGGTTAGGGTCAGGGTTAGGGTTAGTTAGGGTTTAGGGTTTGGGTTAGGGTTAAGTATGATTTGGTTAAGGGTTAGGGTTAGGGTTAGTAAAGTCATGGTTTGGGTAGTGTGAGGGGCCACCTAAAAATGTTGGAAAAAAAACGCAAACGCGGTAAAAACGCACTAAAAACTCATACAAACGCATAAAAACGCTGCGTTTTTTTCATGCATGCTCATAAAAATGCTTGAAAAAAACGCAGCAGTTGTATGCTTATGTATGCGTTTTTTCAATGCGTTTTTTTGCGGGAAAAACGCGCTGCAAAAAAAAGCAAGTGTGAAACTAGCCTAAGTGCGTCAAAACAACGCATTACTGTCTATGGGAACACATTGGTACGCAAGGACATGTGCATTTATGCACATGCGTTGCGTACTTCAGACTGAGCAGGAACTGATTTCAGCCCCTCCAAAATCCCTTATGTATAAAAGTGGTTGTGGATACTGGAAGTCCAGGACTCTCAAGACTCTTAAGTATAGAAGCTTTGAAAATGTCTGTCTCTCACTGCGGTCTGTACTGTCTTTCTCACTGCAGTCTGTACTTATGTTTTGCTTTCTGTTCCTTGTAGACTGTGCAGTGTTCTTCTGTCCCGTGGTGTGATACTGGCCCTCTCAGCTCCTACTTAATGTAAGTATGAGTGTCTGTACTTTTCAATTACTATGTTGCTCTGCCGAGTCTCACACTCTTCGTCACTTTGTGTCTTATGTTTTGCTTTCTGTTCCTTGTAGAAAGTGCTGCTGCCTGATTCTGTGCTACCTGACTGCTGTGCTGTTGGACTACTGCCTGTAATGTAAGTCTTGGCGTCCATTATGTTTTTAATTTTGCCTTTTTTTCCCCCTTTGGCTACGTTGTTGTCAGCTCTTTTAACAACTTCAGTTTTTCTTATGTTTTTTTCTGTTATGCTATCTAGTGTTTCACTTGACTGCTGCCTACTGTTCCAACATGTCCTCTAGTGAAGACCTGATTGCTTCCCAGAGTGAATATGACACTGAATATGTAATCACATTTGATATATTGATTGGTATGTATAGACTGGCAATACTATACATGTGGTAAATCATGTATTTTCTTTACAGGAACCTTCCAGTGCGGAAGAGCAGGAGCAATCGAGTAGAAATGAATCTTCCCAGAGTCGTCGGGCTCAAGTTCCTGAGGAGGAAAGACGGCGTGTAAGTAGTCTTTTCATTATCAGAGTTGTAATTGCATTTGGTTGAAGTTTTGTATATTTAAAACTATATGACTTATAATTTAGTTTTTGCTCTGTTTTTTTGTTTCTTTGATGTATAGGTTCCACAACGTGAGGAAGGCAAACCCTTCATTGACAATTACCGACTGATTCCTCTTGTGCAAGAGCGAGTAGCATTGTGGGACACCCGTGATCGTCGGCATTCCGACTCACGATTGATTCGACGACTCTGGGATGAAGTGGCCAGATTGCTGTTGGCTGATTGGGACTGTGCCACCTCACAAGACAGAAAGGATTTTTGTAAGTATTGCGATGTGGTCTGACGCATCAGTGAACTTGTAAATGTAGGTGCCTTGTTTTACTATTTATTTATTTTTCTAACTCCTTCACAGTGAAGAGAGTAAAAGTCCGATGGTGTTCGTTGAAGGATCGCTTCAATAAGGATAGGAGAGAGGAGATTCGGGTTCGAAGTGGTGCTGCTCCAAAGGTCATGAAATCCAAATACTATCGCATGCTGTCTTTCCTGAGGCCTGCGGTTGCTCAGCGGACGTGAGTATCTTTTGTATTACTATAAACTGTATGCACCTCCATGTGTAATGTTTTTACTATATAAACTATTTTTTTTTTTTTTTTGGTAATTATTTTCATTTATTTTCCACACAGAACATGGAGCAGCACCACAGAACCTGGATCGTCCTCTGCTGGAGCGGCTCCTAATCTACCAGCCATCGAACAGTCCCAATCATCCACCAGCGATGGAGCAACCAGTCAGGCTTCTCCATCAGGTTTTCCCCTTTCCCAGCCCTCTGCTACCGGTTTTGTTGGGTCTTCTCATCAGCGGCGGAGGGCCTGGGAGAGGTCAGTCATGCCCGAGTTTATTCACATAGGCTCGGTTTTCCAGGATGGGATAAGGGCGGTTGTAGAAAGATTAGATAGTGAGTTGACTCAGATGTCCACACGTTTCCAGGAAGTCCACAGACACATTGACCGCCTGGAAGCTGAACTTAAGAGACCGCCACAACCTTTAATTCAGTCAAAACTTTTTGGCCGCATTTGAGTGGGGCATGTTGGAGAACCTGCCTCCTGAACTCCAGCTAGATGTAATGAAGGCCTGTCAGGCTGCTTACAGCTCGGCCATGCAGCAGTCCCAAACCTTCCACCCGCAGTAAGGATATAACCAGCAGGCACACATTTTACTATACGGCAACAAGGGCCAACATCAGTGGCAGAAGACGTCAGCACCACTGCACACATCTTGAGTTGAATGCGCGTCAGCCCAACAACTGATGACAACACAAGTCAACTATTCACCGCCACCATTGGACATTACGGCCGTTCCTCCAGTTCCCAGTTACACCACGCAGCCGAGTGCAGCACCCCTGAAACATGCAACTAAGAAACGCCGAGGGAACACCAAAAAACAGGCGCCAATACTGACTCTGCTCAGCATCAGAAAGGAAAGACCGTGAGAAGAAAAGGTCTCCAAAAAAAGTACCCACCACCTCTACCCTCACCTCCTAATGTCTGTTTTCCAATCTGTCTCCGGCTTCTCTTGGGTCTATCCCTTTCAATTTATATTCAACTCCTAATGTGTCTTCTTCCCCCAATGTTCCATCTGCTAGTGTCATCTTCCCAATTATTTAGTCCCATCCGTGACATCGTAGACCACACCATCCGTGACCCAATTCTACATTTTGCCATTTCCCCTGTAACCACTTCGTCACCGACTCATACGCAATCATCCCAGCCCGACACCCCCAAAGTCCACAATATCACACCATTGGACAAACCCCGAACCTAAACCCGATTGTAACTTACTGGTTAAATTAATGTATGTAAAAGACAATTTTTTTGTATTTTTGTTAATTAAAATTGTCTTTTGTTTTCACAATCCCGGTGTTTTCTTTGTCTCTGTATGTGAAAATACACACATTTGTGTATTGTTAAGTGGAGGTAGTATTAATATTAAAGTCAGCAAACATTACAGGTAGATTTACTTATAAGCAGATTAAACCATTTCGTCTTGCCATGCCACAAGTCCAATATCTGAAACAAGGTAAGCAGCAAAGTTATACCTTATTTGGAAAACTTCCACTGTATTCCTCAGAGGGTGATCTTGGTGATCCTCCAATGTGCTAGCAACAGGTTCCTCAGGTTCTAAGTGGGGTCTCTCTTTCGCCAGGATGTAATTATGCAGAACAACACATTCTTTGACAAACCTCATCAATTGTCTCAGTTTTTAGATTGATGGCTGTTCCCAAAATGCGTCATTTTGATGCCAGCAATCCAAAGGCACACTCCACAGTTCTACGTGTCCTTGTCAGTCAGTAGTTGTAAATCCTTTTTGTGTGATTCAAAGTCCTGACTCGAGTACGGTTTTATGAGGTTGGCACACATTTGAAACGCCTCATCCCCACCCACAACAAACTGCATTGGCGGTCCTTCAGTGTTTGGAAGAGGTCGTGTCGCTGGAAAATTGAAATTATTCCCATACAAACGTTGGCCCATGTCAGAGTATTTGAAAGTCTGTGAGTCATTTCCTCGTCCAAATGAGCCAACGTCCACGGCGACAAATCGACAGCATCTGCAATCGCCATAACAAAGTATTTTTTATAATTGAAATACTCGGATCCACTTCCAGCTGGTTTCATAATCCGAATGTGTTTGCCGTTCACAGCCCCCAAACAGATAAGAAAATTACAAATGTTCTGGAATTTTGCAACATTTTCCAGCCAGAGTTCAGTTGGGGGAGGAATTCTTCACGCAGAACATCACATAAAGCACGGCTGGTATCTGCAACTATCCCAGAAACGGACACTCCAATCCGGAATTGATCCCCAGACACATAGCAGCAAGTCATTGAAGCTCTGTTCCAACATCCTCGTGTAGTCGAAAAACTTCTCAGGGTTTTCACGCAGCTCGGTGTACGAGTAGTAGGCTCCATGGCTCTCTCGGACTTCAACGATGCGGTGTTACCAATAGCGACGACGTCTTCTCCGTCTTCCTCTTTTTTTTTTCTTCAAAAGCCACAGCAAAGGCAAAAGCCAATTTCAATGACAAATCAAGATTAAAGGGAATCTGTCACCTATTTTTCGGCGTATAAGCTGCGGCCACCGCCATCAGGGGCTTATCTACAGCATTCTGCAATGCTGTAGATAAGCCCCCGATGTAACCTGAAAGATAAGAAAAACAAGTTAGATTATACTCACCAGGGGAGGGGGCGGTGGGTGTCGCGGTCTGGTCCGGCGCCTCCCATCTTCATACGATGCCGTCCTCCCTCGGCTCCTGCGCAGGTGTACTTTATCTGCCCTATTGAGGGCAGAGCAAAGCACTGCAGTGCGCAGGTGTCGGGAAAGGTCAGCAAGGTTCGGCACCTGTGCGCTGCAGTACTTTACTCTGCCCTCAACAGGGCAGATAAAGTATGCCGCCGAAGGAGAAGTAAGGAGGAGGACCTCATCGTATGAAGATGGGAGGCGCCGGACCGGAAAGGACGTCCGGGTGAGTATAATCTCTTTTTTTTTTTTTCTTATCTTTCAAGTTACATCGGGGGCGTATCTACAACATTACAGAATGCTGTAGATAAGCCCCTGATGGCTGTGGCCGCAGCTTATAGGGCTAAAATGAGGTGACAGATCCCCTTTAATATTGAAGCTCTACACTATAATATCCAACTTGCAGCAAAAGACGAGGATTTCATCTGTACAAGGGTCTAGATAGAAATCCCATGAGACACGCCCAAACGCATGCACACGCAGCTTTTTTTTTTGCATCATGTGTAAGCTGATGCAGATAAAAAAATGCAGTGTAAGCATGTGTTTACATGCGCTTAGGATGCGTTTGCGCATGCAGATGATACAGTTGTGGCCAAAAGTATTGACACCCCTGCAATTCTGTCAGATAATAATAATAATAATAATTTTTATTTATATAGCGCCAACATATTCCGCAGCACTTTACAATTAAGACTCAGTTTCTGCCTGAAAATGATTGCAAACACATTCTTTGGTATTATCTTCATTTAGTTTGTCTTAAATGAAAAAAAAAACAAAAAGAATTGCCCTAAAGCCAAATTGGATATAATTCCACACCAAACATAAAAAAGAGGGTGGCCAAAAGTATTGGCACTGTTCGAAAAATCATGTGATGCTTCTCTAATTTGTGTAATTAACAGCACCTGTAGCTTACCTGTGGCACCTAACAGGTGTTGGCAATAACTAAATCACACTTGCAGCCAGTTGACATGGATTAAAGTTGCCTCAACCTCTGTCCTGTGTCCTTGTGTGTTCCACATTGAGCATGGAGAAAAGAAGGAAGACCAAAGAACAGTTTGAGGACTTGAGAAACCAAATTGTGAGGAAGCATGAGCAATCTCAAGGCTACAAAGACTTGAATGTTCCTGTGTCTACCGTGTGCAGTGTCATCAAGAAATTTAAGCCCATGGCACTGTGGCTAACCTCCCTAGATGTGGACGGAAAAGAAAAATTGACAAGAGATTTCAACGCAAGATTGTGCTGATGTTGGATAAAGAACCTCAACTAACATCCAAACATGTTCAAGCTGCCCTGCAGTCCGAGGGTACAAAAGTGTCAACCCATACTATCCGTCGGCGTCTGAATGAGAAGGGACTGTATGGTAGGAGACCCAGGAAGACCCCACTTCTTACCCCGAGACATAAAAAAGCCAGGCTGGAGTTTGCCAAAACTTACCTGAAAAAGCCTAAAATGTTTTGGAAGAATGTTCTCTGGTCAGATGAGACAAAAGTAGAGCTTTTTGGGCAAAGGCATCAACATAGAGTTTACAGGAGAAAAAAGGCATTCAAAGAAAAGAACACAGTCCCTACAGTTAAACATGGTTCCCTTATGTTTTGGGGTTGCTTTGCTGCCTCTGGCACTGGACTGCTTGACCGTGTGCATGACATTATGAAGTCTGAAGACTACCAACAAATTTTGCAGCATAATGTAGGGCCCAGTGTGAGAAAGCTGGGTCTCCCTCAGAGGTCATGGGTCTTCCAGCAGGACAATGACCCAAAACACACTTCAAAAAGCACTAGAAAATGGTTTGAGAGAAAGCACTGGAGACTCCTAAGGTGGCCAGCAATGAGTCCAGACCTGAATCCCATAGAACACCTGTGGAGAGATCTAAAAATGGCAGTTTGGAGAAGGCACCCTTCAAATATCAGGGACCTGGAGCAGTTTGCCAAAGAAGAATGGTCTAAAATTCCAGCAGAGCTTGTAAGAAACTAATGGTTACCGGAAGCGGTTGGTCGCAGTTATTTTGGCTAAAGGTTGTGCAACCAAGTATTAGGCTGAGGTTGCCAATACTTGTATCGGGCCCATTTTTGGAGTTTTGTGTGAAATGATCAATGTTTTGCTTTTTGCTTCATTCTCTTTTGTGTTTTTTCATTTAAGACAAATTAAATGAAGATAATACCAAAGAATTTGTGTTTGCAATCATTTTCAGGAAGAAACTGAGTATTATCTGACAGAATTTCAGGGGTGTCAATACTTTTGGCCACAACTGTATGCTGCACACAGACAAGCTAATGTGAACTGTTATGAATGGGTCACCGAGGAGGACAACAAAAAGCCAAGTCCCAGAAAACCAGAGAGGTTGGTAACTGTGCAGATTGCAGATCCCTGATCCTATCCACACAACTAGCAGTAGCAGTGGAGCGTTCCTACGATGATCTAGACGCCTTGTCACCGCCGGAGGACTACATAAGCCTAAAGCAAGAAAAGGGGAAAACTAACTGCCCCAGAGCAGACCCCAAAGGAATAGACAGCCCCCACACATGTATTGACGGTGAAACAAGATGAAAACGCAAACAGGCAGGAAAATAGGCTGAGCCAACAATGGGGCCCAAACTAACTATAAAGGATAGGAAAGGAAAGATACTGCAATCTGCCAAAAACCCTACAAAAATAATGTCCAACACTTCTGATAAAATTAACCCTGAAGTCACTAGACTTCTCCCACTATATCAGCACTCTGAAATATTCTGAGACAGAGCAAAAAAGAGGCCAATCTAATAAGGGACTAAAAAGCAAATTGGCAAATACGGATAAATAAGAGTGGAAATTCAGCGCAGGCCCCAGCCGGGGCTGGCTGAACGCACAAAAAACTAAATAGACCAGCAAAATCAAGTGTGAACATTAGCAAAAACACTTAGCTTTGAGAAGGCTGGAACAGAGCTGAAAACCAAGACCTGAGAAGCCAGAAGCAATCACCAGCACTGACTTAAGGCGTCGGCTGTCTTAAATCCAGTCTAAGATTCCTGAAGTCCAATCGTCATCCTCTGTTATGAATGAGTCACTGGAGGAGGAAAAAACAAAAATACAAGCTAAGTCCAGAAAACCGGAGAGGTTGGTAGCTAGCGGATTGCAGACCACTGATCCTATTCACAACAACTAACAGTAGCCGTGGGGTGTTCCTACGGTGGTCCTAGACACCTCGTTCACTGCCGGAGAACTAAATAAACCTAAAGAAAGAAAGGGGAAATCTAAACTGCCCCAGAGCAGACCCCAAAGCAATAGACAGCCCCCAACATGTATTGACGGTGAAAACAGATGAAAACACAGACAGAAAGACAGGCTGAGCAAACGATGGGGCCCTCACTAACTAGATAGGACTGGAAAGAAAAGCAACTGTCTGTAATCACGCAAAAACCCTGCCAAAAAATAATGTCCAACACGTCTGATAGAAAAAGCCCTGAAGTAACTAGACTTCAAAATCACTATCAGCACTCAGGTATATTTTGAAAACAGAGCAAAGAGATCAACTGATCAGAGACAAAAATGGAGTTCAGCCAATCCCAACCAGGGCTGGCTGAACACAAACACTAAGTAAACCAGACAAAATCTCATGGAACAATAGCAGAGCAAAAACTTAGCTTTAGAAGACAGGACTAAACTGGAGGCCAGAGCTCAGAGCAGAGAGGATCACCAGCAACCCAGCAGGGCGTCGGTGGCCTTATATCCATTCAGTCTGGATGTCCAATCACACTCCACCTGTTCAGATGACAGGTTTTTCCCATCCAAATCAATTTCACTACCTCCTTTCACCAGCAGAGGGAGTTCATCGGACATCAAAGGTGAAGGAGAAAATGAGCTCATAACAATCCTCATTATCAGGTGGTGGATCACTACTGATTAAATCAGCCTCACTACCTCCTGTTACCACCAGAGGGAGTCTGGAAGGAGAACTCACTTCTGGTGGACCAGAGAATGAACTCACAACAGTGAACCCAGCTTTATCCAGACACTTTGCATCACACCTGTGTGACTAGTGTCTTATGCAAGCCCTATCTGTGTGCATTTTTTCTACTAGGCAGCCAACCCCTATTTGATTTAGGTGAGTGGGTGGTTCTCATCAGTAGAGTGCACCTGTGCTGCTCCAGCCTTAATCATTTGGGGCCTACTGCATCCTGCCAGTGCATTTGTCATTTGACAAGGTTTTGGTGAGGCTATTTTTAATTGTTTTTTTGTTTCTCTGTTAGCGGTTTTCAAATTAGTGTTAGGACTCAAAAATTAAGAGATCATTGTAAAATTTTCAGTTTGTCTGATTTTTCTATTCATAGGTATATTTTTGAGTAAGTTGTAAATTGCTCTTTTATTCTATAAACTGCTAACAACACGTCTTCGAATTTCCAAGCAATAAATTTTGTATTTATTTTCAGAAAATGAGAAATGGTCAAAAGAACAAAAAAAAATGCAGTGCTTGCAGACCTCAAATAATGCTAAGAAAACAAGTTCATAATCATTTAGAAACAACAATACTACTGTTTTAACTCAGGAAGAGTTCAGAAATCTATATTTTGTGGAATAACTATTATTTTTAATCACAGCTTTCATGCGTCTTGGCATGCTTTCCACTAGTCTTTCACACTGCTTTGGGTGACCTTATGCCACACCTGGCACAAAAATTTAAGCAGTTCTTTGTTTGAGGGCTTGTGACAATCCATCTTCTTCTTGATTACATTCCAGAGGTTTTCAATGGGGTTCAGGTCTGGAGATTGGGCTGGCCATGACAGGGATTTGATGTGGTGGTCCTTCATCCACACATTGATTGACCTAGCTGTGTAGCATGGTGCATTGTCCTGCTGGAAAAACCAGTCCTCAGAGTTTGGAAACATTGCCTGAGCAGAAGGAATCAACGTTTTTTCCAGGATAACCTTGTATGTGACTTGATTCATGCGTCCTTCGCCAAGAGTAACCGGCCCAATTCCAGCCTTACTGAAGCATCCCCATATCATCACCGATCCTCCACCAAATTTTACAGTGGGTGCAAGACACTGTGGCTTGTACGCCTCTCCAGGTTTCCGTCTAACCATTAGATGACCAGGTGTTGGGCAAAGCTGGAAATTTGACTCATTAGAGAAGATTACCTTACTCCAGTCATCTATGGTCCAATCCTTATGGTTTTTGGCAAACTTCAGCCTGGCTCTCCTTTGCTTCTCATTGATGAAAGTTTTTTATAGCTTTACGTGACTTGAGCCCTGCCTATTGAAGCCTGTTCGAACTGTTCTTGCCGGGCACTTCACCCCAGCTGCCATTTGCCATTCCTTTTGTAGTTCACTTGATGTCATCCTGCGGTTGCTGAGTGACATTTGAATAAGATGACTATCATCCCAGTCAGTGGAGAGTCGTTTCGTTTTTGCCCTCTGCCGGTCTGTAGCTTTGTTGTCCCCAGTGTCTGCTGCTTGACCTTGTTGCAATGGACTGCCGTCTTAGAAATTTCAAGGATGGAGGCAACATGACGCTCATTGTATCCCTCTGCTAGTAAAGCCAGAATTGAGCCCTTTTTTCCCTCACTTAAGACTTTTCAACCTTTTTGGCATGGTTAAGTTATTTTTTCATTCCTATTACTTTTGGGATATTACTAGCACTTGTTTTGTCATCCAGCTTGTCATATTGCACGAGGATTGTGAACACCCCAGCAGCATTTTTTATACTTTCCTTCATTAAATAAGATTTGGTTCAGGTGATCACCTAATCAGAAGCACATTAAGTAGAATGAGGTGTACTCTTGTTGGAATTCAACTGACACTGGAATGGAATGGCTGTCAGACATGTAGAGAAGCTGATTTTTATAAAACTGCAGTGGTCTCTTAATTTTCCTAGAGCTGTATATAATCAATTGTGTCCACAGAGTCTGTGTCGATTAGGCAACATAATGAGTCTCTCTGGGTCTCAACTATACTTTTCATCCATGCAGAGAAGATATACTTACCTGATTATTAACTCCTTCGGTTTAACAGATATATTATTATTATTATGCATTTATATAGCCCCATTTATTCCATGGCGCTTTACATGTGAAAAGGGGAAATATAGACAAGTATAATAAACGTGTAAGACAAGGGACACACAAGTACATAAGGAGAGGGGACCCTGCCCGCGAGGGCTCACAGTCTACAGGGATGGGTGAGGATACAGTAGGAGAGGGTAGAGCAGGTCTTGCTGTGGTTCAGTAGACCGAGGATCATTTCATGCTGTAGGCTTGGCGGAACAGGTGGGTCTTCAGGTTCTTCTTGAAGGTTTCCGTTGATGGTGAGTCTGATTTGTTGCGGCAGGGAGTTCCAGAGTATGGGGGAAGCACGGGAGAAGTCTTGTATGCGGTTGTGGGAAGAAGAGATAAGGGGGGATTAGAGAAGGAGATCTTGAGATGATCGAAGGTTGCGGGTAGGTACCTAGAGACCATGTCACAGATGTATGGAGGAGACAGGTTGTGGATGGCTTTGTATGTCATGGTTAGGGTTTTGAATTGTAGCCTCTGGGCAATAGGAAGCCAGTGAAGGGCCTGGCATAGGGGGGAGGCTGGGGAATAGCGGGGAGACAGGTGGATTAGTCGGGCAGCAGAGTGTAGGATGGACTGGAGTGGAGCCAGAGTGCTAGAGGGGAGGCCAGAGAGTAGGAGGTTGCAGTAGTCGAGGCGGGAGATAAGAGCATGCACTAGTGTTTTTGTGGTTTCGTGGTTGAGGAATGAGCGGATCCGGGAAATATTTTTGAGTTTGAGGAGGCGAGGGCTTGGATATGTGGTTTGAAAGAGAGCGCAGAGTCGAGGATCACCCCACGGCACCGAGCGTGCGGGACTGGGGAAAGAGAGCAGCCGTTGACATTGATGGATAGGTCTGGTGGAGGGGTAGCGTGAGATGGGGGAAAGATGATGAATTCTGTTTTGTCCATGTTCAGTTTGAGAAAGTGAGCAGAGAAGAAGGCTGAGATAGCAGACAGACATTGTGGGATTTCAGTCAGTAAGGAGGTGAGGTCGTAGGTAGATCTGCGTGTCATCGGCAGAGGTGATACTGCAAACCGTGGGATTCTATGAGCTGTCCCAAGCCGAAGGTATAGATGGAGAATAGTAGGGGTCCTAGGACAGAGCCTTGGGGAACACCAACAGACAAGGGGGTGAGGTGAGGAGGTGGTGTGAGAGGGAGACACTAAATGTTCGGTCTGTTAGATATGATGAGATCCATGATAGGGCCAGGTCTGTGATGCCAAGAGATGACAGAGTCTGTAGCAGGAGGGAATGCTCTACGGTGTCGAAGAAGGAGGACAGAGTAGTGTCGCTTGCTCTTGGCGGTTAGTAAGTCGTTAGTGACTTTAGTTAGGGCAGTTTAGTTGAGTGATGCGGTCAGAAGCCAGATTGTGACCGGTCAAAGAGGGAACAGGAGGAGAGGTGGGAGGACAGTTCAAGACATACATGCTGTTCCAGTAGTTTTGAGGCATAAGGGAGAAGAGATATTGGGCGATAGTTAGACACACAGGATTGGTCAAGGGAGGTCTTTTTGAGGATGGGTGTGATTGAGGCATGTTTGAAGGATGAGGGAAAGACACTATTTGTAAGTGAAAGGTTGAAAAGGTGTTAGAGATGGGATGAGGACTGTGGCCAAGTTAGGGATGAGGTGAGACGGGAGTGGGTCGAGGGCACAAGTGGTGAGGTGTGATCTTGACAGAAGGGTGGAGAGCTGATCTTCTGTCATGGTGGAGAAGCTGGCTTTTGCAGAACAGGGCTGATCGGCCAAGAGGGGCATTGGGGGCTGCGGGCCAAAGTTTTGTCTGATCGTGTCGATCTTCTGCTTAAAGAAGGAGGCAAAGTCTTCAGCAGAAATGAGAGGAGGGGGAGGAGGTGTTGTGGGACGGAGTAGAGAATTGAAAGTGTTGAAGAGCTGTTTAGGGTTGTGAGACAGGGAGGATATAAGAGATGCGAAGTAAGTTTGTTTTGCGGCAGAGAGCGTGTGTGACGACTCCTGGAGTGGACCCTCTGGGTCGTGACACCAACCCTCCCAGGGCGAGCTGACCTAGTGAAGACCACCCCCTATACAGGGAGTGTCAGGGGCAAGCCCCAGGGGGTGAGGCACCACGACTGCTGGCACCAGGCGGCCGGCTCACAGGAGACACGAGTGGGTGAGAGTGTCTGCAGGAACGTGTAAAGTGTGGACACGGGAACACGTGGTATACAGAGACTTCGTTCGTCCGGGTGTGAGTGAAGCAGGAAGCGTGCAAGGAGCACGTCAGAGCACTGAGTCAGGCAGCAGGTGTGCCAGGAGGTGTAACAGAGTAAGAGACGGAGTACAGGATCAGAGTGTGTGCCCGGAGGCACAACTGAGTATAAGACAGAGCACGGAATCAGAGTGTGTGCCAGGAGGCACGACTGAGTATAAGACAGAGTACAGGGTAAGAGCGTGTGCCAGGAGGCACAACCGAGTATGAGACAGAGTACAGTGTCAGAGCATGTGCCAGGAGGCACAACCGAGTACGAGACAACACAGGGTCAGAGCGTGTGCCAGGAGGTACAACCAAGTACAAAGCAGAGTGCAGATTCAGAGCGTGTGCCAAGAGGCACAACAGAGTGCAAGGCAGAGGACCTGAGTACAGCGCACAGCCAGGCAGGGACACGGCAGACCAAGCCAGGAAGCACAGCAATAATCAGGCACCTCCCCTAGGGGGAGGTCGTCTGATATAGCACATGACTACTACTGGTTCCGGGTCAGGAACTAGCCAGAAAGCACATGACCACTACAGGTTCCGGGTCAGGTCCTCCATTACCATAGAGAGGACCGAGCCCTATACAGCACTGACAGGAGCGCGCAAGCGCAAACGTGACATGTAGGAGGAGGCCCGGGGACGAGAGCTGCGCGTGCGCACCCTACGGAACCCCCGGAGTGACCGCAGCTCCGGAAGAGATGACGTCGGGACCGAGGTCCCGCCCCCAGGTGAGCACGGCGTGACAGTACCCCCCCCTTTACGCCCCCTCTTTCTAAAACTGGAGAGGAACTTAGACAAAATCTGGGGTGCGTGGATATTCTCCCTGGGTTCCCATGACCTCTCCTCGGGGCCAAAACCCTTCCAATCGACCAGGAACATGGTTCTCCCTCTTACCTTCTTCATGGCCAAAATGTCATTCACCTCAAACTCATCCCCCAAGCCAACAGGCTGGGGTGTGTGGCCTGGAGAAGGATGAAATCGGTTAAGAACCACAGGTTTTAGGAGAGACACATGGAAGGAATTGGGAATACGGAGTGAAGGAGGCAGCTTCAATTTGTAAGCAACATCATTAATCCGCCTGAGGACCTCAAAAGGACCAATGTAACGGGGACCCAGTTTGTAAGATGGTACCTTAAGGCGGACGTATTTGGTGGAGAGCCACACCTTGTCACCAGGGAGAAATGGAGGAACGTCCAGGCGCCTCTTGTCAGCGTGTAATTTCATTCTGTCCCGTGCTTTCTCGAGAGCGGTTTTGGTCTCCTGCCATACCCTGGAGAACTCCACAGACTGAGAATTGGCAGCAGGTACCCCCGAGACAGGAAGTACCGGTAGAGGCACATTGAGATGCTGTCCAAAGACGATGAAGAAAGGAGACTTGGTAGACGATTCACTGGAGTGATTATTGTAGGCGAACTCAGCCCAAGGAAGTAGACCGACCCAGTCATTCTGATGAGCATTAGAAAAATGCCGGAGATAGGATGTAAGGATCTGGTTGGTACGTTCCACCTGCCCATTGGTTTGGGGGTGATAGGCGGAAGAGAAATCCAATGACACTTTCATGAGTCTGCATAGAGCTCTCCAGAACCGGGAGGTGAATTGGACCCCTCTATCCGACACGATGTGCTGGGGGAAGCCGTGAATCCTGAAGATATGGGAAATGAAGATCTTCGCCAAGTCAGGAGCAGAGGGTAGTCCGGGAAGAGGAATGAAGTGAGCCATCTTTGAAAATCGGTCTACAACCACCAAGACCACAGTACAACCGGAAGAACAAGGCAGATCAGTAATGAAATCCATGGCTATGTGCTGCCATGGAGCCGACGGAATGGGAAGCGGGAACAGAAGACCGGAGGGTGGTTGTCTGGGTATCTTGTTCTGGGCACAGGACGGGCAAGATGCTACAAAGTCTTTAACATCCTGGGAGAGTGAAGGCCACCAATAATGGCGAGAGATTAAGTCCAAAGTCTTTTTGACACCAACGTGGCCGGCAATCTTGGACGAATGTCCCCAATTTAGCACTCGTTTTCGGTTATTCTCAGCCACAAAGGTTCTTCCCGGAGGTAACGTGGTGAACTTGACAGGAGCCACAGTAATTACTTTGGATAAATCAATGATATGAGAGGGTTCTTCCTCTGCATCAGACGACAGGAATGATCTTGACAACGCATCCGCTCTAACGTTCTTATCGCCGGGCCGAAAATGTAGCTCAAAGTCAAAGCGGGCGAAGAATAGGGACCACCTGGCTTGCCGAGGATTGAGCCTCTGTGCGGACTGGATGTACGCCAGGTTCTTATGGTCTGTGAAGATCTTGAATGGATGTATGGCACCCTCCAGTAAGTACCTCCACTCCTCCAAGGCCAACTTAATGGCCAATAGCTCTTTGTCGCCAATGGAGTAGTTCTGCTCAGTGGAGGAAAATACTTTAGAAAAGAAGCCACAGGTGACAAAACGTCCAGAAGAGGATTTCTGCAGAAGGACTGCGCCAGCCCCAGTAGAGGATGCGTCTACCTCGAGAGTGAAAGGTCTACTAACCTCAGGTCGGTGAAGCGCCGGAGCAGCGGCGAAGGCTTGTTTCAACGACTGGAAGGCCTCTTCAGCCTCAGAGGGCCAAGCCTTTGGGTTGGCTCCCTTGCAGATAAGGGACGAGATGGGGCGAACCAACGAGGAAAAATGAGGAACGAACTGTCGGTAGTAGTTCGCAAAACCAAGGAAGCGTTGGATTGCCTTCACCCCATGGGGCTGTGGCCAATCGAGGACGGCGGACACTTTTGCCGGATCCATGCATAGACCTGATTCTGAGATAATGTACCCCAAGAATGGCAGGGACGTTTGCTCGAAGGCACATTTCTCGAGCTTGGCATAAAGGCGGTTCTCCCTCAGGCGCTGGAGGACTTGACGCACGTTCTTTCTGTGGGCGGAGAGGTCTGGAGAAAAAACGAGGATGTCATCCAGATAGACTACCACGCAGGAGTACAGCATATCCCGGAAGACGTCATTCACGAACTCCTGGAAAACCGCTGGGGCATTGCAGAGGCCGAAGGGCATGACCAAGTACTCGTAGTGACCGTCTCTGGTGTTAAAGGCGGTCTTCCACTCATCCCCGGAACGAATGCGGATCAAGTTGTAGGCCCCACGAAGATCCAGTTTGGTGAAAATTCGAGCTCCTCTAAGTCGGTCAAAGAGCTCCGGGATCAATGGCAATGGGTACTTGTTCTTGACCGTGATATTGTTCAGGCCTCGGTAGTCTATGCAAGGACGGAGGGAGCCGTCCTTCTTTTTTACAAAGAAAAATCCCGCTCCCGCGGGCGAGGAGGACTTACGGATGAAACCTCTAGCAAGGTTCTCCTGGATATAGTCAGACATAGCTTGGGTCTCAGCAGGGGATAGCGGGTATATCCTACCCCTGGGTGGCGTAGAACCAGGAATGAGGTCAATCGGACAGTCATATGGCCGATGGGCGGGCAGAGTCTCGGCCTCCTTCTTGTCGAAAACATCTGCAAAGGACCAGTAAGCTGACGGCAGACCTGTAGGTGCCGGGGATGGACCGGCAGAGTTCATCAGACGGACGGGCAACAGGCACTTCTCCTGACAGAACGGTCCCCACCGGAGTATCTCGCCCGACCGCCAGTCCAGGGTTGGCTCATGAGTCCGTAGCCAAGGGAGGCCTAGAAGAAGTGCGTGAGACATGGTGGACAAGACGAGGAAGGAGATCTTCTCCAGGTGCAGGGCTCCGATCTGCAGCTCGATCTCTTCGGTGGCCTGGGTAACGGACTCCAGCACGGACGTACCATTGACCGAAACAATCGACCGAGGAGTTTCCAGGGATCTGACAGGAATCCGGTATTTTTTAACCGCCTCGAGTGTGATAAAATTCCCCTCCGCGCCAGAATCCAGGAAAGCCTCCTCAGAATAACGCTTGGCACCGAGATTCAATAATACGGACACGAGCAGGGGAGGAGAGGAATCACGTACACCTAGGGAGGCCTCTCCTATCAACCCTAGGCGGAGAAGTTTCCCGGCTTCTTGGAGCAGGAACGGAGGAGGTGAGAGGAGCTCCTCTCTCTGGCTAATTCACGGGCACGTTCCTGAAACCGCAGGTCAATGTGTGTTGCAAGAGAGATCAGATCCTCTAAAGAGGTGGGAGTATCCCGACCTGCCAGTACGTCTTTGATCCGACTGGACAGGCCACGCCAAAAGATCCCTACGAGGGCCTCGTTGTTCCAACCGAGTTCGGAGGCCAAGGTACGAAAACGGATGGCATACTGTCCTACCGGTAGCGTACCCTGATGGAGGTTAAAGAGGGACTCGGTGATAGAGGCCAGCCGACCCGGCTCGTCGAACACCTTGCGGAAGGTGTCCAAAAAGGTGGAAAGCCGAGAGACGAGTGGGTCATTGCGCTCCCAGAGGGGGTTCACCCATGCTAATGCCTCCCCCTCTAAGTGTGAAACAATAAAGGCAATTTGGGCGCGCTCAGTGGGATAGTGCTGCGGCAAAAGCTCAAAATGTAACCGGCATTGGTTCAGAAATCCTCGACAAAACTTAGGGTCCCCGCTATATCGGGGTGGCTTGCCGAGGTGCGGCATCGGGTGCGGGGCCGAGGACTGGGCAGAAACGGATTGTATGGCCGACAAACGAGACTCCATGGATTTCAAAAAGACCATAATCCTGGTCTGACTCTCCCGTAGGAACACCAGTTCCTTTTGGATGGAGGTGGTGGCACCAGCGGGGTCCATGGCCTGATTATACTGTGACGACTCCTGGAGTGGACCCTCTGGGTCGTGACACCAACCCTCCCAGGGCGAGCTGACCTAGTGAAGACCACCCCCTATACAGGGAGTGTCAGGGGCAAGCCCCAGGGGGTGAGGCACCACGACTGCTGGCACCAGGCGGCCGGCTCACAGGAGACACGAGTGGGTGAGAGTGTCTGCAGGAACGTGTAAAGTGTGGACACGGGAACACGTGGTATACAGAGACTTCGTTCGTCCGGGTGTGAGTGAAGCAGGAAGCGTGCAAGGAGCACGTCAGAGCACTGAGTCAGGCAGCAGGTGTGCCAGGAGGTGTAACAGAGTAAGAGACGGAGTACAGGATCAGAGTGTGTGCCCGGAGGCACAACTGAGTATAAGACAGAGCACGGAATCAGAGTGTGTGCCAGGAGGCACGACTGAGTATAAGACAGAGTACAGGGTAAGAGCGTGTGCCAGGAGGCACAACCGAGTATGAGACAGAGTACAGTGTCAGAGCATGTGCCAGGAGGCACAACCGAGTACGAGACAGAACACAGGGTCAGAGCGTGTGCCAGGAGGTACAACCAAGTACAAAGCAGAGTGCAGATTCAGAGCGTATGCCAAGAGGCACAACAGAGTGCAAGGCAGAGGACCTGAGTACAGTGCACAGCCAGGCAGGGACACGGCAGACCAAGCCAGGAAGCACAGCAATAATCAGGCACCTCCCCTAGGGGGAGGTCGTCTGATATAGCACATGACTACTACTGGTTCCGGGTCAGGAACTAGCCAGAAAGCACATGACCACTACAGGTTCCGGGTCAGGTCCTCCATTACCATAGAGAGGACCGAGCCCTATACAGCACTGACAGGAGCACGCAAGCGCAAACGTGACATGTAGGAGGAGGCCCTGGGACGAGAGCTGCGCGTGCGCACCCTACGGGACCCCCGGAGTGACCGCAGCTCCGGAAGAGATGACGTCGGGACCGAGGTCCCGCCCCCAGGTGAGCACGGCGTGACAGCGTGGACTTAAAGCTGACAAGGGACTGCTTGTATGCGTTGAAGTGCTCAGTAGAATGGGTTGTCTTCCATCTCCGCTCAACGGCCCTGGAAACCCGTCTCAGTTCTTTGGTCAGGCTGATTGTTCGAGTTTTGCTCTGCGTGAGGGGGGCAGCCGAATCGAGTGTTTCTGTTATTGTGGTGTTATAAAAAGTGGCAGCAGCATCTGTGTTATGAAGGGAAGCTATGTCTATAAGAGGGATATACAGGTTGATAAGACAGCTATTCCCCAAGATATACCCAGTGTTGGCACACTTCCTTTTGTTTTTTCCAAGCTTAAATTTTTGTGTTTTAACCCCTTCCCGACCAATGACGCCACATAGGCGTCATGAAAACCGGTGCCATTATGACCAGTGACGCCTATGTGGCGTCATGACTTTAAAGCTCCCTGCGGGTCGGGTCACCGGGGTCACTGAAAGGTCACCTGACCCGCACACAGAGGACCCTTCAAAGTTAACCCCCAGGGGGCGTGGCTTAGCCCCCACGTGCCTACGATCGCTCTGATTGGCTGTTTCACTTTTGACAGCCAATCAGAGCGATTTGTAATATTTCACCAATAAAATTTGGTGAAATATTACAATTCAGCCATGGCAAATGCTGCAATAGCATCTGCCATGGCTGGAGAAGCTGATCAGCCCCCCCCACCGACTGGAGGCACCGATCGGCTGCCGCCACCGACTGACTGCACCGATCGGCAGCCGCTGTCATATTCTGCCCCCCTTCCCTCCGCTCCCCCCCCCTCACCCTCCACGGTGCCTCCGACGTCCCTCTGGCAGTCCCGAGGTCCCGCCGTCTCCGATGATGGGCGCCGCCATCTTGGAAAATGGCGGGCGCATGCGCAGTGCGCCCGCTCGAATATGCAACGCTGCAGATTCATTCATTTATTTTGATCACTGTGATAAAGTCTCACAGTAATCAAAATAAAAAAAAAGTAAATCACCGCCCCCCTTATCACCCCCATATGTAGGGACATATAATAAAATAAAGAAAACATTTTTTTTTTTTTATTATTCCATTAGGGTTAGGGCTAGGGTTAGGGTTAGAAATAGGGTTAGGGTCAGAATTAGGGTTAGAAATAGGGTTAGGGTTGGAATTAGGGGTACGGTTGGAATTAGGGGTGCAGTTGGAATTGGGGTTAGGGATGTAATTGGGGTTAGGGTTGTAATTAGGGTTAAGATTAGGGTTACAGTTGGGATTAGGGTTAGGGTAGTGGTTAGGGTTATAATTAGGGTTGAGATTAGGGTTAGGGGTGTGTTGGGGTTAGGGGTGTGTTGGGGTTAGAGTTGGAGATAGAATTGAGGGTTTCCACTGTTTAGGCACATCAGGGGGTCTCCAAACGCGACATGGCGCCACCATTTATTCCAGCCAATTTTGCATTCAAAAAGTTAAACAGCGCTCCCTCCATTCCGAGCCCCGACGTGTGCCCAAACAGTGGTTTATCCCCACATATGAGGTATCAGCGTACTCCGGAAAAATTGCACAACATCTTTGGGGGTCTAATTTCTCCTGTTACCCTTGGGAAAATGAAAAATTGGGGGCTAAAAAAAAATTTGTGGAAAAAAAATTATTTTTTATTTTCACGGCTTTGCGTTATAAACTTCTGTGAAGCACTTGGGGGTTCAAAGTGCTCACCACACATCTAGATTAGTTCCTTGGGTGGTCTAGTTTCCAAAATGGGGTCACTTGTGGGGGGTTTCCACTGTTTAGGTACATCAGGGGCTCTGCAAACGTAACATGACGCCCGCAGACCATTCCATCAAGTCGGCATTTCAAAACGTCACTACTTCCCTTCCGAGCCCCAACGTGTGCCCAAACAGTGGTCCTCCCCATATATGGGGTACCAGCGTACTCAGGACAAACTGGACAACAATTTTTGGGGTCTATTTATCCTGTTACCCTTGTGAAAATAAAAAATAGTGGGCTAAAAATCATTTTTTGAGGAAAAAAATATTTTTATTTTCACGGATCCGCATTATAAACTTCTGTGAAGCATCTGGGGTTGCAAAGTGCTCACTATGCATCTAGATAAGTTTCTTAGGGGGTGTAGTTTCCAAAATGGGATCATTTATGGGGGAGCTCCAATGTTTAGGCACACAGGGGCTCTCCAAACACGACATGGTGTCCACTAACGATTGGAGCTAATTTTCCATTCAAAAAGTCAAATGACGCTCCTTCCCTTCTGAGCCCTGCCGTGCGCCCAAACAGTGGTTCCCCCCCACATATGGGGTACCAGTGTACTCAGGCCAAATTGGACAACAACTTTTGGGGTCCAATTTATCCTGTTATCCTTGAGAAAATAAAAAATAGCGGGCTAAAAAATCATTTTTGAGGAAAAAAATTTTTTTTTATGTTCATGGCTCTGCGTTATAAACTTCTGTGAAGCACTTGGGGGTTCTAGTTTCCAAAATGGGGGTCACTTGTTGGGGGTTTCTACTGTTTAGGCACATCAGGGGCTCTGCAAACGCAACATGATGCCCGCGGAACATTCCATCAGTCTGCATTCCAAAATGGCGGTCCTTCCCTTCTGAGCTCTCCCATGCTTCCAAACAGTGGTTCCCCCCCACATATGGGGTATCGGTGTACTCAGGACAAATTGTACAACAACTTTTGTGGTCCAATTTCTCCTGTTACCCTTGTGAAAATAAAACATAGCGGGCTAAAAAAAATCATTTTTGAGGGAAAAAAATGATTTTTTATTTTCACTGCTCTGCGTTATAAACTTCTGTGAAGCACTTGGGGGTTCAAAGTGCTCACTACACATCTAGATAAGTTTCTTCGGGGGTTTAGTTTCCAAAATGGGGTCACTTGTGGGGGTGCTCCAATGTTTAGGCACACAGGGGCTCTCCAAACTCGACATGGCAACCGCTAAATATTCCAGCATATTTTCCATTCAAAAAGTCAAATGGCGCTCCTTCCCTTCTGAGCCCTGCCGTGCACCCAAACAGTGGTTTATGACCACATATGAGGTATCGGTGTACTCAGGAGAAATTTCCCAACAAATTTTAGGATCCATTTTATCCTGTTGCCCATGTGAAAATGAAAAGATTTTGGAGATTCTTAATCCTGTTTCTTTTCGATTGTCTCTTCCAGTTACGTTTAAGATCCATAATGTGTTTCATAAATCTCTGTTGAAGAGGTTTGTGGAGCCAGTAGTTCCTATGATGGCGCCTCCTGACCCTGTATTGGTTAAAGGCAATGTGGAATATGAGGTAGAGAAAATATTGGATTCTCGTTTGGCTAGACGGAGACTCCAGTACTTGGTCAAATGGAAGGGTTATGGACAGGAGGATAATTTTTGGGTCTCTGCTTCTGACATTCATGCCGATAGATTGGTTCGTGCTTTTTACCGGGCCCATCCTGATCAGCCTGGTGGCGTGGATGAGGGTTCGGTGACCCCTCCTCAAGGGGGGTACTGTTGTGAATTCGCTTTCTGGCCTACCTCTGGTTATTAGTGAAGGTAGTGGAACTGGCTATATTGACAGAGGGGTCGCGAGTTCTCTTTCTGGGCTCCCTGTGGTGGTTACTGGAGGTAATGGAGCTGATCTGAATAACAGAGGCTTGCCACCTGATAATGAGGAGGATGATTGGAAATCTGGACTTTCTGACTGGATTTAAGACAGCCGATTCCCTCTATCCCTGCTGGTGATTTTTTCCTGCCTCCTGAGGTCTTAGTTTCCAGCTCAGTCCCTGCATGCTCAGCTAAGTGTTCTTTTGCTATTGTTCACATTTCATCTGGTTTTGTCTATTTCAGTTTTGTGTGGTCATCCAGCTCCGGATGCAAAAAATTGATGCTAAAAGAAAATTTTTGTTGGAAAAATTAAAATGTCCATTTTTTCCTTCCACGTTGCTTTAGTTCCTGTGAAGCACCTGAAGGGTTGTTAATCTTCTTGAATGTAGTTTTGAGTAGCTTGAGGGGAGCAGTTTTTAGAATGGTGTCACTTTTGGGTATTTTCTGCCATATAGACCCCTCAAAGTGACTTCAAATGTGAGGTGGTCCCTAAAAAAAATGGTTTTGTAAATTTTGTTGTAAAAATGAGAAATCGCTGGTCAACTTTTAACCCTTATAACTTCCTAACAAAAAAAAATTTTGTTTCCAAAATTGTGCTGATGTAAAGTAGACAAGTGGGAAATGTTATTTATTAACTATTTTGTGTCACATAACTCTGGTTTAACAGAATAAAAATTCAAAATTTGAAAATTACGAAATTTTCAAAATTTTTGCCAAATTTCCATTTTTTCCACAAAGAAACGCAAAAATTATCGACCTAAATTTACCACTAACATGAAGCCCAATATGTCACAAAAAAAACAATGTTCGAATTGCTAGGATGCGTTGAAGCGTTCCTGAGTTATTACCTCATAAAGGGACACTGGTCAGAATTGCAAAAAATGGCCTGGTCATTAAGGTCAAAATAGGCTTGGTCATGAAGGGGTTAATAATTTATCATTAAAGATCTAAATGTAAATAAAAAATTATTTTCAATTTAATTTCCTTCTCAGTTTATCAGATGGGGTTGTGTGTCTAAAAAAAACAAAACAAAAAAAAACTGAACTTGTGAATGTGACCTTACAGCCTTCTATTTCACCTCATTTGTCTAGAGCACCTGTTGCCATTTTTTTTTTTTTGCTTCCCTGTTTGTTTTCGTGCAGTTGAGTCACTTAACCTTTTTGCCATGTCAAATGTATAGATGCTTCTCACAAAATTAGAATGTTGTCAAAAAGTCAGTGACCCATCCATCTGCACAGTTTGAGACTGGTCACAGTAGGACGTCACTTCATTGCAGCGGCTGCATCGGGAACAGACACAGCACAAAGCGGAAATCTACTCTGCTGACTTGCAGTGGGACTAGATGCATGTCTTTTTATTTTTGTAATATACAGGTGCTTCTCAAAAAATTAGAATATCATCAAAAAGTTAATTTATTTCAGCTCTTCAATACAAAAAGTGAAACTCATCATATAGTCATTACAGAGTGATCTATTTCAAGTGTTTATTTCTGTTAATGTTGATGATTATGGCTTACAGCCAATGAAAACCCAAAAGTCATTATTTCTGTAAATAAGAATACTTCAACACCAGCTTGAAAAATGATTTTAAAATCCGAAATGTTGGCCAACTGAAATGTATGTTCAGTAAATGCACTCAATACTTGGTAGAGGCTCCTTTTGGCATCAGTTACTGCATCCATGCGGTGTGTCATGGAGGCGATCAGCCTGTGACACTGCTGAGGTGTTATGGAAGCCCAGGTTGCTTTAATAGCAGCCTTCAGCTCGTCTTCATTGTTGGGTCTGGTATGTCTCATCTTCCTCTTGACAATACCCCATAGGTTCCCCATAGAACCAGGTATTGGTACTTTTGGCAGTGTCGCCAGGTGCCAAGTCCTTCCAGAGAATGAAATTTCCATCTCCAAAAATCTTGTCGGCAGAGGGAAGCATGAAGTGCTCTAAAATTTCCTGGTAGATGGCTGCACTGACTTTGGTCTTGATAAAACACAGTGGACCTACACCAGCAGATGACATGGCTCCCCAAACCATCACTGATTATGGAAACTTCACATTAGACATCAAGCAGCTTGGATTGTGGCCTCTCCACTCTTCCTCCAGACTCTGGGACCTTGATTTCCAAATTAAATGCAAAATTTACTTTCATCTGAAAACACCTTGGTCCACTGAGCAACAGTCCAGTTCTTTTTCTCCTTGGCCCAGGTAAGAAGCTTCTGGCGTTGTCTGTTGGTCATGAGTGGCTTGACACAAGGAATGCGACACATGTAGCCCATGATGCGACACATGTAGCCCATGTCCTGAATTCGTCTGTGTGTGGTTGCTCTTGAAACAATAATTCCAGCAGCAGTCCATGCCTTGTGAATCTCCCCAAATTTTTGAATGGCCTTTTCTTAATCCTTTCAAGGCTGCGGTTATCCCGGCTCCTTGTGCACCTTTTTCTACCACACTTTTTCCTTCCACTCAACTTTCCATTAATATGCTTGGATACAGCAGTCTGTGAACAGCCAGATTCTTTAGCAATGACCTTTTGTGGTTTACCCACCTTGTGGAGTGTGTCAATGACTGCCTTCTGGACATCTATCAAGTCAGCAGTCTTCCCCATGATTGTGGAGCCTACTGAAACAGTCTAAGGGACCTTTTTAAATTCTTAGGAAGCCATTGCAGGTGTTTTTTTGTTAACGATTCTAGTTTACTGAGATATTTACTTTTGGGTTTTCATTGGCTGTAAGCCGTAATCATGAACATTGACAGAAATAAACACTTGAAATAGATCACTCTGTTTGTAATGACTCTATATGAGTTTTCACTTTTTTGTATTAACCCCTTCCCGACCCATGACGCCTACATAGGCGTCATGGTATAAATCACCCTCCTGCGGATCGGGTGACCGGGGCCACTGAAAGGCCACCCGACCCGCGCACGCGCACACACAGGAGGCTTTGTGCTTCACCACAGGGGGCGTGGCTTAGCCCCCACATGGCTTAGATCGCTGTTTGGCAGTTTCACTTTTAACAGCCAATCAGTTTGATGAAATATTACAATCCAGCTATGGTCGATGCTGCAGTAGCAGCGGACATGGCTGGAGACCCTAACCTGACCCCCCCCCCACACCGGCTGGCGGGGGCGATCGGCCCCCGCCACGGACTGAAGGCAGCAGTCGGATACTGCCATCATGATCTGCTTCCCCTCCCCTTCCCTTCCCCCCCCCACCCTCCCCGGTAGGCCTGTTTCACACATCCGTTTTTGACCATCAGTCAAAATCCGCCGTTTTGGAGAAAAAACGGATCTGCCATTTTTCTTGGTGGATCCGTTCTTTTCCCCATTGACTAGCATTATCGGTGGATTTTGACTGATGGTCGTCCGTTGCATCCGCTTGTCCACGGATCCGCCAAGATTTTGGCGTCCGCTGACCTCACCGGACGGACCATGCAACGTTTTTTTGGCCTGCGGATCCGGCAGTCACTGATTTAACCCGCAATTCTTTCTGGGTGCCGGAAAAAATCTCTCTCTCCCCCCTTACTTCCCGCGATGATAGCATCCATGCTCCCCACATCGCGCGATGATCCCCAGGTTATCCTGGCCTCTCGTCAGGCAGCGACATGGAGAACACTACATCTCCTGTTTTGTTTTGTTTTTTAACCAGGCGCGGTTCCTTTAAATTTCCACGATCGGCGGATCCGTACATCCTCCGATCCGGTGGCATACGTTGCAGTCAGTCCGCCTGCGCATCCGTTTTCCGCTATTTTGGCGGATTTTGACTGACAAAAACTAATGTGTGAAACAGGCCATACCTGCTATGTCCCTCTGGCTGTCCCGGTGCCCCGCCGTCCCTCCTGCATGGCCACCGCCATCTTGAAAATGGTGGGCGCATGCGCAGTATGATTGTAATATTTCATCAATGAAATATGGTGAAATATTACAATCCAGCCATGGCCGATGCTGCAGTAGCATTGGACATGGCTGGAGACACTACCCTGAACCCCCCCCACCGGCTGGCGGGGGCGATCGCCCCCGCCACGGACTGACGGCAGCGATCGGACGTTGCTGTCACGATCTGCCCCCCCTCACCCTCCCCGGTACCTGCTATGTCCCGCTCTGGCTCCCGGTGTCTCGCCGTCCCTCCTGCATGGGCGCCGCCATCTTGGAAAATGGCGGGCGCAGTGCGCCCGCCGGAATATGCCGGCCGGCAGATTCATTCATTTATTTTGACCACTGTGATAAACTCTCACAGTGATCACTATAAAAAAAAAAAGTAAATCACCGTCCCCCTTATCACCCCCATAGGCAGGCACATATAATAAAATGATAATATTTTTATTTTTTTATTTAGGGTTAGGGCTAGGGTTGGGGCTAGGGTTGGAATTAGGGTTGGGATTAGGATTAGAACTAGGGTTAGGGGTGGGTTGGGATTACGGTTAGGCTTGTGGTTAGGGTTAGAGTTGGGATTAGGGTTAGGGGTGTGTTGGGGTTAGGATTGGAGTTAGAATTGAGGGGTTTCCACTGTTTAGGCACATCAGGGGGACTCCAAACGCGACATGGCGCCACCATTTATTCCAGCCAATTTTGCGTTCAAAAAGTGCTCCCGACGTGAGCCCAAACAGTGGGGTATCAGCGTACTCAGGAAAAATTGCAGAACAACTTTGGGGGTCTAATTTCTTCTTTTACCCTTGGGAAAATAAAAAATTGGGGGCTAAAAAATTATTTGTGGAAAAAAAGATTTTTTTATTTTCACGCCTGGGCGTTATAAAATTCTGTGAACCACTTGGGGGTTCAAAGTGCTCACCACACATCTAGATAAGTTCCTTGGGTGGTCTAGTTTCCAAAATGGGGTCACTTGTTGGGGGTTTCCACTGTTTAGGCACATCAGAGGCTCTGCAAACGTAACATGATAGCCGCAGACCATTCCAACAAGTCGGCATTTCAAAACGTCACTACTACCTTTCCGAGCCCCGACGTGTGCCCAAACAGTGGTTTACCCCCACATATGGGGTACCGTCGTACTCGGGACAAACTGGACAACAACTTTTGGGGTCGAATTTCTCCTGTTACCGTTGTGAAAATAAAAAAAATTGTGGGCTAAAAAATCATTTTTTGAGGGGAAAAAAAAATATTTTTATTTTCACGGCTCTGCGTTATAAACTTCTGTGAAGCACCTGGAGGTTCAAAGTGCTCACTATGCATCTAGATAAGTTCCTTGGAGGGTCTAGATTCCAAAATGGGGTCATTTGTGGGGGAGCTCCAATGTTTAGGCACACAGGGACTCTCCAAACGCGACATGGCAATCGCTAAATATTCCAGCATATTTTCCATTCAAAACGTCAAATGGTGCTCCTTCCCTTCTGAGCCCTGCCGTGCGCCCAAACAGTGGTTTATGACCACATATGAGGTATCGGTGTACTCAGGAGAAATTGGACAACAAATTTTAGGATCCACTTTATCCTGTTACCCATGTGAAAATGAAAAAATTGATGCTAAATGAAAATTTTTGTTGGAAAAATTAAAATGTCCATTTTTTCCTTCCATGCTGCTTTAGTTCCTGTGAAGCACCTGAAGGGTTAATAATCTTCTTGAATGTAGTTTTGAGTAGCTTGAGGGATGCAGTTTTTAGAATGGTGTCACTTTTTGGTATTTTCTGCCATATAGACCCCTCAAAGTGACTTCAAATGTGAGGTGGTCCCTCAAAAAAAAAAAGGCTTTGTAAATTTCGCTGTAAAAATGAGAAATCGCTGGTCAACTTTTAACCCCTATAACTTCCTAACAAAAAAAAAAATTTGTTTCCAAAATTGTGGTGATGTAAAATAGACATGTGGGAAATGTTATTTATTAACTAGTTTGTGTAACATATCTCTCTGGTTTAACAGAATAAAAATTCAAAATTTGAAAATTGCGACATTTTCGCCAAATTTCCGTTTTGTTTCACAAATAAACGCAAAAATTATCGACCTAAATTTACCACTAACATGAAGCCCAATATGTCACGAAAAAACTATCTCAGAATCGCTAGGATACGTTGAAGTATTCCTGAGTTATCCTGGGTTATGAAGGAGTTAAAGAACTGAAATGTATTAACTTCTTTATGATATTCTAATTTTGGGCGCAGCACCTGTATGTTTTGTTTTTTCCTCCATGGAGACCCTTCTGGCCAGACTTCTGATCAGTAGGTGGGTGCAGTCTCCTGGTTGCAGCCAGTTCTGAGCTGCTGGCACTGCTGGACATCTGATTTGTAAGGGAAGAAAGCATAATGTGTCTTCATCTGCTGCACTAAGTTTTCTTGGCGAGTCCTCATTGTAGCCCTTGTCTTGGTGCTTCTTCGGAAGAGATTGAAACCTAAGTAATGTCTGTGCCTGGGAGAGGCCTTTCTGATGCAGCATAACTACCTTGTATGTTAGGGTGGTTTCACATTAGCGCTTTTTAAGCGCACGCACGGCCGGGGGTAGCTCCGCCCCTGAGCCGGCTCTCTGCCCGGCGTGCCCGCCCCTTGCTTGTAGCGCCGCCTGCTAGCGCACAGCGGCGCCTGCGATCGGCGCACCCTATCTTTAGCATAGGGTGCGCAGATCGTGCGCAGGCCGTGCGCTAGTTGCGCTTTGACCTGCGCTGCGCACTTTTGACGGTGCGCCGTGCGCGCCAAAATCAAACTTTTCGGATTTTGGGGCGCACGGCGTACCGTCAAAAGTGCGCAGCGCAGGTCAAAGCGCAACTAGCGCGCGGCCTGCGCACGATCTGCGCACCCTATGCTAAAGATAGGGTGCGCCGATCGCAGGCGCCGCTGTGCGCTAGCAGGCGGCGCTACAAGCAAGGGGCGGGCACGCCGGGCAGAGAGCCGGCTCGGGGGCGGAGCTACCCCCGGCCGTGCGTGCGCTTAAAAAGCGCTAATGTGAAACCACCCTTACTATGGTGTATATGACTTGTGACATGAAACGGTCTTCCACAACCTTTGTAGCAGAGTTTGTCTGTTCCTTGGGCTAGATTCACATATCTGCCTGAGTGTCACCATTCAAGAGAAAAGGGCTGATTTTTTTTTTTTTTCACACGTGGCATCCTAGTTGCATGAGTTTTTCCTTATCCCTTTTTTTCCACTGGAGCAGATAGACTGAACTTTTCATCCATTGAATCTTAAAGCATCAGTTAAAAACAGGATGAGACTAGGGTAGAACTCTGAAGGACAAAGTGTGACTTCTGTGTGTCACCCATGTCTCACAGATCCCCCATAGACGTTAATGGTCGAGTCTGACCACAAAACACTTACAGTATGACGTGCTCGGAGTATCATGGGCCGGAGATGTGGACCTATTCTTAAAACTGATGTGTGTGTGCTGTCCGAAAAAAAAAGACAACTGGATTTAGATAACTGGATGTAGTCTAAAGGCCCCGTCACACTAAGCGACTTACCAGCGATCTCGACACCGATATCAAGGTGTCAGGATCGCTAGTAAGTCGCTATGTGATTGCTGGTGAGCTGTCACACAGACAGCTTCACCTGCGATCAGCACAGCGATGCCACGCGCCCGGCATCGCTGGCCATCCCTGTAAAAAATAGAATCAAAATAAAAAATATAGTTATTCTCACCTTCCCACTTCCCGTTCAGCCATCCTGCCTCTCTCCACGCTCCGGTCCCAGTGATCCTTTGCGAGAATGACCGCGAGATGTCACGGTCTCGAGGGATAACAAAGTCTCGCAGTCATTCGTGCAAAGGATCACTGGGACCGGAACGTGGAGAGAGGCAGGATGGCTGAATGGGACGTCGGAAGGTGAGAATAACTATATTTTTTATTTTTTTTATAATTTTTTTACACCTGATCGCTGGTCTCCCACCTGTCACACACAGCGATGCGTGCTGGCCAGCGGGAGACCAGCGACCAAAGAAATGTCCAGAGGTTTCTTCCAGCGATCAGCGATACCGGCAGGGGGGCCGCTCGCTGATCGCTGTCACACACAGCGATCTCGCTGGTGAGATCGCTGTTACGTCACAAAACTTGTGACTCAGCAGCGATCTCGCTACCGAGATCGCTTAGTGTGACGGGGCCTTTACCCAGTTTTAAAGGGACTCTGTGAACACAGAAAGACTGTTCAAACCCAGTACCGGTGCTTGGTGCATCACGGCGAGCCCAATCCTTTATATATACTTTCCAACTATCTCCACCCTTCTCTGGTTCTATGAAGCAAAAGCTGTCAATCAATGAAGAGGGGGTGTAACTGGAGGGAAAACAAGCAGGTGGGAAACTGTATATAAATGTTTGGCTCCACCATGATTCCCTAAGCTGCTGTACTTGGTTGGACCATCGTTCTGTAATGACAGTCCCTTTAGGCACCCAATGGCTATTCCAACCAAGTACAGACTCTCGGTGCGCCTGTGGTGTGGCCGTACACCTTCCCACCTAATTGTTTTACATCCATGTCCCACCTATTTACAGGGCAGAGATAGATGGAGCAGTTTGTTATTCTATGCTGTAAGTCCCTTTAATCACTGTGTTTCCTACTTTCATATGAAAGTGATGATCATTTTCGCCTCTTCTTTATAACTAGTTACTCCTGTACCTGACTATAAGGGTATGTGCACACGTAGTGAAATCTGCTGCGTTTCCGCAGCGGTTTTGGCTCTGCGGAAACGCTGCAGATTTTGCTGCGTTGTACAGTACCTTTATTTCCAATGGAAAAAAAAAAACGCAGTGCACATGCTGCGGATTTTTCCGTGGTTTACAATCCGCAGCATGTCAATTGTTTGGTGCAGAAACGCTGCAGTTTTACACCTCATCCATTATGAGGTGTAAAACCGCAGATAAACCGCAAGACTTTTGTCCTGCGGTTTTCTCTCCAAAATCCGCACCCCCAAAAAACTACGTGTGCACATAGCCTAATCCTACAGCATCCCTGACTATGTGCAAGTACACGTAGAAGAGCGGCTGAATGCAAAGGGTGCTCACCAAATACTGATTGGATTTAGATTTCATTCACTTTTCATGTTTTTAATTGATACTTTAACCCTTCAATGTGCATTCTTATTTTGAAGCATTTTTCCCCATACCTGTGTATCATACACGCCTCAATATTGAAATTGCAACACAAAGAAGGAAGAGTTAAGGAAATCATAGGATGGATAGACAAGTTAATGGTATGGAAATGATGAGAGAAACTGAGACCATTTAAAAACAAAACCTCTTGCTTTATTCAGCCTGAAGTATTAGCTCCACATGCAGAAATCCCTGCACTTCTAGCCTTGTCTGCCATCACTGAGGGATCCTCTGCCAGGCTGAATACACTTGGAAACGCCAATCCTCAAGGTCCACTGCTGCCGGAGGACTGCCTTATGTGGCCTAAATGTGCTCCCATGGCTGCAGGGGCTCTGGCCTTGTCTCCCATCAGCACACCTGGGAGGTCAGTGGTCGCCTATTACATAGGAAGCTGTATGCACAGCAAGAATATCACAGTGACAATAAAAATACAACCTTTGGTCGTCTAGCCACTAACTAAACACTTCACAGCAACTTGGCTGCACAGGCTCCGAGCCTACGGCCCAGGACCTCAGAGCACAGTCCGCTACGCTACAGAACATGGATAGTTGTAGGAGAGGCTTAAAGGGAACCTGTCAGCAAGATTGTGCACAGTAACCTACACACAGTGTCAGGTTGGCTCTGTCATACTGATTACAATGATACTTTAGTTGATAAAATCCGTCTTGTGGTTGTTGTGTAATCTTTATTTTCAGTTTTGAATTAGTGATATGCCCGTGCTTCGGGGAGGACTGTAGGGGGCTTCATGTAGTGCTCTGATTAGCTATTCATAATGCAGCCTGCTGATTGGTCACTGATCCCTCACTGACCTGCCCCCTGGTATACATAACAGGCCGCCCCCGGAGCACAGGCATATCATTAACCCCTTAACGACCGCCGATACGCCTTTTAACGGCGGTAATTAAGGGTACTTAAACCACAGCGCCGTTAATTCACGGCGCTGTGATTTAAGTGAATAGCGCCCCCCAGTGTCGGATTTTCTCCGGGGTCTCGGCTGCCAGGGGTAGCCGAGACCCCAGAGAACATGAATCGGTCGGTTTTTACCGACCCCCGCTTTTGCGATCGCCGTTATTAACCCTATAACGGCGACCGCAAAAAAAAAAAACCGCGATTTTACATTTAATTTCTCTTTCCTCTGATGTGATCGCACATCAGAAGATAGAGAAATAGGGTCCCCGATCCCCCCGGTCCCTCTCCCTTGTCCTCCGTCCCCTCCCGGTGGTCCCGCGCCCGCCGGCGTCATCCGATGGGCGCCGCCATCTTGAAAATGGCGGGCGCATGCGCAGTGCGCCCGCCGGGAATCTGCTGGCTCCGGCTGGCAGATTCCATTCATTATTTTGATCACTATGATAAACGATCATAGTGATCAAAATAATAAAAATAGTACATAACCCCCCCGTTTATCACCCCCTTATATAGGCACACATAATGAAATAAAAAAAATATTTTTTTTTTTCAGTTTTCCATAAGGGTTAGGCTAGGGTTAGGCTTAGGCTAGGGTTAGGCTAGGGTTAGGGTTAGGCTAGGGTTAGGGCTAGGGTTAGGGTTGGGCTAGGGTTAAGGGTTAGGGTTGGGCTAGGGTTAAGGGTTAGGGTTGGGCTAGGGTTAAGGGTTAGGGTTAGGGCGAACTAGGATTAGGGTTGGGATTAGGGTTAGGGGTGTGTTGGGGTTAGGGTTGGAGCAAGAATTGAGGGGTTTCCACTATTTACCAACTTTGGGGGTCTAAAAATTGGGGTCTAAAAAATCACTTTTGTGGAAATAAAAAAGACTTTTTATTTTCACGGCTCTGCGTTTATAAACTTCTGTGACGCGCTTGGGGGTTCAAAGTGCTCACCACACATCTAGATAAGTTCCTTGGGGGGTCTAATTTCCAAAATGGGGTCACTTGTGGGGGGTTTCCACTGTTTAGGCCCATCAGGGGCTCTGCAAACGCAACATGATGCCCGCAGACCATTCCATCAAAGTCTGCATTCCAAAATGGAGCTCCTTCCCTTCCGAGCTCTCCCATGCGCCCAAACAGTGGTTCCCCCCCACATATGGGGTATCGGCGTACTCAGGACAAATCGCATAATAACTGTGGGAGTATGATTTCTCCTGTTACCCTTGTAAAAATAAAAATTTGGGCGCGAAAAGATCATTTTTGTGGAAAAAAAATGGATTTCTTATTTTCACGGCTCTACGTTATAAACTTCTGTGAAGCACTTGAAGGTTCAAAGTGCTCACCACACATCTAGATAAGCTCCTTCATGGGTCTAGTTTCCAAAATGGAGTCACTTGTTGGGAGTTTCCACTGTTTAGGCCCATCAGGGGCTCTGCAAACGCAACATGATGCCCGCAGACCATTCCATCAAAGTCTGCATTCCAAAATGGCACTTCTTCCCTTCCGAGCTCTCCCATGCGCCCAAACAGTGGTTCCTCCCCACATATGGGGTATCAGCGTACTCAGGACAAATCGCATAATAACTGTGGGGGTATGATTTCTCCTGTTACCTTTGTAAAAATAAAAATTTGGGGGTGAAAAGATCATTTTTGTGGAAAAAAAATGGATTTCTTATTTTCACGGCTCTACGTTATAAACTTCTGTGAAGCACTTGAAGGTTCAAAGTGCTCACCACTAGAGTTGAGCGAAACGGGTCGAAAAAATTCAAAAGTCGCCGACTTTTGGCAAAGTCGGGTTTCATGAAACGAAACCCGACCCTAGGATGAGGTCGGCCACGAGGTCGGCGACTTACGCGCCAAAGTCGCGTTTCAAAAGTTTGTTTTGCGCTCTTTTTCAGCCAATCAGGATCCACGGACACTGTGGGCAACGTGATGACCTAGGCACGGGTCACCACCATCTTTCAGAAGGGCATGCAAGTGATTGGCTTGCTTTAGTGGGCGTCACAGGGGGTATAAAAGGGCGTGCACGCCGACCGCCATCTTACTTCTGCCGATCGTAGTATAGGGAGAGGTTGCTGCTGATTCTGTAGGGAGAGCGTTAGGCAGGGAAGAAGACAAAAAAACTGCTTCTGCTGCTAGCGATTTGGCCTGCACAACACACAAGTCACTGTGTGTGCAGTGCAAGGGGAGGCTATATTGTGGTGTATCAGTGGTGTTGGTTGTTGGGCTGCCTTTTAAGGCTTCCTGACACGCTGGCATTGCTGTTTACCCACTGCTCCGCAAACTGCTTTTTTAAAAGCAATCCAATCTCCCTTATCTTCTAGTCACTTTTGTCACAGCTGTGCCATCGAGCGTGTCACATAGCGCTCAGATATCAGTGGGCCTCACACAATCCACAAGTGTCCAGTGTCCAAAAGTGTGCGCAGAGATTCAAAATCTCCATTATCCTCTCGTCACTTTGGTCACAGGCAGCTGTGCCATCGAGCGTGTCACATAGCGCTCAGATATCAGTGGGCCTCACACAATCCACAAGTGTCCAGTGTCCAAAAGTGTGCGCAGAGATTCAAAATCTCCATTATCCTCTCGTCACTTTGGTCACAGGCAGCTGTGCCATCGAGCGTGTCACATAGCGCTCAGATATCAGTGGGCCTCACACCATCCACAAGTGTCCAGTGTCCAAAAGTGTGCGCAGAGATTCAAAATCTCCATTATCCTCTCGTCACTTTGGTCACAGGCAGCTGTGCCATCGAGCGTGTCACATAGCGCTCAGATATCAGTGGGCCTCACACAATCCACAAGTGTCCAGTGTCCAAGAGTGTGCGCAGAGATTCAAAATCTCCATTATCCTCTCGTCACTTTGGTCACAGGCAGCTGTGCCATCGAGCGTGTCACATAGCACTCAGATATCAGTGGGCCTCACACAATCCAAAAGTGTCCACTGTCCACAAGTGTGTGCAGAAATTCTAAATCTCCCCTTTCCTATAGACACCTTGTACCTTGTTTTACATTACTATATAGTTTGTTGGATTTTGTCTACATTTCTACCAAAAATGAGGAAGGCTGGTGGAAGAGGCCGTGGAATTGGGCGGGGGTTGGCAGCTGGTAATGATGGTGTTGGTGGTGGATCTGATGGTAGTGGCAAGAGCAAAATAGGACCGAATGCAGGAGGTGCTGACCCTGCGTCATCGTCTGGCTACATAAGGCCTCGAACGCTTAGTTTTCTAGGAGTTGGCAAACCGCTTTTAAAGGCAGAGCATCAGGAAAAAGTTTTGTCTTACATTGCTGACTCAGCCTCCAGCTCTATCGCCTCCTCTTCTTCAGTTGTAAAAAGTAAAAGCACTGAGTCGTCATTGGAGGCTCATGTTCATGAACCACACCTTTCCTTGTGTCCTTCACCCCAACCAAGATTGAAGGATGACGCAGGCCATACTACTGATTACTCCATGGAGCTGTTTTCACATACCATGCCTGGATTATCAAGTGAAATGGTGAATTACCCAGGCCAAGATGAATCTGACATGGAATGCACTGATGCACAGCCGCTGATGGATGATTCTGCTGGTACATTCACTCAAAGCACTACATTGTCCTCGCAGTGTACAGAGCCAGATTTTGACCCTGATGAGACTCAGGTGCCCCTTCCCGCACACTATACCACCATACACGGTGACACAGAGAAAGGTGCACATGACATAGAAGAGGCGGTGATGGATGACCCAGTTGTTGACCCAGATTGGCATCCATTGGGGGAAGAGGGTGCTGCTTCCAATAGCTCAGATGAGGAGCATCCACAGCAAACATCGACATCGCAACAGCTGTTATCTGGCAGGCCCGGAGCACTCCAAAGACAGGTTCCAAACATCAAAAGAGTTGCTGGACAGCTTGTCCAGAGGGTCAAAAGATCACAGCGTGCTAGGCCGCAAAATGTCTGCCAAAGTAGGAAGAGTGCAGTGTGGCACTTTTTTGAACAAAATCCTCATGATCAGGCCAAGGTTATCTGTAAGAAGTGCGCAAAGACCTTTAGCCGAGGGAAAAATCTGAAAAATTTGAATACCAGTTGCATGCTTAGACATTTAACCAGCATGCACTTGCAAGCGTGGACACAACACCAAACCTCAAGTGCCACATGTGCAACTGATCACAACGAAGGTAGTCAGCAACGCTACATTGTTTCCCCCACTGTAAGCCCACCGGTTAGCACAGCAGCAAATGTTGAGGTGTCGTTGCAAGACCACAGCAGTCAGGGAATCCCACTGTTATATCAACGAAAGACTGATTCTAGGCCATCAGAAAGAACACCAACTCCATCACCATCATCAACCCTCTCTCAGTCCGCCCTGTCCACCGCTACTTCCACCATATGCAGCTCTCAAGTCCTGCTCACCCTCCCAGACACTATGAGTAGGTCAAGAAAGTACTCAGTCTCTCATCCGCGTACACTGGGTTTGAACGCCCACATTGCCAAACTAAACTCGTTTGAGATGATGCCCTTTCGGTTGGTGGAAAGCACAGCTTTCCGCGAACTCATGGCCTATGCAGTACCACGCTATGACCTACCCAGTCGCCACTTCTCTCGCAAAGCCATCCCAGCCCTCCACCATCATGTGAAAGACCGCATTGTCCATGCACTCAAGCAGTCAGTGATCGGAAAGGTGCACCTCACAACTGATGCATGGTCCAGTCGGCATGGCCAGGGCCGTTACGTGTCCATCACTGCGCACTGGGTTAATGTGGTGGATGCAGGGTCCACAGGGGACAGCGGTGGTGGGACAGTGCTGCCTAGCCCACGGTATAGGAAACAGTTGGCTGTAGGCGTTCGACCCTCCTCCTCCTCCAGAAGCGAAAGCTCGTCCACAGAGCGCAGTCGTACGAGCACTCCATCTGCAGCTGCCACTGTTGCACACGATGTGTCCCCCTATCGAGCAGCTAGTGGAAAGCGTCAGCAGGCTGTGTTGCAGATGATGTGTTTGGGCGACAGACACACCGCCGAGGTGCTGGCCGAGTACTTGAAGCGACAAACTGAGTCATGGCTGGGCAGTGTACATCTTGAGGCAGGCAAGGTAGTTAGTGATAACGGGCGTAATTTTGTGGCAGCCATAGCCCTTTCAAAACTCAGCCACATACCTTGCTTGGCTCACACCTTGAACCTGGTGGTGCAGTGCTTCCTCAAAAATTATCCGGAGTTAACAGCCCTGCTCCAGAAGGTGCGAAGACTGTGCGCGCACATCCGCCGGTCGCCTGTACACTCCGTTCGTATGCAGAAGCTGCAGCGATTGCTCCACCTTCCCAACCACCGCCTCATTATCGACATTGCAACAAGGTGGAACTCCACCCTGCACATGGTGGAGCGGCTGTGCGAGCAGAGGCAGGCCATAATGCATTTGTGGGAGGATACACGGCCAGGCACTTTGAGAGCAGACATGGAGTTGACAGGCGTGCAGTGGTCGAAGCTGAAAGACCTTTGTAAAGTCCTTCAGTGTTTTGAGGAATGCACACGGCTGGTAAGCGCAGACGACGCCATCCTAAGCATGAGCATCCCACTTATGCGTCTGCTCATGCAAACTTTGACGCACCTTAAGGAGCAGGTGTCTGCAGCCAATGTTGATGAGGAGGAAGAGGAGGAGGGAATCCTTGATGACATTCAGCCATTGTCTGCTCAGGGACCTCTCCTGGACGAGGTGGAGGAAGAAGAGGAGGAGGAGGAGGATGATGGGGATGATTACTTAGGGGAGGAGGATGCATCTCGTGGGGCAAGTGAAAATGTTGGCGTGGCAAGGTCTGGTACAGGGTTTGTGCGTGACTGGAGGGATGTGGATTTGCCAGAAAGTGCTCCTCCACCCAGCACTCGCAGTGCATCATTGACACCGGGAACATTGGCCCACATGTCAGATTATGCCTTGCGGATCCTAAAAAGGGACCCCCGCATTGCCAAAATGTTGAACGATGACGACTACTGGTTGGCCAGCATCCTGGATCCACGCTATAAAGGCAAATTACAAAACATCATGCCACAGGAGAACCTTGATCTAATATTGGCTAATAAACAAGCAACTCTGGTAAATTGGTTGCTTGAGGCATTCCCAGCACACAGCAGCGGTGATGGTTCTCACACGAGCCGTACGGGCCGGGGGCAGCTTGGCAGAGGTGTTCGTGGTGCACACAGCAGAAGTGGCGTTGGAGACAGGGGTTTCATGACAATGTTGTGGACTGATTTTTCAAATACCGCTCACACAACTGGTAATACTGCATCGATGGAAAGTGACAGGAGACAGCAGTTGTCAACTATGGTTACAAACTACTTTTTCTCCCACACAGGTCATTCCCCTTTGACTATTGGGCCGCTAAACTGGACACCTGGCCTGAATTGGCCCAATATGCCTTACAGGAGCTCGCTTGCCCAGCTGCAAGTGTGCTATCGGAAAGAGTCTTCAGTGCAGCTGGATCAATCCTGACAGAAAAAAGGACCCGTCTGTCAACCCAAAATGTGGATGATCTAACCTTCATTAAAATGAACCACGCATGGGTTTCCAAGGATTTTGTCCCACCTTCCCCTGATGACACATAGGGTGACAGAAAAATGGCTTTCTTTGGTCCACCTCTTCCTGGTACTTCACCTATTTCGCCTTTTGCATCAGCTGAATGTCCAACATCAACATATGCCACTTTCTAAAACTCCCTAACTGTGCTGCCTCCCCCCCCCATGGCCGGGGTCACCACCTACCGCACGACACCGTGCGAGTGCCGTTGCCCTGGACAGGTGGGTAGGCCGACTCTTGGGCGCGGGCACTGGCACAGGGTCCCTCATAGTGCAATCAAGTGTCTCTGACGGTGGTGGTGCACACCCGCCGTCAGACATACCGCTGTACTATGAGGGGCCCAGTGCCAGTACCGACGCCCACGAGTGGGCCCCCCTTGCTTGGGCAGGGCCCCAGCATTTGCAATCTTTACCTCTCTCTGCTCCTCCGCTGTGTAATCTGGGCCGTCAAATCCATACTGTGCCTGACACCGTCTGAGCCTGCCTCCTGAGACATATATTTTGAATGTGTACGCTATCCATACATGTTATCCAGGGATACGGTACCCTTTCTAACCTTTGTGCAATCACGTGCAATCCATACTGGGCCTAACACCGTCTGAGCCTGCCTCCTGAGACATATATTTTGAATGTGTACGCTATCCATACATGTTATCCAGGGATACGGTACCCTTTCTAACCTTTGTGCAATCACGTGCAATCCATACTGGGCCTAACACCGTCTGAGCCTGCCTCATGCTGTATAGACATATATTTTGAATGTGTACGCTATCCATACATGTTATCCGGGGATACGGTACCCTTTCTAACCTTTGTGCAATCACGTGCAATCCATACTGGGCCTAACACCGTCTGAGCCTGCCTCATGCTGTATAGACATATATTTTGAATGTGTACGCTATCCATACATGTTATCCGGGGATACGGTACCCATTCTAACCTTTGTGCAATCACGTGCAATCCATACTGGGCCTAACACCGTCTGAGCCTGCCTCATGCTGTATAGACATATATTTTGAATGTGTACGCCATCCATACATGTTATCCAGGGATACGGTACCCTTTCTAACCTTTGTGCAATCACGTGCAATCCATACTGGGCCTAACACCGTCTGAACCTGCCTCATGCTGTATAGACATATATTTTGAATGTGTCCGCTATCCATACATGTTATCCGGGGATACGGTACCCTTTCTAACCTTTGTGCAATCACGTGCAATCCATACTGGGCCTAACACCGTCTGAGCCTGCCTCATGCTGTATAGACATATATTTTGAATGTGTACGCTATCCATACATGTTATCCAGGGATACGGTACCCTTTCTAACCTTTGTGCAATCACGTGCAATCCATACTGGGCCTAACACCGTCTGAGCCTGCCTCATGCTGTATAGACATATATTTTGAATGTGTACGCTATCCATACATGTTATCCAGGGATACGGTACCCTTTCTAACCTTTGTGCAATCACGTGCAATCCATACTGGGCCTAACACCGTCTGAGCCTGCCTCATGCTGTATAGACATATATTTTGAATGTGTATGCTATCCATACATGTTATCCAGGGATACGGTACCCTTTCTAACCTTTGTGCAATCACGTGCAATCCATACTGGGCCTAACACCGTCTGAGCCTGCCTCATGCTGTATAGACATATATTTTGAATGTGTACGCTATCCATACATGTTATCCGGGGATACGGTACCCTTTCTAACCTTTGTGCAATCACGTGCAATCCATACTGGGCCTAACACCGTCTGAGCCTGCCTCATGCTGTATAGACATCTATTTTGAATGTGTACGCTATCCATACATGTTATCCAGGGATACGGTACCCTTTCTAACCTTTGTGCAATCACGTGCAATCCATACTGGGCCTGACACCGTCTGAGCCTGCCTCCTGAGACATATATTTTGAATGTGTACGCTATCCATACATGTTATCCAGGGATACGGTACCCTTTCTAACCTTTGTGCAATCACGTGCAATCCATACTGGGCCTGACACCATCTGAGCCTGCCTCCTGAGACATATTTTGAATGTGTACGCTATCCATACATGTTATCCAGGGATACGGTACCCTTTCTAACCTTTGTGCAATCACGTGCAATCCATACTGGGCGTGAGAACGGCTGGCGAGCTGTTAAGCAAGCTACAGCACCTGTCCAGACAAGTACAGGGATTCCCTAGCGAGGAGACTTATTTGATTGTTTTCAATGTTGGGACAGCAATTTTTGGGGAGCACTATACTCTGGAGAATGATAGATGGGGCCCACCATACACTGGAACATTCCAAAGGTGGACATCAGACACTGGAGCAGCATTTACAGGGCCCATTATACACTAGAGCATTAGAAATGGGGCCCATTATGTTTGGAGCATTATTTGGGCCCATAAGACAGTGGAGCTTCATCCATGGGGACCAACATATACTGTAGCATTATGTGGAGCTCATCATATACTGATTCAAACATTATATGGGACCAATGATTCTGTATGGAGAAATAGATGGGCATCGTCATGAGATGTAAAAAGTGAGGTATTTTTCATTGTACTATACCGCTATTTATCTGCCGTATCGGAGCATGATGAGTTGTGGTATGTGTTAAAGGGGCGCTCTTTCGCCCAGGGCACATGAAAACCTGCAGCCAGCCCTCCCCCCCCCACAACTTTAGCCAAATAACCCCCATTTTTCAGTGCGTAACTTGTATTATGAAGTTAATTAAGGTTGACAAGCTTAAGTAAGAAGAATTGATGCTTTTGGCATTCAAATGGGCACTGTAGGTGTGTTTCCTGTCCTCTCACTGCCGACTTTTATTCCCCATTGACTTACATTGGGTTTCGGGACGACCCCGACTTTTCCCTATAATCGGACGATCTTGCTCGACCCGACTTTTGGAAAAGTCGGGTTTCACGAAACGAAACGCGACCCTAAAAAAACAAAAGTCGCTCAACTCTACTCACCACACATCTAGCTAAGTTCCTTAATGGGTCTAGTTTCCAAAATGGGGTCACTTGTTGGAGTTTTCCACTGTTTAGGCACATTAAGGGCTCTCCGAACGCAACATGGCATCCGATCTTAATTCCAGCCAATTCTGCATTGAAAAAGTCAAACGGTGCTCCATCCCTTGCGAGCTCTGCCGTGTGCTGAAAAAGGGGTTTACCCCCACATATGGGGTATCGGCGTATTCAGGAGAAATTGTACAACAAATTTTGTGGTTGATTTTCTCTTTTAACACTTGTGAAAATAAAAAAAATTGGTTCTGAAGTAATTTTTTTCCAAAAAAAAGTTAAATGTTAATTTTTTCCATCCACATTGCTTTCGTTCCTGTGAAGCACTTAAAGGGTTAATAAACTTCTTGAATGTGGTTTTGAGCACCTTGAGGGGTCTAGTTTTTAGAATGGTGCTACTTTTGGGTATTTTCTGTCATGTACACCCCTCAAAATGACTTTAAATATGATGTGGTCCCTAAAAAAAATGGCTTTGTAAATTTTGTTGTAAAAATGAGAAATCGCTGGTCAACTTTTAACCCTTATAACTTCCTAACAAAAAAAAATTTTGCATCCAAAATTGTGCTGATGTAAAGTAGACATGTGTGAAATGTTATTTATTAAGAAATTTATGTGACACATCTCTCTGATTTAAGGGCATAAAAATTTAAAGTTTTAAAATTGCAAAATTTTAAATTTTTTTGCCATATTTCTGTTTTTTTCATAAATAAACACAAGACTTATCGAAGAAATTTTACCACTAACATGAAGTACAATATGTCACGAAAAAACAATCTCAGAATCAGCAGGATCCATTAAAGCGTTCCAGAGTTATAACCTCATAAAGGGACAGTGGTCAGAATTGTAAAAATTGGCCTGGTCATTAAGCTGCAAACTGGCTCTGTCGCTAAGGGGTTAACACAAAACTGAAATCAAAGATTAAACAACAACCACAAGACGGATTTCATCTCCAGGTATCAGTGTAATCAGTATAACGGCGCCAACCTGACACTGTCTGTAGGTTACTGTGCACAATCCTGCTGACAGGTTCCCTGTAAAGGGGATTCCCACCAACAAAGTACATTTTATTCAATAGATCTTTGAATGAATGTTTCTGTCTGATAGTATGGTTGCAATTCTCTGCCGGGAAATTGTTTTTCCTGTACTGGAGGGTCCGTCTGCATGGACTCATGGCACATTATGACGCCGATCGGTAAACTTTAAGGGTAAGTTCACACTAAGCGTTTTTGCTGCTTTATTTTTTTTTTTGCAGCAAAACCTGATCCTCTTGGCAGGAAAGAAGCTGCGGCAAAAACGCAGATTTAGGTGCATTTTTTTGGTGTGGTTTTTGTGTCTTTGTCCATGACTTTTCTGCAGAAAAAAAAACTCTGAAAATAATGATACCTGCGTTTTTTCAGCATTTTTCAACACCCATTCAAGCCAATGGGTGAAAAACGCTGAAAGAAGTGACATGGTCTATGTCCAAAAAAAAGCCGCAAAGCCCAAAATCCTGATGACACAAAAAACCAGTGTGTGTGCATGAGATTTCTGAAATCTCACAGGCTTTGCTGGCTCTGTAAAAAGCAGCTGAAAATAAGCATAAAAAAGCAGCAAAAAACAGCAGCAAAAAACCGCAGCAAAAATGCCCAGTGTGAACATGCCCAAAAGGGGATGTCGGCTACTTGGATAACCCCCTTCTGAATCTGAGTTCATTCCCAGAAGACGCCCCTTCCCTCCAGCCCCATTCCAGCGGTGTCAGCACTTGATCTCTCAGTGCTTCCGTGATTTTGGGAACACTAGTGTCGACACTGCTGGAATGGCGCTGGCACAGGAGCGGAGCATTAGGCCTCATACCCATTGGCGATTAAAAAAACGGTCCGATTTCTGGACTGGAAAAAAGGGTGGAGTACTATGCGAGTGTCATGCGATTTCTATGCGGTTTTTTTCCATCCGTTTTCCTTTTTTTCCCAGCCGCTCTTTTTCTACAGTCATTTACAGTGTTCTATACCACAGAATGGTGATGTATCCGTTAAAAACAGATGGTCTGTTTTTTTAATCGCACGCATTGACATATTGCCGAAAATCGCAGCAAGCTACGATTTTTTTCTCAGACCGATTTTGGCAGAGAAAAAAAAAAAAAAAAAATCGGACGTGAGAAGTCACCCATTCACTAACGTGGGTCAGATTGCATCGTCCGATTTCATCGCGAGTATGAGGCCTGAGTGTTCTTTTCATGGGGGCACACTCAGACTGAGCAGGGGTTGTCCTAGGAGTCAGAAGCATTTCCTCAGTTTCCCCTTTTTAGCATGCTGTTCCCCTGTAGTTTCTCCTCACCGCACAAACAATGCAGCGGCCATTCCTGCAGCGTAATAATAATAATAAATAATAAATTTTATTTTTATAGCGCCGACATATTCCGCAGCACTTTACATTTCAGAGGGGATTTGTACAGACAATAGACATTACAGCATAACAATAATCACATACAGTAGATTATAGCAGATACCAAGAGGAGTGAGGGCCCTGCTCGCAAGCTTACAGTCTATGAGGAAAGAGGTAGACACGAAAGGTGGGTGGTAACAGTTGCCCTGATTGTATGGACCAGCCATAATGTTAGGTGTGTGACAGTACGGACACAGAGGGCTAATGGATGCATAAAGCATGTGGGAGAATGATGCGGGGAACCTGGTTATGGTAAAACTTTTGGCTGTGCCATACAGGGATAGATTAGGTTAATGTGTTGAGGCGATAGGCCAGTCTGAATAAATGCGTTTTCAGGACACGCTTAAAATTGTGGGGATTGGGGACTAATCGTATTGACCTGGGAAGTGCATTCCAAAGAATTGGTGCGGCACGTGTAAAGTCTTGGAGACGGGAGTGGGAGGTTCTGACTATTGAGGATGCTAACCTCAGGTCATCAGCAGAACGGAGGGCGCGGGTAGGGTGGTATACTGAAACAAGGGAGGAGATGTAGGGTGGTGCTGAGCCATGGAGGGCTTTGTGAGTGAGGGTAATAAGTTTATACTGAATTCTGGAGTGGATGGGTAGCCAGTGTAATGACTGGCACAAGGTAGAGGCATCAGTGTAACGATTGGTGAGGAATATGATCCTGCCTGCAGCATTCAAGACAGATTGGAGAGGGGAGAGTTTGGTAAGAGGGAGACCGATTAGAAGAGAGTTACAATAGTCGAGACGAGAATGAATAAGAGAAACAGAGTTTTTGAGGTGCAGATGACAAGAGCGAGCCAGTGATCGAATGTGGGGGGCAAAGGAAAGCTCGGAATCAAGTATGACCCCAAGACAGCGGGCCTGTTGCTGGGGAGTAATAGTGGAACCACACACAGAAATGGCAATGTCGGGTATAGGTACATTAGTAGAGGGAGGAAACACCAGGAGTTCAGTCTTTGACAGGTTCAGTTTCAGATATAGTGAGGACATGATATTAGACACAGCGTTTAGACAATCGCCGGTGTTTTCTAGAAAGGCTGGCATGATGTCAGGAGAAGAAGCGTATAATTGGGTGTCATCAGCATAGAGATGGTACTGGAAACCAAATCTACTGATTGTTTGACCAATAGGGGCAGTGTACAAGGAGAAGAGGAGGGGGCCTAGAACCGATCCTTGGGGGACCCCAACAGTAAGGGGAAGATGAGAGGAGGAGGAACTGGCAAAAGATACAGTAAAGGAGCGGTCGGAGAGATAGGAGGAGAACCAGGAGAGAACGGTATCCTTGAGGCCAGTGGAACGGAGCATAGTGAGGAGGAGCTGATGATCCACAGTGTCGAATGCTGCAGAGAGATCCAAGAGAATTAGCATGGAGTAATGACCATTTGATTTAGCTGTTAGCAGATCATTGGAGACTTTAGTGAGGGCAGTTTCAGTGGAGTGTAAAGAGCGGAAACCGGATTGGAGAGGGTCGAGAAGAGAGTTTTCTGAGAGATAGCGGATAAGACGGGAGTGGACCAGGCGTTCCAGGAGTTTAGAGATGAAGGGAAGATTAGAGACAGGTCTATAGTTAGCGGCACAGTTTTGGTCGAGGGATGGTTTTTTAAGTAGTATGAAAACAAACAAAAGCCAGCTCACCAAGTGTTCACCGCAGACCTCGGAGCTCCGTCTGGACTGACGTGTAATCAATAGGAAAAAGCAATTAGTTCCAGCTGCGTGTAAAAAATTTCTTCTTTATTTCAACATTAAAATTATGTCATCTTCATAGTAAATGCCATACACACGGACACGGCAACGCGTTTCGATCTGTAAGATCTTTGTCAGAGCCATAGAGATACACTGATCTCAGCTGCATATATACTACATTTGATCCAATGACATGCACAAATACAATCACATGACAATTAACTCATTAAAATTACATAACAATGTACAAAATAAATTAAAACACATGTTGCAAAAGAGAAATATTTATCTTTTCAACAATAATGAAGCATTAGGTCATTTCGTTTATTTAAACCATTCGGGGATCGGACATCTAGGTGATAAATCCAAAAAGCCTCTCTTGTTAACAGGCGTCACTTTGAGTCTCCGCCGCGGAAAGGAATTTTAACCTGTTCTATTCCTTGCACTTTAAAACTCGAGGTATTTCTAGCATGGTGCCTAATGAAATGCTGCGACACAGCTGATATATTACGATTCATGTTATTCGTATTCTCAATATCATGTAGATGTTCCCTAATGCGCATCTTCATTTTTCTAGATGTGCACCCTATATATGATAATTTGCAAATAGTGCAATCTATCTTGTATATTACATTAGTTGAATTACAATTGATATATTGTTTTATGGTATATTGCACTTTATTTGCCGCATCAGAAAATTTTTTTGTGACATTTGCATATCTACATGTTTTGCATTTTGTAGCTCCACATCTGAAAAAACCATTGCAGGTTAACCAGGTTTTATTAGTTTTATTATTGAGAGAAAATAAATTAGGTGATAATTTGTCTCCCAATGTAGGAACTCTTCTCGATACTATATTAATACCTGGCTTTAATATATCTGCCAATTTACTATCTTCATATAAAATGGGCAAATATCTATTAATGATTCCCTTGATTTGTGGAAATTGGCGACTAAACTGAAAACAAATATACGTTTTTTTTCCAATAACTGTCTCATTTGCATTGCCACCAGAAAAAATCATTTTATTACGTTTTTTATTTTTTACTATTTGTTGTGCTCGATTTAAAGACCAATCCGGATACATGCGATTTTTTAATTTTTTCTTTACATGTTCCAGTTCACTATCTAGATTACTCTCTTCACTACAATTACGTTTAACCCTTGTGAGTTCTCCTACTGGTATTGCTTTGAGGGTATGTTTATTGTGACTGCTAGTCGCATGTAAGATGGTATTCCCACTATAGGGTTTATGATGTGTTTTCGTAGAGATTATTTCCCCCTCAACACCAAATAAATCCAAATCCAAAAAAGATATATGTTCCATATTATGTTCATGCGTAAATTTAATATTGTATTGGTTAGAGTTTAGATATAGCATAAAGGCAGGTATGGCAGATACATCTCCATCCCAAATTAATAGGGTATCATCGATATATCTGCCATACCATGCCACCTGTCCATAAAAAGGATTGGAATCTGAGAAAATAAATTCATATTCCCAATACGACATAACCAGATTTGCAAGGGACGGTGAAAATTTGGCTCCCATGGCTACTCCCTTCAACTGTAAATAATAACACTGGTTGAAGGAGAAAAAATTATGTGACATCAAAAATATTACTACTTGCAAAATATAATTAATTAGATCCATAGAGTAGTTACTAAACCTTTTTAAATGAAATTGCAAAGCTCTTATTGCTAAATCATGAGGGATACATGTATATAATGATACTACATCACAACTAAGCCATGAATATGATGACAGCCACATCTTGTTAGAAAACATTTGTAACACCTGTTTGGAATCTCTAATATAGCCAGGCATCCTCTGTACAAGGGGTTGCAACAATGTGTCAACCCATTGTGACAAATGCTCATGTGCTGAACCGATGCCCGAGACAATCGGTCGCATAGGAGGAACGCCACAGCCTTTGTGTATTTTGGGTACTCCATATATAATTGGAAGCACCGGTTTTTTCACTTGCAGATATTCTGCCTGTTTTTTAGTAATGACTCCTAACTCCAAACCTTCCATGATAATTTGATTAGTTTTATCCCTAAATTGTTCTAAAGGGTTATAATCCAGTTTCCTGTATGTCAATTCATCTGACAATAACTCAATCATTTTATCATAATAATCTTTAGAATCTAGAACCACAACTACCCCACCTTTATCTGACATTTTTATAACAATATCTGTCATTGATTTTAATTCTCTTAGAGCTATAAATTGCTTGCCAGATAGATTTTTAAATTTACTATTTTTTTTGATTAAACAAAATTTGCAATTCCTTTTCCACTATATCTTGGAATCGGTCCATACACTCAGATCTCGCGTGGACCGGATAGAAATAGGGATTTTTTTGTGGAAAAATTTAATGACTGATTAACATATTCCATCTCTCTATTTTTTTCTGTATCCAAATCTTGTAAAGTTACCAATGACACCTGCTCCTGAAAGTTCATATGTAAAAATTCGTTAGTTATTGTCTGAGTGTTGTCATCACATTCTCCTTCTTCATTCATTGTTGTTTGTGAATCATTCATAAAGTGTTTTTTGACAGTCAAGTTCCGCATGAACTTATTCACATCTAGTATAGTTGTGAACAAATCAAAATCCTGATCCGGAGCAAAGTTTAACCCCAAAGATAAGATCTCAATTTGATCTGGAGTTAAATCTCTGGATGAATAATTTTGCACATTCTTAATTACTTGGTCATGTAATGCTTCTTGCGGGTAGTAATTCCTACTGCGCCTGTGGTGCTTGCGACCCCCGCGCCTCTTGCGTTTTTTGAAAAATGTTGGCCTATATTCACACTGGTTGGTGCATTATCGTCTGAAGCACTCAAGTAATTATCAGAGGAGTCCGGGTCTGATGATGTAAAGGAAACATGCGGTTTGTTCAGTCTAGCTCTTGAATATTTGCGTTTTTTATGAGCATGGCTTTGTTTGAGAATGGACTTAGGAGTTTTATCAAAATTAGTCCACTTGCCCCAGTCATATACTTTGTTGCTTGTGTAATCATTAGTGTCTCGCACAAATTTTTTCTTTTTTCTAGTAATAACTTCTTCCTCCAAAGCTGAGACTTTCTCATTTATTTTTGCTATGGAAGAATCAAACTGTGCCAATGTCTTGTATTGCAGTATAGACGAATTAACTGTTTCCATCTCCTGCTGAATGTCTTTCAGTTTAGTCTCTTCCTGCCGAACAATCAGTTTCATTAAATTCTGAGAACAATTGCTTAGAATAGTATTCCATTGCTCTATGAATTCATCCGAGTAGATTGTGGTGGGAATTTTTTTAATTCGCAAACCTCTTGGTATCATTTCTTTGCTCACATAATTGTTAAGCGTTTCATGATCCCACCACAGTTTCATTTCCTGCATACGAAGTTTTTCCAAATTAATCAGACATTCATTAAAGCCTGTAACACTGCTGTCTGGCTCTTGCTGATTAGAAAAAACCTCTGCAGCCTTTAAAGACCGATCCCTGTTCAGGTCTGTGGCCATATTAAAACGTGACCTCTGAGAATGTTATCCCGTGTAGGCAAGACGAAAATATTCTTGTATATATTCTAGTATATATGCAGCTGAGATCAGCGTATCTCTATGGCTCTGACAAAGATCTTACAGATCGAAACGCGTTGCCGTGTCCGTGTGTATGGCATTTACTATGAAGATGACATAATTTTAATGTTGAAATAAAGAAGAAATTTTTTACACGCAGCTGGAACTAATTGCTTTTTCCTATTTTTTAAGTAGTGGATGTATGATGGCATGCTTAAATGAGGGAAAAATACCAGAAGAGAGAGAGAGGTTAAATATTTTAGTTAGGTGAGGGGTGACAGCAGGGGAAAGGGACTGGAGGAGATGTGACGGAAATGGGTCACTGGTGCAAGTAGTTGGGCGAGAAGATGCAAGGAGCCTGCTTACTTCTTCTTCTGTGACTGGTTCAAAATCAGAGAGTGAGTTAGATGCAGTGGGGGAGGGAGGACAGTGCATGGTATGAGGTGATTGGGAGATAATTTCCTGTCGGATCTGGTCAATTTTTTCTTTGAAGTAATTGGCCAGATCGTCAGCTCGGAGCTCCGTGGTTGGGGCCTGTACTCTTGGATTGAGTAGAGAATGAAAAGTGTCAGAGACGTTTCGGGTTATTGGACAGTGAGGTGATGAGGGTGTTGAAATAGGTTTGTTTGGAGAGGTGAAGGGCAGTGTTGTATGTTCTAAGCATAAACTTAAAATGGATGAAATCTTCGGGTAGATTGGATTTTCTCCACAGACGTTCGGCGCACCGCTGCAGGAAACGTGTTTGCACCGTGTGCCAGGGTTGTCGCCGTCTGCGTTGTGGTGTTCTATTTATAGGGGGTGCAAATTCATCCAGGGCAGTTTGAAGTGTTTCATTGTAATGCTTCAATGCAGAATCAGGACATGAGAGGGAGGAGATAGGGGCCAATGAAGACTGCAAGTTCTTCAGAAGTTTCTGGGTGTTAATGGCCTGTATGTTTCTATAAGTCTGGACAGTGGGGGTGACCTGAGCAGCAGCCTGGCAGCGTAGACGGCAAGCCCAGAAAGCGGAGGCCCACTGCCTGCAGTCTGCACAGGAATGCAGCAAAACCACAGCAGCGGTATATTCCTTGACATACCAAAATGGGGTTTTTTTGAGCCGTGAAATAAAGCTAATTGCAAGTCTGCTTCTGGGAAAACAAGTGATTTCCTGTTTGCAGCTATATTGGGGTATATTCCCATGGGTAGTAATCGCTGCCTAAGTGATGCGGTCAGTGCCAGTGCACACACTGTCCTGAAGCTGCGGTTTTGCCTATGAGCATTTCTTTAAGTGCAGGCACTATACAACCTGCTGTCAGGCCTCTATGTGCGGGCTGTGACTGCGTCCTCTGGGGCTGCGGCGCCCGGAATCTGCTGGCACAGCTCTTCTGTATGGCGGCCTGGGGAGCAGGAGACCTGTCGTCCCTCACTGTCCCCCCTCTCTCCGCCCCATCAGCTGAAGATCTGCGTACGTGAAGAAGTGCTTACTGCTAGTGGCGGCCTCCAGCCTCCTACGCCACGCCCACTTGCAGTGACGTCAGCGGGCGCTCTGAGCTCGTGTTGGCCTTCGGTCCCACTCCGCCCACTAGCGGTGACGTTGCCGGACGCTTTGTTACCAAAGGCCTTCAGTCTGCCACGCTCCGCCCACTAAACAGGGACGTCAACAGTACGTCTATAAACCGCTGTTAGGCCCGTGTGCACTTATCCTGCCGGTGACCGGGAGCTGAGGCTGAGCAGTGAGCCAGGTACCGCCGGGCCTGTGTGTGACTGCGGCCGCTTTGCTTTCATTATCGTCATAGAGTAGGACATAGGAAAGGGCCACAGGCTTCTATGTATCCGTTATACTGTGTGTAGTAGTGGGGGCGCTGCTGGGAGTTGTAGTGTCACCACAGCTGGACAGGTGATGTCTATTACTGATTCCCTGCACTGTCTGGGGCTGCTGGGAGTTGTAGTGTCTCCACAGCTGGACAGTTCATGTCTATTACTGATTCCCTGCACTGTCTGGGGCTGCTGGGAGTTGTAGTGTCTCCACAGCTGGACAGGTGATGTCTATTACTGATCCCTGCACTGTCTGGGGCTGCTGGGAGTTGTAGTGTCACCACAGCTGGACAGGTGATGTCTATTACTGATTCCCTGCACTGTCTGGGGCTGCTGGGAGTTGTAGTGTCTCCACAGCTGGACAGTTCATGTCTATTACTGATTCCCTGCACTGTCTGGGGCTGCTGGGAGTTGTAGTGTCTCCACAGCTGGACAGTTCATGTCTATTACTGATTCCCTGCACTGTCTGGGGCTGCTGGGAGTTGTAGTGTCTCCACAGCTGGACAGTTCATGTCTATTACTGATTCCCTGCACTGTCTGGGGCTGCTGGGAGTTGTAGTGTCTCCACAGCTGGACAGTTCATGTCTATTACTGATTCCCTGCACTGTCTGGGGCTGCTGGGAGTTGTAGTGTCTCCACAGCTGGACAGTTCATGTCTATTACTGATTCCCTGCACTGTCTGGGGCTGCTGGGAGTTGTAGTGTCTCCACAGCTGGACAGTTCATGTCTATTACTGATTCCCTGCACTGTCTGGGGCTGCTGGGAGTTGTAGTGTCTCCACAGCTGGACAGTTCATGTCTATTACTGATTCCCTGCACTGTCTGGGGCTGCTGGGAGTTGTAGTGTCTCCACAGCTGGACAGGTGATGTCTATTACTGATCCCTGCACTGTCTGGGGCTGCTGGGAGTTGTAGTGTCTCCACAGCTGGACAGGTGATGTCTATTACTGATCCCTGCACTGTCTGGGGCTGCTGGGAGTTGTAGTGTCTCCACAGCTGGACAGGTGATGTCTATTACTGATCCCTGCACTGTCTGGGGCTGCTGGGAGTTGTAGTGTCTCCACAGCTTTACAGTTCATGTCTATTACTGATTCCCCCGCACTGTCTGGGGCTGCTGGGAGTTGTAGTGTCTCCACAGCTGGACAGGTGATGTCTATTACTGATCCCTGCACTGTCTGGGGCTGCTGGGAGTTGTAGTGTCTCCACAGCTTTACAGTTCATGTCTATTACTGATTCCCCCGCACTGTCTGGGGCTGCTGGGAGTTGTAGTGTCTCCACAGCTGGACAGGTGATGTCTATTACTGATCCCTGCACTGTCTGGGGCTGCTGGGAGTTGTAGTGTCTCCACAGCTTTACAGTTCATGTCTATTACTGATTCCCTGCACTGTCTGGGGCTGCTGGGAGTTGTAGTGTCTCCACGGCTGGACAGTTCATGTCTATTACTGATTCCCCGCACTGTCTGGGGCTGCTGGGAGTTGTGGTGTCTCCACGGCTGGACAGTTCATGTCTATTACTGATTCCCCGCACTGTCTGGGGCTGCTGGGAGTTGTGGTGTCTCCACGGCTGGACAGTTCATGTCTATTACTGATTCCCCGCACTGTCTGGGGCTGCTGGGAGTTGTGGTGTCTCCACGGCTGGACAGTTCATGTCTATTACTGATTCCCCGCACTGTCTGGGGCTGCTGGGAGTTGTGGTGTCTCCACGGCTGGACAGTTCATGTCTATTACTGATTCCCCGCACTGTCTGGGGCTGCTGGGAGTTGTGGTGTCTCCACGGCTGGACAGTTCATGTCTATTACTGATTCCCCGCACTGTCTGGGGCTGCTGGGAGTTGTGGTGTCTCCACGGCTGGACAGTTCATGTCTATTACTGATTCCCCGCACTGTCTGGGGCTGCTGGGAGTTGTGGTGTCTCCACGGCTGGACAGTTCATGTCTATTACTGATTCCCCGCACTGTCTGGGGCTGCTGGGAGTTGTGGTGTCTCCACGGCTGGACAGTTCATGTCTATTACTGATCCCCCGCACTGTCTGGGGCTGCTGGGAGTTGTAGTGCAGAGGTTCACTCTCTTATTGGACAATCCATGTCCCAGACCCTGTCCTTTTGGTGAGTGTTCTCTGGCAGCCATCCTGGGCTTTAGTGGCCACTACCACAGGACACCATAGGGGCAAGGAGTGGAGCTGTGCAGGTTTATATCACAGGCCTGCTGCTCTGATAACACAGTGAATGTGCTCTTCCTGCTGTTTTTCTTGGCTTTCTTAGGCCTCTTTCACACATCAGTTTTTCGCCGTCAGGCGCGATCCGGCTTTTTTTTGTAAAACCGGATCCGGCGAAATGCAATGCCGAATCCAGTTTTTCCCCATTGACTTGCATTAGCGCCGGATGGCATTGCGTTTCGTCCGTTTTTTGCCAGATCCGGCTACTTGTCTCATTCCGGCGTCTGGAAAAAACGGCTACTGTAACGTTTTTTTTCTCCGGCAAAAAAGCCGGAAGCGCCGGATCCGACGCTTCCGGCTTTTTGCCACAATGAAAGTCTATGGGCGCCGGATCCAGAAAAAGACGGATCCAGCCACCGGATCTGTTTTTTTAAGTCTGCGCATGCTCAGATCCAATTGGCCAGCCCCCAGGAAACAGATATAACCTGCTAGACGGATCCGGCAGAAAAACGGATCCGCTTCTACAGTTCTCCAAAATTTATGCCAGATCAGTTTTTTCTAAAAATAGCCGGATCCTGCCTGACGGCAAAAAACTGATGTGTGAAAGTATCCTTATCTGCAGCCTGGAATGTGTCTCCTATTTGTCCCCTGACCCAGAACTTCCCAGCTTCCTAGTAATACCGGTTCTGTGATTCTGGCCCTGACCTGCTGCGCTGTTGCCCCGTCTCACGCCCACTCTATGAAGCCTTGCGTCCTCTATCATTACATAATGGTGCAGACCTCAGGAAACAATAGCGGCGATTGTGCGGACGTATTGGCTGCCACCCAGCTTTCCAGTACACTAATAAATCCTGCAGAATAAATGTCGTGTGTGTTTTTTTTGTTTTTTTTTAACAATATCTATTCATGTCCATCTCTGAAGATGGGAGTAACCCTTATTATTGTCTGTTTTTCTTGATATTTTGTTTTTCCTGTATTTCCCCAGTACAGATAAAGGCAGATATCACTGAGTCGGCCTTCTAGACACAGCCGCCTGCAACGACTTATCGCTGTTTGCCCTCTGTACTTCTAGAAATGCCAAAAGAAATGGATGTGGACCAAGATCTCCGTTCCTGTGCCCGGGATCCACTATCAAAATGCCTCCAAGCCCGGAAAGAATTGGAAACTGCTATTCAGGCTCTCTTAAAGGCAGAGCAGCAAGTTAAAGACAATGGCAGAGAGGTACGGCCTGTGTGTGCTCGTGGGCCGATACGGGGCATTGCCCACCTGCTGCAGCCCCCCGCAGACATGTGAGTGCGTGTCTGCATTTGCATCTGTAGTGATGTGATATTCGTTGTGTATGATGACATCCGTATAGTATAGATGCTGGAAGAATCCAGAAGGATTGTAGATGTTTGCTGGTGATGGCTGATGTGGTTCTCTGCTTTGTGTAATGGAGAATGAACAGTAGTGAATGGTCCGCCGGAGAATCTCTGGGTCAGCGGCTTCTTACTCTGCAGGGTTTATCTATATGCCACATATTTATGGAATGGGGCTCTGTATGTTTTTTACACTTGTAAACTCCTTTGTAGCCCCGAGCTCATGGGTGTCATAGTACATATTGTACTGGCGCTCCTGTGCGCAGTCTGACCACTTGTCACACTTACTACAGTAACATTTAAAGAGAGAATGTCTGAATATGAGGATGTGTGTGTGTATATAATATAAAATGTGAATTGTTTTCGGTGGGCACTCTGGTTTTTGTGAATATACTAGTTATTTGGGAAGTTTGGCTTGGGGTGCCCCATTGGCAGCAGTTAGTAGATGTGTAGTGCTGTAAGTGCAAGGTACGAGGGCCTCTTGAGTCAGTTTATTATTCTGAGATGGTTGTTTTTCCCAGATTCCATTATACAGCCACCATAGTATTGCTCGTCATCACCGTGTTGTCTGACCTCATCAGCTTACTTTTTAAAGGGGTTGTCCATTACTAGGACAACACCTTCTTAAACTAAATGTTCAGCCCCGATAAAATAACAAATCCTATACTCTCCTCCAGTGCAGATGCCGTTCTGGGGCTGCGATGCGGTGGAATAACACGTGATGCCTAGTTGGCACTGTCCCGCTTTTGCACAGACTGAAGAGAGAGTCCGGGATCAGCTGTAGCTCTGAATTCCTCTTCATGTTCGGTTTGTCCAAAGGCGGGGAGATGCCATGTCATCGCATCCCCCAAGAGAGCGATTGCTGACACTGCGGGAACAGCGCTGGCACGGGAGGCGAGTATAAGCTTTATCATATTGGGGCCGAACATTTAGTTTAAGAAGGGGCAGTCCTAGTAGTGGACACCTTCCAGAATCTAGGAGCACAGCCTGATGGTTTCAGTCTGTTCTCGTGATTCCACAAACCTCCATATTTGCTTGTGCTGTAGACTCGGTACCTGCAGAGTACCATGTGCGGAGAATCTCTGGTGCAGCAGGCGGAGGGAAATATCTGCCGTCTGCTCATCTGTCACAGTGATACATGGACGGGTGATTGTGAGGTTCTATATACCCTATGGTGGCCCGCAAAGCTGTCACATGTATATGGCCCCAGTCACCTTTTCTACATTCCTGATTTTCCATTCCTATGATGGATCCATTAGTAAACCCCACTTGATTTCTTTTTGATGTCTGCAGGTGAAGGCCGAGATCCAGTCTTGTATCAGTCGCCACCTTGAATGTCTGCGCAGCCGTGAGATCTGGCTTCTGGAGCAGGCAGATCTAATACAGCAACTGAAAGAAGAGGCGCTGCAGCAGCAAAGTCAGCAGCTCTACTGGGTAAGTTGCCTGTGGAATTCTGCAGAATTTTGGACTAGTGGGGTCCCGGCATGTGGTTAAGTGCTGCTGCCCTCTGGTCATTTTTAAGTGCTACAGAATGTGGCATGATCTGTAATATATCTTAAAGGGGTTGGGGACCTTATTTCTTGTAACAAATGTGATAGGGACGTGATTTTGTGCTTTGTATATATTGTATTGTAGATTCTCCTCCTGTGGCGAGGCACGGGACCAGACCTGTCTCAAACTTAAAAAATTAATGTGAAAAAACTGGGTTTTAATTAAAGGGGTTGTCCGGGCTTTTCACATAATCTCATTACATATCTGGGCTGCAGAATTATGACAATAAGTAATTTACTTTCTGTCACTAGTTTGCACGGTTTTCTAGATATTCTAAACAGAACGTCCAAGAAGGGGGTGTGTTATGGCATTGAAATGAGAACTAGTCGTAACCTCCCACTCTACGCCAAACATGCCCTCTATAGCAAAAACCCCACCCTCCATAGCTACAGGCCCTCCCCGTCCACATGAAGAATCGTCCTGTATTCTGGGACAGGCTGCTCCCATCAGTATTTGTGTCATTAGAGACTCAGTGCTCACACATACACTGCACCAAATCTGCTGCTGTGTGAAGACATCAGTGACACAGAGCTGTTTCATTCACACAGCAGGGGCTTTGTCACAGAACAGATTACATCAGTGACTGCCATCCCCTGTGCAGATTAGAAGCTGCAGACCCCCATCACTGGCAATCACACAGTCTGTTCTCACTGCTGCCAGCAGCCTGGGACAATGAGGGAAGGAATTACTGATAATGAGCTATGTATTGTAATCATGAAGTGGCCCAGAATACAGGACGATTTTCCCTCGCTCACTACTCTCACTTTCCATAGATCACTGTTCAGTGTGTGTCTGGGGGAGGAGCAGCTCTCTGCTCTCTGCACTGAGGCTGTTGGAGGGGAAGAATTCCTTACTGTGTGATGGCTTCTTCATGTGGATGGGGAGGGTCTGTAGCTATGGAGGGTGGGGTTGTTGCTATAGAGGGCATGTTTGGAGTAGAGTAGGAGGTTACGACTAGTTCTCATTTCAATGCCATAACACACCCCCTTCTTGGACGTTCTGTTCAGAATATCTAGAAACCCGTAAAAACTAGTGACAGAAAGTAAATTACTTATTGTCATAATTCTGCAGCCCAGATATGTACTGAGATTATGTGAAAAGCCCGTACAACCCCTTTAATTAAAATGTGTGCATCCCATTGGCATTTCCCATTCTAATGTCTTTCTATGCTTGTAAGTTCTGTCTTGTAGGATTGTCTGCACTCTACCGCAGCTCTTGGGATGGCTGTGTTTCTCTGTTATGTCCTTATTGTCTGTACAGTGTAAAGTGCTGCACAGTATGTTAGCGCTATAGAAAAAAATGATTACCACCTGCGGTCCCGTGATCCTCGCCTCTGCAAAGGACACTGAGAGCAGTGGATGAGGACCTTGTCGGCCCATGACCACACAAGTATACAGGTCACCTTGAGGTCAAGGGGCGATCGTTTGAACATGTCATGTGCAGCCAAGTCCTGACAGTGTTAATATTACACGCTGTTAGATTCGTCAGGCTGCACTACTTGCTAAATCCCACCAAGACTGGGCGACCCCTTTAATCTACAGATACTGGGGATAGAACAGCTTGGCTTTGTCATGTTTTCTTTTTCCATTGTTGATTACATATTATATCTGTATTGTTTTACAGCTTTTGGGACAGTTCAATTGTCTGATTCACCAGCTAGAAACCCCTCACAGCAATGATCTGGCCAATCAAATCACTGTCTGCTTGGAGAGGTAGGTGTCCTGAGTCATTCCCGATGCTCCTGTCAGCCTTGGCTTTTTAGGTTTTCTGCTTTTACCAAAAATGTTCAGGTTTTAATGAATGAAAGATCTTTCCACCATTGGCACAGATTAGAGGTCCTACTCCTAACCATTGTCCGTATGTGAAATTGTGCCGTATATGCATCGGGTATAGTGGCACTACGTGTAGACTATATATGGGATGTTTATGCCTTGTGTATAGTGGCACCACGTGCACACTGTGTATATGGGATGTTTATTCCTCGTGTATAGTGGCACTACGTGCACACTGTATATATGGGATGTTTATTCCTCGTGTATAGTGGAGACTGTGTATATGGGATGTTTATGCCTGGTGTAAAGCGGCACTACATGCAGACTGTATATGGGATGTTTATGTCTCGTGTATAGTGGCACTACGTGCAGACTGTGTATATGGGATGTTTATGCCTTAGTGTATAGTGACACTACGTGGAGACTGTGTATATGGGATGTTTATGCCTGGTGTATAGCGGCACTACATGCAGACTGTATATGTGATGTTTATGCCTCGTGTATAGTGGCACTACGTGCAGACTGTGTATATGGGATGTTTATGCCTCGTGTATAGTGACATTACGTGGAGACTGTGTATATGGGATGTTTATGCCTGGTGTATAGCGGCACTACATGCAGACTGTGTATATGGGATGTTTATGCCTCGTGTATAGTGACACTACGTGGAGACTGTGTATATGTGATGTTTATGCCTGGTGTATAGCGGCACTACATGCAGACTGTATATGTGATGTTTATGCCTCGTGTATAGTGACATTACGTGCACACTGTGTATATGGGATGTTTATGCCTTGTGTATAGCGGCACTACGTGCAGACTGTATATGGGATGTTTATGCCTCGTGTATAGTGACACTACGTGCAGACTGTGTATATGGGATGTTTATGCCTCGTGTATAGTGACATTACGTGGAGACTGTGTATATGGGATGTTTATGCCTGGTGTATAGCGGCACTACATGCAGACTGTATATGGGATGTTTATGCCTGGTGTATAGCGGCACTACATGCAGACTGTGTATATGGGATGTTTATACCTTAGTGTATAGCGGCACTACGTGCAGATTGTGTATGAGATGTTTATGCCTCGTGTATAGTGGCACTTCATGCAGATACTGTATATGGGATGTTTATTCCTCGTGTATAGTGGCACTACGTGCACACTGTGTATATGGGATGTTTATTCCTCGTGTATAGTGGCACTACGTGCAGACTGTATATACGAGATGTTTATTCCTCGTGTATAGTGGCATTACGTGCAGACTATATATGGGATGTTTATGCCTTGTGTATAGTGGCACTAGGTGAATACTGTGTATATGGGATGTTTATGCCTCGTGTATAGCGGCACTACGTGCACACTGTGTATATGGGATGTTTATGCCTCGTGTATAGCGGCACTACGTGCACACTGTGTATATGGGATGTTTATGCCTCGTGTATAGCGGCACTACGTGCACACTGTGTATATGGGATGTTTATGCCTCGTGTATAGCGGCACTACGTGCAAACTATATGGGATGTTTGTTTTCTCTTCACGATCTTTCTCCAGACTGGGCAGTCTCTCCTTGAGACCCGAGGAATCTTCCACCATGCAGTTTGAGGCAGATGTATCTTCGCTGAGAAAAGCGATCACGTCATTTGGATCGGTCATTAGTGCGGTAAGTGGATGTTGTATCCTCCATATAATTAGCCAGGATTATGCTGGTGCTTCTATAGTCCTGAGGAAATGATGGCCAGTTCTGAAAATGAGAGTAACTTGACATTTTACTAATTTTCCTTTTTTTTTTTTTTTTTTTTTTTTTTTTTTTTGTAGCACTGTGAAGAAATGGCCGAAAATGTCAGCGCTGCGTCGTGCAGCTTTGTCTCCCAGAACCCCTGGCTTCTCAACCACTGCTATGTCGCTGACATCGAACAGGTACTCTCAGTTCATATTTCTCCTCTGTAAGGAGGGTGTGAGATGACATGCCCTAGAGACTGCAGGATCCCCTACTGGACAGCCCCTATTAATGGGCCCCGTACTCTGCTCTGAGGGATCCATATCGGGTGGGTAGTCACATGATGGTTGCAGCCAATCAACTTTAGTTAGAGCACACAACTGTGGACAGTGGACCAACCCATTTAAAGAACGTATCTAATTGTCATGCAGGTAAGCCATTTAAAGGGAATATATCACCAGGCTTTTCCTGATGCAGAGACCCCAAGTCCATCAATGTGCAAAAATAACTAAATGTGTCACTTACTGGGCTGCTTTCTGCAGTTTTAATAAAAAATGTTTTCTTTGCTGCTATATTAGTGTTCTGAATGCTGAGCTATGTATAACTCCGCCCCCACCAGTGATTATCAGCTTTCTGCCTATGCACAGTGGGGGCAGGGCTATACAGAGCAGGGGGACTATGTTGCACAAGCCAACTAGTCATCTGCTCCTAATAGTGATTTTATCAAAACTGCAGCAAGTAACACATCACTGGAAGAATCAGTCTCTCTCCCTACATTATTCTGCTTTCAGATTAGGTGGCAAAAACATGATGAGATTCCATTAAACAACCATAGAAAGCTCTAAAAAATGTAAAAACCTTTTAATCCAGATGTAAGAAGATTTTGGAAAGTCCCACTGTGTACATTACATCCAGGCATTTCTGGATTGGCTGGCTGAGTCTTATGTTGGTGAATAACCAGGTGTCGGTGAGCCGCGGCAGTGAACCTTCCATTTTATTTTCGCAGAAGCCTCTCTCTGTGCTCGTGAACACTCCTCTTTCAGACTGGCTCCTGGAAGGCCAAGCGAGTACTGTCCGCCAGTGTCCTGCCCTGCAAATCCTCCGCTCTTCTCAGCAAGACTGGCTGTTAAAGAGCCATCTCTCCGAGCCCATCTCTGTATGTTGTTGTGATCACTTGCATGAGGCAGTCGGACCATATAGTCATGCTGTGTTCACTAACGATTGCTATACCTATGTGTTTGTTTTATAGACCTTGGATACCCTTAATCTTCCCACATTTAATATGGAGCAAATCTGGGGGAAGTTGGGGGAATTGCATAACTGGCTGCTACAATCGCAGAGCAAGGACGATGCTCCCGAGAAGACTGATGTCCGCTCCCGGGACAGCTCTATTTCAAGCTCCTCTTCCTCCTTTGAAAAGGTAGAAGACCTTGATTTTGAGCTTCCCAATGATGAAGAGATGGATCTGTCAGACTGGCTAATTTCCCCAGCACACACTCAGCAGTCTGACATTGTGGACAAGTGGAGGTTTGTATTCCAGCCATTTGTGGAGGACTACAGCATCACTGATTGGCTTCATAGAGTCGAGTCCTGCGGTAATCGCTGCGGTGGGAAAGCTGCCGCTCTGGAAATAGAAAATCTAGGGAACCTCAAGTGCCTCAACGAACAGCATGGAGGAAAGAAGACATCAGATGCTGGAAATGAGACATGGCTCCTGCAGCAGTGTCAGCCCCACTTTAGGATGGAAGACATCTGTAAAGCTAATGAGCCCTGCGCTGCCTTCTCAGAATGTGTCTGTGATGAAAGCTGTGAGAAAGAGGCTCTTCGGAAGTGGCTCCTGAAGAAAGAAGGAAAGGATAAGAATGGCATCCCTTTACATCGGGAGCACAAGTCTAATATCCGAGAATGTGAAAAGGCAAAGCCTTCTAATAACATGTGGCTACATCCCTCCAGAGCAGATTCTGAAGATCAAAGCTGTCCCAAGAAGGCAGAAGACTGTGAATCCTTCCTTAGGCATTTTAAATCTTTGCTTGAAACTCCATTAGACACCTGGGTTGTCAAGTCCGCACTGACAGAGGGAAAGATTGAGCATGAAACAACTGGCAGTAAATGTCCGACTTTATCTCCATTCCATATGCCTTCAGAGTCTGTCAGCTGGGTGTTGTCCTCCAAGAGTGCTGATAACAAGGAAGAGGCAGCAGATCCTGCACTGGAGGATAAGTGGCTTCTGCGTAAAAAAGCACAAGTAAGAAACTTGATAAGACTCCTTCTTCTTCTCTGCAGACTAGTCTATTCAGCAAAATGGAGATGAGTGAAATGTCACACTTGTCTTCTGTAGTCAGTAGGATCTACACCTCACACTCCTCCTCTCCTTCATAAAGTCTGTGTACGGTAGTCAGATTCTTCATAGTAATGAGAACTTTTATTATAGCTGCCGGCTGCCTTCGGGCTTCCCGCCGGCTGCCTTCGGGAACACTTTGTGGATTCTTCATAGAAATCGAACAACTAAGAGGTTTTCTTGTTTAAGAAAATGCCTCTCCTTGGTGCAGTTTGTCCTAACACAAACCTGGCTTTGCTCACCCTCCTAGGGTTTAGCGCTGAGTATTCATCACTGCGCCCACTGTAATGTGCAGCGCTGACGACACATGAAAACCACTGCAACCAGTCTGTGAGCTTAGCGGTTTTGTGCCTACTTAGGCAAAGTCACTGAGCTCCATTAGTGTCAGTACTGCTATCAACGTGATGGCAGCACTGCAGACAATAACAGTGGATGCCATGGTGGAGACTCCCCACTGGACCCAGGGACACTTATCAAAGCACAGTTTGTATATTAAATAAATCTGCACCAGTAGACAAGGGTTTTCTAAAATCGTAAAACCACTTTTTTGGGGGGATTGTCTGAAAATTTTCCAAATTACTTACAGGAATGAATGCTATATAAAGGTGTAAGCAAAATGGTTACTCTGCAGGTCTTCTCTGTTCTTGGGTTTTTTTTTTTTTTTCCCCTGCAACTTGTTTAAATTGTAAAACTCTTAGGCCCCTTTAAAAAGGAACCTGTTGCCTTGGATAACGCTATTTACCTGCAGATTTAGGGTTAATCTGGAGGTAGCCTAAGAATGCTGCCCGGCCTCCTTACTGAAAACACTGCTACCGGGAGAAAAAATGAACTTATTTCCTCTTGGGAGCCACCAGCTTTTGGTCATGGAGGGACAGAATAGCTACAGTCACTGCCAGAGTGTGATACGAGCGGTGACTGCAGCCCCTCTGCTCAGCCCCATAACTGAAAGCTGGCGGCTCTCGGGAGGAAAGAAGTTCATTTTCTCCCAGTAACTGCACTTGTGTGGTGGCTGGGCAGCATCGCAGTACTACATACCTGAAGATTGACACCTTTTCTGCAAGTAAATGAAATTTACTGAGGTTACAGGCTCCCTTTGAAGCAAGTAGACTTGCTCTGCTGATTTGCATTTTCCAAAGTGAATTTTAGTTAAAAAAAAAAATATATATATATATATATATATATAATATATATTTTTTTTTTTTAACTAAAATTCACTTTGGAAAATGCAAATCAGCAGAGCAAGTCTACTTCTGCCATTCAGACATTGGGGTTGTAAATGCAGTTACCGATGAGAATGATTGTTATACTGCAAGACAGACACCTGAACAATAAAAGCAATGTATGAACTGGGTCAAAAGTAGAAGTGAAAGGCTGGGACCGCTCCTCACCCTTTGCTCTATCAAATTGTTTCAGTTGTTTGTTTTATGGAGGGTTAGCGATTACAGTCAGCGTTGCCTAGAATGTCATGGTGTAGTCCCAGCCTAGATATTACACAAAGCACAGTGTGACATTTTTAAAAGAACCTGTCATCTGAGTCGTACTGACATGAATCGGAGCCAGGTGGTGTGATGGCTGCATGTTTATCATCTTTGGATCTCCTCACTCTTCAGTGTTTGAGTAAAATCTCCCCGTTCTGCCCAGGCCGCGGTGCCAGGTTCCACAATGTAAACCCGTACTACAGCGGGCGTTGCTTTCAGTGTTGCTCTGTAAATTTCATGTGGTCGGTGATACTATGTCTCCTTCTCATGCAGGAATATTATGGCCTTCCCAGTGTTTGTGACATTTTTGCCTGTATGAAACTTGCAGCTGACAAAGACCAGTGGCTGCACCGCACCCCTCTACAGGTAACCTCGTGGTTAGGGTGGGGCAATAAGCAAATTCTGTCCTGTGTTTACCATGCCTGGAGTTTTACAACATGAACATGGCTTAGGCTATGTGCACACGTTGCGGATTCCGCTGCGGGTTTTTCCGCGCGGAAACGCAGGTAAAGTGACCTGTGGTTTTCCTGCGGTTTGGTCTGTGGTTTCACACCTCTACTATGGTAAAGGTATGAAACCGCTGTGGAATCCGCACAAACAATTGACATGCTGCGGTTTGTAAACCGCGGAAAAATCCGCACCGTCAGCACAGCGTTTTTGAAACTCCATAGGGTTTCATTGTACTGTACATGGTCAGCGGAACTGCTGCATTTCCGCAGAGCCAAAACCACCGCGGAAACGCAGCAGAGTCTGCAACGTGTGCACATAGCCTTAGACTGGCGGCTTTGACTTTTAAAAACCAAAAAAACAAACTAGACTTCTAAGGTTGTTTGTTCACTAATAGTTAAAATTGAAAAGTTCTTGTAATAAATCTCCACTCTCAAGATGAGAAGAGCCCTTTGGGTGTTTTCTCTTACACGGAGCTGAGAAAGCTACCCCTGCGCACACCACAGCGGACATTGCAGGACTGGTGACTATACTAATCTGATGGTGATATTTCTGTCACCGTTAGTAAACAGCAACACGCACTTTGATAAGTGACACCTCCCTGACTTCTGTGTCTCAGCCTCTGTCTCCTGCTGTCTTCAGATTACATAGCGAAAACCTGCTGACCGATTCCCTTTAGCTTAACTACATAATTATGTGAATTGTTGACTTTCCTTGACCATTGCCTGATTTTTTTTTTTTTTCTTTTTTGCAGATGTGAAGTGCCTAGTGACTGCTGAACCATTGTAGAAACTTGACACCAATGATGCGCACAGAGATCGTCATAATTGTTCTGCCTCTTATTTTCCTTTTGTCATCACAATTGTTCCATTATCGATCATTAGCTAGTACTGAAATGTGACTTTACATGATTCCTAATCATTTGGATTTTGCATAAATGCACAAGGAGAGTGTAGCAAGGCCATTGTGCGAAACCATATGTGATCACCGATCATTACCTGTCTAATCAGTGGTGCTCCAATATCTCTAGCCTCATGGCCTCTGGATCCATTGGTCGTAATCTTCCCCATTACTGCCATGAAGAGTAGACATTGTCCTCCATTGGCGGCGGCATTACCCTCAGTTACCATGCAGACTCGGCATAGTCATACTTGCCTCGAGCTCAGCTGGGACACTATCCCATTTCTGCATACTGCATGGTTTTTACAGTTTGAGCCTAAATGGAAATATCTTGGCGCTCTGCACTCATTTGGATGAAGTCACTGAAGCTACGTGCTTAATTTTTAATGTGTTTTTTTTTTTTTTTTAATTTTTTTCTTTTGTTTTAAAGGGAATCTGTTACTAGGATTTTGCTGAGATTAGCATGATATAGGGACAGAACATGATTCCAGCGATGTATCGATTGCTGTAGTTTTGATAAGTGATTTTTATCTGCTGCAGATCTAGCATTTCTCTGAATGCAGTTTTCTGAATAACCCCACCCACACCACTAATTGGCAGTTTTCTGTATACACCGTGCATAGGCAGAAAGCTACCAATCAGTGGTGGTGTGGCTAGACTACCTGGCCGCAGGCTTACTAGTCATATAGTCCTAATCTGCTGATAAAACAAAAATTTTATCTAAACTACAGAATGAAGCCCTGCAAGTGACGTATTGCTGGAATCGGGGTCTCAGGTTAGGGGGGCAAAAAGCTGGTGTCAGATTCCATTGAAATTGGGTTACTTTAAGCCACACTTCTTTTACATGCAAAAGACGATTGGGAAAGATGCTGTCGTGAAATCTCATATTGACGTTCATTTTGCACAGAATGATGGGACAGAGGCAATTTCTCTTAGAGATATATATATGAAAGGTTGTGTTGACATTGCGTTCAAAAAGTGTCCATTTACAGAGGAATCTATATATTTTTTGAATATGCTAAACTAGTTGTGGAATTTTTTTTTAAAATATTTTAACCCTCTTACCTTTAGTTGGAGCCTGCAGCATTGATGTTTCCATCAGTAAGAAAATATAAAGTACTTCATTGCCAATTGGCAGCTTGGGCTTTGCCGCTGGTGGTTACGTACTTGTAGTTCATCAGATGACGTGCCCTGCTATCGGCGTAACTCTTATTATAAGGAATGTTAAGGTGCCATGATCTTACTGAAAGCTAACACTTCACTATAAATGACTAACTCGACCATCTTGGTCACAAAAGTGTCAAACATGAAATTTTACTTTTACCATTTAAAGTACCATTAAATAGTTACAGCAATACAGACTATTAGTGATTTATTTGCAGTGTGTCTTGAAAAGAGATGGGCGGGGGTGTTAAGAACTTCTGTTAGGCTGTGTTTGCACATTGCAGTCACACTGCATATGAAAACCTCAGCAGCCCTGAGGTTATTCCACGGTTTCTCGTCATGATTAAGTGATTCTACAAGGAAACAGCAGAAAGCGCAGCAGTAGCACAGGGCTGCTGTGGTGCTTGGATGCAGCGTGACCCCAGCGTGTAAACCTATGCTTAGTAATATATTGATAAATGAGATTAGGCACCAATTGTAGAAGCTGTAATGTGAGACTATTGTCTTATACCTCCTTATTGGATTCTTCTGGGTGGTGCGTCCACATAGGGTGTATAAAGCATGGCAGCGCTCACCCGATCCTTGCTGATGTTGCTTTATTCCATTGTTAGGATAACAATAAACTGGTGTGCAGGTGCCAGGGGATTTTACAGGTGAAACAAGACCTGACGGACTACGGCCGGTTTACGCAGCCTTTGCGCTTCTACGGGTCCGTAATAATTATTACAATTACAGCAGATTACAACAGACCCATGTCCTTCGCTCATTTAACCACTTTTAATCAGGCTGAAAGGGGTTGTCCACTTCTCGGACAACCCCTTCTTATACTAAATGTTCGGCCCAGATTAAAATAATAAAGCTTATACTCACGTCTCATGCCAGCGCCGTTCCCGCAGTGTCTGCACTTGCTCTCCCCAGAACTGTGATGCAATATTGTGACACCAGCACCAAATAAGCTTGGCGCCATAGTCTCCTCCTTCAGACAAACTCAACATGAAAAGGAAAGCCAGGGATCAGCTGATCAGTGATGCCAGCACTGATTGGGTTCTGGACATCACATGTCATTCTACCGCGTCAAAGGACCGAGACTGCGATTGCTGACACCATGGGAGCCATGGAAGGGAAGTATAGGTGTTATTATTTTATCGGGGCTAAACATTTAGTTTAAGAAGTGGCTGTCCTAGTAGTGGACAATCCTTTTAATAGTGTGCTTATGTATCCTGAAACTATACAAATCTACACCTGTGTATCAGACCTAATGCACAATCTATAATAATAAATGCCCTAACCAGCTTCTGGTTGTAACAACTTCCGTCCAGTTGTAACCGGTGACGTCACCACGCACATATTAATTCTCAACACACCACACCGCCTCAACACACACTCCTCTCACCTTTCACCTCCACTCATGTCCACTCACTCTTTCACTCCACATACGTTCCTTTCTCTCACTCCGTTTCTCATACACTGTCATCGTCGCTGCCCCGACATCTTCCTCCGCCGCCGCGATCCAGGATCCAGACGTTCTCCAGGCCGCCGACATGTTCTTGCGGGACGCCATCTTGGATGTCGTGAAATCCCGCGAGATTCAAGATGGCGTCGCCGCAACAATATGTCGCTGGCGTGGACGACATCGGGATCCAAAAAGATGGCGTCGGCGAAATCTCGCGAGATTACGCCGACGCCATTTTGGATCCCGATGTCGCCCATGCCAGCGACATGTTGTTGCGGCGACACCATCTTGAATATCGCGGGACTTCACGACATCCAAGATGGCGTCCCGCAAGAATATGTCGCTGGCGTGGGCGACATCGGGATCCAAAATGGCGTCGGCGTAATCTCGCGAGATTTCGCAGACGCCATCTTTTTGGATCCCGATGTCGTCCACGCCAGTGACATGTTGTTGCGGCGACGCTATCTTGAATATCGCGGGATTTCACGAAATCCAAGATGGCGTCCCGCAAGAACATGGCGGCTTGGAGAACGTCTGGATCGCGGCGGCGGAGGAAGATGTCGGGGCAGCGACGATGACGGTGTGAGTATGAGAAACGGAGTGAGAGAAAGGAACGTATGTGGAGTGAAAGAGTGAGTGGAGGTGAAAGGTGAGAGGAGTGTGTGTTGAGGCGGTGTGGTGTGTTGAGGGTTAACATGGCAAGAGGTGTTAACGTCGTCCGCCGACACCATCTTGCATTCGTGAAATTGCGTCATTTACCTCACGCCGACTTGCTGTGCGGACGCTTGGCATTGCCTGTACCACCATAACTACTGCTGCCTTGGTCCTATGCCTGTTTACTGCCGGTGTCTAATTACTGGACCAATTTGCCTATACCGCCATAACTACTGCTGCTTTGCTCCTCTGCCGGTGTCTAATTACAGGGCTAATTTGCCTCTACCGCCATAACTACTGCTGCCTTGCTCCTCTGCCGGTGTCTAATTACAGGACCAATTTGCCTATACCGCCATAACTACTGCTGCTTTGCTCCTCTGCCGGTGTCTAATTACAGGACCAATTTGCCTCTACCGCCATAACTACTGCTGCCTTGCTCCTCTGCCGGTGTCTAATTACAGGGCCCATTTGTCTCTACCGCCATAACTACTGCTGCCTTGCTCCTCTGCCGGTGTCTAATTACAGGACCAATTTGCCTATACCGCCATAACTACTGCTGCTTTGCTCCTCTGCCGGTGTCTAATTACAGGGCCCATTTGTCTCTACCGCCATAACTACTGCTGCCTTGCTCCTCTGCCGGTGTCTAATTACAGGACCAATTTGCCTCTACCGCCATAACTACTGCTGCCTTGCTCCTCTGCCGGTGTCTAATTACAGGACCAATTTGCCTCTACCGCCATAACTACTGCTGCCTTGCTCCTCTGCCGGTGTCTAATTACAGGGCCCATTTGTCTCTACCGCCATAACTACTGCTGCCTTGCTCCTCTGCCGGTGTCTAATTACAGGACCAATTTGCCTCTACCGCCATAACTACTGCTGCCTTGCTCCTCTGCTGGTGTCTAATTACAGGGCCCATTTGTCTCTACCGCCATAACTACTGCTGCCTTGCTCCTCTGCCGGTGTCTAATTACAGGGCCCATTTGTCTCTACCGCCATAACTACTGCTGCCTTGCTCCTCTGCCGGTGTCTAATTACAGGATCAATTTGCCTCTACCGCCATAGCTACTGCATTGCTCCTCTGCTGGTGTCTAATTACTGGACCAATTTGCCTATACCGCCATAACTACTGCTGCTTTGCTCCTCTGCCGGTGTCTAATTACAGGGCTAATTTGCCTCTACCGCCATAACTACTGCTGCCTTGCTCCTCTGCCGGTGTCTAATTACAGGACCAATTTGCCTATGCCGCCATAACTACTGCTGCCTTGCTCCTCTGCCGGTGTCTAATTACAGGGCTAATTTGCCTCTACCGCCATAACTACTGCTGCCTTGCACCTCTGCCGGTGTCTAATTACAGGACCAATTTGCCTCTACCGCCATAACTACTGCTGCCTTGCTCCTCTGCCGGTGTCTAATTACAGGGCCCATTTGTCTCTACCGCCATAACTACTGCTGCCTTGCTCCTCTGCCGGTGTCTAATTACAGGGCCCATTTGTCTCTACCGCCATAACTACTGCTGCCTTGCTCCTCTGCCGGTGTCTAATTACAGGGCCCATTTGTCTCTACCGCCATAACTACTGCTGCCTTGCTCCTCTGCCGGTGTCTAATTACAGGATCAATTTGCCTCTACCGCCATAACTACTGCATTGCTCCTCTGCTGGTGTCTAATTACAGGGCCAATTTGCCAATACCGCCATAACTACTGCTGCCTTGCTCCTCTGCCGGTGTCTAATTACAGGGCCAATTTGCCTCTACCGCCATAAGTACTGCTGCCTTGCTCCTCTGACTGTTCACTGCCTGTGTCTAATTACAGGGCCAATTTGCCTCTACCGCCATAACTACTGCTGCCTTGCTCCTCTGCCGGTGTCTAATTACAGGGCCAATTTGCCTCTACCGCCATAACTACTGCTGCCTTGCTCCTCTGCCGGTGTCTAATTACAGGGCCAATTTGCCTCTACCGCCATAACTACTGCTGCCTTGCTCCTCTGCCGGTGTCCAACTACAGGGCCAATTTGCCACTACTACTTCATAACTACTGCTGGGCAATTACAGAGTCAATTAGTATCTGTTTACTCTACAATACTCCAGGACGCCTTCTTCACTGCCAGATAACTGCCAAATAGACTCCTTTACCTGTGCCAACATGAGTCATAACAAAAAGTATGCCAATGCCAGTGAAAGGAAAGCAGCTTTAGCACTACGACAAAAACAACGCCGTGCTAATGAGACTCCTGAGGAAAAACACCATCGCCTTGAGAAGACTAAGGCTTATAAACGCCGTCGCCTCACACACGAATCCCCTAACTCTAAATCTATAAGATTGGCTGAAGAAGCCTCTGCACGCCGTCACCGCCGACAACAGACGGCCTCTTCCTCATCATTATTATTAGACTCACAACAGGATGCTTCCACATCAGCATGTGGAACAATTTACTGCTACACTTCATCCCATATGCCGTTCACTGACATAACTAATCAGCAATCTGTTTCTGCCCTATCAATACCACCATTCAATACCGATGCACAGTATGCCAATGCCAGTGAAAGGAAAGCAGCTTTAGCACTACGACAAAAACAACGCCGTGCTAACGAGACTCCTGAGGAAAAACAGCATCGACTTGACAAGATTAAGGCTTATAAACGCCGTCGTCTCACACACGAATCCCCTAACTCTAAATCTATTACATTGGCTGAAGAAGCCTCTACACGCCATCACCGCCAACAACAGACGGCTTCTTCCTCATCATCTATAATAATAAATGCCCTAACCAGCTTCCGGTTGTAACAACTTCCGTCCAGTTGTAACCGGTGACGTCACCACACACACACACGCACGTTAACCCTCAACACACCACACCGCCTCAACACACACTCCTCTCACCTTTCACCTCCACTCACGTCCACTCACTCTTTCACTCCACATACGTTCCTTTCTCTCACTCCGTTTCTCATACACCGTCATCGTCGCTGCCCCGACATCTTCCTCCGCCGCCGCGATCCTGGATCCAGACGTTCTCCAGGCCGCCGACATGTTCTTGCGGCGACGCCATCTTGGATTTCGTGAAATCCCGCGAGATTCAAGATGGCGTCGCCGCAAGAACATGTCGCTGGCGTGGACGACTCGGGATCCAAAAAGATGGCGTCGGCGAAATCTCGCGAGATTTCGCCGACGCCATTTTGAATCCCGATGTCATCCACGCCGGCGACATGTTCTTGCGGCGACGCCATTTTGGATCGGCGAAATCCCGCGAAAGTCAAGATGGCGTCGCCGCAAGAACATGTCGCCGGCGAGGACGACGTCGGGATCCAAAATGGCGTCGGCGAAAACTCGCGAGATTTCGCCGACGCCATTTTGGATCCCGACGTCGTCCACACCGGCGACATGTTCTTCCGGCGACGCTATCTTGACTATCGCGGGATTTCACGATACTCAAGATGGCGTCGTCGCAAGAACATGTCGCCGGCGTGGACAACGTCTGGATCCAGGATGGCGCCGGCGGAAGAAGATGTCAGGGATCGTGGAGCAGCGGCGATGACGGAGTGAGTATGAGAGACGGAGTGAGAGAAGTGGTCGTATGTGGAGTGAAAGAGTGAGTGGAGATGGTGAAAGGTGAGAGGAGTGTGTGTTGAGGAGTGTGTGTGTTGAGGGTTAACATGGCAAGAGGTGTGATGCTATCGCATCCTCCCGATGCGATAGCATCGGGCCATAATCTAGTGTTATAATAACAGCTACATGAACAGTATAAGCTGCCATTGTTCTCGGCAGCACAGGTCCGCTTTACACAGGATGACGTGGTAAAGCCAGATTTATTTTTTTTTCTGAAATGTTCCAGTGCTAATATACTTTAAAGATCCATCCAGGGCCTCTAGCCAGATATGAAAGGACTATGTATGCAGGTGATGCTGTCGTGCTAGTAGGGATGAAAGAAAGAGGGTTAGATTTCACAATGTTCGTGGATTAAGGGACTTTACCCACCAAAATCTTTCACCAATACGTAGATTCAAGTAGTTTCATACCCATTACCAGCTGACATCTTCCAGCATGGCTGCTAAATATCCCCACGGGTCAATTGACCCGCATATGAAGAAGCTGCACGAAAGTAACTGATTCCATTCAGGATGCCCAATTCTTAAAAGAACAGTTCATCAGTGAAGGGTATGAGTCCAATGAATTAGAAGCCTCTTTAGAGGAGATGCAAGATATCTCAATGACCAATCCTTGGTAGCATCGTATCAAAATCTCCAAGCTTACAGGAACCGATCAAGAAAATCCCTATCATTACACTACAGACGGGCACCTACGTTGGGTTATAAGATCACACCTACTTGTAAGGGGGTCATATACATCATAGCATGTCCATGTAAAAAAAAAAAAAAGTTATTTAGCCCGAACCAGGAGAATGTTACACAAACTGGTAAAGGAACATCTAAACAACAAGAAAGGTTTCAAAGGATGCCAGCGCTCACAGCACTTTAAGGAGATCCACAATCATATAAAGGTCTCAAATTTGATGGTATCCATACAGTCCCCAAACCATGGAGGGGACTGGACTATATGAGTCAGATGTCAAGGGTAGAAAATAGGTGGACTTTTTTCACTAAACCACTTGGCACCAAAGGGCCTAAATCATGATATACAGCTATGCGCCTTTTAAAATCCAGTCTGGAAGAAGCAGACAGCTATAAAATCCTCAGACGGCCTACAGAAGAAGTAATCCTGAAAAGATGCGAATGTATGTAGCTCCTCACTCTCCTGCGATACATCCCAACATGAGCCAAGTTCCAGAACAGTTCTATGGATACATCATTCAACAACAAAGTCTAAACATCTCCTTTCCTGCCATTTTATTTAATTCTAGTCCACATTAATGCTGAGCATTCAATATTTAAATAAGACAACATGATTTTACCCAAGAAGCATTGGTTGTGGCCATGGCCAAGTTGGACTTCAGATTTTTTTTACGTGGTCCGTGTGATTAATATTTTAAAAGATTCAAAATAGGTTTTAACATTTTTGGATGTCTAGTGCTATTTTAACACATTTCTATTACTATTCACGACGTATTTTTTCCTGATAGTAAAAAGTATTAAAACATAGTGAAATAATTATATATATAAAAAACTTTAATTGTTTTTCCTCTTTCTTTCTCTTGCCATCATTTTTATGTAAAACACGAAAAGTCCATGTAATTAAATTTACTCTGCTCAATGTGAGTTGCATCTGCGGTCTTCCTGTCTGGCTGCCTTCTCTGTCTGATTGAGGATTCTCGCTGGGGTGAGAAGGGATGGAGGTATAAACTATAAAATACCTGTGTAACACACCCTCACTAAGGGGAGCTGAGTTTCCCAAAAATTGTTGGTTTACTGTTCTCCACAGGACGCCATACCTAGTCTCCTAGCCTCCCCAGCTACCGGCCACTTGGTTTCCAGGAATGCTACCGGCCTGTGCGCCCCTGGCTCTACACTGCTGCTGCCTTGGGCCGAGGACAAAACATAAGCTGCACATGCAGCAGAAGAGTCACACTACATCCCGACTGGGAACCTGCAATTAAATAGGAACCAATTCTATTAGGCAATTCTCTTTGTTAGGCAATCCTTGCAAGTGTCCCAGCTGTCGAAGAGCCACAGCAACTTGGGCATAATTTTCGAGCACGCTGAAGATACTCAATTAGGACACAAGTGTGCTCGCTCATCACTACTGGCAACCTCTTACCAGCTATTACACAGGACTGTGTTTTGTCTCCAGCTCTTAGACTATCTTCCTCACATTTCTCCTACAGATGAGAGTAGTCCAGCTTTTCCCCCCCAGTGGTGGTGAAGGATATTGGCACGTCTCTGCGTAATAAGAGACCTGTCAGTTTCCCTTAGCAGTGCTGGGAAGAGCCGACCGGGGGGGTGGTGATGGACTAGTCTGGTGTTTGGCTATGGTCCCCGGTTGGATCTTCACAGTATATTTTCTCTAAAACTCCAGCGTGTTTCGGTGAAAAATATCTGTCTGCAGTTCATGCTGCCCACGGACTTTGGCTCCATAGATGAGATGGCAGGTGAGGTGTTTTGCTTGTTTATCGGGTAATCAGGAGCATGTTTATTCCAATTCCAAGATAATTGAGAAATTAGCTTTCTTAGGAATGCTCGATCACTATAAAATACACCCCTTTAGAGAATAAGGATCCATTTACACTGCAAAATTGAGAATGAGCTTTCCAGTTAATGTTCATTCAGGGTAATTTTGCAGCCAATGAACAAGTAAAAACTGTCGCTCATCGGGAGAAATGATCTCTCGCTCTGAACAAAAGATCATCGTTCTCAGCAGCACATTGTGCTGTAAAAACAGGACTCAGTGCCAAATACAATGGCGGCCTATGTGTGCTGATTGCTACATGAGCCTGTTTGTATGAGCAGACCGCTATTCAAGCACTGATTAGTACACATCAGTGGTTATTTAATGTCACAAAGTCGGGTAGTGTAATTCCAAGATTATTTTGCACATGGTAACGACATAATTTGCATAAAGTATTGAATGGGTTATCGTGATTGGTCACCTTTGCACAGGATGGGTGATAAATGCGTGATCATGGGCCATAGATCTCTAGTACGAGACCACCTGTTTTTCACTGCTGATCACAGAGAGTAGTCTGGAGCAATGGTTATACAGTACGTTCACAGTGCTGCTTCGTCCAGCATGCCAAAGATGGCGGGTCCAACTACTACTTTATCAGGTTCCAGCCAGCTGAGAGTCCCAATGATAGGAGGATGAGGACGATTGTTTTTAGTGGGAGGTAGTTATTATTATTTTCTAGTTAGCAGAAATGTTACATAAGAGTGAAATGAGAACTTGAAGGATATTTGCTGGTTGCCTAATCAACTTCGTTCCTCATTGTGGTTTCTTGTCAACCACACGAGACCTTCCGTTGGCCTTACCCACTTTGGTTTGGGATTAATAAATAATTTGCTTAACTTTATTCAGCTACAATCAAACTATCACAGTTGTGGATGAGGATCACATTGAAAGAAAACATAGCTGCCATCTTCCCTTTAATTTTATGAAATATTACTATAAAGAACGATGATCACAGTTTGAGGTGTCCTGATCTCCAAGGCCTCATTCAGATTTCCATCTATCATGTAGACATAACACGTTTTTCTTTGCTAGAACATGAACCCATTCCAGCTTTTGATGACCATTTTCTTTTTGCGGACCAGACGCCTTTTCTCGTATTACCCCGCATGCTGCTCGGTTTAGGTTGCATATATCTTTGAGGCAACATTAGATTCAGCCAAAGGTTTACATCCATTGTAGAGATGAATGCATGGACAGATTTTGTCTAAATAATCATATTTGAGCCAAACCCACCAAAATTGTGGTAAGCTTCTAAAATTATATCTAGGTGTCGAAAAGTCCACTACATTTCTCAGGGGATTTTTCCCCTAATACAGCAGTATAGATACAAAATACTTGGACCCAATTATTAAGTGATTTAGGAACACTAAGCCTCTTTTCTTCCTCACCTTTACCATCCTTGTGGACTCTAATAATATTCTCCTTTTATGAAGGCAATATTGAAAATCCACAAACATATTGCGTTAAATGCGCTTTAACAGTGGAAGCAGGTGGAAGCCGAAAGGTGATAGGGATGAGCGAATAGCTATAGCGCTTACCGAATAGCTGTATCGGAAACCTGGAGCGCTCCCAATGATCAGCTGATCGACTCCACAGCTGCATGAGTGGCGGCTGTGTCACAGTCACAACACATGCATGGAGAGCCTGTGTGTTGTGATTGTCACACAGCCACGGCACATGCAGCTGTGGTGCCGATCAGCTGATTATCAAGAGCGCTCCAGGTATACGGGTTCCCGATGGACCTATTTGGATAAGCCAGGGGTGGGGAACCTTTTTTATGCCAAGGGTCATTTGTAGTTTTATAATAGCGTTCGGGGGCCATATAAAATTATTAACTTAATCATTAGCCAGCTATGTTTATTCAAACACTTAAATAACTCCCTCCTAATGTGAAGACTGGAATTACTACTCTTCGGTGAGGTGCGATGTTGGGAGGTTTTCTAAGTTTGCATCAGTCATTCTTGAGGGAAGTCGACACTTTGCGATGGAAAGTTTTGAAAACAACTGCTCACAGCAAGAAGTTGTTCCAAACACAGATACATATTACAATGCATGTCACCGCACAGTGGGAAAATCATTGTTCACGTAACGTTTATAAAACTCAAGCAATTCTCTCCCTTCCCTATCCCAAACCCTTTCCATCCCCTTTTCCCTATTTATCAATGCAAATTATTACACAAACAAAGAGCATGTTTTGTAAAATCTGTTAAAATGCCTAATAAAAATATTTGAAAATAAAGCTCAAGCAATGGGTGGTTATTGTACCGAGCTTTCAACTCATCATCGTTTTGCAGCTGAATGATTTCGTGTTGTAGGTCATCAGGCACATTATTATTATTATTATTAATAATATTATTTATTTATAAAGCACCATTGATTCCATGTTGCTGTACATGAGAAGGGGTTACATACAAATTACAGATATCACTTACAGAAAACAAACTAACAATGACAGACTGATACAGAGGAGAGAGGACCCTGTCCTTTTGGGCTTACATGCTACAGGATGGTGGGGAAGGAGACAGTAGGTTGGGGGGGTTGCAGCAGTTCCGGTGTTGGTTGAGGTGATATCTCCGGCAGTGGTGAGGAGGTAGTGGGGTCATTGCAGACTGTATGCTTTCTTGAAGAGGTGGGTTTTCAGGTTCCATCCGAAGGATCCGAATATGGTTGAGAGTCGGACATGTTGGGGCAAACAATTCCAGAGGATGGGGGCTATTCGGGAGACGTCTTGGAGGCGGTTGGGTGAGGAGCGAATAAGTGTGGAGGAGAGAAGGAGGTCTTGGGAGGATCGGAGATTACGTGAGGGAAGGTATCGTGAGATTAGTTCAGAGACATATGGGGGAGACAGGTTATAGTTGGCCTTGTAGGTCAGTATTGGTAATTTGAAATGGATACGCTGAGGGAATGGGATCCAGTGAAGAGATTTGCAGAGGGGAGAAGCGGAGGAGTAGCGAGGAGAGAGATGAATTAGTCGGGCAGCATAGTTAAGGATGGACTGGAGAGGTGCGAGGGTGTTAGCAGGGAGACCACAGAAAAGGATGCTGCAGTAGTCGAGGCGGGAGATGATGAGGGCATGCACAATCATTTTAGTAGATTGAGGCACATCAGCTGGTTCCACATTGAATTTTGTATCAAAGATGTTTCATGACAGCCCTTTTTCGTTTTTGCATTTGTTTTTTGCTCCTCTCCTTCTCAGAGCCATAACTTTTATTTTTCTGTCAATATGGCCACGTGGGAGCTTGTTTTTTGCGGGACAAGTTGTACTTTTGAACGACACCATTGCTTTTACCATATTGTGTACTAGAAAACGGGAAAAAAAATTCTAAGTGTTGCAAAAAAGTGCAATTCCACAAGTTTTTTTGATTTTTTTTTACCATGTTCATGAAATGTTAAAACTGACCTGCCATTATGATTCTCCAGGTCATTTCGAGTTCATAGACAACAAACATGTATAGGTTCTTTTTTATTTAAGTGGTGAAAAAAAAATCCAAAGTTTGTTAAAAAAAAAAAAAAAGTTTTTTTTCCGATAACCGTAGCGTCTCCATTTTTCGTGATCTGGGGTTGGGTTGGGGTTTATTTTTTGTGCACCGAGTTGACGTTTTTAATACCATTTTGGTGCAGATACGATCTTTTGATTGCCTATTATTGTATTTTGATGCAATGTTGCGGAGACCAAAAAAAACATAATTCTGACGTTTTGACTTTTTTCTCTTTACGCCGTTTAGCAATTAGGTTCTTTTTTTATTGATAGATTCTGAATGTGTATGTTTGTGGGGGTTTTTATTGTTTTATTTGGAAAGGGGGGTGATTTAAACTTTATTTTAATATTTTTATTTTTTTACTTTTGGCATGCTTCAATAGTTTCCAATGGGAGACTAGAAGCTGCCATAACCCAATCGGCTCTGCTACATACAGGCAATGATCAGATCACCTGTATGTAGCAGAATTACTCACTTGCTATAAGAGCCGACCACCAGTCATCGCTCATAGCAATCCGGCATTGACAACCATAGAGGGCTTCAGGAGACCTCTGGTTGTTATGCCAACCCATGGGTGACCTGCGATCACATGACGAGGGGTCACCGATGGGCGGATTTCTGGCATCGCATGTTAAATGCCGCTATGAGAGTTTGACAGCGGCATTTAACGGGTTAATAAGCTGCGGGTGGAAACAGCTGACACGTGCCAGGAAAGATGTGGGCTCACCGCAGGAGCCCACATCAAAGGGGGAGATATGAAATGCGTCGTATTGGTACGGCACATGTCGTGAAGAAGGTTAAAGGGCCTATGGCCAAAAAAAAACAAAACAGGCAAAGTGGCTGTGGGCCACGGGCTGGACGTTCCAGACCCCTGGGATAAGCTCTTATCCAAAGCTATTAGACACACTGCTTGCCTCTGACATGGCAGGGCACTGAACACCAGCCTGTATTGCATTAGCAGTTGCTGACACTAACAGACCTGGGGAACCAGAGAAAGTGTCTGGGAGTGTTTTTACAACTAAAAATGCAAAATACTTTTTTCTCCTCACCACGGCAGCACCCACTGAGAGAGGGGATCCGCCCCTAAGAACAGGAAACCTACAGAAATAAAAGGGGCGGTGCCCCTCGCCCCCTCAGTTCAGCTGATTTCCTGAGGGAAGAAGAGGATACCTAGGTTGTGTAGGCCGCCTGTACGGTGTCAGTGGGAACAGCAGGGGCTGCAGCACCAGAAGCAGCGTTGGGGGAATCCTGCTGGTCAGCTCCCCCTCATCTGACTGTGGATGGCGAGGCCAGGGTCCGAGAGAGGCCGCCCTAGCTCACGTGGGAGCGCAGTGTGGCAGGACGATCCAGGACTCATCCGGGAGGAGCGAGGTGCGGGCATCGGCCACCCGGCTCCTCTATTAGGCCGGTGTCTGCGCGGCGGTGCCGGGAAGGAGAAAGCCGGGCAGCGCATGCGCAGTAGCCGGGTAAGCGCTCCTGCCCCAGAAGTAGCTTGGATCACTTCTGGGGGAGCCAGGGAGGTGGTGGAGTCAGTGTTGAGACCAGGTATGTCAGACCGCGCATGCGCAGGAAAAAAAAAAAATAGCTGGGTGAGTGCTCCTGGCCCGGAAGTAGTGAAGATCACTTCCGAGGGAATGGTGTGTGTGGGGGGGGGGCAGAGAAGGCGCGGGAGCGCGAAGTATAAAGCTGTCAACATGGAGCTGGGCCAGTGTGCCATGATGTCCTCCCCAGGAGACTCCGTAGCGCACCCACAGGTGGTGGATGTGCAGGCGCACAGTAGAAGAGCAGCAGTGGATGCTCCTGTGAGGGTGACTCCACAGAAAAGCAATTATCACCTGAGCATTACTAAGGAAATCCTGAAAACATGATCTGTTGGTGGGCCTTGAGGACTGGAGTTGGGGAACCCTGCTCTAGAGGAAGAGTCGTCCGTCAGAGCAAATGATATAAGGCTTATGATTAGAGAGGAGCTCCAGTTACTCAAGGGCTCGGATAAGGCTGGAAAACATAGGTCCAGCGTAAGGAGTAGTCAGTCAAAGAAAAAAAAGTAACATCCGGCACTGTCCCTGAGAAAGAAATACCCGCAAAGCCACTTATAACCGCTATCAGTGTGACACCTGTAACCCTTGCTGAATGGGTGCTCTATCCATGTGAAGAAAAAACATAAAATATCATAGTAGAAAAAGACAGCAGGATGGCACTCACCGTTCTCTTGAAATGATTCACTTTATTTCATATTAATAAAGCATAGGCAATGGTACGGGAGAAATGCAAAAAGACGGACGACAGCCATTTTGTGCACAATGCACTTCAACAGGTCTCAGTAAGGAGTACTTCCCCCATTTCCAATCCCTCTTCCGACGGTGACGGAGTTAAAGCTACTGATTCCTCTCAGGCATCATCGTCTGATGAAGGATGTTCATGTTTCCCCGTTGAGAGTGCCGATAATCTGGTGAAGTCAGTTCAAGGGACTATGGGGATTGCAAAGGAGGCTAGAACCACGCAGGAGGTTATGTTCGCTGGCCTCTCACAGAGGAAGAGGCGAACATTTCTGATAATGGCCGCAGTGAAGGATGTGGTCAGGAAGGAGTGGGAGAAGCAAGGACAGCGAGGGTTCCTTCCTTCAAACTCAGAGGAGATACCCCTTTGATGATGAGGACCTGACAACTTGGTCTAAGGTGCCTAAAGTAGATGTCGCAGTAGCTTCAACCTCAAAACGCTCCACCTTGCCTGTAGATGATTCCGGGACTTTGGCAGACCCCATGGATTGTAATGCAGACACGTTTAAGAGATTGTGGGAGTCGTGCACGGGGGCCTTCAAACCAGCTATCTCAACCACTTGTATGGCAAGAGCAATGCTGGTTTGGGTGGATCAACAGGAGGAGCAGATGAAGAACGGTGTCTCTAGGGACAGGTTGCTGTCATCTATCCCTCTGATCAGGGGAGCTACGGCTTATTTGGCGGATGCCTCCGCTGACTTCTTACGACTGGCGGCCAGATTGGCTGGACTGACTAATGCTGCTCGTCGTGCCTTGTGGCTAAAGGGCGGCTGGAAAGGGGATGCGCAATTCCATGTCAGCGTACCTGTTCGGCAAGGTGCTTGATGATATCCTCCGCCGCCGTCAGATCATACTTACCCCCCCCCCGGCGCATCTCTGCATCCCCCCTGCTTCTATCATGCCTTCCTTCAGTGGTACCGCTCATTAAAGTAATGAATATGCACATATTCATGACTTTAATTAGTGGTACCTTGTGACCGCTGAAGGAAGAGCTGCCGGAGGGGGTAAGCATAAGCGATATTCACCTGTCCCCACTCCATCGCTGCATGTCGCTCTGTCCTCCGCGTCCTGTCAGTGACGTTCAGGCAGCAGAGGGCACGATGACGTAGTTAGAGCGCGCCGTGCCCTCTGCCAGAACAGTCACTGACAGAGGGACCCGGAAGACAGCGGCGAGCAGCGATGGACCAGGGACAGGAGAATATCACAGGTGTCGGGGTCCTGAGCCAGCGGTGACACCGGCACCTGTCCCCCAGCGACGATAGGTGTCTTTTTTTTTTTATTAGCAGCGACATACGGGGGCATAATCTATGGAGCATCGTATGGTGCATTTTATGGGGGCATAATCTCTGGAGCATTTTATGGGGCCATAACCTTTATGGAGCAGCATATGGGGGGGCATATTATTCTATGGTGCAGCTTATGGGGCCATTATTTACCTTTGTGCAGAATTATATAGGGCGTATTTTGTATGGATCATTTTAAGGGGACATCATGAATTGTATGGCGCATTATATCGGGTGTATTTTTTGTATGGAGCATCTTATGGGGCCCATCATGAACTGAATGGAGCATTATATGGGGCTCCTGATTCAATATGGATATTCAAAAACATTTAACCGACTGATGTCTCAATTAATTTTACTTTTATTGGTATCTATTTTTTCTTTTTTTAAATTTACCAGTAGCTGCTGCATTTTCCACCCCCGGCTTATACGCAAGTTAATAAGTTTTCCCAGTTTTTTGTGGCAAAATTATGGGGGGGTCGGCTTATATACAAGTATATATGGTACATATACACAGTATAATGTCCCCACACGCACTTACACACAAACGCACGCAGACACATACATATACACACACACAAGCACGCACATGATATATATACATGCAGATAAACATACGCACAGTATAATGAAACCACACACACAGATAAACATGTAGATACAAACACGCATACACACAGTATGTTCCCACACGCACATACACAAATACGCATACACACAGTATAATGTCCCCACATACACGTACATGCACGCACAAACATACGCCTACACACGCAAGCACATACCCATACGAAGATACGCACACACAGTATAATATGCCCGTGCATACACAGATACACGCACTCACAAACACACACGCGTATACACACAGTATAATGTCATTACTAGGTTAGTAATAGGGGTGTCTACCAAGACACCCTTCCAGTACTAACCCCAGGGCTTTAGGTCAGCTGTGATTTTTGACAAATCACAGCTGACAACCCTAATACCATTCCACTGATTGCCCTGGTGCAGTGTCAATCGGGTAGAGGCGAGCAAAGCACCATAATTCACACATCTCATGCGATGCGTATAGGTATAGATCCAGTCATAGCCAAAAATGTTGGTACTCTTGAAATTGTTCCAGAAAAAGTATTTTCTCTTTTCTATTCTCCATGCTTATTGTGGCACGCACACACAAAGCAAAGATTGAGTCAACGCCTCCCCCTATTACCTGGTTTCAGGTGTGATTTTCATATTGCCCACACCTGTTACTTGTCACAGGAGAGTTTGAACGAGCATCACATGCTTGAAACAAAGTTGTTTACCCACAATTTTGGAAAAGTCAACATAATTTCACACAAAAAAAAATGGGCTGGACAAAATTGTTGGCAATTTGTCTTGTTCCAATACACACAAAGGAAATAAGTGTATGTAAACAAAACGTGTAATTGCAATAAGTTTCTGCAAGAAATACTTAGTTTTCTCAAACAATTTCAAGTGTACCAACACTTTTGGCCATGACTGTATATATTAGAGTGAGTTGGGCACTCCCTATGCCATAAAAGCCTAAAATGGCCCAGGAGTTTAGCTGTTGGCCCATGTGGCTGATGCCATTTTTATTCCATACTTTCTGTATCTAACAGCAGTGGGTGGTGCAGAGGTCCGATCACTTGTCAACCATTTAAATGTGGCCATCAAGGTTAGCAGTGTGTGAATGGCACCGTTAGCTGCGTTCGTATACCCGGTTTACATCAGCCCCCCACAACATGCTCATGTTGGATTACCATTCAGGGTCCCGGTGTGTAATCACCATATGCATAAAAGTCCAGTCTATCAAACTAGAAACATGTCAACCCATCAACATGAGGGTTGATGTTTAAAATTTGGGAGGTGTGTTAATTTAAGGGGTTAATTCGTTGTAAAAAAAATGTGGGCTCCCGCGGTAATTTGTCAATGCGGGAGCCCACACATTTTATAACAACGAATTAACCCCTTAAATTAACACCTACACCTCCCAAATTTTAAACACCAACCCTCATCTAATTATTAATGAAAGATATACAAAAAAAAAACCAAAACCATGAAATTAAATGGTTTACTGTATGTAAACTATGTGTCATTTCATGTCAGGTTGGGGAATGATTTGGCAAAAGCTGGCAATTGAATTAGCGGCTATTCTGTCAGAACTCTGTGAAATAGAAAATAGATAGATATCTATCTATTCTTTCGTTTGTGTCATAAACCCTGTCAGTGTGATTTTACTGTATCGCGCACTGAATTGCCGGCTTTTCTAGAGGACACTGGGTGCGTATTTCTCGCAAGTCACACATCTGGTCTGTGTGTAATCCGTATTTTTTGCGCACCCATAGACTTGCATTGGCGTACTACGGGCGTAGTACACTGACAATCGCAGCATGCTGCGATTGGCACGGACCGTAGAATACGCCCAAGAAATATACGGCTGTTGGGAGCAAACCCATAGAGAATAATTTGTCCGTGTGTAATGCGTGCTTTTAACGCCTCTCACTCGTCCGTATTCCTCGCCAGTGTGACCCCGGCCTTAGGCTACTTTCAGACTTGCGTTAGGAGGCGCAGCACAGGGCCACTGCTAAGCTCTGCCCCTCCTCCTGTCAGCTCCTCCTATGGGCGCATGACGCTGCATGCGATCAGTGTACCCTATATTTAGCGTTCGGTACGCTGGCTGCGCGCTGGTATGTTTTTGCCGGCGGATGCGCCCTTTTTGCGCTGCGCCGAGCGCACAAAAATTTAACACGGTGTGTCGGCGCAGCGCAAAAAGGGCGCATGCCCTGCGCCTCCTAACACAAGTCTGAAAGTAGCCTTAAGAGGGTAAAAATGCCAGAATTGCACTTTCAGTCACACCTCCATAAAAGCAATCAAAACGTACGTACCCCAAATTTGTGTCTGACAGCACAAAATAAAAGCCCTCCTACATATCAACTTACAGAAAAAATAGAAACGTTACAGCTCGGAATAAGGTGAGAAATCTCTTTAAAATTCTACATTTTTTTTTAGCAAAGCAAAAAAAAACAAAAGCAAAACTAAACCAGCCATGGTAGGTTGGCATTGCTGGAATCATGCTGACCTGGAGAATTATACTGCTGTACACTATAATGTAAAAAAAAACAAAAAAAAAAAAAACCACAAACAATGGGGGAAATTGCACTTTCATTTCTCACCATTTCTTCCAACCTGGACATTTTTCCTATCGTTCAGTACATCTTCTAGTACAATGGACAGGGTCGTGCTGTCAGAGTGACTGCAGGGTTGTAGTTTAAAACCGGACAATGCTTTTAAACAAGGTGCACTTCAGAAGGTCCATCAAATGTAGATGGTAAATTTACAAAGAAACTTTTTATTTAAGATTTGTCTGTTTACAGCATCAACGACCCATGACGAAGAGCGCTTTAATATGACAGTACACAATCACAGCTACAGCAATAAATAAATCAGATTGGCAGAAGTAAAAAAACATAGTTTTCACTTCACATAGGTTTTAATTTAAAAGTGCAGGAATCTCGGCGTACAATACAGTGAGTCATTAAATAAACAGGAACATATATTGGTGTATTCTTCTGTCTATCATCTTCATGAGGACAACAATGTCTTCACCGTTGGGCAGCTTCTCTGCCGTGGACAGAATCCTAGATCAGGTCCTGCCATGTGTCCAGGTCAGTGTCCCAACACAAAACCAGACATCCAGAAGGCGTCAAAGTATAGTTCATCCAGGTAGATGGGTAAAGTGCTGTCCAAAATGCCATTTATAAAGAAAGCCGTGTTGAAGACCCCTTGATGTGTTCCCAGTTGTTATATAAAGCATAGACACTTGTAAGAGCGAGACCAGCAAGTCCACCGCGAGCAATGCCCCGAAGGCCGGCTGTGGAGAGAAGGAACAGATATTACAACCAATTCATCTATAGGGAGCTCAGCTCCAGGACATGGCTTCTACCAAAACAAACCATTACATGGAAGTGAATATCTGTATAAAGTCCTCGCAGCAACTTCTAAATGTATAGAAAACATCTTCCCCCTACATCCTGCAAAGTTAGCGGTTAGAGGAGCAGTCAAGGACTTGTCACGGCTCATGACATTGCGTACATCCAGCCGAGGAGCTGCCGGGTGTTATCTACAGCCGATCCCAAGGAAAGGTCAATGTAGTACAAGTCCCGGACAACCCCTTTAAATGAATCCCTGCCTTTTCAAAGACATTTCACACTATTCCACAGTATGATAGGACATTCAATCATGTCAAGAAAAAAAAAAACCTTGTGAAACTTAATACAATTTTTTTTTTTTTTTTTAAGCATATTGCACTTAACGGTTGATTCAGAGTCATGCTGGACTCCCGGCCCAGGAAACTGCAATGCATTGTGGGTATCTACAGGCAGCATTATATGGTTCAATCACGTCACACAGCGGAATAGTAATAAACCACTGTCTGGTCTGCTAAAGTCCACAACAAGTAATAATAGAATAGAAGATGGCTTTCAGCTGCTGCATTCATTTTTTAGTTACTATAATTGTGCATTTCTCTCTCTATAACATAAGGGGATTTTACATGAAGTCATATCCAGATCTATCGATATAACCCATGGTACCTCCCTGTATGCAGCACCATCAGGAGCGGCCACAGCCGATGCTCAGAGATAGCGCCTGGCTGCCGGCGGCTCCCGCTTACAGTCTGGTTTCTTATCTCTGGTCTGAGGATAGCGCTCGCCCTACAGACTGCTGAGTGAGCATGCTCCATAGGCTGGTACAGATATCTTCGCTGACTAACAGCTGTCCTAAACCTCAATTATATTTTATAGATAGATGCGGCTTCCCATCTGTCAGTCTCTGGATTGTTCGCACCGCACTCTTCTGGCAGCGCTCCGTAGATTGCCTGTACTTTGCCCATTTTCTTGCCTACCCAGCACCTTTCCTTTGCAGTGGATTTGATAAGCCTCCCTTTCGTTTTGCTTAGGTTGCACCCTTTTCTCCTTCACCAACACATAAATTGTGGTCTGTGTCTTTAGTAAATAGCTGTAAAAGACAAATATTGGTTGATCTAAAACGTAATCTAGTTCATGGCAATAGAAAAAACATCAGGCTGTCATAAGGTGTTGAGTTAGCACATAATAAAATAATTAAGAGAACTGCCCTATCACACCCAGAAATACAGGTCACCTATTGATAGGACACAAACAGATTATATACAGAGGAAGGACTAACAAAAGGGAAAAACATTGTCCTTTTTTCCAATCCAGTGCTCCCGATTCATAAAGAGTCATACGCCAGGAGCGTCTGACTCCAGACATCTCAGGACTGGAGTAAATAATACCAGTCTTGATGAATCAGACCCATAGTTTGAAGCTGCGGCCAGAGACTATAGGGAAAGATCAAACTAAACCTGCGCAGCCCCCAGCTGGCTTTCCTCATCCCAGCTGATTAATAGATCCCTCACTATGCACACACATTGGAGAGACCTGTCAACCAACCTGTCACATATTTAACTTTTTTTTTTTTTCTTCCTGAAACACAAATCTTGGGGCAGCATGAATCTAATGACAGATTCCCTTTAACGTGTATGTTTCCTTTGGCTTTCAAAGTTCCCCTATAGTTTCACCGTAACTACATCTTTGGCATTGTGATATTATGTGATTCAAGCTCATCAAGCCTCATTTCCCTTATTATTTTTATTTCAAAAACTTCCCACTTCTCAGTACCTGAAAACATCAAGACATTTATGAGGACTCAGAAACATAACATCTACAAAGTAATAAGCAGATTACAAGTAACACGAGGTGCATCATGCTCCCATAGACCACACATTAGGGTGCAGTTACTTTAGAAGCAGATCTCCATTTCATTCCTTTACATGACAGATCAATGCTGGATGGCCAGGAGAAGCCATCAGCAACATCAGAAAAGCACAGAGCGACCTGAAACCAGGGTCAGAGTGACAGCAATGACCTCTGCACCACCCTCCACCAGCACTGTAACACCATTACTGGGGAGCAAACAACCACTGGGGACTAATTAGGCAGAAACTCATCCATTACAGACTTGGAGCTGGAGAGGTTTAATAGCTGCTCAGATGAGAGTGCCATCTCTGTTAGATGATCACAGGGAGTAATAAGCGAGCAGCTGGATCATGGTTATGATCAACGCCCATGCAGCACTAGCACTGATGGAACAAAGCTTTACACATTGTAATTAGAGGGTTATCCTAGTCTTTCATCAGAAGTGCACTGATCCCCAGCTTGCCAGGGTACGGTGCGCTCAAGGATAACCATTCTGAGCTCTCAAGCTGATAGAGGAGTGCAATGTGCTGAAGCAGCATGGGGCGCTCCTTGCCTAGGAAGCCAGCCAAATCTGATAAACTAGAGGTGGCTGGTAATATTGGCAACAAGCATTAAACTATACAATCAAAAATCCCTCCATCCATCCGATTTTTCAAGAAGATTTACAATTTAACAAAAAGAGACAACTCCTTCTAGCCAGGTCTATAAATACATGAATATATAGGGTCCTCCACAGCAGGAGGCGTTTCTTAAAGCTCCGGTTAGAGCCACACAGGGTTAAATAATGGTTTCTTAACCTGACAGCCCCTTTAAAGACGACAACACAACAACAGCACCTGTGGACTTGTACAGCATCCCAGTCATAGTACCAGCAGCTACAGTATTCAGGTCGTCTTCTGCTCCTCTGGACTTCTCTATGATTACACCAAAGGCACTGTAGAGTAATGCTAGACAACAGACGATAGATAATTAGAAAAAAAAAAAACACTCCAGAGGTAGGTTTAGTAAAATATTGGGGTTTTGCATTTTATGCAATCTTCTAGGTTTTCTTAGCAAAAGTAACCCTTGAGTCTTGGAAGGTTGAACAGCCATGTAGTGTGCATGTTGTAATGCCTCTCTAAGTAAATCCAGCTGGTGGATATGACCTGAATATTTCTGATGTAGGCCATGAGGAGATCACAAGCAAACATGACATGCTGATATACTGATAACATGGGATAAGAGGTCATGTTTGTATGCTTCCAGACTAGCGCTCCACACACAAATGGGAAGCGCACTCTCAAGGAAGCACTGCGCCGCCTTATGCCGCGACTGTGTCACCAAAACGGCAGCCACAGCCTGTAGCATGGAGTGGCAGCGCCTTCCTCTGCCAGCAGTGTAACACGGTCACAGTTACCACGCAACTGGACAGCTGACTACCGCTGGGTACAATAACAATCAGTCCACTTACCTAAAGACCCCAGCGTGTTGGCCCACATCGCACCCTGCCTCGTGACCATGTTCAAAATCCTAGGCAGAAGACAGGTTACTTAACACACAAGTCAAATGGGAAACCAAGGCCAGAACCAGCCATGTCCAACCTGGCAATGGCAAATTATCTCCTCAGAAGAAGGAGTTGCCTCTGAACAGGACCCGTCTACCACCGATGTAGACAATATAAATGTATGTTTCCATACTAGCACCAAACTACGGGGTACAGTTCAGCGCACTCTCGAGGAAACACAACACTGCCCAATACAAATGCACAGACCACCAGAACAGTGACTGTGCACTCCGTAAGACGGCAGCGCCTTCTTCTATCAGCAGTGTAACACAGTCAAAGGCGTAAAGTAGCGCTAGACAGTTGACTACTGCTGAGAACCAACAAATGTTACCTATAACCTGAAAGAGCGGGCCCCATCATGAACATAAGATAACACTAGCTAGTGATGAGCGAGTATACTCGTTGCTCGGGTGATCTCCGAGTATTTTGGCGTGCTCGGAGATTTAGTTTTCATCGCCACAGCTGCATGATTTGTGGCTGCTGGACAGCCTGAATACATGTGAGGAATGCCTGTTTGTTAGGGAATCTCTACATGTATTCAGGCTGTCCAGCAGCCGCAAATCATGCAGCTGTGGCGATGAAAACTAAATCTCCGAGTACATCCAAATACTCAGAGGACACCTGAGCAACGAGTATACTCACTCATCACTAAACACTACCAGTCTAGTAAAATCAAGTTTAGTTATGGAGGTCCCCAACTAGTCAATATTAAATGTTGAAATTATAGAAAGTTATAGTGAAATCTCCCTATATATCCCTGTGGAAATGGGGAGATTGGCAGCACATTGCTCATACATAAAGCTCTGTACTGCAGATGGATGCCATAGGGGCATTTACACTGCATTAATATTGGCACAAGGGCTCCTAGGAACATTTCCCAATAATCCCGCAGTGTAAACAGGCAACGAGCAGAATCGGTGATGTTATCGTTTGCTTTGTTAAAAAAGATCATAGTTCTCAGCAGAAAATTCCATGTGCAAACACGACATATGGTGCAGAGAACGGCAGCCTGTGAGCACAGAGCGGCCTGTAACTGATCACTCTGTGCACATCGTGTACACGGACTAACAGCAAACAGAGCTGATACACGGTCATTTAGTGCTGAAAGTCAGGTGGTGTTTTCCCAGCACCGCCAGATCTTAGGTCTGGGTCATTTACACTAATGCTGACCTCACTGCAAAATCACTCAAACAACTGGACCGCGTCCAGACTTCACGGGTGCCGAAAACTCCGCGCACACATTATATCTATGCAAGTATATCATAGTATCACATACTTCCATACAGTATAATACTTTCTATATATCGTGTATACACAGTCGTTTTCTTAAAGGTGATAGTGTGTCTAAGAAACAAAGTTCATATACTGCCCCCTCCTGGCTGTCACAATATTTGCAGAACACCACTGCTCAAACCTGCCAATGATGCTCTACCATCAAAATCCTCTAACCTCTTCATGATCTTGGGATTTTCCACTTGTTTTTCTTCCCCTTATTCCAAGAGCCATAACACTTATTTTTCCCATTCCCATAGCCGTATGAGGGATTGTTTATTGCGGGACCAGTTGAACTTTTGAATGATAAAAGTGCAATTCCACAATTTTTTTTTTTTTTTTTAAATTTATCATGTTCACCATGTGGTAAAACTGACCAGGCTAATGGGATTCTCCTGGACATTACGAGTATGCAGATAGCAAACATGTATAGGTTTCTTATTTATTTTTTATGGGGTGGAATAAAATTTGGGAATTAGTAGAAAAAATTTGCTTAGGTCACCTTAGCGTTTACAGATTGTTCTATAGAATTATAAAATTAAGCCAGACCATTCATGTATGCAGCGATACCAAACATGTATTTTTTATTGGGTTAAAAGGGGGGCAATTTGAACTTCTGTTATTTATTTTTTTTCATATTTTTACAGACTTTTTCTCTCACTTTTTACTGATTTCAATAGTCCTCTTAGGAGACTTGAAGTTGCAGTCATCTGATCACCTGTGCTACATATAGTAGTGCTTCAGCCCTGCTACGTGTATAGCAGAAATGATGATCTAAGAACGCTGGCCACAGGCTGGCATTCACAGGATGAACATAATGATAGGTACGGGCGTCAATTGACCCCCAGCTGTTGTGACAACCAATTTAACACACGTCGGCCGGAAGGGCATCACTCATCCCGCCCATGTCACATATCGAATGAATGAAGCACTTCCGTCCGGTGGGTGTTAAATCCCGCTTTGAAAGACTGCGGGATTTAACTGGTTAACAGCTGCAGGCGCAGCACTGCTAGACCCACGGCTGTTAAAGGCAGAGAATGACTGATTAAATCAGTTCTCATGTGTGGAACAAGATGTGGCGTGTGAGCCCACATCAATACCAGGGACATTAGCTTTAACGTAAATACATCGAAAAATTTAATGAATCAATGAATATATTGCAGTCATATTATAGGGCACTGTGTACTTACAATTGCTCTTTTTTCCCCCTTCTACCCTGTAGAAAAAGGGAGGTCAATTTTCCCTGTATGACTCAGTAACTGAAAAACAGCCCCTGGCAGGGGAGGAGTGGAGCAGCTGGGTCAGGACTTGAAGAGGGGAATGATTTATGCAGGGAAGAGAGACTTCCTGTTTCTACATAGAGCTGAGAAAACAGAAGAATTAGCTGGGTAGAAGGGCAAAAATCAGCAATTGTAAGTGCACAGCAGGGCTGTGGAGTCGGAGTTAGTTTTGGTTGGAGTCGGAGTCGGTAGAAATGTACCGACTCCAGCTTTAAAAAAAATGTATTAATATTTCATAATTGAACTTTCATATGAATTTTATAAATGTTACTCAAATATATATGTTCTATCAAACTATGAACAACAGTGATAAGCAGTTCTGCTGGAGATAGAGACATTTCTTACTTCTTGTGTGTCACTGTTCTCCACTGCCCTTATCTAATCTTATACTTGGTTGACCTCATGCTGCCCCAACCCCCCTACTTACAATGTATGAAACTGAAAGTGAAAATGTGTTGCAAATTCTTAGCAGTAAAGCTCCTCCTCTAGACTAGATCATACTAGGTGTGCGTCTTCCAAGCATCTCACAGCTGCCTGCTACTCAGAAGAGGAAGACTGTAAGAAGTATTATCCTTTCAACAAACTTTGCATCAGTTAACTGTGAGTACATGAGGAATAATAACAGTATTACTGACCACTATATCAGTTGTACGACCTGCCAATAATTTTGTACAATTGTTTTTAGGAAAAACAATTGTCATTTGGATTGTGAATGCAGAATTAAAAACCTGAGAATGTCAAAGAAGCATCACATTAAATCAGCTGTATTTGAACATTTCACCATCACTCAAGATAGAAAACATTATGTCTGTCAGTGTATGACAAATGATCCAGACGAAAACAAATGCTGTGAAGCCAAGATGAGTGCATATTCAGGCAAAGATAAAAATGCTCCTACCAGAGCTTCTAATCTAAAGAGACATTTACAGCGCTTTCATCCAGAAGTACTGAAAGCAGTGGATGAGAAAGACTGCATCCAAACCAATGAACCAGTGCCCAGCTCTTCCAGCCAAACAAAGGAGCAGAGAACTTTGCAGCCATCAGTTGCAAGATATTTTGTCAGTGACAAAGTTACTGTGACAATGACAGTAGATACATTTAAAAAACAGATCATAGCGCTTGTTGTAAAGGATAGTGTGCCTATTTCATTATTTTCACGACCAGCTTTTATGTGTCTGAATGGGGAAATGGCCCGCAAGCTTGGTGTTTCTCTGGAGAGAGAGAGTGTATTAGAAAATTAGTAATCGAAGAAGCTTTTAAACAAAAGGAAGAACTTAAAAAAAACTCTCAAGGGACGCTTTCTGTTTCTTAAAATGGATGCCTGCATACGTCACAGAGTGAACTATTTTGCCATCAATGTCCGATTTGTTTGTGACAAAAATGAAATAGTTACCAAGACATTGGCAGTAAAAGACACCAAAGCTCATCACACCAGTGAGTTTCTCCAGGTCTTGGTGGAAAAGGTTCTGCAAGACTATGAACTTAAAAAAGAGCAAGTTCTTTCTGTCGTAACTGACAATGCTTCAAATATGATAAGTACTATTAAGCTAATGAATGAGAGTAATGATGGTGACCAGCAGCTAGAAGAACATTCTGGGTCCACAGACACAGAAATGTTTGAAATAGAGGAACACAGTATTGTAACTGAGGAGCAAACTGAAGTTGCTTCAGATGAACAGCAACATGATAGTTTAGATGATCTTGTTGAAACTGTGTCAATATGTTCTTTCATTCATCACATGCGCTGTGTTGTGCATACGCTACAGCTGGCTATAAGAGACAGTCTGCAAGAAGGACATGCTGCTGCACTGACTGGCAAGGTGAGAAAATTGGCTACTGTTGCCAGAACCCCTAAAGTTGACTCAATTTTGAAGAGACGTGCTGGAAAAGGGGCAATTATTGATCAAGCCACACGATGGGGCAGTACTTACTTAATGATTCAGCGCTTGGTTGAACTGAAAACCTTTCTTGTAGACATGGCTAACCCTCAACTGACGCTAAATGAAAGTCAGTGGAATCAGGTGACTGAGCTGGAAAAATTGCTAGAGCACCCATTTACAGTGACTAAAAAATTACAAGCAGAGGACTTAACTCCAGGTATTTTCTTAAAGGAGTGGAAGAACCTGATGTTTCGCCTGTCCCAAAGAGGAGGGTTAATTGCAAGTGGCATTGCTACATCAATGAAACGGAGAGAGGAGCTACTATTACAAAATAACATTCTTTTGGCAGCTGTTTATGTAGACCCAATGCATCGGATTCTTCTAGATGATCAATAGCTAAGTAAAGGAAAAGAAGCTCTGTTTGACATAGCAGTAAGGATGAAAGGGTTGCAGAACAGTCAGGAGGAACAAGAAGAATTTGGTCATCCTGCCACATCTTCACCCTCATCATCAACTGATGAAGAATTTAATTTCGAAAAATATTTGGATCACAAGGACCGTGCAAAGCGTTCCCGCATAGAAGAGTCATCCCCATCAAGGAACACAGCCAGTACATTTCAGCAGAATTTTTCATGTGCACTAAAAGAAATTGAGAAATTTGACCGTTCATCAAAAATAACAGTGCAACAAGCGATTCCTCTGTATCCTGACATTGTCAGAGATGTTGCCCGAGTGGTTACTGCTTTGCCACCAACACAAGTTAGTGTAGAGAGGTTGTTCTCTGCTCTCAAAATAATTAGATCAGATTTGAGGGCATCCATGAAGGAGGATCTGACAGAGGCAATACTTTTTCTGAGGACAAATTTATAGATTTCTTCTTATTAACTGCATAAAAGTGTTTATTGCATATTTACTTACAGTTTAGAAAAGTTTATAAAAGTTATTTGCTATATTCTAATTGTATTCTAATAAATGTAGTTTTTGCTCTAAGTGGTCTGATTACTTATATGATGGTGAGAAACTGAATAAGCACGATGTTTAATATTTTACAACAGTAAATTTGTTGTTATGAATTGGCCATTTATGAAGGAGTCTGAGCCGGAGCCTGATAAAATCCAGGAGTCGGAGTCGCAACTGTGGCTTACCGACTCCACAGCCCTGGTGCACAGTGCTATATAATTGATGACTGAAATACATTAGGAGGCTAAAAACTTTGATGGCAAGAGTGCTTTGTAAACTATTAAAGGGGATTTTCCAATACTTCGGTGGATTTTGGAAATCTCCCTTGGTTCATGAGATGAATGAAAGCCTCTCCTAGACTAAGGGGAGATACTGGTTTTTATACTATTCTCTGCCTTATTACCCTAAGGTATACAACACTTCATTCCTTAGCACCACATTGATGAATGGGCCAATAGTTTGACCCCAGTAATAATACCTTACTTACTGCACATTCTTAGGTTTGGACCACACCATGTTCTGTGTCTCTTTTAGACCGAGACGCAGGCCATTAACTGCACCAAACGCGGCTCCTGGAAAACAAACATTACTTCTCAGAGGAAAGCAGCCATTGGCCATGACCTCACATATGGCATTTAAAGAGCAATGCCGAAATAACAGCTTCAGGGGATCTTCACCCGCTATCAATAACACAGGTCAACGAAAAAAAATTTTTTTTCTGGTGTCCAAAATATTTTAATGAATTTGGGGTATTTTTGGGGTGCTGATTCTGAATATGTCATCAGTTTTGCCAGATTGGCTCAAGTTTTTGAGATTTTTGGTATCTTATTTATAGCACTTGTTGGTAAATGCGACGCATCATCTCATTAATTTCTTTGGATTAGTACTTGAACTGAGCAGTTCTCAATATAGTTTTGTGTTAATTAGTGTTCTAAAAGTTTGTTCATAGCTTGATTTTTGCACTAACTTTATGTTGTTGTCTGTTTTCCAGTGAAAAGCATGAACTCATCATGAAGAAGTTGTCTTAACGATCCAGACTCATTCTGTTACATTTGTGGTGAATATACACTGCCAAAACATAGAAGAAACATAACACACTTCGTAAAAAAAGTGTATTTTGCCTATTTTGGGGTTATGCTTGGGGACCAAGACAAGTTTTGGGCACCACACATAGTGTGCAAAGCATGTATCGAATTATTACGAAAATGGAGCAAAGGACAAAGAAAAAGCTTCAAATTTGGTGTTCCAATGGTGTGGAGAGAGCCAAAAAATCATCATGATGACTGTTATTTCTGTGCAGTGCAAGTGCAAGGATTCAATAAGCATAAGAAACGAAAATGGGAGTAACATGGAATCTGCAAGAAGGCCTGTCCCTCATTGTGAAGATGTGCCTGTACCTGTGTTTACCATAAATAACAGTCATCATGATGATTTTTTGGCTCTCTCCACACCATTGGAACACCAAATTTGAAGCTTTTTCTTTGTCCTTTGCTCCATTTTCGTAATAATTCGATACATGCTTTGCACACTATGTGTGGTGCCCAAAACTTGTCTTGGTCCCCAAGCATAACCCCAAAATAGGCAAAATACACTTTTTTTACGAAGTCTGTTATGTTTCTTCTATGTTTTGGCAGTGTGTATTCACCACAAATGTAACAGAATGAGTCTGGATCGTTAAGACAACTTCTTCTTGATGAGTTCATGCTTTTCACTGGAAAACAGACAACAACATAAAGTTAGTGCAAAAATCAAGCTATGAACAAACTTTTAGAACACTAATTAACACAAAACTATATTGAGAACTGCTCAGTTCAAGTACTAATCCAAAGAAATTAATGAGATGATGCGTCGCATATACCAACAAGTGCTATAAATAAGATACCAAAAATCTCAAAAACTTGAGCCAATCTGGCAAAACTGATGACATATTCAGAATCAGCACCCCAAAAATACCCTAAATTCGATGAAATATCTTTGGCACCAAAAATGCTGTTGACCAGTGTAATAATTACATAAAAAAATATCCTAACCGAGATGTTAGGAAATAGCTGTGCGATTCCAGACTAGCACCAAACAGAAGGTCCTGAGAAGCGCACTCTCAAGGAATCACACCACCACTAAATGCTAGTATGACCTGTCACCAGAACGGTAACGACAGCCACCAGCACTGGGCAGCAGTGACTTTATCTGCCAGCAGTGTAACACAGTCACAGGCAGCACCGGACAGCTGACTACCGCTGGGTAGGTACATTTATTCTATGTGCAGACCGGTTATGGTTGGATCAAGTCTTCAGATAGGATAGACCGTTAAAGATAATTTCTGGTCAGATCATCAAAGGGTTGCTCCATCATCACTTACTTCTACAATCAGAGCAGAGTGCCACTGAAGATGTAGTGTCCACAGGTGCCAGCCAGGATATGTGCACGGCCAGCAGCATTGTGCACCAGTCCTACTCATTGGGCTAGGAGCTATGCCCGACATCTGCAAGCTGTACACATGTCCTAGGAGGCACCCATCGTCAGGACAAAAAAATAAAAGTGAACTTAAGTTAATCAAAGCTGAAACTCCCTGAGAACAGTACAAAGCACATAGCTATACTGCAACATGTCAGGTGCAAGTCAAAAATACCCCCAGAAGAGCATCTGGGAATACGTGCAACATGATCAGCATGTCAGCAAGCATTGTGCTTTACTGAGGCTCTTCAGCAATAGCAGCGTCAGCAAACAGGTGGCATCTGTCCATGGCTGAAGGACTGTGTGGTTTGTATGGATAGAAGTCACCAGCACGGTCACCCCTTACAGTCACCAGCTCCTACAGTACGCTTCTTTAATGGGATAGTGCGCAGGCAACTGGAAGGGAACATGACGGCAGGTAGACAGCTAGAAAAGCTCAATATAAATGGGTGGCCCCAAAGAAGAAATATAACCTGCCACAGGAAGGGCGATGTCATGAGCACTCCCTGGGATAGTGATGTGCCAAATAAAACCTGAAGACTTCTGCCAATCACCAGCACCACTGGAGTAATGTTTGGCTTCATATTTCTTAAACTCTTGTTAATGAAAAGATTATTTTTGGGGAAAAAATAAAAATAACTTCTGAAGAAAGCGCAAGTCGAGGTGTGTTTTTAAGTGTAATTCCTCTAGCTACAGAAAAGTCTTCATCATAGAAGATTTCACACTACAAACCTGTCATACAGCAGCCTCCAATAGTGAAAAATGCCAGCTCAAATCTGCCACGAGTCTTATTGGCTCCGGTTGGTAAAATGAATTCATCAGTATCCTACAGGACGACAAATGTATCATCATGGAGGAAGAGGAGGATTGCTCAATGTCATTATGGGCAAGACATTTATAAACCTTAGTGGGTTACTTTCCTGGGAATACAATCAATTTTGACAAAAGTGCCACATACACAAGAGTCATTCTACATACTGTACTCCCGTAGGCATTGTACCAGGTCTGGTAGTTATTCCCTACCCTTAGGAGAAAAGATAACTCCCTGATCACTGGGATGTACAGATGCACGACCTACGCTCCAATTAGATGGCTCTTCAGAGCCTGTTGGAATTGCTAGGGTCCCAGTGGTCAGACCCCAAAGAGATCAGGAAGATATCCCTTATCCCATGGAGAGGGGGTAACTTTCAGGTTTGGTGCAACCTGATCAAGTCATTACATTTTCTTTCACCTTTCATAGAATTAGTTATTGAGGCTCCAGGATGAGGGAGCGACACTGACCACCATTGTCCCCATGACATTGAACACAGTGTGGTGGAAATCTTAATACATTGTGTACAGTGGACTTACCTGCACTAAGTACCTTGGATCCACATTTAAATACGGTGAAAGAGGGCTCATCCCGGTTACTAAAATAAAAGTGAAAAACGGGCATTAACTTAAACAATCATTTCTATCAGGTGATCTATCAGACTCTTGCTTGTAATGAAAACGTCCTGGGGGGGTGTGTTCTGGCACTGAAATGAGAACTGGTCGTTTCCTCCTACTGTACTAAAAACATGCCCTCTATAGCAACAACCCCATCCCTCCATAGCAACAGGCCCTCCCCGACCACATGAAGAAGCCTATCCCTCCTCACACAGTAACAAATCCTCCCCCTCTAGCAGCCTCAGTGCAGAGAGCACCTAGCTGCTCCTCCCCCAGACAAACGCTGAACAGTGATCTATGGAAAGTGAAACTATTGAGCAGGAAACAAAGTCAAAAGCCCTACTAGAATCCTTATGGGACGCACAATTTAGTGGTATCTTTACATGATATCACTAAATATGGGTGACAGATTCCCTTTAAGGAAAAATTTCCCTTCATAAACGGTTTCTATCTATGTACTATATTGATGCAAACCATTAGGGCAGCACAGTGACTCAGTGGTTAGCACGTTAGCCTTGCAGCGCTGGGGTCCTGGGTTCGAAGACAACATCTGCAAGGAGTTAGTTTGTTCTCCCCATGTTTGTGTGGGTTTCCTCCAGGTTCTCCGCTTTCCTCCCACATTCCAAAGACATACCAATAGGAATTCTAGATTATGAGCCCCAATGGGGACAGCGATTATGTCTGTAAAGCGCTGGGGAATGAATTAAAATAAATAAACCATAGAATATAGTAAAGAGGTTGTCAGCAATACAAAGATTAAGAAAAATACACATTACCCATGGATAGAGGTCACAGCTGACTCAAATGGTAACTGCACACAGTCTCCCCTCACCACAGGGAATTTTTCCCTTAAACGCTAATCTCCATCTAATAATTTGCTGTTCTATTCTTGATATATGCGTTTCTGGGCAACAGCAGTAATCAGCAAATATAGGTGAACATTAATATTTCCTATTTTTTACATTTTATTTATTTTTCCATGTAAATATCACTTGCTATTCGAATTAGTCCCATGTCTAGCCGATTCCTTATACTCCACTAATTCAGCATAGACTACTTATTGCCCCACTCTGAGTAATGTTAATTATATTATTTATGAGGAAACATATTGCCTGCAGCTGTCTTCCCTCAGTTTGGTATAAGGCACCATTTTAAATGTATGGTGTATATGGTTAAAATAGAGTTGAATTTTATATTTTCTATTGTCTAAGGCTACTTTCATATTAGCGTCTTTGTGCACTGCGCATCATGCGTTTATGCGCATTCATTCGCTAGTTGTCAAACCAGTGTCTACACGTTTACTCCTAAAACGCATGCGTACGCGAACGCATGCGTTTGACGCCTTTGGACGGACCTAAAAATTCAACAGGTTGCGTCTGGCGCATCTAGACGCACACCTTGAAAAAAATGGATGCGCACCAAAACGCAGACGAACGCATGCAAACACAAGACCATGCGTACGCTGTTATGAATGGGTCACCGAGGATGATAGCAGGCCCAGGCTAAGCCACAGAAAACCAGAGAGGTTGGTAACTAAGCGGATGCAGACCCCTGATCCTGTCCACACAACTAGCAGTAGCCGTGGAGCGTTCCTACGATGATACTAAGCCTAAAGCTTTTTTTTTTTATTCATTTCATTGTGCATTCAGTGCATATATGGGTGTGATCGCCCTCTTTCGGAGCTGGGAAAACCATCCTGTCTGGCCTATGCTTTTACTGGTGGGTCAGTCCCTCGATCCTTGTTCACATTCACGCCGCTTGGCAAGTGAAAAGGTTTTAAATACTAGAGTAGGGACTGTCCCACAAGGGTTGCCATGACGTGGCGGGATGGCTTGTACATTATTTTGATCAAAATTATGTTTACTAAATACCCTTATGCATTATTTGCAGTTTATTTTTTACTTTTTATTTCAGGATATTTGTGCTTTTTGTTTTCTCTGGTTAATGGTCATGTGTTAATATGGACTTACATTGTGCATACACATTATTTTACTTTCTCAGTTCAGACTCCATTTTTTTTTTAAGCCTAAAGCTTACCTACGATGATCCTAAGCCTAAAGCAAGAAAGGGGAAATCTAAACTGCCCTGGAGAAGACCCCAAAGGAATAGATAGCCCCCAAACATATATTGTCGGTGAGACAAGATGAAAACACAAACGCAGGCAGAAAAATAGACTGAGCAAACGATGGGGCCCACACTGACTAGACAGGACAGGAAAGGAAAGACACTGTCTGCAATCACGCAAAAAACCCTGCAAAAAGTCCAACACGTCTGATGCACAAAAACACTGAAGTCGCACGACTTCGCCCCCACTATATCAGCACTCTGGTATATTCTGAAAGTAAAGAAAAAAAGACCAATATAAAAGGGGACAAAACAAACTGGCACAAGCCAGAGCTGGCTGACCCGCACAAAACAAAGATAAACAAAACCAGATCAAATGCAAACAGAATAGCAAATGAACCACTTAGCTGAACATGCAGGGAAAGAGCAGGAGACATCAGACCTCAGGAGGAACAGGAAGAAAATCACCAGCAGGGATAGAGCGAGTCAGCTGTCTTAAATCCCAATCACAAACCCCAGATCTCCAATCGTCTTCCTCATTATCAGGTGGCAAGCCTCTGTCAATCAGATCAGCTTCACTACCTCCAGTAACCACCAGAGGGAGCCCAGAAAGAACTCTCAATCTGACCAGCTCCACTATCTTCAGTAATCACCAGAGGGAAGCCAGAGAGAATCCACAACAGTACGCCATGTTAAACATAGGTACGCACGACGCGCTGCACAAAAAAAAAAAAAGGCTAATGTGAAACCAGCCTAACACTTCTTGATGTTGACACGACTAATTTTTCCATGGGATGAGGATGGTTTATTTTGACATTTTGAGCAGACACATGGATATTAGTGGCTTGCTGGAGGTCATTTTGCAGGGCTCTGACACTGCTCCTCTTTTCACAAAGGAGGTAGCAGTCCTGCTGCAAGGCTGCTGCCCTCCTACAGCTCCTCCATGTCTCCTGGTATCTGCTCCATGTTCTGGACACTGTGCAGACACAGCTACTCTTCTTACCACAGCCCACATTGATGTGCCATCCTGGATGAGCTGCACTACATGAGCAACGCCTTTGGGTTGTAGACACCGCCTCATGCTGCTGTACCTCTAGGGGTGAGAGCAGTGACAAAATGCAAGTGACCAAAACAACCAAAAAGGATGAAAATAGAAATGGTTCTGTAGGGATGACCACAGACAATTCCTTTATAGGGGTTGTCTTGGTAATTGCCCATCATTTCTGCCTATTGTCTGTTCCATTTGCACAACAGCAGGACATATGGATTCACAGTCGGTGTTGCTTCATAACTGAACAGGATGATTTCACAGAAGTGTGATTTACTTGGAGTTACAATGTGTTGTTCAAGTGTTCCATTTATTTTTTTGAGCAGTGTTAATTCTAAAAACTTTGGTATATATCCTTCATATCTTTAATATTTAGAAAATCAGACATCCTGGAATCTTCACAGTGACCACTAAGCCTAATACTACACTCATACGTCTGGTTCTTTTCAGCAGCCACATGTTCATAGGCGGCAATGGATTGGCTCCGACACACAGACTTCTATAGGGGAGCTTTGTAGACATGCTCTGATCAGCACAATAATGTGAATGGAGGGGGAGCAGGGTCAGGGTGATATCACTGTATGTGCGTGTGTTACCAGCTGTGTATAGAGGTGTTCCTTATCATTGTAATCCCGTCTGTGATCCTAACGAGACAGAACAGGAAGTGGGAGCCTATCAAATAAACAGTGATGGGAGAAATACAATAATTTAAAATAAAACCCCAATTTAAACAATTGGACATGTTCTGATGACTGTTCCTTAAAGTTGGCACAGAGGCTTGTCTCCCCCACTGAGGATACATGCATGTTCAACCCAAGTGTACACCAATATCTATCTATCTATACACACACACACCTTATCGTGTCTGTAACCGAAATCGCGGGCCGCTGACTGGTCACGGCTGCCAGGCCGCAACCAATCAGCGACAGGCGCAGCTGTTTGTAACGGTAAGCTGCGCCTGCCGCTGATTGGTCGCGGCTGCCAGGTCGCGACCAATCAGCGGCAGGCGCAGGCCTTAATCTGTAAAAAAGAGAAAATTAAAAAAAAAAAAAAAAAATTTATTCTCACCTTCCAACGGCCTCCTGTCTTCTTTCCACGCGCCCGGCCTCGCGTTCCCAGTAATGCTTTGCGGTTTAGACCGCTGATGACGTCACTCTCGCGAGAGCGAGAAAGAAGACCGACGTCACCAGCGGTCTAAGCCGCAAAGCATTACTGGAAACGCGAGGCCGGGCGCGTGGAAAGAAGACAGGAGGCCGTTGGAAGGTGAGAATAACTTTTATTTTGTAATATTTTTGTACAGGGCCGCGGCAGTGATTGGTCACGGCTACACAGAAAGTGGCGTGAAGGCAACCATGCATACCAGGATTGGGGGGTGAGGGGGACCATGCATACCCCAAAAGGGGGGTAAGAGGACCATGCATACCCCATACATACCAGGATTGGGGGGTGAGGGTGAGCATACATACCAGGATTGGGGGGTGAGGGTGAGCATACATACCAGGATTGGGGGGTGAGGGTGAGCATACATACCAGGATTGGGGGGTGAGGGGACCATGCATACCAAGAAAGGGGGGTGAGGGGACCATGCATACCAAGAAAGGGGGGTGAGGGGACCATGCATACCAAGAAAGGGGGGGTAAGAGAACCATGCATACCAGGATTGGGGGGTGAGGGGACCATGCATATCAGGAAAGGGGGGCGAGGGGACCATACATACCAGGAAAGGGGGTGACGGTGAGCATACATACCAAGAAAGGGGGGTGAGGGGACCATGCATACCCCAAAAGGAGGGTAAGAGGACCATGCATACCAAGAAAGGGGGGTGAGGGGACCATGCATACCCCAAAAGGAGGGTAAGAGGACCATGCATTCCAGGATTGGGGGGTGTCAGGGGACCATGCATTCCAGGATTGGGGGGTGTCAGGGGACCATGCATTCCAGGATTGGGGGGTGTCAGGGGACCATGCATTCCAGGATTGGGGGGTGTCAGGGGACCATGCATTCCAGGATTGGGGGGTGTCAGGGGACCATGCATTCCAGGATTGGGGGGTGTCAGGGGACCATGCATTCCAGGATTGGGGGGTGTCAGGGGACCATGCATTCCAGGATTGGGGGGTGTCAGGGGACCATGCATTCCAGGATTGGGGGGTGTCAGGGGACCATGCATTCCAGGATTGGGGGGTGTCAGGGGACCATGCATTCCAGGATTGGGGGGTGTCAGGGGACCATGCATTCCAGGATTGGGGGGTGTCAGGGGACCATGCATTCCAGGATTGGGGGGTGTCAGGGGACCATGCATTCCAGGATTGGGGGTTGAGGGGTAGCATGCATTCCAGGATTGGGGGTTGAGGGGTAGCATGCATATATGGATTGGGGGTGAGAGAACCATACATATCAGGACTGGGGGTGTGCATTATTATTAAATCTGCAAAAATAAACTGCTTATATATTTTAGAATACCTGATGCGTCAGAATCGGGCCACCATCTAGTCTACAATAAAAGTCTCACTGTACGGCCAGCTGTAGTAGGTTTTAATTTGGGTGTTTGGGAGCCGCCAATCTACAGAAAGCCTGGTCTGGGAGATGTCCAGTGCCATCCTCACTGTTGCTGGAGGTGATTGTCAGGACTTTTCCACAGTGAGACACCCGCCAGTCATCCTGGAGAGGCACAGATTGGTCTCGTCTCTATGATCTCCGACCAGTTCCAACTGTATTTTCTCTAAAAAGCCACAGTGTTTCAGAGAAATATATAACTGACTGCAATGAAGAAACCAGTGTGATTCATGCCGCTTCCACTTGGGCAGCACGAATATGATGACAGGTTGCTCTTAACATAGATTATCAAATTGGTGAGGGTCTGAATACTAGAATGCCACCAGTCAGCTGTTTTCACTGCTCAGTACCGTAATCCACTCCTATTTATTTGATTTCAGCCAGATCTGCAGTACCCAGCAATGATCCCCTCACAGCTGACGAAGCTGTACCATTAAGATCTGCTAACTTCTGCCCAGATCCTGAGACTAGCTGACAAATGTGGCTGCCGGGTGTCGGACCCCTACCAACCTGATAGTGTCACCCCATCATCGGGAGACCTCATGATTGTAATAGTGGATCAACACGCACTAAAGGCCCATTTAGAGGAGGCAATCAACCAACGATCAAGCAGCTACTTGGACTTTCCTCCCCTGGACTGCTGAATCTAACTGAATTACCGCCCGGGTATTGCGGACTACACACCGGGTGAGATTGTTCCTTACTTTATTTACTAATGTTTACATAGTAATCATACTGGTGGCTTGATCCATATCGTGGCATATGTCATACACTTCTTTGCACTAGCATGCAGAGGAAGGGTGATGATATTTTTGCTTCTCTTAGGTACTATGTGCTGCACTTGTTCCTGCTGGTTTGTTGCAAGCTCAAATAACTATGAATGTGATACATCACAAAGTTAATCACTGAGCTGGGCTGGTACAGTCCCCATTGATGTGGAACTCATTTTCCACATTGAGTCCCACTTTTGGTCTATATCTCTATAGGTTTGTTTCTTGTATTTCATCTGACCAACGGAGTTATTAAAAGTTATTTTTAAATTTAATTTTTCTACCACTACTTACCGGGCTGCCTGTATGTACGCTCCCCAGAGGGGGCGCCGCCGGGCCGCACGCTCCCCACCCCAGAGGAGTGGGCGCCGCCGCACGCTCCCCACCCCAGAGGAGGGGGCGCCGCCGCACGCTCCCCACCCCAGAGGAGGGGGCGCCGCCGCACGCTCCCCACCCCAGAGGAGGGGGCGCCGCCGCACGCTCCCCACCCCAGAGGAGGGGGCGCCGCCGCACGCTCCCCACCCCAGAGGAGGGGGCGCCGCCGCACGCTCCCCACCCCAGAGGAGGGGGCGCCGCCGCACGCTCCCCACCCCAGAGGAGGGGGCGCCGCCGCACGCTCCCCACCCCAGAGGAGGGGGCGCCGCCGCACGCTCCCCACCCCAGAGGAGTGGGCGCCGCCGCACGCTCCCCACCCCAGAGGAGGGGGCGCCGCCGCACGCTCCCCACCCCAGAGGAGGGGGCGCCGCCGCACGCTCCCCACCCCAGAGGAGGGGGCGCCGCCGCACGCTCCCCACCCCAGAGGAGGGGGCGCCGCCGCACGCTCCCCACCCCAGAGGAGGGGGCGCCGCCGCACGCTCCCCACCCCAGAGGAGTGGGCGCCGCCGCACGCTCCCCACCCCAGAGGAGGGGGCGCCGCACGCTCCCCACCCCAGAGGAGGGGGCGCCGCACGCTCCCCACCCCAGAGGAGGGGGCGCCGCACGCTCCCCACCCCAGAGGAGGGGGCGCCGCACGCTCCCCACCCCAGAGGAGGGGGCGCCGCACGCTCCCCACCCCAGAGGAGCCTCCGTCCCATGGACGCCATGTAGGAGCAGCTCCTCTCCTGCCCCTGGAGGTGCCGTGGTCTCCTATCTGGATCACCATGGTTGCGGCCGGTCCACTGCACGCCACGACCTCCTCCCAAGGCCACGTGTGATCTGCCCTCTCCGTCCATACTTACACGGCACGCCAGCCAGGTCAGACTGAGAATAGCCGGGGGATCCTCCGAATATGCCGCCGAGTCCTCCCCGGCCCCCGGGGTGGTTGTTGGTGTCCATCTCTCGGTGAGCCCGGCCTCGTGTCTCACTCTCCCGTCTCTGACCTCTCCACTGCAGCCGTAAAAGAGAGCGCTTCCGGCGTCCCCTCCTTCTCTTCTTACGGATCCTGTTTTGCGATAGTTTCCATGCTTTACGGCTCTCGCTTCGCTATATTTGCTTTACTTCTCGGCTGTATCTTCTTCCTGTGTCGGCAATGACGGCGAAGTGCGCATGCGTGCTCGACATGCTGGCCAGGGTCACCAGTCCTCAGAGTCCTTGTGTATGGCATGTGTTCTCAGTATGGGGCAGCACCCCTCACCGACCCCATAGGGGAACACATTTTGATGACCCCTGACAGTGTAGCATTGATATGAAGCAGACCCTGCGGTTACAATGTCAGAAATTTCAGCAGAGTGAAGGTTTAGGCTGAGTGCAGCGTACTTTTTTGCCCTGCGGATATTTCCACGCAGAATTGACCTGCATTTTTCCTGTGGATTTCTTCCATTTTTAATGCGGTTTTCCCCTGCGGTTTTCCCCCTGCGGATTTGGAGACAGGGGAGGTGGAAAACCGCACAAAAGAAGTAACATGCTGCGGATTTTGTACCCGCAGGAAAACCGCGCGGAAACATCCGCAGCGTCTGCACAGCGGGTTTTTTTTTTACATTGATTCACATTATACTGTAAATCACACTGGATCCGCAGCGTTTCTGCGCGGTAACAGCCGCTGCGGATCCGCAGGAAGTCTGCATCGTGTGCACACAGCCTTACACAGAATTTTGTTCTGTGATCTTCACTGTGAGTTCAGTGCCAGAAGCCACATTAAAGGAAACCTGTCACCATTTTTTTGGCCTACTAGGTAAAAATATTTGAGTGTCAGCCATGCGTTCCACAACTAGTTCTGAAACCCCCTGACTCTCCACCTATCACCCACATAAACCTTTCTTGTTTGTCCCGCGCTGTATGGTAATCTGGTCCGATACGATGGGCGTTGCGTCTGTTCCGTCACTCCACCCCACCTCGTTTTGCTGTACGCATTCTTCACTGTGAAGATCGCAGATCGCGTACAGATTTCGCACGTGCGCATTGAAATTGACCGCGCGTGCGCAGTATGCTGTGCCCAAGTGAGTGCAAAGCCGAAAATCAGTAGTGCACATGGCCACAAAATACTTCCGGGACATAAGAAACAACTGCATATGCCGGCTCATGCGCACAACTGATTTTTGGCTGATTTTGGGCTCTATTACTAATCCTCATCAGTTAGCTTTTGCTGCATGTCTGAAGGAGGGAGAAAAGTTGGTATGAGGAGTGCTGGAGGAGTTATAAGCGACTGTTGTTTGGTTTGTACGCTTGGTAATTCCTTATCCTTCCCTATTTTGGTTTCTTCACCTTCCTACACACCCCGGTGGATTCCTCTGTTATATGTGAGTAAATATTTTGTGTGTTGAGTTTTCAGTTACCCCTTGTATTTTTTGCCTTGTTTGTTGGGTTGGTCACCCGACAGCTGTGTCGTGACTAACTCTGACCATTATCATTCTCTCTGATATCCATGATGGATCAGGTCTCTGCTCTGAAAGGGCAATTGCAGCAGCTCAGACTGGAGATGGCAGATTTACACACGGTGGTTTTTCCTCAACCTGATACATCTGGTGTGAGGATCTCATCTCTCAGGTGAACCATTGTGGAGCCCAAGGTCACGTTGCCGGACAGATTCTCTGCGTGACGTGCCAAGTTTTTTGTGTTCCGTGAGGCCTGTAAACTTTACTGAGGTACAGAGGAGCAATGTGTGGGGACAGTTATTTCGCTCCTCCAGACCCACAAACATGATAGTTTTCTCTTCCGCCTGACTCACAGTCACTTCAGACAGTAGAGGAATTTTTTCAGGCACTGGACCTTGTGTATGATGACCCCGATCAAGTCTCCTTAGCTGAGTCCTCACTATGCCAACTTCAGTAAGGAGACCACCTAGTGGAGGAATATTGCTCTGAGATCTGGAGGTGGGCCTTAGACACCAGGTGGAATGACCCTGCAATCCATAGTCAGTTCTGTGAGTGTCACAGGAAGGGTTAAAGATGCCTTAGCTTTATATGAGACTCCTGACTCCCTGGAAGCAGCCATGTCTCTGGTGATCCAAGTTGACCGCTGTCTTCGCCAGAGACATAGAGAATCACTTCTGGTTGCGAAAGGTTGGGGGTCGAGGTTGGTCAGTACCGAGTCTGCTGAGGAACCCATGCAGGTGGGTGCAATGTCACATTCTGGTAATTTGTCTGTAGTCCAGCTTAAGGGGGGTGTGTTTCCTTTGTTGTAAAAAAGGGCCATTTTGTGGGCACATGTCCTTCCCGACCTCTATATAACCAACAAACAACTGCTGGAGAAATTAGAGGGCACTTTACGCAGGTTTTCCGGGACTTACTGCTTCACGTGTGGGTCGTGCACACTGAGGTGTTAAACTGCTATGTGCTTGAGGGCCTGCCCTCACCTGTGGTACTGGGACTTCCTTGGCTCGCTCTGCACAATCCGGTAAAAGATTGGCAGACACAGGAAGTAGCTAAATGGAGTGCATACTGTCAAGGACACTGCTTGGGTACCCAGTTGGCTGGGGTGGATACCCAGTCCATGCCCAGTTACCTCTCAGACTTTGGGAATGTGTTCTCTGAGCAGGGGAATTAAGAATTTCTTCCCCATCGTTCTTATGATTGTGCCATTAATCTTGTTCCTGGTGCCAAGCTACCCAAGAGCAGACGCTATAACATCTCAGGCCCAGAGAGGCAGACCATGGACTATATAACTGAAAGTCTGTTTAAGGGTCATATCAGACCGTCCTCGTCTCCTATTGCTGCAGGGTTCTTTTTTAATAAGAAAAAAGATTGGGGGTTACGTCCTTGCCTGGATTTCCAAGAACTCAATGCGATCACTGTTCGTGATCCGTAATTGCTCCCACTCATCCTTGACCTCTTTAATCAAATTGTAGGGGCAAAATGGTTCTCTAAGATGGACCTCGGGGTGGGCTTATAACCTCATCTGCATTAAAGAGGAGGATGAGTGGAAGACGCCTGAAGGATACGCCTGAAGGAATACGCCTGAAGGACACTGAGAATCTGGTGATGCCTTTTGGGTTGACAAATATGCCCGCCATCTTTCAGCACTTTATTAATGACATATTAGTCACCTGGTAGGCAGATTCATTTTGATCTATCTGGATGACATTCTAATTTATTCAGCTGACCTTGAGTCACACCAGGTACATGTCAGGCACATCTTACATATACTCTGTGACAATAAATTGAATGTGAAACCCGAGAAGTGTATGTTCTCGGTTGAGGAGATCCCTTTCCTAGGTTATGTGTTGTCTTCCACCGGTTATCGCATGGATCCAGCAAAAGTCCGGGAGGTATTGGATTGCAATTGTCTAGAGGATTTGAAGGCGTTACAGAGATAACGCCTTTTCCCACTCATGTTGTACATACCCTTCCCCACTTTTAACCTGATGTTTCATAACCTTAGGCCCACACCTGTCAGTCACCTGTAACTAAATTAACAATCACTATTTATTTTCTAAAGGGCCTTTTACACATAGCGATATTGCTACATGTGACACCTCCGACCGGCTCCCCCACTGGTTATCGGTGATCGCGCTAGAACGTCCTGGGCAGTTTTCTCGTCGTCGGCTTCCTGCTGGCGCCGATGAGCGAGCCATGGACGCGGGCGGAAAAAGTCATCGCCGCATCTGACAGGTATCGACCGCTGCATCGCTAGTGAGATGTGCCTGTTTGGCACCTCACTAGCGACCATTTAGCGATGCACCAGCGATCCTGAACGAGTCGTATCATCGGGATTGCTGGTGCATCGCTAAATGTAACAAGGCCTTAAGTGTTAGGCGTCGTGTTCCGGTCACTGCACAGCAGGAATACCGAGCCTTGCATTCGGCAGTCTCCCATTCCTCTCCGGCCGCACAGGAGGCTGCTAAGCAGACTCGTCGAGCAAGTGCCCAGGTCTAGGTGTAGGTAAAGGCTGAGTCAGAGGACTAGAATCAGTGTGCACCGCTGGCTCTACACGCCACGGTGCACGTGCTTGACACTTCTCCAAGGTCAGCGTCTATAGTGGTGTCCGCAGGTGCGATGACACGTGCTCAGAAGGTCTAGAGGGACTCTGACCCCCGTGTCCTTGTGGCAGAGTTCCCTGACCACATTCTGAGCGCCCCCTTGCCGAGCTCTGTGAGTGCTATCAGACTTCGGCATTTAAGTTTCGCGGTACTGCGGCTCTGTGACATAACAGACACCGCGCCTGTTCACACGTTAACCCACGTATGACTTTTGTATATCGCTATATACATCCGCCATTACTAAGCAGCAGTTTACCACCTCTGCACGGTGGACCCTGGGCTGCGAACGCACCTACTATCATTATATTATTTGGTGCGTTCCGACAGCCCGTAACACTAAGATAGTGTGCCTGAACAACATTCTTATACCTAATGATTTTGATGAGCAAATGGGGCGTCCTGATTCCTCTTGCAACACAGTTTTATCCCAAACGATTAGCAAGTAGGACCTCCTGGCTGAACACCTATATTAAGCCTAAAGATTTTTAAGAGGAAATGGGGCCTCCTGATTCTTCACTGCAAGACAGTTTTATCCCAAATGATTTGAATAGGCAAATACGGCCTCCTGGCTGAACACTTATATTAGGCCTATCGATTTTTAAGAGGCAGTGAGGCTTCCTGATTTCTTATTGTAACACAGTTTTATCCCAAAAGATTTGTATTAGCAAATAGGGCCTCCTGGCTGAACCCCAATATTAGGCCTAACCATTTTTAAGAGCAAATAGGGCCTCCTGATTCCTTACTGCAACACTGTTTATCACAAACGATTTGGATTAGCAAATAGGGTCTTTCGGCTGAACGCCAATATTGGGCCTAATGATTTCTAAGAGGAAATTTGGCCTTCTGATTCCTCACTGCAACACAGTTTTATCCAAAACGATTTGGATTAGCAAATAGGGACTCTTGGCTGAAACCTATATTAGGCCTAATGATTTTTAAGAGGAAATGCGGCCTCCTGATTCCTCACTGCAACACAGTTTTATCCCAAACGATTTGGATTAGCACACTGGGCTTCCTGAGACTGCAACACAGTTTTAGCACAATCTAGTTAAATGCTGGAAGATCAATTTCACACAGGACATGATCTGACAAGTTCACTTTCAGCAGCAGCAGGGGTGGCCTCTCTGCACTATGACACTGAGAAAATGGCAGCAGTAAAACAAGATGTCCGCTTTTTATATGGACAGGGACATGTGACTTCTGCAGTTAATCACAGAAGATCTTGTGCATTACGTTGTGGATGGTTTCTGCGCCCTGATTGGCTGCTGGGAATGGACACACACGTTATTAAATTAAAAAAAATTACACTCCGCAGCTCCTCTAACCTCTCCTCTCATCAAAGACGTCCCACTGTCCCCCTGCTCATCATACAACACCACTATTAGCTATTAGCCAAAGTCCTAACAAAAACATTAGTGGAAAACACAAAGATTTTCCTACCAAATTTTGCGGACTTTGAGGAAAAATGGTCGGGAAACCGAACACAAATTCGAATGTGTTACACTGGTGCGGAATTTGAGATTAGCGAATGTTTTCCGAACAAGTTTTCTCATCCAGGGCCGGACTCAGCACCTGTCGCGCCAGGCAAGCGCAGGCCCTGAGCAGGTGGTGGCTGGGGACACCAGTGCTCTATGGGGTCCTGGTGCCCATGCCGACACCTGCGAGTGAGACACCCCCCACTTCCTTAGAGCCGTTACTTGCAATACTTAACTCTGCCCTGTTCCTGCGCTGCGGCGTCTTCTGTGATGTTAGTATGCGGCCTCTGCCTGAACAATCACAGTGCAGAGAGCCATAAGACACCAACGCTGAGGAGTCCAGAGCAGAGCAGCGTCCAGCGAGGAGAGGTGAGAATTTCATTTTTTTATGGTTGGAGAAATATATGGGGACCATCATACACTGGAGCATCATATATGGGGCCCATTACAGATGGAGCATTATATGGGGCCCATCAAACACTAGAGAATCATGTATGGGGCCCATCCTATCCTGTATGGAGCATTATATGGGGCCCATCATGCACTGGAACATCATTTATGAAGCCCATCCTATACTCTATGGAGCATTATAAGGGGCCTATTCTGTATGGAGCATCATATGGGGCCCGTTATACATGGAGCATCATATGGGGCCCATTATACAGAGCATCATACGGGGCCCATTCTGTTTGGAGCAATATATGGGGCTCATCATGTACTGCATGGAGCATTATATGGGGCCTATTCTGTATGGAGCATTGTATAGGGCCCATTCTGTATGGAGCAATATATTGGGCCCTTCATATGCTGTATGTAGCATTATATGGGACTCATTATACTGTATGGAGCAATAGCTGGGGCTCATTATACTGTATGGGCCCATCCTATACTGTATGGGGCTCATTATATATGGAGCAATAAATGGGGCCCATCATATACTGGAGCGTTATATGGAGCCCATATAAGCTGGGGCCCATAATACTGTATGGAGCAATATATGGGACTCATTATTCTGTATGGAGCACTATGGGTTGCCCATAATACTGTATGGAGCAATACATGGGGTTCATTATTTTGTATGGAGCACTATGTGGTGCCTATAATACTGTATGGAGCATTATATGGGGCTCATTATTCTGTATGGAGCACTATGTGGTGCCCATACTACTGTATAGAGCAATATATGGGACTCATTATTCTGTATGGAGCATTATGCGGTGCCCATAATACTGTATGGAGCAATACACGGGGCTCATTATTTTGCATGGAGCACTATGTGGTGCCTATAATACTATATGGGGCATTATATGGGGCTCATTATTCTGTATGGAGGGCTATGAGGTGCCTATAATACTGTATGAAGCAATATATGGGGCTCATTATTTTGTATGGTCACTGTGGAGCCTATAATACTGTATGGAGCACTATGTGGTGCCCATAATACTGTATGGAGCAATATATGGGACTCATTATTCTGTATGGAGCATTATGTGGTGCCCATAATAGTGTATGCAGCAATACATGGGGCTCATTATTTTGTATGGAGCACTATGTCGTGCCTATAATACTGTATGGAGCATTATATGGGGCTCATTCTGTATGGCGCACTATATGGGGATCATTATTCTGTATGGAACAGACAAACAGACATGGTGGTGAAGTCGGCATACTCCTTTCCCCACAATGCACTTTCCAGGTCATCCCCCTAGTTCCATCACTCATATTCCCTTCTTTTGAGGTCCACATCATCAGGCTCTTCCGTCCCCTCTCCCTCAGAGTAGCGGTCATACACCGGCCCCCAGGCTCACCCACCCACTTCCTTGACCATTTCTTGGCCTGGCTACCGCACTTCATGTCCTCAGAACTACCAACTCTTATCCTGGGAGACTTCAACATCCCCATTAACAGCCCTACTTCCACATCTGCATCCCAGCTTCTATCACTAACCACCTCTCTAGGCCTCTCGCAGCTTTCAACTCCTGGAACACACAAGGACAGTAACACCCTTGATCTGGTCTTTATCCGGTTCTGTTCAATCTCTCACCTAAATAACTCACTGCTTCCACTCTCTGACCACAACATTCTCTCCTTCATGCTCGCAAATCCTCGCCCACCCCAGCTCACTCCTACCTACCACACAGTTAGAAATCTACAAGCCATTAACCCTCAGACACTCAGACTCCCTACACTCATCACTGTCCCCAATCTCTTCTTTTTCCTGTCCTGATCTGGCTGTTCATCACTACAACGACACTCTTAGAAGCACCCTTGACCAAGTAGCTCCCCTCACCCTCAGAACCTCCAAGCACAGAGTAAAACAACCCTGGCTCACAGCTCAAACTCAACTTCTCCAGCGATGCTCTAGGAGTGCTGAACGCCTATGGAAAAACCCCACACACCAGATTTCATCCACTTCAAATTTATGTTAAGAACCTATAATGGTGCCCTTCACCTCGCCAAACAGACCTACTTCACCACCCTGATCTCACTAGCCAACAACCCCAAGAAACTTTTTGACACCTTTCACTCCCTCCTCAGGCCGAAAGTACAAGCCCGTATCACAGACATTTATGCAGATGACCTAGCCTCCCACTTTACAGAAAAAATAGATAGTATCCGTCTGGAAATCTGCTCCCAACCACCAAGTGCTGTGACTCCCAACCCTTCCTGCTTCTCCCCTGGCTCACTTTCCACATTTGATCCCATCACAGAAGATGAAGTCTCCAGACTCCTCTCTTCCTCTCGTCCGACCACATGCACTACAGACCCCATTCCCTCACATCTCCTCCAGTCTCTCTCTCCAGTCGTCACAACTCACCTAAATGCAATCTTTAATCTCTCCCTCTCCTTGGGCATTTTCCCATCCTCCTTCAAACATGCCATCGTTACTCCATTACTAAAGAAACCCGCTCTCGACCCATCCTGCACAAACAACTACAGACCAGTCTCCAATCTCCCCTTCATCTCTAAACTTTTGGAGTTCCTAGTTTACTCCCGCCTTACCTGTTACCTCTCCACTCACTCCCTTCTAGACCCTTCACAGTCCGGCTTCCGCCCCCTACATTCGACTGAAACGGCACTCATCAAAGTGACCAATGACCTTCTGACAGCAAAACGTAATGATCACCACTCTCTGCTCATTATTCCCGATCTATCTGCAGCTTTCGACACTGTTGACCACCATCTCCTACTCTCTAGGCTCCAGTCACTAGGCATTAAGGGCACTGCTCTCTCCTGGTTCTCTTCCTATCTTTCTGACCGCTCCTTCAGTGGTTTGTTCTCTGGCTCCACATCATCTCCTCTTCCTCTTGCTGTCGGGGTACCTCAGGGCTCAGTCCTTGGCCCCCTTCTCTTCTCTCTCTGCACAGCCCCAATTGGCCAGACCATCAGCAGATTTGGCTTTCAGTATCATCTTTATGCTGATGACACACAACTATATACGTCATTCCCCTCTTCAACAAATCCCCACACTCATTTATAACACCCTGCCATGGTCCTCTACATGTTTTTTTAACCATGATAACCTCATACCCTTTCATCCAGCCCCCACTCCCCTAACCCCCTTACTTGGAGCCCTATGGAACGCACTCTCTGTCTACAACAAGCTGTCATTTATCCATGACCTCTTTATCACCAACAAACTCTCCTTCCTTGCCATCACTGAAACCTGGCTCACTCCCTCTGACACAGCCTCTCCAGCTGCGCTTTCCTATGGCGGATTCCATCTCTCACACCCCTCGCCCCAGCAACAAACATGGTGGAGGAGTTGGCTTGCTCCTGTCTGATACCTGCTCCTTTACCCCAATTCCTCTGCCACCCTCCGCGACTCTTCCCTCGTTCGAGGTGCACTCTGTCCGCATCTGTTCCCGCTCCAATCTCCATCTGGCTATCATCTACCGCCCCCCAGAACTAGCCATCTCCACCTTTCTCGACCACTTCACCACCTGGCCACTCCATTTCCTTTCTGCTGACATCCCTATCATCATCATTGGCGACTTCAACATCCCCATCGACACTTCCACCCCGGCTGCCTCTAAACTTCTATCCCTCACGGCTTCCCTCGGCCTCACTCAATGGTCCTCTGCGGCCACTCACAAAGATGGTCACACGCTGGACCTTATCTTCACCCGTCTCTGTTCCCTCACTAATCTCAACAACTCACCCCTCCGCCTGACCACAACCTAATGACATTCTCTTTCCGCTCTTCTCCTACTGCGCAACCCCCGCTCCATAAACTCGCTCACCCTCGCAGGAATCTCAAACGCCTCAATTTACAATCACTCTCTGAGTCCTTTCTCCCTCTTACAGACATAGCTTCCCTTCATGACACAGATGCTGCTGCCACTTTTTATAACACCACAATAACAGCAACACTTGATTCGGCTGCCCCTCTCACGCAGAGCAAAACTTGTACAATCAACAGGCAGCCCTGGCTGACCAAAGAACTGAGACGGGTTTCCAGGGCCGCTGAGTGGAGATGGAAGAGAACCCATTCTACTGAGCACTTCAGCACATACAAGCAGTCCCTGTCATGATCCAGGTTGGATATGACAGGTTTTGAATAAGTAACCTTTTTTTTTCCTTTGAGCTAGTTGCTTAGCCCCTTAGCGACAGAGCCAGTTTGCAGCTTAATGACCAGGCCAATTTTTACAATTCTGACCACTGTCCCTTTATGAGGTTATAACTCTGGAACGCTTTAATGGATCCTGCTGATTCTGAGACTGTTTTTTCGTGACATATTGTACTTCATGTTAGTGGTAAAATTTCTTCGATAAGTCTTGTGTTTATTTATGAAAAAAACAGAAATATGGCAAAAAAATTTAAAATTTTGCAATTTTAAAACTTTAAATTTTTATGCCCTTAAATCAGAGAGATGTGTCACATAAATTTCTTAATAAATAACATTTCCCACATATCTACTTTACATCAGCACAATTTTGGATGCAAAATTTTTTTTTGTTAGGAAGTTATAAGGGTTAAAAGTTGACCAGCGATTTCTCATTTTTACAACAAAATTTACAAAGCCATTTTTTTTAGGGACCACATCATATTTAAAGTCATTTTGAGGGGTGTACATGACAGAAAATACCCAAAAGTGGCACCATTCTAAAAACTAGACCCCTCAAGGTGCTCAAAACCACATTCAAGAAGTTTATTAACCCTTTAAGTGCTTCACAGGAACGAAAGCAATGTGGATGGAAAAAATTAACATTTAACTTTTTTTTGGAAAAAAATTACTTCAGAACCAATTTTTTTTATTTTCACAAGTGTTAAAAGAGAAAATCAACCACAAAATTTGTTGTACAATTTCTCCTGAATACGCCGATACCCCATATGTGGGGGTAAACCCCTTTTTCAGCACACGGCAGAGCTCGCAAGGGATGGAGCACCGTTTGACTTTTTCAACGCAGAATTGGCTGGAATTAAGATCGGATGCCATGTTGCGTTCGGAGAGCCCTTAATGTGCCTAAACAGTGGAAAACTCCAACAAGTGACCCCATTTTGGAAACTAGACCCATTAAGGAACTTATCTAGATGTGTGGTGAGCACTTTGAACCTTCAAGTGCTTCACAGAAGTTTATAACGTAGAGCCGTGAAAATAAGAAATCCATTTTTTTTTCCACAAAAATGATCTTTTCGCCCCCAAATTTTTATCTTTACAAGGGTAACAGGAGAAATCATACCCCCACAGTTATTATGCGATTTGTCCTGAGTACGCTGATACCCCATATGTGGGGAGGAACCACTGTTTGGGTGCATGGGAGAGCTTGGAAGGGAAGTAGTGCCATTTTGGAATGCAGACTTTGATGGAATGGTCTGCGGGCATCATGTTGCGTTTGCAGAGCCCCTGATGGGCCTAAACAGTGGAAACCCCCAACAAGTGACTCCATTTTGGAAACTAGACCCATGAAGGAGCTTATCTAGATGTGTGGTGAGCACTTTGAACCTTCAAGTGCTTCACAGAAGTTTATAACGTAGAGCCGTGAAAATAAGAAATCCATTTTTTTTTCCACAAAAATGATCTTTTCACCCCCAAATTTTTATTTTTACAAGGGTAACAGGAGAAATCATACCCCCACAGTTATTATGCGATTTGTCCTGAGTACGCTGATACCCCATATGTGGGGAGGAACCACTGTTTGGGTGCATGGGAGAGCTTGGAATGGAAGGAGTGCCATTTTGGAATGCAGACTTTGATGGAATGGTCTGCGGGCATCATGTTGCGTTTGCAGAGCCCCTGATGGGCCTAAACAGTGGAAACCCCCAACAAGTGACTCCATTTTGGAAACTAGACCCATGAAGGAACTTATCTAGATGTGTGGTGAGCACTTTGAACCTTCAAGTGCTTCACAGAAGTTTATAACGTAGAGCCGTGAAAATAAGAAATCCATTTTTTTCCACAAAAATGATCTTTTCGCCCCCAAATTTTTATTTTTACAAGGGTAACAGGAGAAATCATACCCCCACAGTTATTATGCGATTTGTCCTGAGTACGCTGATACCCCATATGTGGGGAGGAACCACTGTTTGGGTGCATGGGAGAGCTTGGAATGGAAGGAGTGCCATTTTGGAATGCAGACTTTGATGGAATGGTCTGCGGGCATCATGTTGCGTTTGCAGAGCCCCTGATGGGCCTAAACAGTGGAAACCCCCCACAAGTGACCCCATTTTGGAAATTAGACCCCCTAAGGAACTTATCTAGATGTGTGGTGAGCACTTTGAACCCCCAAGCGCGTCACAGAAGTTTATAAACGCAGAGCCGTGAAAATAAAGTCTTTTTTATTTCCACAAAAGTGATTTTTTTAGACCCCAATTTTTAGACCCCCAAAGTTGGTAAATAGTGGAAACCCCTCAATTCTTGCTCCAACCCTAACCCCAACACACCCCTAACCCTAATCCCAACCCTAATCCCTAATCCTAACCCTAATCCTAGTTTGCCCTAACCCTAGCCCAACCCTAACCCTTAACCCTAGCCCAACCCTAACCCTAGCCCAACCCTAACCCTTAACCCTAGCCCAACCCTAGCCCTAGCCTAACCCTAACCTAACCCTAGCCTAACCCTAGCCTAACTGAAAAAAAAAATATTTTTTTTATTTCATTATGTGTGCCTATATAAGGGGGTGATAAACGGGGGGGTTATGTACTATTTTTATTATTTTGATCACTATGATCGTTTATCATAGTGATCAAAATAATGAATGGAATCTGCCAGCCGGAGCCAGCAGATTCCCGGCGGGCGCACTGCGCATGCGCCCGCCATTTTCAAGATGGCGGCGCCCATCGGATGACGCCGGCGGGCGCGGGACCACCGGGAGGGGACGGAGGACAAGGGAGAGGTACCGGGAGGGGACCAGGGGGATCGGGGACCCTATTTCTCTATCCTCTGATGTGCGATCACATCAGAGGAAAGAGAAATTAAATGTAAAATCGTGGCTTTTTTTTTTTGCGGTCGCCGTTATAGGGTTAATAACGGCGATAGCAAAAGCGGGGGTCGGTAAAAACCGACTGATTCATGTTCTCTGGGGTCTCGGCTACCCCTGGCAGCCGAGACCCCGGAGAAAATCCGACACTGGGGGGCGCTATTCACTTAAATCACAGCGCCGTGAATTAACGGCGCTGTGGTTTAAGTACCCTTAATTACCGCCGTTAAAAGGCGTATCGGCGGTCGTTAAGGGGTTAAAGGTATTTTTGCCCCCAGTTGTCATTAGGGTCATTGCACTGTGGTGGTTTCAGTTCTAGTTTTGCCCCGGTGGCCGTTAGGGTCATTGCACTCTGGTTACTTTAGTTTAGTGCATGTGATTATAAAGCAGGTGTGATTGCTCTGGCTCTGACCTATAAAAGAGTGTCAGGTGTTGCAATCACTGTTGGTGATATTGCTCATTTCCAACCAAGTCTGGTGGAGGAAGGAACTACAGAGAGGAGTTCCTTAGAATAAATAGGTAGAAGACATAATAATGTGGAGGCCGGATAATGATTAAACGGCCATAACAAAATGATCAATAATATATATTGTATATCATGATCCACATATTAGGACTAACCAATGTAGGGAACACTGCACATTTAGTAGAAGCTACCCAAAAAGGAAAAAGCAGTCAAAATTCCATAAAATACAAATTTTATTAGATGATATTTAAAAAAATTATTACAAGGACATACAGTGCATGGTTGGGGAGAAACAGAAAATATAACGACATCATGGTCAAAAGGACCAGCCAAACTGCGAACATAGCACCAGGAAATAAAATTGTGTAGGATGTAAGCAGATTACAGATAATCGGTCAGGGAAAGAGTGGCAACCATTGTTATGGCAGGGAGTGTACAGAGACATCACCATGTAGCCAAAGGCTACTGCCCTTTCAAATGAAAGAATTCCCTGCCCGTAGAATGCACACAGCATACATAACCGATGCTATGTAAAGCATCAGAGATAGAAGCAAATTGCTATACCTGGAAGCAGTGGTGGCAGTGAGGTCGATCCAGTCCCCGACGCGCGTTTCGGAGCCAGAGGACTCCTTCCTCAGGGGGCGTTCCTTGCAGAGAGGGAGAGGAGTTCCTTGCAGCTCAGGCAGAGCTCTGGTGTAGTAGCTTCAGGTGGAAGCTGAATTCTGGTGGTGGACTCTGTTGCTGGGAGCAAGAGCAACAGAGCTAAGTGGTGTTACCCCTGTTTTGTAACTTTCCTTTGTGTGTTTCAGTGCAGTGGTGGGATTAGTTTCTGCACCGTCCATTTCACTAGAAAGGGCTAGGTGCAGGGCGAGCTAGGGTTTTTAGGTTCCTGATCGGCACCCGGTGCGGAACCGGCCTAGGGATCGCTAGGAGTGTAGAGACACAGATTCAGGGGAGTGCAGGAGGTCTCCACGTCCTCGTTCCCTATCGCAGGGCCCTCCATTGTATCATTTTCCCTGGTGTTTGCCTTTATTCTGAAATTCGCCCTGCTGGAGGCGGTGTATCCAGACATACGTGTACTACTGAAATTCGCCTGCTGGAGGCGGTGTATCCGGCTGCACGTTCTATTATTTAAATTCGCCCTGCTGGAGGCGGTGTATCCAGGGTCATGCGTGTCATATAAATTCGCCCGGCTGGAGGCGGTGTGTCCAGTCACTCGTGACCATCAAAGTCCCTTGCCAGCTTTAAGTCCACGCTCTCTGCCGCAAAACAGAGTAAACCAAAGAAAAGAGGCATGTAAAAGAAGGGATCACCAAAACAATATAATTAAATACAAAAATATAAACCTTTAATGGAACCAACAAGAACAAAACAACACTCAGTGCAGGTTAAAAACAATTAAAACCGCATAAATGCGACCATTACATACAGACCCCGAAAAGGGTACATGCCTCTGTACAGACCCCACAAATTGCAATACAAATGTTAAATCACAAAATCACATTAGAAGGCCACCAAAAGCACCTAACACTCATAAATCTATGGTTACTGCAAGATAAGCAGAAGAAAAAGGTCCAAGGAGCCTAAATGCAGTTAACCCCCGAAAAGAAAAACACCATATGACCTGCTATGGGTAAGGAGATGCTGGTAGGAGGAGGTTCAATCCTGCAGAGAGTGTAGGTGGAGTGGCGTGGGGAGAGGCAGAGGCATAAGTAACGCCCAACGCGTTACGCCAGAAAAACTGGCTTCATCAGGAGCGATACAGTGTTGTAAATCATTGGTGTATATATACCTTATTCAATAGACGTAGATCGGGAACAGGTGTGGGTCAAAGAACTCACGAGTGAGCCAGACGCAAAGCGGCGTCGGAGCGCCGGAAGTGGAACGGCAGATCTGCGCAGCCGCAATGGACCGAAATGAGGTCCAACAGTGGGCACACAAAAAATGGCGTCCAAAAAACTCCACTGCGCATGCGCGAGATGACGCAGCCTTCAAGAAGCAGAGCACGGCGATGATGAATCATCATCCACGTGATCTCACAAACTGGAGGCCCTGGTAATGTAGAGGTAGCGAGAGCAGGATGTTAAGCCTGCATAATCCCACAGATAAGCAGCGCATGCGCTAGAAGATAGTTTGGCCAGGGAAACATAAAAGGATATATGGTACTCTCCCCACAAGAGAGGGTGACACAATGGAAAACATTATCATCCCGGCATAACCCCATAGGCACACATAAACAGTATGGACATGGGGTATCACAAAGCGACCACATGTGTGCAATATGAATAACAAATATATAACAGCATCATTTTTCCAATAGTGTGAATCCTGTCTTAGACATAAGACTAACAGGCAGATCTATTTATATGATTTTTTCTATAAAAAATATTATTAAAAAACCATGGTTTTTTAGATAGTCAAATGATGCTCTCTAAATTTTATCTAGAAATAAGCATTGGATCGCCTGATAAGAGTAACGACCAGAGCTGGTAATGTAACATAACAGCACAACATGACAATGAGACTAAGATCACGGAGCAATGACGGAAGAGCAATGGGAGAGTACAAGGTTAATGTACATTTAATACATCACAGCAATCCAGAGTGAAAAAACAGTTAAGGGTATGGGGAGGAGGGGGGGGGGTTTGGAATGGGAGAAGGGAAGGGGGAAGGGTAGGGGTGGGGTAAGGATAAGGGTAAAGGGAAATTGAGGTGATAAAGAGTCCAAAAAGGACGGCAGACAAATGGATCTTATCGAAGATTGAATATACTCCAGTTGTAGGTTAATGGCTGCCATTGAGTAGCCATAAGTCCAATAAATGTTGACCGAAGGAAGCAAGTCATCAAAGGGCCAAGTCCTTGATCCCAGTAGTGGTATCTCCCAGCCAAGAAAACATCCATGATCCAGATTTTTTCCCCATAGTCTCGACAGGGATAAGGGGCAATAGTGGCCAGTTTAACCAGCCAGATGTAGATGCCCAATCCGCCAAGTGGGTTCCAGAGGTCTCTCCCCGATGTCAAGACAGCCCAGCAGAGCCAAAGAACGAGAGCATCAAGAGCTGGTAGAAGGGCTGTTGGAAAAAAGAAGAACAATAAACGATTAAGGCCAGAGGGGCTACATGTGAACAGCCCAGATCTAAATATCATAATTGTTTGTAGAACCCTGTGAAGAGTAATTCTTCATTAAGACCATTAGGGGAGAGGCTGCCCAGATCATGAATCCATTTGGATTCACATCTGAGAAGCCTCAGGCCTATATCGCCCCCCCTGATGTTCACAAGAACCTCTTCCAAAATCAATGCTCGTAGACCAGTGGGGCGTCCACGATGGTTCTCTAAAAAATGCGCTGCCACTGGAGTAATATGTTTACCCTTTGCTCGATCTCTATTGGCAGTGGAGATATTAGAGAGATGTTGCTGTAATCTCCTTCTCAGTTCTTGGGTTGTCTGCCCCACGTAAATTTTTGGACAGTTACAAATAAGGGCATAGACTAAGTTGCGGGACTTACAGTTGAAGTATGCCTTTTTAGGTACGATGTGAAATGGATAACTAGGCATTCTAGTACCAAATTGGGCAACCATATATTGGCAAACATTGCAGTCCCCACAAGGGTAGGTTCCAAATAACCAGCGCATTTTTTAGAGAACCATCGTGGACGCCCCACTGGTCTACGAGCATTGATTTTGGAAGAGGTTCTTGTGAACATCAGGGGGGGCGATATAGGCCTGAGGCTTCTCAGATGTGAATCCAAATGGATTCATGATCTGGGCAGCCTCTCCCCTAATGGTCTTAATGAAGAATTACTCTTCACAGGGTTCTACAATTATGATATTTAGATCTGGGCTGTTCACATGTAGCCCCTCTGGCCTTAATCGTTTATTGTTCTTCTTTTTTCCAACAGCCCTTCTACCAGCTCTTGATGCTCTCGTTCTTTGGCTCTGCTGGGCTGTCTTGACATCGGGGAGAGACCTCTGGAACCCACTTGGCGGATTGGGCATCTACATCTGGCTGGTTAAACTGGCCACTATTGCCCCTTATCCCTGTCGAGACTATGGGGAAAAAATCTGGATCATGGATGTTTTCTTGGCTGGGAGATACCACTACTGGGATCAAGGACTTGGCCCTTTGATGACTTGCTTCCTTCGGTCAACATTTATTGGACTTATGGCTACTCAATGGCAGCCATTAACCTACAACTGGAGTATATTCAATCTTCGATAAGATCCATTTGTCTGCCGTCCTTTTTGGACTCTATCACCTCAATTTCCCTTTACCCTTATCCTTACCCCACCCCTACCCTTCCCCCTTCCCTTCTCCCATTCCAAACCCCCCCCCCTCCTCCCCATACCCTTAACTGTTTTTTCACTCTGGATTGCTGTGATGTATTAAATGTACATTAACCTTGTACTCTCCCATTGCTCTTCCGTCATTGCTCCGTGATCTTAGTCTCATTGTCATGTTGTGCTGTTATGTTACATTACCAGCTCTGGTCGTTACTCTTATCAGGCGATCCAATGCTTATTTCTAGATAAAATTTAGAGAGCATCATTTGACTCTCTATCTAAAAAACCATGGTTTTTTAATAATATTTTTTATAGAAAAAATCATATAAATAGATCTGCCTGTTAGTCTTATGTCTAAGACAGGATTCACACTATTGGAAAAATGATGCTGTTATATATTTGTTATTCATATTGCACACATGTGGTCGCTTTGTGATACCCCATGTCCATACTGTTTATGTGTGCCTATGGGGTTATGCCGGGATGATGTTTTCCATTGTGTCACCCTCTCTTGTGGGGAGAGTACCATATATCCTTTTATGTTTCCCTGGCCAAACTATCTTCTAGCGCATGCGCTGCTTATCTGTGGCATTATGCAGGCTTAACATCCTGCTCTCGCTACCTCTACATTACCAGGGCCTCGTTTGTGAGATCACGTGGATGATGATTCATCATCGCCGTGCTCTGCTTCTTGAAGGCTGCGTCATCTCGCGCATGCGCAGTGGAGTTTTTTGGACACCATTTTTTGTGTGCCCACTGTTGGACCTCATTTCGGTCCATTGCGGCTGCGCAGATCTGCCGTTCCACTTCCGGCGCTCCGACGCCGCTTTGCGTCTGGCTCACTCGTGAGTTCTTTGACCCACACCTGTTCCCGATCTACGTCTATTGAATAAGGTATATATACACCAATGATTTACAACACTGTATCGCTCCTGATGAAGCCAGTTTTTCTGGCGTAACGCGTTGGGCGTTACTTATGCCTCTGCCTCTCCCCACGCCACTCCACCTACACTCTCTGCAGGATTGAACCTCCTCCTACCAGCATCTCCTTACCCATAGCAGGTCATATGGTGTTTTTCTTTTCGGGGGTTAACTGCATTTAGGCTCCTCGGACCTTTTTCTTCTGCTTATCTTGCAGTAACCATAGATTTATGAGTGTTAGGTGATTTTGGTGGCCTTCTAATGTGATTTTGTGATTTAACATTTGTATTGCAATTTGTGGGGTCTGTACAGAGGCATGTACCCTTTTCGGGGTCTGTATGTAATGGTCGCATTTATGCGGTTTTAATTGTTTTTAACCTGCACTGAGTGTTGTTTTGTTCTTGTTGGTTCCATTAAAGGTTTATATTTTTGTATTTAATTATATTGTTTTGGTGATCCCTTCTTTTACATGCCTCTTTTCTTTGGTTTACTTTGCGGATCTTTAGCATGTAATTGGTGATCCCTTACAGCGGTGCCCTCCACTTCTCTCTTAGTTCATCTCTGCCGCAAAACAGACTTACTTCGCATCTCACATATCCTCCCTGTCTCACCACCCTAAACAGCTCTTCAACACTTTCAATTCTCTACTCCATCCCACAGCACCTCCTCCCTCTCCTCTCATTTCTGCTGAAGACTTTGCCTCCTTCTTTAAGCAGAAGATCGACACAATCAGACAAAACTTTGGCCCGCAGCCCCCAATGCCCCTCTTAGCCGCTCAGCCCTGTTCTGCAAAAGCCAGCTTCTCCACCATGACAGAAGATCAGCTCTCCACCCTTCTGTCAAGATCACACCTCACCACTTGTGTCTTCGACCCACTCTCGTCTCACCTCATCCCTAACTTGGCCACAGTCTTCATCCCATCTCTAACATACCTCTTCAACCTTTCACTTACAAATGGTGTCTTTCCCTTATCCTTCAAACATGCCTCAATCACATCCATCCTCAAAAAGCCCTCCCTTGACCCATCCTCTGTGTCTAACTATCGCCCAATATCTCTTCTCCCTTACGCCTCAAAACTACTGGAACAGCATGTATATCTTGAACTGTCCTCCCACCTCTCCTCCTGATCCCTCTTTGACCGTTTACAATCTGGCTTCCGACCGCATCACTCAACTGAAACTGCCCTAAGGTCACTAACGACTTACTAACTGCCAAGAGCAAGCGACACTACTCTGTCCTCCTTCTCCTGTACCTGTCCTCTGCCTTCGACACCGTAGATCATTCCCTCCTGCTACAGACTCTCTCATCTCTTGGCATCACAGACTTGGCCCTATCCTGGATCTCATTATACCTAACAGACCGAACATTTAGTGTCTCCCTCTCACACCTCACCCCCTGTCTGTCGGTGTTCCTCAAGGCTCTGTCCTAGGACCCCTACTATTCTCCATCTACACCTTCGGCTTGGGACAGCTCATAGAATCCCACGGTTTGTAGTATCACCTCTACGCTGATGACACGCAGATCTACCTATCTGGACCCAACCTTGCCTCCTTACTGACTGAAATCCCACAATATGTCTGCTATCTCAGCCTTCTTCTCTGCTCGCTTTCTCAAACTGAACATGGACAAAACAGAATTCATCATCTTTCCCCCATCTCACTCCACCCCTCCACCAGACCTATCCATCAATGTCAATGGCTGCTGTCTATCCCCAGTTCCGCACGCTCGGTGCATCGGGGTGATCCTCGACTCTGCGCTCTCTTTCAAACCACATATCCAAGCCCTCGCCTCCTCAAACTCAAAAATATTTCCCGAATCCGCTCATTCCTCAACCACAAAAACACTAGTGCATGCTCTTATCTCCCGCCTCGACTACTGCAACCTCCTACTCTCTGGCCTCCCCTCTAGCACCACTCCAGTCCATCCTACACTCTGCTGCCCAACTAATCCACCTGTCTCCCCGCTATTCCTCAGCCTCCCCCCTATGCCAAGCCCTTCACTGGCTTCCTATTGCCCAGAGGCTCCAATTCAAATCCCTAACCATGACATACAAAGCCATCCACAACCTGTCTCCTCCATACATCTGTGACATGGTCTCCAGGTACCTACCCGCACGCAACCTTCGATCATCTCAAGATCTCCTTCTCTACTCTCCCCTTATCTCTTCCTCCCACAACCGCATACAAGACTTCTCCCGTGCTTCCCCCATACTCTGGAACTCTCTGCCGCAACACATCAGACTCTCACCATCAACGGAAACCTTCAAGAACCTGAAGATCCACCTGTGACGTCCGCCTGCAAGTCTGGCCTGCAGTAAGACAGCACCCTGATACCCTTTACCCCTATACAGGGATCTGGATTTACAGCAGAGCCCAGGAGGCGCTGTCTGAATATGAGCAGCGGGCCAGAGCAGGACGGTTGCCAGAGAGGGGTTAAAAAACGGGACCAAAAGCGTAGTCAGGAATCCGAGTCGTAACCAGGCGGGCAGCAAAGGTACAAAAAATGGCAGACAATAGCAGAGTCAAATTCAGGCGAAGGTCAGAGCCATAAACCAGGAGGACGGCAGAGGTACAGAATCGTTAGGCAGCAGCAGAGTCACAAATCCAGGCAAAGGTCAGAATCACAGATAGCAAATAACTAGCACACTGGGGAAACCAAGACTATATCTGGCGGCCTGCAAGACAGGCCCCAAGGTATTTGAAGGATCAGGCTATCCCTCACAGGTTCACAGGCTGATGATGTCATTTGGACCGCCCCCAGGACCAGGCCAGATGGTGATGCCTCAACCCTTTCATGACTGACAGAGGAGCGGAGCCTGCGCCCACCAGATGCCTGCGCAGGAGCCCCTTCTCTGTCACCACCACCCACGGGGAATCCACGGTGCCTCCTAGTGGCCGAGGCAGTAACAGCCATTTCCGAGTCTGACGGTGACGTGACCGCCCGGCGCCTCCCAGTGGTTGAGACCGGAACAGCAGTCCCTGTATCTGACGGCGACGTGACAGTCCGGCGCCTCCCAGTGGCCGAGGCAGGAACAGCAGTCCCTCTATCTGACGGCGACGTGACAGTCCGGTGCCTCCCAGTGGCCGAAGCAGGAACAGCAGCGTGACACCACCTGTTCCGACAAGCCTACAGCCTGCAATGATCCTCGGTCTTCTGAACCACTGCACGACCTGCTCTACCCTCTCCTACTGTATCCGATTCCTCACCCATCCCTGTAGACTGTGAGCCCTCGCGGGCAGGGTCCCCTCTCCTTATGTACTTGTGTGTCCCTTGTCTTACACATGTCTATATTACCCCTTTTCACATGTAAAGTGCCATGGAATAAATGGCACTATATAAATGCATAATAATAATTCCCCGACCTTACCCCCGCTGTACTACAGAACGCCAGTGACTGTCTGTCCACAGTCTCCAACATCATGTCTGCTCTCTATCTGAAACTCAAGGCCCCGTCACACTAAGCGATCTCGGTAGCAAGATCGCTGCTGAGTCACAGCGATCTCACCAGCGAGATCGCTGTGACAGTGATCAGCGAGCGGCCCCCGGCCGGTATCGCTGATCGCTGGAAGAAACCTCTGGACATTTCTTTGGTCGCTGGTCTCCCGCTGGCCAGCACGCATCGCTGTGTGTGACAGGCGGGAGACCAGCGATCAGGTGTAAAAAATAATAAAAAAAATATAGTTATTCTCACCTTCCGACGTCCCGTTCAGCCATCCTGCCTCTCTCCACGCTCCGGTCCCAGTAATCCTTTGCACGAATGACCGTGAGACTTTGTTATCCCTCGAGACCGTGACATCTCGCGGTCATTCTCGCAAAGGATCACTGGGACCGGAGCGTGGAGAGAGGCAGGATGGCTGAACGGGACGTCGGAAGGTGAGAATAACTATATTTTTTATTTTGATTCTGTTTTTTACAGGGATGGCCAGCGATGCCGGGCGCTCGGCATCGCTGGTGAAGCTGTCTGTGTGACAGCTCACCAGCGATCACATAGCGACTTACTAGCGATCCTGACACCTTGATATCGGTGTCGGGATCGCTGGTAAGTCGCTTAGTGTGACGGGGCCTTTAACCTCTCCAAAACTGAACTTCTTCTGCTCCCGCCGTCTACTAACCTCCCTAAATCTGACACTTCCCTCTCCGTGGGTGGCACTACAATAACTCCCTGGCAGCAGGCGTGCTGTCTGGGTGTTATGCTTGACACCAATCTCTCCTTCACATCCCATATACAATCTCTTGCCCGCTCTTGCCGCTTACACCTAAAGAACACCTCTAGAATCCGCCCTTTTCTCACCGTGGAAACAACAAAAACCCACACTGTAGCATGTATCCACTCTCGCCTGGATTACTGCAGCGCTCTATTAATTGGCCTCCCCGTTACTCGACTATCCCCTCTCCAGTCCATACTTAATGCATCAGCCAGGGTCATCTATCTGGTAATCGGTACTCGGACGTGTCCGCTCTTCGCCAGTCCTTACATTGGCTGCCCATTCATTATAGGATCCAATTCAAAGTACTTGTTCTCATCCACAAAGCTCTCCACAGTGCAGCACCCCCCTACATCTCCTCCCTCATTTCTGTCTATCGGACTAACCGACCGCTGCGCTCTGCAAACGACTTTCGACTAACCTCTGTACTAATCCGTACCTCCCACTCCTGACTCCAAGACTTCTCCCGCGCTGCGCCAATCCTCTGGAATGCTCTACCCCAAGAAATTAGGACTATCCACAATTTGCATAGTTTCAGGCGCTCCCTCAAAACACATTTGGTCAGAGCGGCCTATCACATTCACTAATCAGTCCTTCTATGTGTAAGTGTTCATGAGTAGCCCATTCACTATCTCCATCCATCCCTCACTCCCTCAAAATGGCTGGACCATTACTGCAAATACACCACTGTACTCTGTATCTCCCCACCTCATTGTAGATTGTAAGCTCTCACGAGCAGGGGCGTCTTATTTTGCTTTAATTGTATCATTAACGTTGTCACTTAGGACTGTTGTGTGCTGCGGAATATGTTGGCGCTATATAGAGATTATTATTATGGAGGACTGTACTGTCCGGTTTCTGACCTAGATGTCACTCATGTAAGGTGAGAAGTGAAATCGTTGGCATTGTACTATCCCTAGGTTTCTCTGCTGGAGCTGTGCTACTGTCGCCACTGACACTTTCTCCCAGGGCCGGCCCTGCGCTCGTCCGTACTCGCTGCAGTAACTCCCCGCAGCCCGCTCTGTAATCAGGTGACTGGCATGCAGGCTATCAGGAGCTCCCGGAGGCGCCGCCATTGTAGTCCTGTCACTGCTGAGCTGTCTACATTGGAGTCGTTCCTGTCAGGCCCCCGCTCCAGCAGCTCTGGTCACCTCCGCACTGAGCGGTGTAGAGTGGAGGCTCCGGTGAGTCCCTCACTTCAGCCACTCCCCGTCACCACCTCACCGGTGAGCCGTCTAGAGTGGAGTTGCTGGAAGGAGGCGTCACAGGAGCCTCCAATCTAAACCCAATCGTGGCGTTGACATCCTGTTTTGCAACAGTTTCCTTGTTTTACGGCCCCAGTTTTTGTTCTCTGATTTGCTTTTTGTTTTTTTTATTTCCGGGTGTCTGCAGTGACAGCTGTTGGCGCCTTAGCGCTGAGTGCGCATGCGTGCCCGCTGTACTGAGCCTGCGCAAGTGTTAGGGGTCATCGCTAAAGTTCGGGACTATCAGGAAGCGCAGATAGAAAAGCTTCCTGATTGTTTGTGTCGCGACTCACGATGAGCAGACACTCCCCGGAGGCGTGTGCGGAGCAATGAGTGCGGGCTCCGAAGTGGATGAACCCTGCAGTAAGAGGATCCGGAGAGAAGAAGCAGGAGTTGCCGAGGGCTGTGAGAGAGAGAGGGGCTCCCCGGGAAGCCGGGGCCCCAGCAGCACCGTGGGGAATAGAGGTGAAGTAGTAGGGTTATCACCCAGCCCTGGCAGCTGTCACTTTCTGCCGGTGCTCCATGTATGGGGCAGTGATTGTATGTCCCTGTGTGCGTGTCTGGGGGTCCTGTGTGCGTGTCTGGGGGTCCCACCGGTGGCCTTCGCTATATACTAGTAGAGGGGATCCCATTCTGACCTGCATGCGGCCCATGGTGCGTGTTCCCCTGGAGCCGACTGCTAGTGCGCCCAAACTATACAGCTCTACCAGGGGGGCGCTCTCCATCTCTGAAGGGTTATGCCTCTGGGGTGTCAAGTTTATGACTTTGAGGGTCCTCCCTGCAGTTCGCTCCTTTTGTCATGTTGTTCACAAGGGGGGCTTAATACCCCAGAGACCCCTCTTCACCAGGAGGTCCAGTGCCCTACAGCAGCCTGTCATAGAGGTCCCCTATCATTGATGTGACTGTCACTTCTAGTGAGACCCCGTAGTTTGGATCTTGGTTATTATCATGTGACTCGGGGCCATAGATGAGCCCCCCACCACAACGCCTCCATGTTGCATCTGTTTTTAAAGAAAAACTGAACTTTGCCAACAGTCAATGGATAAAACAATGGAGCCGTAAAAAAAAAAAAACGAATGGAACTCTGAAGTACAAAGTGTGTCTTCTGCGTGTCATCTATTTATATGGTCCCCATTAACCTTTATGGTAGAGTCTGTGCTCGGAGTCTCTCAGATCAGAGATTCAGACCGGTTTTAAAACTGATGTGTGTGTCTCAGTGATGCTCTATGGGTCAGAGTAAAATGGTCCACACCTAGACGTGTCACCTAGATGTGTGAATGTTGCCCTCTAGGTAACACACTGTATATCCATCTACCGCTGATGAGGGATACGTGTTCCTCCATTTTTAGGTAAACATTAGGGGTAGGTTCGCACGTAGCAGCTGTTTCGGCTAGTGTCCAATTTATCTGAAGGGGGCTTTCATAAATCCCTACGTCCTGCGTAAATGAGCTCATTCAGATGTAAGGCATGGGATATTCCTCATTTGATGGTAACTTATCTGCCACGTGGGGTTTGACATTGTGGTATAATACATGCTGTGCTCCTCGGGAGAGGTGTCTGCAGAAAGCCATGCTAGGCAGTGCACAGATCAATAGATCAGAAACCCCACCAATTGTTTTCAAACACCAGTACCAAAACAAAAAATATATAATAAATCTTGTTTCCAGGTCAAACACACGGACCCAATTCACTAATGCAGCCTAATGAGTGTCCAGTGTAAACTTAGACCTGGCAAATAAAAGATGCTCCAAGTGTGTCACAGTTGTGCACATTTTGTGTATGATTTTGCATGGTTCATAGTTGGCTTATCTGTGTCACTACTGTAGCCCTAAAAATAAGCCTTTTTGAAACTACAAAGCCATGCTATCATCTGTTATTGCCTGGAGGGCCACAATTATGTTCTAAACGTTCCTAAGAGACAGACGTGGTGGTCACTGATAATTGAAAGTATTTTACTTACAGCGTCCCTCTATCATAACTTTTTTTTTTTCCCTATGTACTGGTACAATCAAGGCAAACATTATCTGTTTCCACCAATAAGTCCTGGTTTTAGGACAAGTCATGTGCTTCGTGCTCTTTCTTGTGAACACCTCTGAGCTGGGACTAGTTAATCCATTTCTACTATAAAGAACTCTCTCTTATTTTCTTATTTTACAGTTTTTAAACAGAGGACCCTTTATTCTTGGTTGGAACATAAAGGAAGGCGGACAGACAAGATTAAAAGGTGATATATTAATATGCATTATGTTAATGCCATAAAAAAGTACTTGATGTGTAATCCATAGATTGTAGTTGAATTAAAATGTGACCATGCATGAACCTACCCCCTCCATAGTTGTGCACCGCCATACATCTCTTCACTCTCCACTGTCTACCACCCTACCTACCCCCTCCATAGTTGTTCACCGCCATACATCTCTTCACTCTCCACTGTCTACCACCCTACCTACCCCCTCCATAGTTGTTCACCGCCATACATCTCTTCACTCTCCACTGTCTACCACCCTACCTACCCCCTCCATAGTTGTGCACCGCCATACATCTCTTCACTCTCCACTGTCTACCACCCTACCTACCCCCTCCATAGTTGTTCACCGCCATACATCTCTTCACTCTCCACTGTCTACCACCCTACCTACCCCCTCCATAGTTGTGCACCGCCATACATCTCTTCACTCTCCACTGTCTACCACCCTACCTACCCCCTCCATAGTTGTGCACCGCCATACATCTCTTCACTCTCCACTGTCTACCACCCTACCTACCCCCTCCATAGTTGTGCACCGCCATACATCTCTTCACTCTCCACTGTCTACCACCCTACCTACCCCCTCCATAGTTGTGCACCGCCATACATCTCTTCACTCTCCACTGTCTACCACCCTACCTATCCCCTCCATAGTTGTGCACCGCCATACATCTCTTCACTCTCCACTGCCTACCAGTCTACTTACTGCCCTTTTCTCAGTCTACCATCCTACCTGTGTTCCCCACACATCTGTCTATGACCCTACCCATCCTCTCCACATTTCTGCATTACCCTATATTCCCTTTTCTTTGTCTACCACCCTACCCATTCTCTCCGTTCTGCTAATAACTGAAGACTTACAGGTTTTCCCACTAAGTGAATTTTAATCAATAGATTTTGAAATAAAAATACCGTAAGTTCCACAATTGGATGTGTTAAATAAAATGTTCTTGTGCTGAGATTATCTTATAAATGTGCCCCTGCTGTGTACTGTGTAATGGCTGTGTCTGATCGTACAGGGACATGGTCTGATCATACCGCAGCTCCTGGGCAGGGGAGGACACAAGGAGTATACAGACAGGACAGCACAGGATCATAAATTCTTCTTTCTTTTAGGTAAAACATTTCTTAAAACACTACAGCATTTATTTTTTATTTAACCACTGGAGTGCTGCTTTAAATGCAAGTTCCTTGTGTGATACTGACCTTCCGTTGTTTTCGCCGCTTCTCCCGTCTGTCTCCGGCGAAAAGTATCCTGCTTACAGCTCTAGTGTTTCATGGAGCTGCCCTGAGGTCATTTTACAATACAAGTCTGAGAGCCTTGTTCTGGTGCTAGTAGACTTGCATTGTGCTCATTTGACATGCCTTCTGACTTCGGCCGCTCACAAGAAGGGTGCAGGGGGACCGGAACAGCACCGAAAAAAGCGTGAAGACGCTTGGAGGGTGAGTATATGGCAGGGGGTTTAGATTTAAAGTATCACTTCAGCTCTGGATTGGTGCTTTTTAAAACAGGCAGCAAAATGTTTTACACCACAAAATAATCATTTGTGATTCCTGTGCTGTAATGTCTGTATACTCTCTTTTGCTTCCTCTCTTGCCCAGGAGCTGTGGTATGATCAGACACAACCATTACACAGTACACAGCAGGGGCACATTTACAAGATTATCTCAGCACAGGAGCATTTCATTTAAACACCTCCAATTATGGAAATTATCATTATTCTAAGATCTATTAATTAAAAAATAGTTCTTGGGAAAACATCTTTTCACCTCTCTAATCGTGCTGCATCAGTTCTCTGGAATACTCTACCCTAGACAGTTTGGTTAATTACCAGTATCCACATATTTAAAGAGAACCTGTCACCCCCCCCCCCCCCCGCCTCCTCAGCGTTCATTGCTTTTTCTCGCACCTGCGCTGTAATATTCTTTCAGTGGTGCAGCAGGACCTGTGATTACGTCAGCACCATGTGACCAGTAGGGGCGGAGCTCAGCAGGGCAGTGGGTGCCAGCAGGACCTGTGTTTATGTCAGCACCATGTGATTATGTCAGCACCATGTGACCAGTAGGGGTGGAGCTTAGCAGGGCAGCGGTGCAGCAGGCACGAGAAAAAGAAATGAACGCTGAGGAGGCGGCGCCAAATTCAAAAGCTGGACATGACTGACGTATGTGAGGCGTCTGTGCCCTGCCCCCCTGACAAATATCAGGTATGTCTGACCAATTTTAAAAACGATTATTTTGGTGGTGGAAGGGATGCTAAATAAGAGCCACCTCGACAGAATGCAGCATTAGTGCCGCACAAGGTGGCTCTTTTACTTAAAAACGCGTGTCGGGGGGGGTGACAGGTTCCCTTTAAGGCTGTGTTCGCACACAGCGTTTTTTACCGCGGTTTTCACTATAAAACTGCTATAAAACTGCTAAAATAAGCTTCCCAGTCATTTCTATGCATTTTGCACTTTTTGTGCACATTGATGCGTTTTTCACCGCGAAAAAAACGCAGCATGCTCATTAATTTTGCGGATTTTTCCGCGGTTTTGGCTTCTTCCATGCGGTTTGAAACTGCTGCGGAAAAAAACGCATCAAAACCGCGCAAAAACCGCCGCGGAAAAATAGGTGCCGTTTCTGGGAAGGGATTCAGGTTTTTGAGCAGAAATTTTCTGCAACGTGTGCACTTAGCCTTAGGATGGTCTAAAACATTTCTTTACTGTCCTATCACCGATCCTCACTAATGTCTCTCTAATATTAATATCTGTGCTAATGCCCTTATTCATTATTCTTTTGGCTGGAGCATATATGACTAGCAAGTTCACATATTGTGTCTCCCTATATCCTTAGATTATGGCTTGCGAGCAAGGCCCTCGCTCCTGTAACTGTTGCGTTACTTGGTAATGTCTTTTTCTACATGTCCCTTCTGAATTGGAAAGTGCTGAATATGTTGTCACTATAAGATGTATTTGTTATATTCCTGCCATTCACATCTAGTGGCTGGTCCGATAAGTTGTCACACAGCACCACTTCAGTACTCATTGCAACCACTCCTTTATGACTTATTAGGGTATATGAACGCCATAGAGGAGGGTGGCATGCTCCAGGCGCCACACTGAGCAGCTCTCGTTTTGTCATTCAAGCCATTATTGCAGTACAATGGCCGCCATGTAATACCATGTTTTCTTGCTGCAACTATTACAGGGGCATGTCTGACTGGCTGAAGCCTCACATGCCACTATATAAGAATTAGACATTATTAATATTCCCCAATTTAGTGGAAGTGAATGGGGTATTCTAATAACTTATTGGCACACCCTGCAAATATCAGTATGGCCCCGAGGGCATGCTACGGATGCGCAGATGCTACAGCCCGGTAGTTTTCTGTTGCTCACTTTAACCCCTTATTTTCGTCTTTTCTTTTTCTTTGATCGGGCTATTCTGAACGCTGCAATACCAAATGTGTATTTTTATTTTTTTTTTATTGTTTTATTCTTAATGGGGGATGATTTGAACTTCTATTTTTTTTTTTTTTTTTTTAATTGTTTTTTCTTTGCATGCTGCAATAGTCTCCATGGACGACTAGAAGCTGCCACAACCCGATTGGCACTGCTACATACTGGCGATGATAAGATCGCCTCTATGTAGCAGAATTGCAGACTTGCTATGAGCGTCAACCACCAGGAGGCGCTCATAGCAGTCCAGCAGTGACAACCATAGAGGTCTCCAGGAGACCTCTGGTTGTCATGCCAATCCACCGGTGACCCGCGGTCACGTGACTGGGTCACCAAATTTCCAGCCCGATGGCTGGAAGCGTGAGTTAAATGCCGCTGTCAGTTTGACAGCAGCATTTAATGGGTTAATAGCCACGGGTGAATCGCAATTCCACCTGCGGCTGTTCTGGGCACATGTCAGCTGTTCAAAACTGCTAACATTGTCCCAGGAAAGATGTGGGCTCAGCGCCAGAGCCCACATCAAAGGAAGAGAAGCGACCTCCTCAGTACTAGTACGACACAGGTTGTAAAGGGGTTAAAGAGTAATCGTTTTAATTTTACTTCATAAATCAATAGTACACATGAAAATAACCAACTTTTGTAATCCCACCTTTCATGTCTACTTTTTTCCTCATAGATTGTAAGCTTGCGAGCAGGGCCCTCATTCCTCTTGGTATCTGTTATGATCTATGTGATTATTGTTATGCTGTAATGTCTATTGTCTGTACAAGTCCCCTCTGAAATGTGAAGTGCTGCGGAATATGACGGCGCCATAGAAATAAAATTTATTATTTATCTGAGAAATCTGATTCTTTTTCTACCAGTATTGATCAGTTATTGTCAAAATTCTCAGTTCTGAGGTAAAATCTGTATTCGGTCAAGACACTTTCCTATTACCAAACCAAGATCGTAACCGCCATCGCCTGTTTGGGCCCTGACTGTTGTGCAGGGCCCAAACAATAGACTGAAATTCTGCTCTATGTTAATATTAACATTAATTATTTCACTTAATATTGAGCAGAATTAAGTAAGCTGACATCCTCCTATCTCTAATAATAAATGCGCTAAGCAGCTTCCGTCCGGTTGTAATGCAGCTTCCGTCCGGTTTTAACTTGGTGACGTCACATCCACCACACACCTCTTGCCATGTTAACCCTCAACACACACTCCTCCTCAACACACACACACCTCCTCAAAACACACTCCTCTCACCTTTCACCATCTCCACTCACGTCCCCCCCCCCCTTCACTCCACATACGACCCTTTCTCTCACTCCGTCTCTCATGCTCACGCCGTCATCGCCGCTGCTCCACGATCCCCGACATCTTCTTCCGCCGGCGCCATCTTGGATCCCGATGTCGTCCACGCCGGCGACATGTTCTTGCGGCGACGCCATCTTGGATAGGCGAAATCCCGCGATACTCAAGATGGCGTCGCCACAAGAACATGTGGACGGCATCGGGATCCAAGATGGCATCGGCGGAAGATGGGGATCGTGCTGATGATTCCGACGGCGATCGTGGAGCAGCGGTGATGACGGCGTGAGTATGAGAGACGGAGTGAGAGGGTTGTTTCCTCCCGATGCGATAGCATCAGGCCTTAATCTAGTATACCATATAACACCGCACACAGCCCTTATAATACCGTAAGAGTCCCCACATAGCCTCCCTACTTCCATCCAAACATCTCATACACAAGGGGAAAAAAACACCCCATACTCGCCTTGCTTCTGTTCCCCCGGCGCTCTGCCTCTGCTCTCTGAGATGAACTGACTCTTCGCAGTGCACAGCTGACGTGATAAAATGACGTAATGACGTCAGCTGTCTCACATGATGATTGGAAGAATGAGCCAGCGGCCCCTCCTCCACCAGTGCATTCACCGCTGCCTGCATCTTGAGGATCCAGGTTGCGGTGACAGTGGGCGGCAGCGGATAGGCTTGGGAGGACAAGTTGTGGCCCGTAGGCCACGGTTTTAGCCCCCCTGCTGTCTCGGTCTGAAGGCCGGACGGGAACAGCCAGAGGGCCCGCTGGGCACACTTCGCCCAGGTCTGATATAGATCATCAGTATAGGATCTGTGGGGGTCCTACATGTGGCGCCCCCACCAATCAGCTGCTAACTGCTCTGGTAGACCTTAGTTAGATCTTTCAACTGCCAAATCAGGCAGGTGGGCGGGCGCCACTTGTGCTGGTTAAACATCTGTAACCTTTTATTGCTATGATTACCACCAGCCGATTTGTGCTGGGCCATGAACGCTATGCCTCCTGCCTCATTTTACTGCCTCCTGGAATAAAAATTTGCTTAACAGTCTCAGAACAACAGCATGGTTGTAAACAGAATAAGGAGTGAATAGATCAAGGTTGGTATAATTTCTAAGTTACTTTATTTTCTAGGTGTCTGTAGGAAGAATAAATGAGGGGGTATGTATGAGGCTGTTGAGTTATAAGAGACCAACAGACTGTCCAGACATTGCAATCCTTACTCGGACCGTGAATATGCGACGTGTGAGATGGACAATCTGAAAAGCTAATTTTTACAGGGTTGTGGAATCTGTAAGCCAAAGTTCTGATTCCTCTATTTACAAGATGGTGAGAAAAGCCTAATGTTTCCATTTATGAATGAGTCAGTCTGGAAAAATGATGAGGCTACTTTAAAATAGAAAACTTTTTAGAATACTATATCTGAACAAATAACTCTTCTAAATCCCTATGAAATTATACAATAACAGGTCCTGGTTCTTCCATAAGGCTATGTGCACATGTTGCGGATTGGGCTGCTGACTTTTCTGCGCGGATTTGGCAAAATCCGCAGGTCAAAAGACCTGCGGATTAGCCTGCGGTTTCACACCTCTACAATGTTAAAGGTGTGAAACCGCTGCGGATTCCGCACAAACAATTGACATGCTGCGGATTGTAATCCTCAGAAAATCCACGCGGAAAAATCCGCAATAATAATAATAATAATAATAAATTTTATTTTTATAACGCCGACATATTCCGCAGCACTTTACATTTCAGAGGGGATTTGTACAGACAATAGACATTACAGCATAACAATAATCACATACAGTAGATTATAACAAATACCAAGAGGAGTGAGGGCCCTGCTCGCAAGCTTACAGTCTATGAGGAAAGAGGGAGACACAAAAGGTGGGTGGTAACAGTTGCTCTGATTGTATGGACCAGCCATAATGTTAAGTGTGTAACAGTACAGACACAGAGGGCTAACGGATGAAAAAGCATGCGGGAACATGATGCTGGGAACCTGGTTATGGTAAAACTTTTGGCTCTGCCACACAGGGATAGGTTAAGTTAATGTGTTGAGGCGATAGGCCAGTCTGAATAAATGCGTTTTCAGGACACGCTTAAAATATGTGCACAGCGGACTTTAAAATCCATAGGCTAACATGGTACTGTACCATGTCAGCAGAACTGCTGCGGATCCGTAGGGCCAAATCCGCTGCGGATCCGCAGCAGAATCCGCGATGTGTGCACATAGCCTAAAGCTTGAAGTCAATACATCCACCCAGAACCAGCTCTATAGTCAGTCTTCAATCCTTGGTTTTACTTTCACCCAAGACTAATGATTTACGGTAAATAAAAAATTCTACACACCCCCTGTAAATGTACCACGTTCTTATGTAGAATAATTTCAGAACTTTTTCCACCTTTACGGTCACCTATAATCTGTCCAATTCAATGTAAAAAAATAAGCTGAAATCTTTTTGGGTGGAAACAGAAAAATAAATAAGATGTGATTGCAGAAATACGCACAAGTACTTTGTTGCATTACCCTTTTGAATTTATTAAAGCATTCAGCCTTTTTGGGTAGGAGTCCATCAGCATGGCTCGTGTAGAATTGGTGATCTTTGCCTACTTTTCCTTTGTAGTAACTTCACATCTATTAGATTGCGAGGTCATTTACCGTGTACAGCGTCCTCTACAGGTCAACCCACAGATTTTCAATTGGATTCAGGTCTTGGAATGGCTGAGCTAGAGCCAAAATTTGGAATATCTTCTTGTGAAACTTTTTTTTTTTCTTTTGTTAATTTAAAGATATACAGTGCCTTGTGAAATTATTCAGCCCCCTGGAACTTTACAACCTTTTACCACATATCATGCTTCAAACATAGATACCTAATGTAAATTTTTGGTGAAGAATCAACAAGTGGAACACAATTGTGAAGTTGAATGAAAGTTATTGGTTATTTTTAATATTTTTGTGGAAATTCAAAAACTGAAAAGTGGGGCGTGCAATATTATTCGGCCCCTTTTAACTTAATACTTTGTTGCGCCACCTTTTGCTGCGATTACAGCTGCAAGTCACTTGGGGTATGTCTCTATCAGTTTTGTACATTGAGAGACTGAAATTCTTGCCCATTCTTCCTTGGCAAACCGCTCGAACTCAGTGAGGTTTGATGGAGATCGTTTGTGAACAGCAGTTTTCAGCTCTTTCCACAGATTCTCGATTGGATTCAGGTCTGGACTTTGACTTGCCATCCTAACACCTGGATACGTTTATTTGTGAACCATTCCATTGTAGATTTTGCTTTGTTTGGGATCATTGTCTTGTTGAAAGACAAATCTCAGTCCCAGTCTCAGGTCTTTAACAGACTCCAACAAGTTTTCTTCAAGAATGGCCCTGTATTTGGCTCCATCCATCTTCCCATCAATTTTAACCATCTTCACTGTCCCTGCTGAAGAACAGCAGTCCCAAACCATGATGTTGCCACCACCATGTTTGACAGTGGGGATGGTGTGCTCAGGGTGATGAGCTGTGCTGCCTTTACGCCAAACATATCGTTTGGAATTGTTGCCAAAAAGTTCGATTTTTGGTTTCATCTGACCAGAGGACCTTCTTCCACGTTTGTGTCTCCCAGGTGGCTTGGTGCAAACATTAAATGACACTTTTTATGGATATCTTTGACAAATGGCTTTCTTCTTGCCACTCTTCCATAAAGGCCAGATTTGTACAGTGTACGACTGATTGTTGTCCTTTGGACAGACTGTCCCACTTCAGCTGTAGATCTCTGAAGTTCATCCAGAGTGATCATGGGCCTATTGGCTGCATCTCTGATCAGTCTTCTCCTTGTTTGAGATGAAAGTTTAGAGGGACGGACGGGTCTTGGTAGATTTGCAGTGGTATGATACTCCTTCCACTTCAATATGATCGCTTGCACAGTGCTCCTTGGGATGTTTAAAGTTTTGAAAATCATTTTGTATCTAAATTCGGCTTTAAACTTCTCCACAACAGTATCACAGACCTGCCTGTTGTGTTCCTTGGTCTTCGTGTTCCTCTCTGTGCTTCAAACTAGAACCCTGAGACTATCACAGTGCAGGTGCATGTATACGGAGACTTGATTACACACAGGTGGTTTATATTTAACATCATTAGTCATTTAGGACAACATTGGATCATTCACAGATCCACAATTAACTTCTGGAGTGAGTTTCCTGCACTGAAAGTAAAGGGGCCGAATAATATTGCACGCCCCACTTTTCAGTTTTTGAATTTCCACAAAAATTTAAAAAACAAATAAATTTCGTTCAACTTTACAATTGTGTCCCACTTGTTGTTGATTCTTCACCAAAAATTTACATTTGGTATCTTTATGTTTGAAGCATGATATGTGGGGAAAAAGGTTGAAAACTTCCAGGGGGCTGAATTACGTTCGCAAGGCACTGTACCTAGGGTCATTGTCAGGGTTGTGGAGTCTGTGTCCATTTTGGTGGAGTTGGTATAAAATCGACTCCTAAAATATATAGTAAATTGGGTTCAGTAGTTCAGTGTAGGATGTGCTGTAAATGTTTTCATAAGAATTTTGGGAAAGTTATAAAATGTCCTATAAATGCCTGTCCTGTCCCTGATCTAAGGATTTAGTATTATTACTAGAACCCCCTATTTCTAAGAGTATTTGCATTCACACCCACAGGGACTTATAGAACGTGAATACAACATGGAGTTTCTGGTTCCATGTTCTTGTACAGTAAAATGTTCCTGGTTTGCACATTTATCTTGGCCCTTTTTCCTGGGTAGGGAGGGGAGGCTATTATGCATTGCTCAGTTTATGATTGTGAAACCTTTATCATTTATGGGAAGTCCAAGGTTTGAAGTAGAACTGAAAGGGTTGTCATATAGCAGATTGTAGGAGACACTAGGTGGGTGACGGTGTATTTTCTGGTATATGTGGGCTGTGATTCAGTACATAATTGAAGTGTTCCACTTATCCTTAGCGTATAGGTAGTCAGTAGTCAGGTTTATATTTGCTGTATCTCACATTATACAGTTCTACTGCCTTCATATACTATGACACTATGAAAGTAGATATGTGACCTAGCAGTAACTTCAAGGCAGTAAAGTAGAATCCATCACTCCCAATCCAGCTTTAAGTGGTTTCCCACGATTATGCCCCTGATGGCCAATGTTTGACCCTTTTATCCTGGTTCAGCCCTGGTACGTCCATGTGACTGTGCCAGGTACTGCACTTCAGCCATACTGTAGTGAATGAGGCACAGATGCACATAAAAACAAGCCACTGTGCCTGGATAAACCAGAACGGGCATGGAGCTTACGGATGGCCAGTAGTGGTTGGACCTCTAGGGATTAATCGTTGATGACCTATCCTAAGGATAGACCATGAGTGTCATATTCCTAAAAACCCCTTGTCCTCTGCTGGGATCTTCTGCTGTTTGTGAAATATAAACTATGAAGCATAATATGCTTGTTTCAGTTAGTCGTCTTCAAAGAGAAATAATTTTTGCTGTCACTATAAATGGCTCTCAAAATAAGTAAAGCCTAAAATACTACAAAAATCAGTTTCTGCAACCTTAATATTTCTTTGGACTACACAAAGTGGCTTGGTGGCACAGGGAAGGCGCCTATTGTCACATTTCCTTGACCAGACATGGAGCATCAGAGCAGACTGGGCGTTGCATAGATTAAACAGGAGGCAGCTCTTTTGACCTCATGTTCACCAAACAGCATTGCAGTCTTGGCATTTATTTGGTTGAGCAGTAACGTTTTTATGGCATGTTGGAGAAATTAATATTTCTTGGCATGAGTGGCGCTACTGGTTTTGTCTGAGACATCACAAGTCGCCTTTTATATCAGGGGTTGGGCGATCAATTTTCCCCGAGGGCCACATGAGAGCATGACTGTTGCGGAGAGCCGATACTTGGAAATCAATTCTGTTCATTAGTAACGTTTTTTTTCTTTACAAACTAAAAAAGGGTGAAAGAGCTTGATCATTCTAGTTCAAATGCAGTCAGGAGGATTGGACCAAAGGCTGCCATGTCTCAGCCTGGTGCAGCGCAGCAATGATGAACCCGGGGAAAGATGGAAGAGATGGCATATCCAAGCTTAATAAGTCAATAATTCTTTAGTCTGTATCCATTAAAATGACTAACAATGGGCTTAAAACCGACACCTTTCTGGCGAGTCACTCGCCCTTAATCATGGTAGATTACAGAATGATTTACTTTTATTTACCTTGCATGTGTCCTCTTCCCCCTGGTTTCTTATTTTTATTAGTATTTTATTGCTTATTATTGTGCCTTTAAAAACCTTTATGAATTTAGTTTTATTTTGTTCTTTTAATATAAAAATTAGTAAATCATTCTGCTCCTGCTATTCAGCCCTGGTACTATGATGACCAGCTCTCCCAAAAGCTGTATGACGGCACCAGAGCTCCCCATAGACCATACTGGACCCCACTATACAGTGTGATGCCTCCCACAGCTCCCACAAATGAATGATGACACCCATGCAATATGATCTCCTCCTACAGTTCCTTATAGTGACACCTCCACCCCACCCCACAGTGCGATATTTCACAGAACCTTACATAGAACGGTCCACCCCAAACCCAAAATGATATCCCCCCCACAAGTGTATGACATAAAGAAACAGTACTCTCCTTCCCTCGGCTCACTGATGTGGTCTTTGCTCTGCACACTGAGGCCTCACAGCAGGCATGATATAATGATGTCATTGTGCCTGCTATGCCAAGCCACTCGGTCGCCTTGGCTCCCTCCTCCACCATTACATTCACCAGCATCTGCATCTCGAGGATGTAGATACCTTGTGAATCGACGTCAGACAGAGGTGGGGAGTGCGGCTCGCAGGCTACTACTTCCAGCCCCTTTACTTTCCCTGTCCATGCGCCAGACAGGAACAACCAAATGGCTGGATGGGACCCATGGGGCCATAATTTGTCCAGGTCTGTTGTATAAAGTATGCAGACCCTATATATTGTGTACCAATTATGTAAGATTTCTCCTTAGTTTTATTTATGGCATTCACCAACTGTACTAATTATGGTCATATTTCATTCTTGCCAAGCCGCTTTAGTGTAAGATAGAGTCTGTATTGGGCCACGTGCACACGTTTAGTATTTGAGTGTTTTTTTTTTTTTTGTTTTTTTTTAACCTTCGTATTTCTAACCAAAACAGTGAGTGAGTAAAAAATCCAGAAGTGGTGACGTGTTTCTATTTTACTTTTCCCGGTTGTTTCACTCCTGGTTTTGGCTTACATATAGTGACCAAATACTCAACATGTGGTCGTGGCCTTAGTGGACACCTGGTGGCTGATCCTGCATGTACAGTGGCACTAGCCATGAGATCTCCTTGGCTTATAGATCTGCTATAGAGCAGGAAAGAACCATCGCGGCTGTACACATCATAGCGTTCTAATGGATAAATGAGGCTTCCTTTCTCTACAGCAGCAGAACTACACTTGCGTCTTTTTCTGTTATTTTAATATCCACTTTTGCAAACGCCATGTGGCATTAAAGGCCATCATTTATTGTGATTAACCCCTTAACGTCCAATGACGGGATATATCAGTTGTTTTGAACAGCTGACATGTGCCCGCAATAGGCGCAGGTGGAATCGCGATCCACCCGCGCTTATTAACTAGTTAAACGCCGCTGTCAAACGCCGACAGCAGCATTTAACCAGCACTTCCGGCCGGATATACGCGCATCACTGACCCCCGTCACATGATCAGGGGTCAGTGATGTGTTGGCATAACAACCAGAGGTTTACTGGAGACCTCTATGGTTGTTGATGCCAGATTGCTATGAGTGCCACCCTGTGGTCGGCGCTCAAAGCAATGCAGTAATTCTGCTACATATAGGTGATCTGAGCATCGCCTATATGTAGCAGAGCTGTTCGAGCTATGGCAGCTTCTAGCCTCCCATGGAGGCTATTGAAGCATGCTAAATGTTAAAAAAAAAAAAGTTTTTAAAAATATGAAAAAATATAAAAGTCCAAATCACCACCCTTTTGCCCCATTCAGAATAAAACCATAAAAACCCAAACATGTACATATTTGGTATCGTTGCGTTCAGAATCGCCCGATCTATCAATAAAAAAAAAAAATGATTAACCCGATTGCCGAATGGTGTAGCGAGAAAAAAAGGCAAAACGTCAGAATTACATTTTTTGGTCGCTGTGACATTGTATTAAAATGCAATAACGGGTGATCAAAAGTACGTATCTGCACAAATGTGGTATCCTTAAAAACGTTATAAAAATAGTGCTTCTCCCCGCTTTCCAGTGGGGTCTTAATACTAATCTGTCATGTTTTGCTCACTTAACACTTTTTTTTTTTTTTTTTTTTTTTGTATTACCTCTATGTATGTGTATAAATGGTGTTTGTATAGTATTTGACTATAGCCCCACAGTAATATATATAAATTTATTACACACACGTTCAAAGGTTTGGGGTCACCCAGACAATTTTGTGTTTTCCATGAAAACTCATACTTAAATTAATCAAATGAGTTGCCAAATGAATTTAAGATCTAGTCCAGAAATTGACAAGGTTCAAAAAAAAGATTTTTATTTGAAATAATTCTCTCCTTCAAACTTTGTTTTCGTCAAAGAATACTCCCTTTGCAGCAATTCCAGCATTGCAGACCTTTGGCATTCTAGCAGTTAATTTGCTGAGTTAATATGGAGAAATTTCACCCCATGCTTACAGAAGCCCCTCCCACAAGTTGGTTTGGCTTGATGGGCACTTTTCTGCGTACCATATGGTCAAGCTCCTCCCACAACAGCTCAATGGGGTTGAGATCTGGTGACTGCGCCGGCCACTCCATTACAGATAGGGAAGAAACAGGCAGCTGGTATTCTAAGTAGTTCTTGCATAATTTGGAGGTGTGCTTTGGGTCATTGTCCTGTTGTAGGATGAAATTGGCTCCAATCAAGCGCTGTCCACAGGGTATGGTATTGCAAAATGAAGTGATAGCCTTCCTTATTCAAAATCCCTTTTACCTTGTACAAATCTCCCATTTTAGCAGCACCAAAGCAACCCCAGACCATCACATTACCTCCACCATGCTTGACAGATGGTGTCAGGCACACTTCCAGCATCTTTTCAGTTGTTCTGCGTCTCACAAATATTTTTCTGTGTGATCCAAACACTTCAAACTTGGATACGTCTGTCCATAACACTTTTTACCAATTTTCCTCTGTCCAATATCTGTCTTCTTTTGCCCATATTAATCTTTTCCTTTTATTATCTAGTCTCAGATATGGCTTTTTCTTTGCCAGAATCCCGGAGTCGCCTCTTCACTGTAGATGTTGACACTAGCGTTTTGCATGTACTATTTAATGAAGCTGCCAGTTGAGGACCTGTGAGGCGTTGATTTCTCAAACTACAGACTCTAATGTACTTGTCTTGTTGCTCAGCTGTGCAGTGGGGCCTCCCACTTCTCTTTCTACTCTGGTTAGAGCCTATTTGTGCTCTCCTCTGAAGGGAGTAGTACACACCGGTGTAGGAAATCTTTAGTTTCTTGGCAATTTCTCCCATGAAATAGCCTTCATTTCTAAAAACAAGAATAGGCTGTCGAGTTTTACATGAAAGTTCTTTTTTTCTGGCCATTTTGAGAGTTTAATGGAACTAACAAATGTAATGCTCCAGATTCTGAACTAGCTCAAAGGAAGGTCAGGTTTATAGCTTCTCTAAACAGCCAAACTCTTTTCAGCTGTGCTAACATACTTGCACAAGGGTTTTCAAGGGTATTCTAACCATCCATTAGCCATCTTACACAGTTAGCAAACACAAAGTACCATAAGAACACTGGAGTGATGGTTGTTGGAAATGGGCCTCTATACACCTATGAAGATATTGCATTATAAACCAGACGTTTGCAGCTAGAATAGTCATTTACAACATTAACAATATATAGTGTATTTCTGAATCATTTAATGTTAGCTTCATTGGAAAATAACTGAGAAATTTCCTTATTTTTTTTAAAGAAAAGCAAAGTGACCCTAAACTTTTGAGCGGTTGTGTGTGTGTGTATATGTGTGTCCGATGCTATCGCAATGGGAGGGCAGTAACATCATGATGGGGGCAGCTTTGTGGCGCTGGGGGTGGTGGCCCACCCACTTCCGTGCAGTCTCAGCCGGCAGGAAAGACTGTGTTTTGCGGCCTGTGCTGGAGATGGTGTGCGGCGCCACCAGAGGGTGGCTGCACCCAATCTCCAGCACAGGCCTCAAGCCGCGGTCTTTCCTGCCAGCTGTGACTGCATGGAGGTGGGTGGGCAGGCAGCGACGGCATCCGGCGTGTGTAGTCAGTCGGTGGGTCTTGGCGGGGGTCCGGCAGCGGCATCCCTCTCATTACTCCCCTCTCATTACACCCCTCTCGTTATATCCACTCGTTACACCTTTCACAGCCTCGTGATTGCAGCAGCGGCCTGGATCCGAGCAGCATCTGGGATCGCAGCAGCGTTCGGGATCGCAGCTGCGTCCTGGATCCAAGCAGCATCACTTGGTTGTTCCAAAATGGCGGTCGGCGTACTTCCAGTGCTGCGCTGTGGATTGTGGGATTCGGGGACATCCAGACAAGGCAAATAATAATTAAAAAAAATGGGGCGTGGCCTGAGCGGCATGTGAGGAGGACGTGTGCCCGCTGAGCTCCCGCATATATCTGCTTCATTCAGCCGTTTCGTCCCCACAGCACGGCTAGTTTAACCCCTGGAGGCTGCACCGGAGTCGGTAGACACCGCGGGGCACCGGAGATCGCTGCTTCACCCCAGGATATGGGGAAAAGAGGTCAGAGAAGGGTGGCAGGAGAGGCCGGAGCAGGGAGCCAAGATGGCGCTGCCGCCACAGCACGCGCCTTAGAGGAGGCTGCAGAAGACAGCGCGGCTAGGAACAGGGCAGTGGCGGCCAGGCTGCAGCGCTTTGCCCGCACGGCTGAGGCAGAACAGGAGTCTCTCCAGGACTCTGATATGGACCAGGAGACTGGCAGAGGACACGAGCCCGGGAATGGGGGAGGAGGAGGAGGCTGCCCATGCGAGAGTGCAGGGGGGGGAAGGGAGCTGAGCGTAGCTGGAGTGATCTGGTGGAAAGAAATAAACAGCACCTCACAGCCTTGCAATTACAAGTTCCAGACGAGCCCACCAACAAAGATGTAATGCTGGCAGTGGTGCACTGTGGGACTGCGATCTCACATGTCCTGACACAACTGGGCTTTTTGCAGGAGTCCATGCAGACTGTGCGACATGACCTGCACAGTGTTAGAGACAGAACAAGCCAGCTGGAAAAACGTATGGGTGCTGTGGAGAATTCGGCCTCTGACGCAGGACAGCATTGTACAGAGCTCAAGAAGGACATGGCAGCTGTCTGGGCTAAAACTGATGACCTTGAAAATAGATCCAGACTGAACAATGTTCGTATTGTGGGCATGCCAGAGCGCTGTGAGGGAAAGAACCCTACTGCCTTCATTGAAACATGGCTTAAAGAAACAGTAGGTGTGGACAATCTAACACACCTGTATGCAGTGGAAAGAGCACACAGAGTCCCGACTCGGGGGGGCCCCCCCTCCCTGGTCATCCACCAAGACCTGTGCTGGCTAAAATCCTCCATTACAGGGACAGAGACGTTCTCCTTAGATACTCGAGAGAACACCCTGACCTTACAATGGAGGGATCCAGAGTCTCCTTTTACTCGGACTTTTCGCCGGAGGTGCAGAAGATGAGAGCGAAGTTCACAGACATCAAGAAGCGTCTGAGAGCCTGTGGCGTCAAGTACTCCATGTTTTTCCCGGCTAAATTGCGTGTGGAGGCCTGGAATAAAAGCCACTTTTTTCTGGACCCCAGGGAAGCCGTGGACTGGTTGGACCTTAACGAGCGACAATTGAGGAAGGAGAGGAAGGAGCAGGAATGTGGCTGATGGTTTCTTGACCTGCTTAGTTGTTATGGAGTCATGCGGTTGAAGTCTGCGGTCCTGATGCAATGGACTGCCTAAGAAGTTATATTTCTATTTACTCTTTTATTACTCTGTTATATGCTGTTTTTTTTAAGAATTTGTGGTCTTTATGGGGCCTTAGTCTGAGTACGGATAAGGGAAAATGCAAAGTGCTGTGGGGTTATATCCTGTCAAATGCGGATAGTGAAAAGGAATTGAAGCGCCTGCTGAATGGGGTGGAAGGGTTCGACAGTACCCTTACTTGTTGCACCCTTGGTTCAGCCCAAGGAAATGTTGGAGAGTGTTCTTTGGGGGGAGGGATTGGGTTTAAAATGTCCTTTGGCATACTTGTACATTTCAATATTGGCTATGGTACAGCCGGGGGGGAGATGGTAGGCGATATGCTTTGGTACGATAATGGCTGATTTTAAGATACTTAGTTGGAATATCAGGGGGTTGAAGTCGCCGGTAAAACGACAGGCCATATTCTCCTTCATAGCGGACCAGAAGCCGGCGGTTGTTTGTTTGCAGGAGACGCATCTCACACAGGAGACGCTGGGAATCCTGGATAAGAGATGGGTACAGGCGGGCTTTCACTCTACTCATTCCCAATACTCTAGGGGGGTTAGTATATTGATTCACTCCAGGACTCAATTTAAGTGCCACCGGGTGGTGGTGGACACAGAGGGGCAATTTGTCCTTTTATCTTGTACAATCTTTTCCACCCCACTGGTGTTGACACATATATATATATATATATATATATATATATATATATATATATATATATCTATCTCTGCCTTATTGTAGAGTTATCTATAAAGTTCTGGCCATTCTGATAGATTTTCCGGGGGTTCCGCATATGGTGGTAGGAGATTTTAATAATATTCTGGATTCACATTGGGATAGGGGTAGCCATGAACCTCTGAGGCTGGGAGGTAATCATACGCCATTTGGGGTTCTCGTGCGGGAGATAGCTTTGACCGACTTATGGAGATGCCGTAACCCTGGCGTCCGTCAATTCTCATGCTTCTCCTCTACTCACTCCTCCCTGTCTCGCATTGATCTGGCCCTGGGTGATGATCTTATGCTGGGTAAAACTTTAGAGGTTAAATATTTGGCGCGAACGGTATCTGATCATTCGCCTGTTTCAGTCATGCTTGGGGGGGGGGGGGCGGGAACGGGAGGAATGATAGACGTCTCTGGCGCCTTAACCCGTTTTGGCTGCAGCTAATCGATAAGAATAACGGCTTTATCCCTGAGTTGCAGGAATATCTTAATTTTAATAGAGGCTCGGCTTCTAGTGGGATCGTCTGGGAGGCCTTAAAGGCATACTTAAGGGGAATGTACATACGAGAGATTTCTAAAATAAAGACCGCCTCCAGGGCAAAATCACAACTTGTATTCAGGGAACTGGAGGATGCGGAAAGGGGCCTTGCAACACAGAGCACACCTGCCACTCGGAAGCGATTGGGGGAGGCGCAGTCAAAGGTGACCAAACAGACAGAGGCGGCGGCGCAAAAATGGCTGTTTCAATCTACTCAATATTTTGAGAGTGCGGAAAGTGTGGGGCATTTGCTTTCTGTCGTGACGTCGGCACAGAGAGGGTCTGCGGCTATAGCGGGTCTTCAGGATGTGAATGGGCGACTGCTCACTGACGCACCGGGGATCTTAAAAATTTTAGAAACTTTTTATGCTGACTTGTATTCCTCACATGCTAGGGCCCCGATAGAGGATGTTGTTTCCTTTTTGGAGGCTGCCAATCTCCGAAGGTTGACTCCTGAGGACAGACGCTCTCTAGATAGACCTCTAAGTCTGGACGAGTTGGAGGAGGCTCTGGGAGCCATGTCCAATGGGAAGGCACCTGGGGTAGATGGGTTGCCAGCTGAGGTATACAAACAGTATAGAACGGTATTGCTCCCTGCTCTATTGACGGTGTTTAATGATAGTTTGGAACGGGGTGTTCTCCCACCGTCTATGCGAGAAGCTGTCATTGCCGTGCTGTTGAAGAAGGATAAGGATCCAACTCTGCCCGCGTCGTATAGGCCCATCTCCCTGTTGACGCTAGACATTAAACTTTTAGCAAAGGTCCTGGCCATTCGACTCTCAAAGGTAGTTGCTGTGTTAATACACCCCGATCAGACGGGGTTTATGCCTAACAAATCGACGGCTATGAATATTAGGAGATTATATTTGAATATGCAGGTGAGGGCTGATAATGCTGGGAAGAGGGTGGTTCTGTCCCTAGACGCCGCTAAGGCATTTGATAGTGTGGAGTGGGACTATCTATGGGCGACGCTTCACTGTATGGGCTTTGGCCCGGGCTTTATTGGCTGGGTCAAGCTCTTGTACTCGGAGCCGAGTGCTCGGCTGAGGGCTAATGGTCAGCTGTCTAATCCTTTTTCACTTCATAGAGGAACAAGGCAGGGATGTCCTTTATCCCCACTGCTGTTTGCTCTCGCGGTGGAGCCATTGGCTTCCAGGGTAAGATTGGATGCTGGCATAGAGGGATTCCGGTATGGGGAGCATGAGGAGAAGGTAGCACTATATGCGGATGACCTGTTATTTTTGGCGGACGCGGACAGATCATTACAAAACACGATGACACTTCTTGAGGTATTTGGGAAGGTCTCGGGTCTGGTTATTAACTGGGAGAAGTCTGCGCTCCTCCCATTGGACTCAAGCTCCTGCAGTGTGGTAGGTGTGCCGGTTGCAACGTCCCTTCAATATTTGGGCATTAAAATATCCAATAAGCTGACAGACTATGAGAGTCTAAATCTTGTTCCGTTGTTGGACAGGATCAAACAGAAGGTTAAGGCCTGGGCAAAGTTACACCTCTCTGTTGTGGGAAGAGTGAATCTGTTGAAGATGGTAGTTATGCCGCAACTCTTATATGTCCTTCATAACTCCCCTGTCTGGCTTCCCCAGAATAGGTTTCATAAAATTAATATGATTTTTAGAGAGCTCGTTTGGCTGAAACAAGGCGCGAGAATTAAACTCGAACACTTGCAAAAACCTAAAGATGAGGGGGGACTTGCGTTGCCCAACCCATGGCTTTATTTTTTGTCTTCCCAGTGCCAGCATGTAGCAGGAGGGATGGAGGGCGAGTTGGTGGATTTGGCGGGAGGTCAGAAGATCCTTCAATTTCTAGTGGGACGGGGATCACTGGTGTCGAGTCTGGAGTCGGGTAGATTTCGATCCCTTGCATTCAGGTTCCCTACGGTGCTTCTAATGGTTAGAGTATGGGATAAGCTGAGGCAGCTGAGAGGAATACGCGGTCTTACAAAGTACTCCCCCATATGGGACAATCAGCATTTGCCATGTATGAAAACGCTCAGAGGCTTTGCTCACTGGAGGCGGATTGGCATATGGTGGGTGTCGCAGCTGGTGGAGGGAGGGGTTTTTAAAACTTTCGAGCAATTGGGACGGGAATTTCCCCTCCAACGTTCTATGTTTTATCAATATTTGCAGCTGCGTCACGCGTATATGGTGCAGAGCAAAAAAGTTGACCTAACCATACATCACGACGTCCTTATCCATAGGCTTGGTATGCAGGGGTCCACCAGGGGACTGATTTCAATGGTGTATGGTGGCTTACTTGGACAGGTCTTGTCAAGGCATCCTATTAGCGCACTGATAGTGGGAACAACAGCTGGGTACGATATCAGCGGAACAGTGGGACTCGATTCTACAGATGATTCCCAGATTATCTTAGTGAGCCTGGCCGCCTGTCTCAGCTATATGTCCTCTATAGGACATACAGGTCTCCCGAATGGTTGTTCAATAGAGGGTTGCGGTTGGATTCAAGGTGCCCCAAGTGCACGATAGATAATGCGGACATTTTACATATGATGTGGACATGCTCTTGCCTGCAGATATTTTGGATCGTGGTCCTTGGCCTTATACACTTGGTCACGGGACAGGATATTCCCAGGGAACCTAGAATTGTGTGCTGGGCTATGTTGATGAGGTGGGAGGGGATCAATACCTTAAAATTGCTGTGGCCAGAATGCTATTTGTGGCCCGAAAGCTGATAGCTTATCACTGGATTTCTACCAAAATCCCCTCAAGAAAAGAATATATTAATAGGTTGAACCAAATATTATATAGGGAAAAGTCTGTGTACCTTAGGAGGGGTGTGCCGCATGTTTTTGGGAAAATATGGGAGGGATGGTTGAGGGTTCCCAGCCTGGCTGCCTCGAATCTTCTGGATTAGTGGGTGGGCCCTGGGGGTGGTCTCCTGTCGGTTGTTGCTCGCCATTTCTCATAGGATATGGTTGTGTGATAGAATTGGGTTTATTCGCTATGTACCAGTCCATGCCATCGGACAAAGGGAGGGGGGTGTTATGGGGAAGGGAATGTTTGACAACATGCTGTAAGTTGTACATGCCTGTCATTTCCAAAACTTTCAATAAAAACTATCTGATAATATATATATATATATATATATATATATATATATATATATATATATATATTATATTAATAATAATCTCCCTGTAATCAAAGCAAAAGGTGGCTACTTTCATAGTCATGAAAATAATGAAAACTCTTTGAATGAGAAGTTGTGTCCAAACTTTTGGTCTGTACTGTGTATAATATAATAATATATTATATATATTAAAATATAATATATATTTTTATTATACACAGTACAGACCAAAAGTTTGGACACAACTTCTCATTCAAAGAGTTTTCATTATGTAGCCACCTTTTGCTTTGATTACGGCTTTGCACACTCTTGGCATTCTCTTGATGAGCTTCAAGAGGTACTCACCAGAAATGGTCTTCCAACAGTCTTGAAGGAGTTTCCAGAGATGATTAGCACTTGTTGGCCCTTTTGCCTTCACTCTGCAGTCCAGCTCACCCGAAACCATCTTGATTGGGTTCAGGTCTGGTGACTGTGGAGGCCAGGTCATCTGGCGTTGCACCCCATAACTCTCCTTCTTGGTCAAATAGCCCTTACACAGGCTGGAGGTGTGTTTGTGGTCATTGTCCTGTTGATAAATGATGGTATAACTAAACGCAAACCGGATGGAATAGCATGCCGCTGCAAGATGCTGTGGTAGCCATGCTGGTTCAGTATGCCTTCAATTTTGAATAAATACCCTACAGTGTCACCAGCAAAGCACCCCCACACCATCACACCACCTCCTCCATGCTTCACGGTGGGAACCAGGCATGTAGAGTCCATCCGTTCACATTTTCTCCGTCGCACAAAGACACGGTAGTTGGAACCAAAGATCTCAAATTTGGACTCATCAGACGACAGCACAGATTTCCACTGGTCTAATGTCCATTCCTTGTGTTCTTTAGCCCAAACAAGTCTCTTCTGCTTGTTGCCTGTCCTTAGCAGTGGTTTCCTAGCAGCTATTTTACCATGAAGGCCTGCTGCACAAAGTCTCCTCTTAACAGTTGTTGTAGAGATGTGTCTGCTGCTAGAACTCTGTGTGGCATTGACCTGGTCTCTAATCTGAGCTGCTGTTAGCCTGCAATTTCTGAGGCTGGTGGCTCGGCTGAGCTTATCCTCTGCAGCAGAGGTGACTCTTGGTTTTCCTTTCCTGGGGCGGTCCTCATGTGAGTCAGTCTCTTTGTAGTGCTTGATGGTTTTTGCCACTGCACTTGGGGACACTTTCAAAGTTTTCCCAAATTTTCGGACTGAGTGACCTTCATTTCTTAAAGTAATGATGGCCACTCGTTTTTCTTTACTTAGCTGCTTTTTTCTTGCCATAATACAAATTCTAACAGTCTATTCAGTAGTACTATCAGCTGTGTATCCACCAGACTTCTGCACAACACAACTGATGGTCCCAACCCCATTTATAAGGCAAGAAATCCCACTTATTAAACCTGACAGGGCACACCTGTGAAGTGAAAACCATTTCCGGTGACTACCTCTTGAAGCTCATCAAGAGAATGCCAAGAGTGTGCAAAGCAGAAATCAAAGCAAAAGGTGGCTACTTTGAAGAACCTAGAATATAAGACATATTTTCAGTTGTTTCACACTTTTTTGTTAATTATATAATTCCACATGTGTTAATTCATAGTTTTGATGCCTTCAGAGTGAATCTACAATTTTCATAGTCATGAAAATAAAGAAAACTCTTTGAAAGAGAAGGTGTGTCCAAACTATTGGTCTGTATATGTGTGTGTGTGTGTGTGTGTGTGTGTGTGTGTGTGTGTATATGTATGTGTGTGTGTATGTATGTGTATATATAATATATATATTTATTTAGGTTGGACAAAATAATGGAAACACCTAACGTTTTGGCAAACCGTGACATATGGTAATGTTTTGTAGTTGAGTGTTATGTGATATGTGTATGTAAATGTAACGGTTTGTTTTGCGGAATTGTAAGAACATTGATGAGAACCTGATACCAATGGCAGACCTCTCGGATTTTCAAAGAGGCCAGATTGTTGGTGCTCATATGGCAGGCGCTAGTGTAACAGAAAGTGCCCGAATGCTTGGTGTGTCAAGAGGTACTGTCTCCAAAGTAATGACTGCGTTTGAAAGAGAAGGAAAAATTTCCGCAGCAAAGCACAGGTCCGGCCGAAAGTCGAAGTTGACTGAGAGAGACCGTCGGACTCTAAAGCGAATTGTGAGAGAGGATCGCAATACCACGGCTCTGAAAATCACTGCTGAGCTCAATGAACACCTACAGAACCCAGTTTCCACGAAAACTGTTCATCGGGAGCTGCACAAATCTGGATTCCACGGAAGAGCTGCAATTAGAAAACCGCTGCTCTCAATGAGAAATGTTTCCAAGCATTTAGAGTGTAGAAACCTCCAGAGTTGGTCCCTCGAGCCGTGGAAACATGTGATATTCTCAGACGAATCATCTTTTACCCTATTTCCGACCTCCGGCCGAGTGTACGTTTGGAGACAGCTGAGAGAAGCATTCCATCCAGACTGCCTTCTCCCAACCGTAAAACATGGCAGAGGTTCTGTGATCTGGGGTGCTATTTTGTGGAGATCCACCGGGCCAATGATATCCCTTCATGGAAGAATTAACAGCCGAGATTATTTAGGCATTTTGGGCGACCAAGTGCATCCTATGGTTCAAGCACTGTTCTCGGAGGGGAACGCCATCTTTCAGGATGATAATGCACCAACTCATACAGCTAGAATCGTTAAAGCATGGCACGAGGAACATTGTAATGAAGTTGAGCATCTCATCTGGCTCGTACAATCCCCAGACCTCAACATTAGTGAGCATTTATGGTCAATTTTAGAGATTCAAGTTAGACATCGATTTCCGCCACCATCGTCGCTCAAAGAACTGGAGGGTGTTTTAACTGAAGAATGGGCTACAATTCCTTTGGAAACAATTCACACCTTGTATGAATCCATACCTCTGAGAATTGAGGCTGTAATCGCCGCAAAAGGTGGACCTACACCATATTAAACTAACTTTTGTTGATGTTTCCAGGGGTTTCCATTATTTTGTCCAACCCCTGTGTGTGTATATCTATCTATATTGTAAGTGAGCGCTGTCATTCAAGGTTGGGGACACTCGCTTGGCAGCCAATAAATCACATCCAGCACAGGTTTCTTAACATAACTCCAACAGTCCATGTGGTTTATTAGGCATCATAAACCAGGAACAGCAACAGAAAGTTCATATAAACAGCATGGCGTCCATGACAGAGCTTCACTCTGCTTATCCTGTGGTCACACAGGTTGTGCAATGTCCAGTACACAAGCTCTCTAGCCTCAGTTATATCCCCTGTCCGGGTTTACCTCATGGCTGCTTCTCAGTGCAGACATTCATTCCCTCCAGGGAACTCTCACACACACGTTTCACGTGTACAGGAAGGCAGACCCATCTTCCTTCAGTCAGTCTCGCGTCAGCCAAGACGAGAACCTTTCATACGGACCATCCGGGTCCCAGCATTCATTCATGTGACCTACCCTGGACACCTTATATGGTCTGTAGCCACGCCCCCCGGATCACATGGCTATGACCTCATCACAGGTCCTTCACTCATTCACACTCACAAAGTCTTTACTATAGGCGTTTTTAAACACACCCCTGGGTGGATTTGTAGGTAGCTCTCCCTAACACATTGTGACAGAAGCTCAGCAGTACCTCTGCTGATCAACACACATATTGAAGCTTCCATCCCAAGGCCACCTACCTTGGGATACTTAACGATCATTCAGCACTCTGCTACTCATCCTCTCTCCTGGGACACCCACACAGCGCCCCCTAGTGGACACAGTGGTCACTAACTATATATATATATATATATATATATATATATATATATATATATATATATATATATATATATATATATATATATATTATACACACACACTGGGGCAAAAAAGTATTTAGTCAGTCAGCAATAGTGCAAGTTTCACCACTTAAAAAGATGAGAGGCGTCTGTAATTTACATCATAGGTAGACCTCAACTATGGGAGACAAACTGAGAAAAAAAATTCCAGAAAATCACATTGTCTGTTTTTTTTTTTTTTTTTTCTTCATTTTATTTGCATATTATGGTGGAAAATAAGTATTTGGTCAGAAACAAGCAATCAAGATTTCTGGCTCTCACAGACCTGTAACTTCTTCTTTAAGAGTCTCCTCTTTCCTCCACTCATTACCTGTAGTAATGGCACCTGTTTAAACTTGTTATCAGTATAAAAAGACACCTGTGCACACCCTCAAACAGTCTGACTCCAAACTCCACTATGGTGAAGACCAAAGAGCTGTCAAAGGACACCAGAAACAAAATTGTAGCCCTGCACCAGGCTGGGAAGACTGAATCTGCAATAGCCAACCAGCTTGGAGTGAAGAAATCAACTGTGGGAGCAATAATTAGAAAATGGAAGACATACAAGACCACTGATAATCTCCCTCGATCTGGTGCTCCACGCAAAATCCCACCCCGTAGGGTCAGAATGATCACAAGAACGGTGAGCAAAAATCCCAGAACCACGCGGGGGGACCTAGTGAATGAACTGCAGAGAGCTGGGACCAATGTAACAAGGCCTACCATAAGTAACACACTACGCCACCATGGACTCAGATCCTGCAGTGCCAGACGTGTCCCACTGCTTAAGCCTGTACATGATAGGAGTTTTGGGAGAATGTCCTATGGTCTGATGAAACCAAACTGGAACTGTTTGGTAGAAACACAACTTGTCGTGTTTGGAGGAAAAAGAATACTGAGTTGCATCCATCAAACACCATACCTACTGTAAAGCATGGTGGTGGAAACATCATGCTTTGGGGCTGTTTCTCTGCAAAGGGGCCAGGACGACTGATCCGGGTACATGAAAGAATGAATGGGGCCATGTATCGTGAGATTTTGAGTGCAAACCTCCTTCCATCAGCAAGGGCATTGAAGATGAAACGTGGCTGGGTCTTTCAACATGACAATGATCCAAAGCACACCGCCAGGGCAACGAAGGAGTGGCTTCGTAAGAAGCATTTCAAGGTCCTGGAGTGGCCTAGCCAGTCTCCAGATCTCAACCCTATAGAAAACCTTTGGAGGGAGTTGAAAGTCCGTGTTGCCAAGCGAAAAGCCAAAAACATCACTGCTCTAGAGGAGATCTGCATGGAGGAATGGGCCAACATACCAACAACAGTGTGTGGCAACCTTGTGAAGACTTACAGAAAACGTTTGACCTCTGTTATTGCCAACAAAGGATATATCACAAAGTATTGAGATGAAATTTTGTTTCTGACCAAATACTTATTTTCCACCATAATATGCAAATAAAATGAAAAAAAAAATGTGATTTTCTGGATTTTTTTTTCTCAGTTGGTCTCCCATAGTTGAGGTCTACCTATGATGTAAATTACAGACGCCTCTCATCTTTTTAAGTGGTGGAACTTGCACTATTGCTGACTGACTAAATACTTTTTAGCCCCACTGTGTGTGTGTGTGTGTGTGTATATGTGTGTGTGTGTGTGTGTGTATATATATATATATATATATATATATATATATATATATATATATATTTTCTCAAAAAGTTAATTTATTTCAGTTCTTCAATTCAAAAAGTGAAACTCATACATTATATACAGTAGTCATTACAAACCTTGTTTCTAGTGAGTGTCTTTCTGTTAATGTTGATGATTATGTCTTACAACCAATGAAAACGCAAGAGTCATTATCTCAGTAAATTGACACATTCCACAAGGAGGGTAAGCCATAAAAGGTCATTGCTAAAGAAGCTGGCTGTTTAGAGTGCTGTATACAAGCATGTGGATGGAAAACGTGTATTAGAAAAAGGGCACAAGCAACCGAGACAGCCACAGCCTTCAAAGGATTGTTAAGGCCATTCAAAAATTTGGGGGAGATTCACAAGAAGTGGACTGCTGCTGGAGTCATTGCTTCAGGAGCCACCACACAGACGTATCCAGGACATGGGCAACAAATGCCGCATTCCTTGTGTCAAGCCACTCATGACCAATAGACAATGCCAGAAGTGTCTTACCTGGGCCAAGGAGAAAATGAACTGGACTGTTGCTCAGTGGTCCAAGGTGTTTTAAGATGAAAATTTTGCATTTCATTTGGAAATCAAGGTCCCAGAGACTGGAGGAAGAGTGGAGAGGAACACAATCCAAGCTGCTTGATATCTAGTGTGAAGTTTCCACAATCAGTGATGGTTTGGGGATCCATGTCATCTGCTGGTGTAGATCCACTGTCTTTTATCAAGACCGAAGTCAGCGCAGCCGTCTACCATGAAACTTTAGAGCACTTCATGCTTCCCTCTACCAACAAGCTTTTTGAAGATGGAAATTTCATTCTCCAGGAGGACTTGGCACCTATCCACACTGCCAAAAGTACCAATACCTGGTTTAAAAACAACCGTATCACTGTGCTTGATTGACCAGCAAACTCGCCTGACCTTAACCCCATAGAGAATCTATGGGGTATTGTCAAGAGGAAGATGAGGGACACCAGACCCAACAATGCAGACGAGCTGAAGGCTGCTATCAAAGCAACCTGGGCTTCCATAACTCCTCAGCAGTGCCACAGGCTGATTGCCTCCATGCCACGCTGCATTGATGCAGTAACCGATGCAAAATGTACACCTACCAAGTGTTGAGTGCATTTACTGAACATACACTCACTGGCCACTTTATTAGGTACACCTGTCCAACTGTGTGTTAAGACTTAATTTCTAATCAGCCAATCACATGGCGGCAACTCAGTGCATGTAGACATGGTCAAGACAATCTCCTGCAGTTCAAACCGAGCATCAGTATGGGGAAGAAAGGTGATTTGAGTGCCTTTGAACGTGGCATGATTGTTGGTGCCAGAAGGGCTGGTCTGAGTATTTCAGAAACTGCTGATCTACTGGGATTTTCACGCACAACCATCTCTAGGGTTTACAGAGAATGGTCCGAAAAAGAAAAAAAATCCAGTGAGCGGCAGTTCTGTGGCCGGAAATGCCTTGTTGATGCCAGAGGTCAGAGGAGAATGGGCATACTGGTTCGAGCTGATAGAAAGGCAACAGTGACTCAAATTGCCACCCGTTACAACCAAGGTAGGCAGAAGAGCATCTCTGAACGCACAGTGCGTCGAACTTTGAGGCAGATGGGCTACAGCAGCAGAAGACCACACTGGGTACCACTCCTCTCAGCTAAGAACAGGCATCTGATGGCTACTTTCAGCAGGATAATGCGCCATGTCATAAAGCTCGATTCATCTCAGATTGGTTTCTTGAACATGACAATGAGTTCACTGTACTCAAATGGCCTCCTCAGTCACCAGATCTCAATCCAATAGAGCATCTTTGGGATGTGGTGGAACGGGAGATTCGCATCAGGGATGTGCAGCCGACAAATCTGCGCCAACTGTGTGATGCCATCATGTCAATATGGTCCAAAATCTCTGAGGAATGCTTCCAGCACCTTGTTGAATCTCTGCCACGAAGAATTGAGGCAGTTCTGAAGGCAAAAGGGGGTCCAACCCGTTACTAGCATGGTGTACCTAATAAAGTGGCCAGTGAGTGTACACTTCAGATTTTAAAATCATTTTTTTCTAATCACCTTCCACGACAGCATAGGAGGTTGTCTCCATGCCCTAATGGGGGACAGGAAGCGCAAGGAGGTTAAAACCTCTCCCAGTTGCCAGTGACTTACAACTAGCACCGGTTACCTTTTAGATTCTCAGAAGTTTATATAAGAATGTAGGGAGGGAATTAGTGCTGTCGTGGAAGGTTCCTAGAAACCTGAATTACCAGTAGGTCTAAATCTATTTTCTCTAGTCATAGGAGGAATACCAACCAATTCTGCACTAGGGGGAAAACAGCCTGGAGTACTTTCCGGCCAAAGACTAGATCCCTATTGGACAAAAGTTTCAATCTATAATGCTGCAGATCTGCTCAGTGGATGCGCCTGCCCTTTCAGCCCAGGAGACTTAGGTGGATCTGGTAGAGTGAGCTTTTAAGCCTAATAGATCTAATTCTATTTTCAATTTGGTGTTATGAAGTATTCTAATTTACTGAGATAATGACTTTTGGGTTTTTATTGACTGTAAGCCATAATCATAAGGAGTTTCACTTTTTGTATTGAAGAACTGAAATAGATTAATTTCCAGTTCACCACCTGACAGCACCATGGAGGACGTCCTTCTTATCCTCATTGGGACAGGAAACGAGAGGTTAAAAGGACCCTTCCCTTACCACTCTTCAGTGTCTTTTCCTACTGAGGATAGGAACGATGAAAGTGGAGCTACTATCTTTGACTGTACCGGGCAGATCGGCTAGGATCGGGGGGGCCCATCCTTTCCCTTCCTGCCGCCAAACAATCTGCGACTGACACCCCTCCTAAGGGTCCCTGGGCCTACCTCAGTGTAGCGCTGCTCCTGAGGGTCGGGCCGCTTCCCCCTACCTGGAGGCTCTCTACTCAGGACGCTCTGCCTCCAGGCATGCTGCGGCCCCGGGACGTACTTTTGGCTGCTTTCTCCAAGCGGCGGGTCGCGGCCAGCATGAGTTCCAGTAGTGGGTCCGAGCATGCGAACTTCCGGCTGTGTCCTTCCTATACTTCCAGGTCGCAGACGGCATCAGTCTACACTGCAGCAGCGTCCCCTCTGCAGGCCGGGCAGAGGACTTCCGGGTCGCGGTCAGCGGTGCGCTTCAGCGTGCGTTCCAGGAGGCCGGCTCTACAGGATGGGTATCGTATAAATGGGATCATTTGCGTCGTGCAGGCTGCCCTGCTGTTTAAACAGGGACTGCTTCAATTAGCTAGCATGGAGGATCACACTAAAACAGAGGTTGACTCAGAACAAAGCCAAGGGGCACATGAATAGGCTTCCAAAGCATTAGCAACAAATAAAAACACATAGCCCATACTCTGTGTATTCTGGGGGGAAAACCAGCCTTGACAGCTGCTAAGAAGAATAGCAAAAAGTCAGTGAAAAATAAGAAATGCCTAAGCTGTACTGCTAAGCTTCCCGAGACCTGGCAGAAGCACCTCTGTGAGGCTTGTGCTATGAAGATTGTTGGAGAGGAACAAGCCCCCTTAATGGCTAACATGAGATCCATCATAAGGCAGGAGGTCCAAGCTTCTATTTCGGGCCTAGGATATTCCCAGACCACACAATCAGAACCTCAGGGTTCTCTGAAGAGACCCAGGGAGTCTGACATATCTGAAGATGAATTATCAGAGGGATCTGACCAGGATGAGGGTGAAGCCTTTATCGATTCACCGGAAGGGGGAGAAGCGGTACCTCTTTTCATCCGAAGAAACAGATGAACTCCTCCGTGCAGTGCGTGATACTATGCAGGTGGAGTAAACAATGAAAGCTTGCTTTGTTCAGGGCGAGATGTTCGGCGGTCTACGTTCCCAGATGAGTAGAGTATTCCGGGTGAATGCGCACATCCGCTCCATGATCCTGGAGGAATGGGAAGTTGCCAAAATAAAGCTGGTGATCCCGAGGGACTTCAAACTAATGTTAGAAGTGGTTGCCTATCTGAGGAATAGTGACATCAATTATACCATATTTAAACGACTTCCTAGTAGGGGACAATTCCAAAGAACAGCTTAGGGCCAATTGCCATACGCCAGTCTCCATGCTGCAGAATCTAGGATGGATATAAACTGGAAAGAGTCAAACTTGGTCCCAGAACCAAGGATAAAATTTCTGGGGGTTTTGCTAGACTCCCATTTGAGAACATCTTTTCTACCAGAACACAGACGGTGATGGTAGATAGGATTTGCCAGTTCACAAGGAACCGCTGCCCTATCCGGGACTAATCAGATTATATTGAGCCTAGAGAAAAAGAGGCAACTTCTTAACTAGAAAAACATCAGAAGAGACGTCAGAAGTTATATGCCATAAAAAGAATAAATTTTATTGTAACACATATGTAATAAAAATCTTAAAAGGAGATACATATCCAAAGACTGCCTACCAGGTCTATTCACCAAAGTTAGCACCTGATGTGCGATATTAATGAAACAATGATGAAAAGAGTTATGGAGTGAACTACAGTGCCTACTATTCTAAGAAGAGTAACATGGCACCATATGGCATATCATTTTTCTATCTAAATAAAGTCCTAGATGTAAGATATGTGGCCTAAATCCACATGTTACCATGGAACAATTGCTTGAGAATATATGCCTATATGTAAGTAGAGCGTAAATGGTGATACAGCAAAGTCCAAAAGTGCATCAAAACATGCTATTAACCCAGAAGTCTGAGATGCAGACAAGTAGATACTACATATAGATGCCTGTTGAGGTGTAATAGTGCTGGCTACAAGGAGATTGGGTAGATAAAGTGCATGCATCAATAATACCAATCTCCATAGAGTCACCGCTGGAGCACCAAGCACCGATGGCAAGAAGTAACCATAGTTCTGCAATGACCATTGATGAAAATAGAAAAAGGCTTATGACCTGATGAGGGCAGCGCAGATCCCCCCTTTATAGCAAAATATGGAAACGATTCTGCAGTTATTGTGGAGAGGCGTCAGTAGATACCGTATTTTCCGGCGTATAAGATGACTTTTTAACCCCAGAAAATCTGCTTAAAAGTCGGGGGTCGTCTTATACGCCGAATGCTGATGGGGGGAGTGGTCCCGATGAACAATGGAGTGTGTAAGTGGTGTTATCATCCCCCTTTTACCTCATTGGTGGCAGCGGTGTGGCGGCGGCTCCTCCTTCAGCAGTGTGGCTGAAAATGGCCACCGGAGCCCACGCATGCTCAGATTCAGATCTCGGGAGACAAGATCTGAATCTGAGCATACACTGGCTCCGGCGGCCATTTTCAGGGAGTCCACCACATCACAGCAATGGAGCTGCCAGGGCCTCCGGGCTTTATGGAAATGCCAGAGGAGCCCCGACGCTGGACAGAGAGCCTCCGCAGCCGCCTCCCGCACAGCGCCCCCACGCTGGACAAAGAGGAGCCGCCGCCGACCCCCAGCACAGAGCCGCCACAGTGCAGATGGAGTAGTCACCGATCCCCAGCACAGATACCCGCAGACAGCACCGCTGCCACCCATGAGGTAAAAGTGGGATGATAACTCCACGTACACCCTCCCTTTGTCATCGGGACCACTCACCCGGCATATAAGATTACACATGGCATATCAGAAGACCCCCGACTTAAGAAAATGTTCTATTTTTAGCTAGAAAAGTTGGGGGGTCGTCTTATACGCTGGAAAATACGGTACTACCCATCTAAATATCCCTAAGATTCTTGACTTCCTGCAATCAGGATTTAAGAAGGGCTTTGGACCCAGTACCTTGAGGGTGCAGATTTTGGCTCTTTGTGTATTCTTTGACTCTGCTCTGTCCTTGCACCCCTGGATAGCTAGGTTCTCCAAAGCTGTACCGAGGCTGAAGCCTTTGATACGGAGGTCGATTACACCATGGGATCTTAATCTGGTCCTTAATGCCCTGTGTAAGCGCCCATACGATCTATCAGAAGATATGGACATTAGCAAGTTTTCTCTCAAAACTGCTTTCTTGGTTGTTATTACGTCGGCAAAAAGGCTAGGGGAACTACAAGCCCTATCCATCCAGGACCCGCACTTGCAAGTGTTTGAAGATTGTTTAGTTCTGAGGCTCAACCCAGCCTTTCTCCCTAAAGTTGTTTCAAACTCAAACATAAATCAGGAAGTCGTTCTTCCCGCATTCTGCCAACACCCTAGAAACCCGAAAGAGCAAGCCTATCATAACCTAGACGTTAGGGAGACTGTTCACAAGTACCTAGAAGCAACGGGGGTTGGAGGCAGCACAAAAATTTGTTTGTACAGTACTGGAGTCCAAATAGAGGTAGGAGAGGTAGGAAAGCAGCAAAATCCACAATTGCCTGCTGGATCAGGTCTACGAAAAGTCTAGCCTACGAAGCGCAGGGGAGATCTCCTCTGGATACTCTGAGCCCATTCCACTAGACCTATGGCCACTTCATGGGCAGAAAAAGAGGGGGTGTCAGCAGGCCAAATCTGCAGGGCCGCAACTTGGTCTAGTCTTAGTACCTTTTCTAAACATTATAAATTGGACGTAGTCTCAGGGCAATTGGCCTTCGGTAGGAAGGTCCTTCATGCAGTAGTCCCGCCCTAGACTATCATTCTTTGGTACTTCTCCATGGTGCTGTCAGGTGGTGAACTGGAAAACTGTAATTAAACCTACCGGTGACTGTATTTCTAGGAATCCATCCTGACAGCACTGCTAGTTCCCGCCCTACTGCAAATATTCTATATAAATGTGACTTAATGTTTGTATAAGATTGTTTAATAAAATTTATTTTGCATCCATCTAGATGTGGTACTTTCAGAAAACAGTGAAGGGTGATAAGGGGAGGGTCCTTTTTAACCTCTCGTTGTTTCCTGTCCCAATGAGGATAAGAAGGACGTCCTCCATGGTGCTGTCAGGATGAATTCCTGGAAATACGGTAATTAGACCTACCGGTGATTGTGTTTTTTTTTTTTGTTTTAGGATGTGTGTGTATAAAAAAAAATATTTATTTATATATATATATATATATATATATATATATATATATATATATATATATATATATATATATATATATAGTGTATATATATATATTCATCTTATCATAAAATGTGGCGCTATAAATAAACCTACCGTGAAAATCATAAATACTCAAGTACTATACAAACACCATTCATACACATACATATATGGTATATAGTCTTTGCATTTGCACTTTATACTTTTCATGGGAGCACTGGCAATCATCCTGATATTTGGACTAAACTATAGGTTTTCCAACACACCGGAACATGTGCAGATATACCGTATATCCTCTTTCTATTGAAATTTATACCTCCTAAACACCGCTAGATGGCAATATTGTACTTTTTTTTAGAGAATATAGGTGATGTGGAAAGCAAACGCATGCATATACAGATACTGCACATGGATCAATGCAATTATAATGTATTGAATATTTATTCGGTCGTCCATGACAGCACCACCTGAGAGAGGGGATCCGCCCTTCTTAGGAACAGGAAAACCTACAGATACAAAAGGGCGGCACCTCTCCCACGCATCAGTTGGTTTCCTGTTCCTAACAAGGACAGAACTCCCTACAGATCGTCCGTCATGGATAATCGAATCCCAGGCCAGCGGACCGACTCAGGTAGCGGGGGTTCTCCTACCTCGGTCTCGCTGGGGGCCCTGGATGCGCCACGGTGGGTCCGGGTAGGATTTCCACGGCAGTGGTAAGAGCAGGCGGAGACAGGGTCCGGCGGTCGCCTTCTCCACGGGACTGGTGAGGTAAGCGGGTCCCCCTGTGTCTCCTTCCCCCGGGGGTGCGGTCCGTTCGGGCGGGCGCAGTTCTAGCCCCTTGCCGCGCGTCCCTGCGGCCTCTGTCGCGCGGGGAAGCGACGCGGCGAAGGGGGCGGGGCCTAGCGCCGAAACCGGAAGTCGGATGCCGGCGACTTCCAGTTGTGGTGAACGCGCGCCGATGCGCGCCCGCCGCCTGAGGGGGCCGGGCACCTGAAGGATAGGGGGAGGATCGCGGGGAGCGGTCCAATGGGGGGCCCGAACACCGGACAGAGTCCTGCTAATCCGGAGGGGGAGCCTTCTTAAGACAGAAGGCATCGCTGCTGAGGTGCTTCTGGAGGCCCAGCGATGGACACAACAGAAGCCCCCATGGACCCACAAGAGGTGCAGCTCGTGGCAAAGCGCCCCAGTGACCAACCTAAGAGGAAGGAGGGACGTTCAAGTGGACGGAGCCACAGCAGTTCCTCTAGGTCAAAGGATCCTCCCGCAGCCCCCCATGATCCGGTACCTGTCCTCATCTGCAAGGGTAAGAGATCTGCGAGAATGTACCCTGATGCAGTGTCCCCTTATGTGTTTGATTCTCAGGGGAAGAAGGCCACAGGGAAGCAGAAGCACAAGGAATGTGCCCTCTGTAGTTGCCCCTTACCAGATGGCCACCCCAAGAGATTGTGTCAGTCTTGCGTGAGACAGACGGTAGGGACGGAGATGAGGGGTAGAACGTGAGTGGAGTATCAGACTCTTACACTCTTTCCTATTTATACAGGTAGCGGAAGAAGCTCCAAGCTTCGCTACAGACCTGAGGCAATTAATCAGGACTGAAATAAAAGCCCTATCAAAAGAAGGTTCTTCTAAAAGAAGACGAGCTAGTGTTTCAGGCTCAGAGTCTTCAGTCGGCCTTAGGAAGCTAGATACCTCCTCAGAGTCCTCGGCCTCCTCTTCTTCTTCCGAAGAGGATTCCAGCCGGTTCTGCTTTCCCTTGGACCAAATGGATAAATTAATTAAAACCATAAGGTCAACCATGGGGGTAGAAGAAAAAAAGACAGAACTGTCTGCTCAGGACATTATGTTCGGGGGTCTAGACCCCAGAAAACAAAAGACTTTTCCACTAAACGAAAAAGTCCAGAGCCTGATTGACAGGGAGTGGAAAAAAACGGAAAAAAGGGGTTCTATGCCGCCCGCTTTCAAACGTAGATACCCCTTTGAGGACCCAATAGTAAGTCGATGGGATAAGGCCCCCAAGCTGGATGCAGCGGTAGCTAAAGCCTCAAAAAAGTCATCTATACCCTTCGACGATATGGCCTCCCTTTAAAGACCCCCTAGATAAAAAGGCAGATTCCTTTTTAAAGGGCACATGGGAGATGTCAGCAGGCGCCCTAAGGCCAGCAATAGCAGCCACGTGCGCAGCCAGATCCATGATGGTCTGGCTGGATCAATTGGACTCTCAGCTAAAGGATGGAACCTCGCGAGCCTCCATCCGTAAGTCTCTACCAATTATCCAGAATGCTGCTGCCTTTCTGGCAGATGCCTCGGCGGACTCAGTAAGAATGGCGGCTAGGTCTGCAAGTTTGTCTAATTCGGCCCGAAGAGCCCTCTGGTTAAAATGCTGGCCGGGAGATATCCAAGCCAGGTCCCGTCTCTGTTCTATCCCCTGTGAGGGGGAATACTTGTTCGGCCCCGTCCTAGACGAACTGTTAGAGAAGGCCGGGGATGAGAAAATGAAATTTCCGAGTCTGCCGAATACATCCTGGAGACGTCCCTTTTCTAGGAAAGGGTATTCCCGCAGGAGACAGGCCAGAGATCAGAACAGATGGGACAACAAAAAAACCAGAGGTACGGGCTTCATGTATGGAGGATGGGGGCGCCAAGAAGGTCCATCACGGGATAATAAGAAGCCGCCCCAATGACTAGTGGCTCCGGTAGGAGGAAGATTATCTGCCTTCTACCCGGCCTGGGCCAGAATCTCGAATAGCAGCTGGATACTGGGGGTGATAGCTACAGGACTGCACCTAGAGTTCGCCTGCGTTCCTCAAGATCGGTTCAAGGTAACTCCACTCAAATCTTCCCCGCTAGAACAAGCTGCCCTGGAGACTGAGGTCCTCGAGCTACTGGACAAAAAAGTCCTGACGAGAATTCCAGAGGAAGAGAGGGGGAAAGGCTTCTATTCCCCCCTGTTCTTGGTCCGTAAACCGGACGACTCATTTAGGGCTATATTTAACCTCAAAGCCCTCAATAAATTCCTGGTTGTACGTCCATTTAAAATGGAAACAATCAACACCGCAATAAAGATGCTGTTTCAAAACTGCTTCATGGTGGTCCTAGATCTGAAAGACGCTTACTATCATATACCCATAGGTCTAGCACACCAATCTTTCCTTAGACTGGCGGTTCAGTTGGATGGGTCAATCCAGCACTTCCAGTACGCGGCCCTACCCTTCGGGGTGGCGGTTGCGCCTCGAGTATTCACCAAAGTGATGGCAGAAGTGATGGCCCATCTACGCGAGCTAAACATTCTAGTCCTCCCCTATTTAGATGACCTTTTTATAATAGGCAGTTCAGCCGAGCAGTGTTTAGAACAATTACAGAAAACAACGGCGGCTCTAGAGCGGTTGGGATGGATACTTAATATCAAAAAATCCCGTTTGCAGCCATTAAAAATTCAACAATTTCTAGGCCTAACCCTAGATTCAGAAAAGCAGGAATGCCGTCTGCCCCCAGAGAAGCTGCTGCACCTGCATGGCCGGGTCCTGAACGCCTCCAACAACCCCTCCATGTCCCTCAGGAAAGCCATGTCCCTGTTGGGTTCCCTCTCATCCTGCATTCCCGCAGTCCAGTGGGCCCAAGTTCATACGAGAACTCCTACAGGGCGAAGTTTTATGGTATCAGAGAATCCTGGGGGGTAACTTAGAAGGTCGACTGACCTTATCTAGAAACACAATAAAGTCCCTGGAATGGTGGCTAGAAAGAAATAACTTGTCTAGAGGGGTCCCTTGGGAGTATAACATTACCCGCGTGGTCACCACGGATGCAAGTCCTTCCGGTTGGGGGGCACATATGGAAGAAATTCTGGTCCAGGGCCTATGGGAACGAGATCAGATACAAATGTCTTCTAATTTGAAAGAATTAACAGCGGTAGTACTCGCAGCTAAAGAGCTCCTTATGTATCTACAGGGCCATCACGTACGAGTTCTATCGGACAATCGAGTGGCCGTGGCCTATATCAACCACCAAGGCGGAACTCGATCCAGAACTCTGATGAATGTGGCAGGACAATTGTTCCAGCTAGCAGAGCGTCATTTTTTATCTCTCACGGCTCTTCACATAAGAGGGAAAGAGAACATCGCGGCAGATTTCCTAAGCCGCAATCTGTTAAAACAAGGAGAGTGGGCCTTAAAAACCTCCATTTTCGTTCAGATTGTGCAGAGATGGGGTCAGCCAGAGGTGGATCTATTCGCCACCAAGGAGAACTCGAAAACGACACAGTTTTGCTCCCTAAATCCCAGGGAGACTCCTCTGGCAGTAGATGTGCTTCTGATAAAATGGGACTTCAGGCTAGCCTACGCCTTTCCTCCCCTATCTCTACTTCCTCTAGTGTTGAGGAAGATCAGGAAAGACAGGGCAAGGGTCATAGTCATCGCCCCGTTCTGGCCCAGAAGAGCATGGTTTTCGAACCTCAGGATCATGTCGGTAGACGATCCTTGGGTTCTCCCGGACCTTCTGTCCCAGGGCCCGGTCTTCCACCCTCAGGTGGCTGGCCTACATCTCACGGCGTGGAATTTGAGCGGTCACTGCTAGAAAGTAAAGGCTTCTCTCCAGACCTAATTGACACTCTACTAAAAAGTAGGAAAGTAGTGACAACTAAGATTTACGTCAGAATTTGGAAAAGGTTCCTCGAAAGCTCAAATGTAAATACTAGTGATTCCGTCCCCATAGGCCAGATCTTGGAATTTTTACAAAAAGGGCTGGACTTGGGTCTCTCCACCAGTACCCTTAAAGTACAGGTATCCGCCTTAGGGGCCCTCTTTAGCTGCAACATCGCGGCTAATTATTGGGTCAAAAGATTTATCAAAGCAACGAGTAGATCCAGACCAATAGTAAAGAATAGACTCACGCCATGGGATTTGAACCTAGTCCTCACAGCTATGACAGAAGCGCCATTTGAACCCATCTCGTTGGCCTCTATTAGTAGCCTGTCCCTCAAAATAGCTTTCCTAATAGCCATAACGTCAGCCCGTAGGGTAAGCGACGTTCAGGCATTGTCTAGGCGCCCACCTTTTCTTCAGGTAAAGGAGGATAGGGTAATACTTAGACCCGACCCAGCATATTTACCAAAGGTAGCCTCCAGCTTTCATAGGTCGCAGGAAATAGTCCTTCCATCCTTCCTCCCTAAACCAACTAATGAGAAAGAGGAGAAGCTACACACTTTAAATGTTAGGAGATGCCTCTTGGAGTATCTAGCAGCTACCGATCCCTGGAAGAAAGACAATGCTCTCTTTGTCTCCTACCAAGGCCCTAGGAAAGGTCTTAGGGTGTCCAAAAGTACACTAGCCAGGTGGATTAGAGAAGCAATCTCGTTAGCTTATGCCTCAAAAGGTAGAGTAGCTCCGGAGAAATTGAAGGCGCATTCCACCAGAGCCGTGGCAACCTCGTGGGCCGAGAGGTCGGAAGTCTCCATCGACCAGATTTGTAAGGCGGCCACTTGGTCCTCTCCGAGCACTTTTTATAGTCATTATAGACTAGACTTGGGTGCCTCTGCAGACCTCTCCTTCGGTATCAGGGTTCTGCAGGCTGTAGTCCCCCCCTAAAGTAGTGATTACTCTCTGTAATTCTCTCAGGTGGTGCTGTCATGGACGACCGAATAAAGTCTTAGTTACTCACCGGTTAACGGTATTTTTCGGAGTCCATGACAGCACCCATAGATTCCCTTCCCTTAGTTAATTTGGGTGTGCACGTCTTCCCTTTGTACATATCCACGGGTGATAAAGATTCAAGTGTTGATATTGTTGTACATATAATTATGCATTAACCTTGGAGGTCCTCTTTTTATACTCTGTAATCCAACTGATGCGTGGGAGAGGTGCCGCCCTTTTGTATCTGTAGGTTTTCCTGTTCCTAAGAAGGGCGGATCCCCTCTCTCAGGTGGTGCTGTCATGGACTCCGAAAAACACCGTTAACCAGTGAGTAACTAAGACTTTCACATAAAATGCATGTGTTCTATTTATGTACCAGTCTGCAATATATCTTTTTTTTTTTTTTGCTATGTTTTTATACCTTTGCTGAAATAAAGATTCTTAGCTCTAATAAGAACGCTTTCTATTGGTGTATTATTGTAGTTTCTCTTGGAGGGGGGGAGGGGGTGATAGTCTTTTTTCCTGCCTTGAACTATTTTGACTTTCTGCCTAATTATGGTGCTTGAACCTCTAGGTTCAAGCAACATATTGTAATCCGATTTCTTATATTTTATTATATTACTTCTCTGCGTTTTCTGCAATTAAGGCGCAGAGACCCCGTTCAGGCGGCGTTTCGAAGCCCTCGGTGGGGACAGGTGTTTTATGTATTTTTGGAGTCGATCCGATTTGTAGTTTTTTAAAAAATCGCATTTTAAGCAAAAATTTTCCCATAGGCATTAATGGCGACCTTTCCATGACCCCCAACTGACATGGATTGAAGCCACAGCGCAGGTCCAGTGACCTTACAAAGATGGCAGCTATGCAAATGCAGCTTCCACACATGACCCGTATTAGCTAATAGAAGCTGACAGATCGCTGATTCAAGGTCTTATAGGCGCAGCACGCCAATGGCTTCTGAAAAGCCCCACCCAGTGATGGCTAACCTTGGCACTCCAGCTGTTGGAGAACTACAACTCCCAGCATGCCCTTGCAACGTACAGCAGTTGAGGCATGCTGGGAGTTGTAGTTCTCCAACAGCTGGAGTGCCAAAGTTCGCCATCACTGCAGTTGGACGCCAAAGTGGCTTTAGAAGCCCAGTGTGTCAAAGTGGCCCCTGAGGGGCCCGGAGCGCCAAAGTGGCAGCATGTGGCTACCAAGTGGCCAAAGTGGCTACCAAATGGCTACTGGGGTGCCGAATGTGCCAAAGTGGCTATACACAACATTCATATTCTAACTTTACTTTCTTACAGTCAACACCTGATATACTGCTGTAAAGCTGGCAGCGCTGTTCAAGCACCATGTATTTCCTTCAGGAAATGCCCATCTAGTTTATTAATAGTGTGCACCATTTTGAAGAATTTAATATCATAAGGCAAAAAAGGAAAGTGACGTTAAGAACACTGTAAATGATGATGAGGGTTTGAGTCTGGCAAATTTAAGTTGGGATGCCCCACCACCATCCCATTCCTCCTGAAAGGGTATGGCAGCCAGAAAATATCAATGCCCCATCCACTAGGTAGGTCTTCAGTATAAGATCGTAGGGACCCGACACCCCCAAAAATCATCAGAAAACAGGTCTGATGGCCGCTAGATGTAAAAATGGATTAAACAGCTGCTCAGTGTAGCGCCATTTAATGTGTAGCTGCCGGCTACAGCACAGCATCGGTTCGCAAGAATACTACAGTCCCCGGGATCGGCTGATACACACTGAATGAATGGAGTTGTGCCGAGCAGCTTCGTTCCTTGTGCATGAGCTTTTTTTTACTGATCTTTGGTGTTGGCCTCCCACTTATCTCATATTGATGACCTATACTGCAGATGCATCATGAATATTGTCTGTCCGGACAATCCCTTTAAGATGGCAATTATAAGGCTCCTGTGTATTCTCATATATAGATCAGTCTGCCGATCACTGTAGAGAGGGCCGGTGGGAGCTTTTCCTCATGAATTTACAAGACTCCTATATTGGGGCATTATTTAATCACTCCTAGTAGCTAAATTGCACGTATATATTTAATGTCTGTTCATTACTACCATTACGCTTTTTTTTTTTTTTCTCACTGATACGTTAGGAACTGTTATTTCTATTTTAATGTGTAGATTACATAGGATTGATAAACAATCCTGCTAAACCTGCTGTGACTACACCTCTCATCAGGTCACTGGTAATTTTTAGTGGAAAATCCATGCTTAAGAACCTTTGTTCTGTTCTCTTCTACCTTTGCTCTTGGAGTCCTTCATTTGCTGAGTTTTAGTGTCTGTTTCCATGGACCGACTGGCGTTAATTCTACCGCTGACCAGTAAAGGTTTACGGATCGTTGGTCAGTTAGATGCCTTTTCCACCCGCTGACCAAAGTGAAGGATGAAATAGATTGCTCTGTGCACGTAGGTTGCTGTTCTCAACAGTAAAATTTGTGTTTCCACGGGGCAAAATATCACTGAGAACGTTATTTTGGGCAACTTGTTTGCATGCAAGATAATCTTGAAACAAGTTTTTCAGAATGATCATTCTTGATTATCTTGCCATGTACATTTGTGAGTTTCTGCCCCTCCCTGATTTCCTATTCTTTTGCATTAATTGAATGTTTCAGATCACCAAACAAATTTAAATACTAGACATAACACAAGTAAACACAAAATGCTGTTTTTAAATGGGATTTTTTATTAATAAGGTAAAAAGAAATCCAAACCTACAGGGTCCTGTGAAAGTGATTGCTCTCTTAGCCTAATAACTGATTTGGCCTCCCTTATCAGCAACAACTGCAATCAAGCATCTGCAATAACTGGCAATGAGTGTTTTACAACGCTCTGAAGGAATTTTGGCCCACTCATCTGTGCAGTATTGTTGTAATTCAGCTACATTGGAGGGTTTCTGAGCATGAACCGCCTTTTTAAGGTAATGTCACAGCATCTCAATCGGATTAAAGGGAACCTGTCAGCAGGATTGTGCACAGTAAGCTACAGGCAGTCAGGTCGGTACCGTTATACTGAATAAAATGATAGCTTGGTTGATAAAATCCGTCTCATTTTTCAGTTTGATCTGCTTGTGCTCCAGGACGGCCTGTGGGGGGCTTCATGTGGTGATCTGTTTACATATTCATCTGTATGTCTTATGACAAGTAACTGATCCCTCAGTGCCACCTATTTTGCATACTGTATCTTATTGTTAGGAAAAAAAACAAAACAAAAAACTTGCATTCATCATGCCTGCGCTGTAGCATGATCGGATCTGTGATATCCATATTTTTATTTTTAGCCATGAATTTCATTAAGGAATCTCATTAACTGAAAATAAAGATTACACAACAACCACAAGACGGATTTCATCATCCAAGGTATCATTTTAATCAGTAGAACAGCGCCATCCTGACACTGTCTGAAGGTTACACGCAGTAATACTGCTGACTTGTTCACTTTAAGGTCAGAACTTTGACTATGTCATGCCAGAGATGTAATTTTGTTTTTCCTAAGACATTCAGAGGTGGACTTGCTGGTGTGTTTTGGATCATTGTCCTGCTGCATAACCCAAATGTTCTTCAGCTTTAGGTCACGAACAGATGGCCGCACATTCTTCTTCAGGATTTTTTAGTAGACGGCAGAATTCATGGTTCCATTTACCACAGCAAGTCTTCCAAGTCCTGAAGCTGTTAAAAGCCTCAGACCATCACACTACCACCACCATATTTTACTGTTGGTATGCTGTTCCTTTTCTGAAATGCTGTGTTACTTCTACACTAGATGTAATGGAACATACACCTTCCAAAAAGTTCAAGCTTTTGTCTCGTGAGTCAATAAAAGTCCCAAAAGTCTTGGGGATCATCAATATGTTATCTGGCAAAACTGAGACAAGCCTTTTATGTTCTTATTTTTCAGCAATAATTTTCGTCTTGAACTCTGCCGTACTGGGCAAAAATGGCCTTCCTCTTTCTTATGGTGGAGTCATGACTTTTCAACACTGACTTTCACTGAGGCAAGTGAGGCCTGCAGTTCTTCTGTATGTTGTGGGGTCTTTGGGACCTCTTGAATGAGTCGTCGCTGTTCTTTTGGGGTAATTTTGGTCGGTCAGCCTGGCACTCTTGGGAAAGTTCACCACTGTTACGTGTTTTTGCATTTGTGGATAATGGCTCTGACTGTGGTTTGCTGATGTCCCAATGCATTTTGAAGAGGTTTCAGAACCTGTTTGCTGACAAATCTTAATTACTTTGCTTCTAATTTGTTCCAGAATTTCTTTGGAATGCGGCATGTCTAGCTTTTGGTCTACTTCACTTTGTCAGGCATTTCCTATTTAAGTGATTTCTTGATTGAGAACAGATGTGGCATTTATCAGGTCTGGGTGTGGCTAGAGAATTTGAACTCCTTTTTACCAAAGATATGATAAACCGTCCCATTTCACTAGTGAATGTGGGCTATAAAATTTTTACCAAGATTCTAGCTACCAGATTGAATTCCATTATATTGAATCTCATACATCCTGATCAAACCGGTTTTATGCCTGGTAAAAGTACTTCCATTAACATCAGAAGAGTCCAGTCAATAGTCCAGTATAGCTCCTTGGTGCCAGATAACAAATGGACATTGGCATCCCTAGATGCTGCCAAAGCTTTTGACTCTCTTGAATGGCCTTTCCTCTCCGCATGTTTGCAAAGATATGGCTTTGGTACTAAATTTATAACATGGATCAAAATATTATATATGAAACCTAAGGCCCGTATTATAATAAATAATTCTATATCTGAGTATTTTGCATTGCATAGGGGAACCCGTCAGGGTTACCCCCTTTCCCCGGCCCTCTTCGCCCTTGCGATAGAGGCACTACCAATACGCATAAGGTCCTTCCCTAATATCCGAGGTATATATAGATATAGCAGGTCGGGTGGATACCATAGGCCTACAGTGCCTACAAGTAGTATTCAACCCCCTGCAGATTTAGCAGGTTTGATAAGATGCAAATAAGTTAGAGCCTTCAAACTTCACACAAGAGCAGGATTTATTAACAGATGCATAAATCTTACAAACCAAAAAGTTATGTTGCTCAGTTAAATTTTAATAAATTTTAAACATAAAAGTGTGGGTCAATTATTATTCAACCCCTAGGTTTAATATTTTGTGGAATAACCCTTGTTTGCAATTACAGCTAACAATCGTCTTTTATAAGACCTGATCAGGCCGGCACAGGTCTCTGGAGTTATCTTGGCCCACTCCTCCATGCAGATCTTCTCCAAGTTATCTAGATTCTTTGGGTGTCTCATGTGGACTTTAATCTTGAGCTCCTTCCACAAGTTTTCAATTGGGTTAAGGTCAGGAGACTGACTAGGCCACTCCAACACCTTGATTTTTTGCCTCTTGAACCAGGCCATGGTTTTCTTGGCTGTGTGCTTTGGGTCGTTGTCTTGTTGGAAGATGAAATGACGACCCATCTTAAGATCCTTGATGGAGGAGCGGAGGTTCTTGGCCAAAATCTCCAGGTAGGCCGTGCTATCCATCTTCCCATGGATGCGGACCAGTTGGCCAGGCCCCTTGGCTGAGAAACTGCCCCACAGCATGATGCTGCCACCACCATGCTTGACTGTAGGGATGGTATTCTTGGGGTCGTATGCAGTGCCATCCAGTCTCCAAACGTCACGTGTGTGGTTGGCACCAAAGATCTCGATCTTGGTCTCATCAGACCAGAGAACCTTGAACCAGTCTGTCTCAGAGTCCTCCAAGTGATCATGAGCAAACTGTAGACGAGCCTTGACATGACGCTTTGAAAGTAAAGGTACCTTACGGGCTCGTCTGGAACGGAGACCATTGCGGTGGAGTACGTTACTTATGGTATTGACTGAAACCAATGTCCCCACTGCCATGAGATCTTCCCGGAGCTCCTTCCTTGTTGTCCTTGGGTTAGCCTTGACTCTTCGGACAAGCCTAGCCTCGGCACGGGAGGAAACTTTCAAAGGCTGTCCAGGCCGTGGAAGGCTAACAGTAGTTCCATAAGCCTTCCACTTCTGGATGATGCTCCCAACAGTGGAGACAGGTAGGCCCAACTCCTTGGAAAGGGTTTTGTACCCCTTGCCAGCCTTGTGACCCTCCACGATCTTGTCTCTGATGGCCTTGGAATGCTCCTTTGTCTTTCCCATGTTGACCATGTATGAGTGCTGTTCACAAGTTTGGGGAGGGTCTTAAATAGTCAGAAAAGGCTGGAAAAAGAGATAATTAATCCAAACATTTGAAGCTCATTGTTCTTTGTGACTGAAATACTTCTTAATACTTTAGGGGAACCAAACAGAATTCTGGTGGTTTGAGGGGTTGAATAATAAATGACCCTCTGAATAAACTTTTCACAATTTAAAAAAAAATTAAACAAAGAAATAACTTTCTTTTTTGCTGCAGTGCATTTCACACTTCTAGGCTGATCTACAGTCCAAATGTCACAATGCCAAGTTAATTCCGAATGTGTAAACCTGCTAAATCTGCAGGGGGTTGAATACTACTTGTAGGCACTGTATATGCTGATGATATGGTGATATTCTTGAGTGACGTGGAAGAAATTTTGCCGCAGGTGATATCCCTTATAGATAGATTTGGTAAATATTCAGGTTTACATATAAATTGGGAAAAGTCTGCCCTGTTACCCCTTTCCCATACCCCGATGCCCCAGTTGGATGCTCTCTCCTCGCTGCCTATTGTGTCTAGTTTTAAACATTTGGGCATCCATATTTCTAACAATAGTACGTCTGATCTACAACTTAATGTCCACCCGTTGTTGGAACTAGTTAAAGCTAAGTTTGCGTCTTGGAGTAGGCTCCCATTATAATATCTGTGGCTGGACGCATTAACCTGATTAAAATGATATTACTCCCTAAATTTAGCTATTTGCTTCAGCACAGTGCGGTAGCGGTGCCCAAGTCCTTTTTTGTTACTCTTAATTCTCTAGTCACGTCCTTTATTTGGGGGAAAAGTAGGCCCAAACGTAAATTGTCCACTCTACAAAGACCAAAGAGGGGAGGTGGGGCGGCGTTACCAGATTTTTTTCCTATACTACTTAGCTGGGTAGGCTAAAGCTTTAAATAACTGGATGCCGGGTAATTGCCTCCCTAACTCTGAAAGCCACCTGCTTCACGCTGCACAAGCGGATTGCCCATTAGGTTTCCTTGAGTTGGAAAAAACTAATGCCCCACGTCTATTACCCCTGCTCCGGCTGGCTCGATTGATATGGAGACAAATCAAGAATGTAATAGGGTTTAAAGATTTTATAGCTGAAATGCCCCTGAGGAGTAATAACTATTTTCCAGGGCTACTGAATCACCCGTCCGCTGTTTTTTGGACCCAGTGTGGCGTCTCTTCAGTGGGAGACTTGTATTACCAGGGGACCTTTTAAAGTCTTTTGAACAATTGCAGGTCAAACATGATATTCCGAGACCTCAATTTTTTCGCTATCTGCAGCTGAGATCGGCTCTTCAGTCACACATGAGGGATGGGGTGTAATAGGAATTCTTAATTCGCAGGGTCCCCAGCGTCTCATATCCTCCTTGTACACATATATGCTGTCAGTAGGGGCAGAATCAGTCATAAGCTCTATTAAGACGAAGTGGGAACGACTCATCCCTGAAGTGAGAGGAGTTGGAGGAGATTCTGAAATCTCCAATTGGAGTATCACCATCTGTTAACAACAGAATGATACAACTGTATATAATCAATCATATTTAACTCCATTGCGACTTTTTAGGATGGGTCGGCTTCAGTCGTCAGAATGTATGCGATGTCACTCGCCAGATGCTGATTTTATTCATATGGTGTGGCAATGTCCCACTATCCTACACTACTGGAAAGAAGTGACTACACTGATATCCCTGGTGCAGGCCCCTGTCCCTCTAGAGCCATTGGTCTGCTTGTTTGGGGTGTGGGAGGAGGAGATTTGGGAGCGCTATACTGGGGTCTTCCTGCGCGAGACGCTGTTTATGGCACGAAAGGTGTTGGCACTGCGGTAGATAGGGGGTTCGGATCAAGCTGGTGAACTCAATTGTCCCATATGAGCGCACGTTATACCAAAACGGGGGATGCCCGGGTAAATTTGAAAAGATCTGGGAGAGGTGGAATTCCTCTCACCTCACTTTGCAAGACTGAGACATCACATGTGACATAATATGATATAGGAAACCAGGCTGTAGAAATAGTAGATATTAGTTGATGTAGCAGTAGTTGTAGTTTAGGAGTTTTAGTTAATTCCTACGGTTGCATGATATGACAAGGTTTGTGGAATTGGATTGATACACATGTGGGAAAATACATAAACGATTGTCCTTTACATATACTAGGAAGGAAATATACATGTTACCTTGTTTTTCTATAAGAATGTGCAATTTCTTTGTATTACATTTTATTATGGACGGAGACGTGTGCTTTATATAATGCCTGTTATCATTAGTCATTGTGTTTGTTTTACATTCTTTGTATCCTGGTGCTTAATAAACAAATTTAAAAAAAAAAAAAAAAATGTGATAAACCACAGCTAATTTGTTTTAAGGGGAGGGGGCACAATCTTTCACACAGCGCCCTGTAGGTTTGGATTTCTTTTTCCCTTCATAATAAAGACCTTCATTTAAAAACTGCATTTTGTGGTTACTTGTGTTATTTTTGTCTAATATTTACATTTGTTTGGTGATCTGAAACCTTTAGTTGTGACAAACATGCAAAAGAACAGGAAATCAAGAAGGGGGTAAATACTTTATCACACAACTCTAAATGCAGCTTTCTTGTGCTGTCTATCATTCGTCTCATTGTTTGGTGGCTAGATCAGAAGAACCATAATCTGCTGTTTGACGACATACGTTATAATACATCAGTTGTCCGTTAATGGTCGCCATTATTTGGAGGACTGTCTGTGTTTCCTCATTGTGTGATAGAGTTCTCTGATCGTTTGTTGTGCTGCTGTTATGGGCTTATTGAAACTTTTATTGTTATGCAGGTGTCCTAATAAACACAGTCACAGCCATATAGCCAGAAAGATGAGTGCAGAGGGGAGCAAGAACGTTTCTGAAGAAAGCGATAATCTGGAGGGAAATTCAGGAACTCTACGTGAAGATCACAACTTAAACAACCCCCCAAAGAAAGATGTTGCCCCAGCAAGTGCATCCCCAAAACACCCTCCGACTAATAGCATCAAACCTTCCATTGATAGTCCAGGTGGAAACCCAGTAATTACCCCTGAAGAGCATAAACCATGTGAAGCCAAACGGTCCGGAGGCCAGGAAAGTGAATCTGACTCGGCTGAAGTTGTGTTGATTGACTTCCCTACCCCTGACTCAGCTGTAAACCATAGTGATGAGCTGGGAGAGAAACCACCAGAGAGTTGTGAAAAGAAAGATGATCCAGAAGTTGCAGCCAACAAAAAACAATCAGTGTTACTGGAAAATGATCTGAAAAACGCCACCCAAAGACTTGCGACCTTGGGTGGTCATGTTACCAGAGAAAGAGAGCCTGACGATATGAGGTAAACCTGCTGTTCTCGCTACTAATAGACTTATCTGCATGTGTGTACGAGTGTCACTAATATTATGTATTCCATGCAACCCTATGAACAGAAGCGTCTTTGAAATAGTAGGTCATGCAGAAGTGGGCAATGTGGTGTGTTGGCAAAAAAGTGTTTGAGATATCACCATAATCAACATATAGCTCTTGTTTTCCTGTGTAATGGCCTGCGCACACCCACCTATTGAGGCTTTCTGGGGGTCACGTGTGCACAGCTGCTATGTGATTCTCCTTCATTAAATCAGAACATACTGTAGATCCCAGAAAAGTTGAGTGGGAGGATTGGGGACTGTTCGGCTATACTCCCACGTTCGTTTTTTTTTTTTTTGTTTTTTTTTTAGCGTTTCCGCCGCGTTTTTGCGGCCGCAGAAATGCTTAACCCCTTTCTGACATCTGACGTACTATCCCTCCATCGGACCCAGGCCCCTACGCCCATGGACAGGATAGTACGTCATAGCGATCAGTGGCGCTCACAGGGTGAGCGCCGCTGATCACGGCTGGGTGTCAGCTGGTTATCACAGCTGACACCCGGCACTATGTGTCAGGGGCAGTCACGGACCGCCCCCGACACGTTAACCCCTGGCACACTGCGATCAAACACGATCACAGTGTACCGGGGGTTAGGGAAGCGTCGTCAGGGTGGGGGCTCCCTCCGTGCTTCCCGTAGACCCCCGCAGCAGCGCGATGTGCAGCGCTGCTGCGGGGGCCTCTTTCCCTGCAGGTCCCCGGATCCAATATGGCAGCGGGGACCTTCGGGGGCCTGCAGGGAGGCAGCCTCCTCAGTGCCTGCAGAGTGCGATCTGTCACACAACAGTGATGACCCCCCTAGGACAATGTAATAAAGTTAAAAAAAATTTTTTTTTAAAAAATCGCTAAATTAAAAAAAAAATCCCTAATTCATTTTATGGAAATAAAAGAAACCCCAAACCAATAAAAGTACACATATTTAGTATCGCCGCGTCTGTAACGACCTGCCCTATAAAACTGTCCTATTAGTTAACCCCTTTAACAAACCCCTTAAAAAATAAAAATAAAAAACAAAGCAAAAAATAATGCTTTATCATACCGCTGAATAAAAAGTGCAATAACGCGCGATCAAAAAGACTGATATAAATAACCATGGTACCGCTGAAAACGTCATCTTGTCCCGCAAAGAACGAGCCGCAATACAGCGTCATCAGTGAAAAAATAAAAAGTTATAGCTCGCAGAATAAAGCGATGCAAAAATAATTATATTTTTATATAAAATTGTTTTCATTGCATAAAAGCACCAAAACGTAAAAAGACAAAATGAGGTATCCCTGTAATCGTACTGACCTGAAGAATAAAATCGCCTTATTAATTTTACCGCACGTGGAACGGTGTAAACGCACCCCTCAAAAGAAATTCTTGAAATGCTGGTTTTTGTTCATTCTGCGTCCCAAAAATCGGAATTAAAAGCGATAAAAAAAGTCACGTGCCCGAAAATGGTACCAATAAAAACGTCAACTTGTCCCACAAAAAATAAGACCTCACATAACTCGGTGGGTCAAAATATGGAGAAATTATAGCTCTCAAAATGTTGTGATGCAAAAACTATTTTTACAATAACAAGAGTCTTTTAGCGTATGACAGCTGCCAAAAATAAAAACCGCCATAAATGGTAAATCAAACCCCCCCGTTATCACCCCCTTAGTTAGGGAAAAATAATAAAATAAAAAAAAAAGTATTTCCATTTTCCCATTAGTGTTAGGGTTAGGGCTGAGAATAGGGTTAGGGGTGTGTTGGGGTTAGGGATGGAGTTAGAATTGGGGGGTTTCCACTGTTTGGGCACATCAGATGCTCTCCAAACGCAACATGGCGTCTGATCTCAATTCCAGCCAATTCTGCGTTGAAAAAAGTCAAATGGTGCTCCTTCCCTTCCAAGCTCTGCCATGCACCCAAACAGTGTTTTACCCCCACATATGGGGTATCTGCCTACTCAGGACAAATTGCAAAACAACTTTTGGGATCCAATTTCTCTTGTTACCCTTAGGGAAAATAAAAAATTGGGGGCAAAAATATCATTTTTGTGTTAAAAGTTTTTTTTTTTTTTTTTTTTTTTTTTTTTTTTTATTTTCACACCTGTGCGTTATAAACTTCTGTGAAGCACTTGGGGGCTCAGAGTGCTCACCACACATCTAGATAAGTTCCTTAGGGGGTCTAGTTTCCAAAATGGGGTCAATTGTGGGGAGTTTCAACAGTTCAGGCACATCAGAGGCTCTCCAAACGCGACATGACACCCGCCGACCATTCCATCAAAGTTTGCATTCCAAAACGTCACTACTTCCATTCCGAGCCCCGACGTGTGCCCATACAGTAGTTTTCTCCCACATATGGGGTATCAGCATACTCAGGACAAATTGGACAACAACTTTTGGGGTCCAATTTCTCCTGTTACCCTTGGAAAAATAAAAAAATTGGGGACTAAATGTTTGTGGAAAAAAATTTTTTTTTTTTTATTTTCACGCCTGGGCGTTAAAAACTTCTGTGAAGCCCTTGGGGGTTCAAAGTGCTTACCACACATCTAGATAAGTTCCTTGGGGGGCCTAGTTTCCAAAATGGTGTCATTTGTGGGGGGTTTCCACTGTTTAGGCATATCAGGGGCTTTCCAAACGCGGCATGGCGTCCAATCCCAATTCCAGCCAAAAAAATCAAATGGCGCTGCTTCCCTTCCGAGCTGTGCCATGCGCCCAAATAGTGGTTTACCCCCACATGGGTATCAGCGTACTCAGAACAAATTGCACAATAACTTTTAGGGTGCTGTTACCCTTGGGAAAATAAAAATTGGGGGTGAAAAGATGATTTTTTTGTGGAAAAAATGATTTTTTAATTGTATGACTGTACGTTATAAACTTCTATGAAGCCCTTGTGGGTTCAAAGTTCTCACCATATATCTAGATAAGTTCCTTGGGGGGTCTAGTTTCCAAAATGGGGTCAATTGTTGGGGGGGTTTCCACTGTTTAGGTACATCAGGGGCTCTCCAAACGTGACATGGCGTCCGATCTGAATTCCAGCCAATTTTGCATTGAAAAAGTCAAACGGCGCTGCTTCCCTTCCGAGCTCTGCCATGCGCCGAAACAGTGGTTCCCCCCACATATCAGGTATCAGCGTACTCAGGACAAATTGCACAATAACTTTTGCAGTCCAATTTGTCCTGTTACCCTTGGTAAAAAAAAAAAATTGGACCTGAAGTAATTTTTTTGTGAAAAAAAGTTAAATGTTCATTTTTTTTTAAACATTCAAAAAATTCCTGTGAAGCACCTGAATGGTTAATAAACTTCTTGAATGTGGTTTTGAGCACCTTAAGGGGTGCAGTTTTTAGAATGGTGTCACTTTTGGGTATTTTCTGTCATATAGACCCCTCAAAGTGACTTCAAATGTGATGTGGTCCGTAAAAATAAAATGGTGTTGTAAAAATGAGAAATCGCTGGTCGACTTTTAACCCTTATAACTTCCTAACAAAAAAAAATTTTGGTTCCAAAATTGTGCTGATGTAAAGTAAACATATTATGTGAAATATATTACGTTTTTTGTGTGCCGTATCTCTGTGATTAAGGGGCATAAAAATTCAAAGTTGGAAAATTGCGCCAAATTTCTGTTTTTTTCCCCACAAATAAACGCAAGTTATATGAATGAAATTTTACCACTAACATGAAGTACGATATGTCACGAGAAAACCATGTCAGAATCGCCAGGATCCATGGAAGCGTTCCAGAGTTATCTCATAAAGGAACAGTGGTCAGAATTGTAAAAATTGGCCCGGTCATCAGTGTGCAAACCACCCTTGGGGGGGAGGGGAGGGGGTAAAGGGGTTAAAAAACGCATCCCCATGCAAATCTATGGGATTCCGCAGTTGCTGTGTCAATGCTGCGGATTTTACCACTGCGGAATCACATAGCGGTAAAATCTGCCGCGTGTCCATTATTTCTGCGGAATCGTGGTGATTCCGCCGCCGTAGGATTGCATTGAAACGCTCACTGGACTCATGTGGCTATGCCTACCATGTGTAAATTGAGCGCGTCATGTGCGGATGGTACCCAGGGTCTGGAGGAGAGGAGACTCTGGTACCATATCCCTGTAAATAATAGACTTAAAATAAAAAATAATGATATACTTACCTTCTGTCGCCTACGTCATCAGAGGTCATTGTCGCAAGGCATCCCTGGGAACGGAAGTTGCCACCAGCGAGAATGACGACCGGGAGGGCTCTGGGGGCCGACAGATGGCAAGTATATCCCTATTATTATTATTTTTTTTATTTTAAACATTCTATCTTTTACTATTGATGCTGCATAGGCAGCATCAATAGTAAAATGTTGGTCACACTTGTCAAGCACTATGCCTGACAAGTGTGACCGACCTGTCAATCACTTTTCCATTCTGCAAGCTAAAAACGCTTGTGTTTTGTGGGAAAACGCATGCGAATTCCACATGCGTTTTACTCGCAGCAGGGAGTTGCGGAAATGCTGCGGACATTTCTGCAGCATTTCTGCAATGTGGGCACATAGCCTTATAATTCAATCAGAGATGAAATTTCCGCAAGAGGCACATGGTCGCCCCTGCAAAAAACAATCACTTTTCAGCAAAGCAGTAACATAAATGTCAATGCAAAGAAAATAAGCAGCTTGCAGTAGTAGGATATTGAGCCTTGGCCGCAGGACCACACATCCCAAATAGATCTTCCCTAGTAAATCACAGCCGTTAAGTGCTAAAGCCCGGCTCAGTATGTCTGCCAGCGTATTAGGATGACACAAGACAGAAGCCTTAGGGCAGCTCTGTTTCAGCCACACCACCTGGATGTCTCTGGTCTAGGGACTGAGCTTCACACTGCATCATGAGCCCAAAATGCTTCACCCAGGAGTGAACGCTGCTCTGATCCGGCTGACACTGGGGACCAGACGCCGCACTGGGGCAGTACTATGTGCCATGGTTATTAGCTGCACCTCAGAATATATTATAGTGTGTATGTATATACATACAGATAGATCTCTGTATCGTTTGTGCATTATTTTCAATGATGCACATTGGAGCATACATTACTGTGGCTGGAGAAAGTTACATGCACCCGCTTGTCACTCACAGAAATGGGTAACTATGTATTACATGTCCATGGGTACAACAGAGCAAAAGGCCCTGCCAAACAGGCGTCTTCATATACTCCTCAGTGATTGAATTGCAGTGAGGATATAGTAGCGTCTGTGTGTGGGTCTTTATAAATCACCACTAGAATCCTCTTTATTCATTTATATACAGGGTCATAGTGTGAAAATATTTTCCATAGGTTATTGAAGGATCCAGCATGTCTGATCGCTTTGTTGTGCAGTGCATAAGCCTGTGTCAGCGACTTTCTTGTAGAGCGAGCACATAGACGCCCTCCGCTGAGCTTTCCAGTGGATGGGAGATGGCTGTCAGCCAGACAATCCTTTAACAACGGAGTATGGAGGCTTTAGCGTTTGCTTACCCAGATCTAGATAAGCCCAGTGGGTCCTGTGTATCTTTCCAGGCTTGTGTGGCATTGTCACCCGCCCTGGTTAATGTTTGTTCCTTAACTGCAGAATTACTATCATTAATATTTTTACAATGTCCAATTTGTTTTTCAATGCTGAAATTATTGCCAATGTAGTGGTCCCTCAAGTTTCAAAGGAATTTGTCACCATTAAAAAATGCCCTTTTCTCAAACCTGAGCCGCTCAGCACACCACTTCTCCTCTGCACTGACAGCGGACGCTTCTGAGCCTCTTGGCTCATTGTTCTGCCTTCGTTTCTGCCTATCACTGACCATTTAATTGAGGCAACTCTGCAGAACCTTGTCCTCCCACTGACAGAGAAGCTGACCATGACCTTGACAGTTGTCTGCTGGCTGCACTTAGGGGGTGATTGCACTTAGGGGTTTCCCTAATCGGGCTCTGATTCATTATCCGTTATTCTACATGAAGATTCTTGCATTATGTACACTTGTCTATTCCTTCACCTGCCCCAACTCCTCCTTTCATTCCCTCCCACCAATACAATACTTTTTCTATATACTGCAAATACTAATCTGTTGCAGTATATAGACAAGATGACGTTCTCGTGTAATCACATGCAGACAAAGATGGCATCCCATCGGCACCCCGGAGTGTGATTGACGGCAGCATTTAAATGATTTGGCTGCCGCAGTCAGGGCAGGCCCTGGTCACTGCAGCTGTAGGCTTATGATGGCATAACACAGCTGGTATGTGTCAGCCATGGTGAGTCTGCTGTATACACGGAGGCACAACATGCGACGATGTTAAAAGAAAAAAAAAAAAATTAGACAGAAAATGAATAGTGATGAGCAGAAGTGTTCAATATGGTGTCATCCGAGCATCTGGGAGTGCTTGGATAGTATGTCAGAGTCCCTGCGGCTGCATGATTCGCGGCTTAGACAGCTGCAACATATACGGGGATTCTCTAATGAACAGACAATCCATTCATGTGTTGTGGCTGTCTAACAGCCACAAAACATGCAGCTGCAGAGACTCGTATTATCCGAGCGTGCCCAAGATACTCGCATAACACCATATCAGAGCCCATTCACTCATCACTAAAAATAACTTAAATTTAAAAAAGTAACACTTTTCTATCACGTATTAAATACATTTTTTTTTTTTTTTTACAAAAATCTTGTAATTTTAACCTGCTTTCTACTTTAATATTGGGTTCATACTATTTGTTCTGCACAGAGAAATGTCCAGCAACCACATGTACATGGGTAACAGTACACTGGCTCTAACTCATTGACTTTTCCAGGAATGCTTAGCACACATGCCCTGTCATCTGGGCTGGGGTCATTGTGAAGGGAGGGGGAGGAGGTGAGCTGTGACTGCCTGTTGTGAATGGTGGATCCTGTGTTCTCCCCTGTGTCCAGAGGTCTTGCTTGTCCTTGTAGTGATAATGACTGCTCAAGTCGCCTGTACAGAAGTGTGGGTTTTTTTTTTTTTTTTTTTTTCTTTTTTTGTACACAATTATATGGATAGGTGAGTCTAGTTCACTTTTTTAAAACTGTTCATGCAAAGGTTTAATCAGCAAACTTCTTCCAAAATGGCCTTCTGTAGGCATGTTAGAAATGCACGTTGGGGCATAGAAAACCATAGCAGAAGTCTTAGGCTATGTGCACACGCTGCGGTTTTGGCCCTGCGGAACCGCAGCAGTTCCGCAGACATGGTACAATACCATGTAACCCTATGGGTTTTCAAAACCCCTGTGCTCACGCTGCGGTTTTTTCCGCGCGGTTTTCCTGCAGTTTTTTTTCTGCAGCATGTCAATTGTTTCTGCGGATTCCGCTGCGGTTTCACACCTTTAACATAGTAGAGGTGTGAAACCGCAGGCCAAACCGCAGCAAAACCGCAGGTCACTTTACCTGCGGTTTTACCTGCGGCTCCGCGGGAAAAAACCCGCAGGTGAATCTGCAGCGTGTGCACATAGCCTTACTGGTTCCAACCCCTCCCCCCCAAAAAAAATAAAAAAATAAAAATTGGCAGAGTCATAGAGCATATGTCACAACTCTTGCAGCCCTAAAAAGTCATTTTGCCCCTATTGAAGTCTCTTAGTGTTTCCACCCTCTAAGATACTCCTTTCATGGCACCAATAAGGTATGATTTCAAAGATGGTGCACTCCAAACACAATATTACCCCCACAGTCAATTCCTCCACAGTACCCCACACACGTTATGACTCTACAGTACTCCGTCCCCTACCGCCCACCCCCGCGCAAAGTATGATGGCCCTTCTCACAATATGATGACCCTACACAGCCTTCCACACAATATGATGGCCCTCATTACAGTATAGTGCCCCAGAAGCAACCCTCCTCAGTATAATTGCCCCCCACAGCCCTCCAAACAGAATAATGGCCCCCCACATAGCCCACCAAATAGTATAATTTCCACACAATTATTTAAAATAAAAACCTCTCCCATTTTCCCCGCTGCTCTCGTCTCTGCAGCACGTGGTCTGAAGTTCTGCACAGTGGGTGAGATTTAGTGATGTCATTGCAGTGTGTGTGTATGCATATATTGTAGATGGAGGCCCTGTAATGTCACGATGAGGGCAGGCTTTGCAGTATTGAGAATCTCTCCCCCCCCCCCCCCCCCCCCATGTGCTCTCTTATATGACCTGTCTACCCTATATGCTATCCCCCTTGTCTGCTGTCTCTCTCCTTCCTGTGCTGTGTTCTCCCCTCATGTGCTATCCCATTTGAGCTGTCTCCCCCCTGTGCACTGTCTCTCACCCCTGTGTCTGACCGTGTACAGAACATACCACAGCTCTTGGGCAGGGGAGGAAGCAAAAGGCAAAACTGACATTACAGCAGGAGATCACAGAGGATACATTTGAATCTTCTGTGCTCCCCTGCTGTAATGTCAGTATTGTCTTTTGCTTCCTCCCTTGCCCAGGAGATGTGTTCTACCCCGTACACTTTGTATATAACGCAGACATTTTTAAAATTAACTTTTCTTTCGTGGGAAAACCCCTTTAATGTGACCAGCTTCCTTTGCCTTTTAGACAAGTTTCGCATCTGCCGCCGGGATCAGCCGAATGATTCACTGCGCCTGAGCGGAATTCGCGTAGGTGCAGTGCGACTGTGTTCCGCTGGTGGTACTGTGCAAGAGGCTGTGTGAGTGTGGTGTGTACGGCATATAGAGTGTGTGTGGTGTGATGGTGTTCCGCTGATGGTACCGCGCAATAGGTTGGTACCAGCAGCAGTTTTCATATGGAGACACCCATCACTTGGGTGTCCCAATATGGCGGTCGGTGAACTTCCTCCGCTTGGAATTCTGGGATACGGTGACATATGGACAGAACAGGAAATGAAAACATTACAAGGCCATTATCTAAATAGATAGGCTTTGGCTTCTTCCCAGTCCAATCAGCTCATCATGTCATCACTGTGAGTCCAGATAATAAATCCCCCTGAGGATACCGCCTGTCACAGGACAAGGCTTCAGGAACTGCTCATATTAGTCATTGAGAAATGTGGTATTACATGGAGTCTGGCCAAATCAATGAACAGCCATGTAATACATGGCCGGTGCACCAAAGCTGGAGCTGCTCATTCCAATAGATAGAGGAGGATTCAGATCCTGAAACTCCCCTGTATGGCGTTCTTGTGCTTTAATGTGACATTAGGGTAGGTCCTTGTCCACATCCCTCCATTGTTCCTCTGAGCTCAGTAATGCTTTTTCCTTATCAGGTAGACTTCTCTGTTAGTGGGGAATATTGTCACTTATGTGCACTTTTATCTTCATTAACTGATTTAACAAATTTGTGTAGATTCTCAGAGCGCTGCACATGGCCGTCAATATTTCTTCCTGTTTTGTTGGAACCTTCAGCTGCCCCCAGTATAAGGGCCTAATGCCAGCCTCACTGACGTAGACAACGTTCCTGGGGGATATCGGTGGTGTCTGGTTCGAAATAGAAAAGCGACTACACCCCCTGAGCTACCGCTTTGACAGTGAATGGGATCCTCACTAGTCACAGACCTGCACCTTAAGGTGATTGTAGTACCCGCTTAAGGGGTTTTGGAAAACTTCTATCCCCCTGTTGCAGTTTGTTTAAAAATGTTTTTTCTTTATCGCCTTATTGGGGGACACAGAATACCATGGGTGTATGCTGCTGCTGCTAGGAGGCTGACACTATGCAAAAACAAGAAAATTAGCTCCTCCCCGGCAGTATACACCCACCGACAGGCACCAAGCACCTCAGTTTGTGCTTAGTGTCTGTAGGAGGCGGACCGGGATCTCCCCAGATCCGCAGTTTTAATCCAATTTTCCTTTCAGGTTTAGTTTGAACTTTTTAATTTTTCCCTCTTTTCTCTTTTAGGTTCTTTTCCATCGGGAAACAGGGTATATTTATCACTCTGATTTCCCATATCATGCGGCTGAGCGAGCAGTGTGGTGTCACCCACATCGCAACTCTCAGTACCGCAGGCAGGACTTTTCCCTATCACCTCCTGGTGACAAGGGTTACGGACAGGTGGCTGGTCCTTGCCGATTCCCCCTCCTCACCCCTTTCTCGGGACAGGGCTGAGAGGAAGACGGCGATCGCATGTGTTTCAAGCCGTCTTCTGCAGGATGCGGGTACAGAGGACTCCTTCCCCTCCCAGCGGCCTGCCGTTTCCCCATGGGCCCCTGTGGTCATCCTCTTCTGGGACGTCAGGTAAGTGCCTGTACGTTCCCTCCGGCCCCGCATAAGCTCCAGTGACATGGGAGAAGAAGGGACCTGGTTTTACAGTTCCACAAGTTTGAATCTCCCGCCCTTTTCTGCCTGTCACGCGCTCAGCACTTGCCTTTCTTCACTTTCCCTGCTCTAGCCAGGGAGTCTACGGGGATCCCCTCACTCACCGCAGCGTCAGGACCCTGTCAGATCATCCTTAGCGCGGTATGTCGGGCATGGGGCTGCGGCGCCTTCACGGTGGGAGGCACTTTCACTTTCCCCTCAGCGCGGGGAATTCCTCTGCTCTCCCTCCTCCCTTCCTGAGCGCGCTCTTTTCAGCGCGCCCTTTCTAGCCCATCACAGGGCTTCTTTCTCTCTTGGATGCCAGCCCCCTCTTCTGCCATGCCCTCCCCAGGCGCTATTAACCAATCACGGCGCGGCCGCTAAGCTCCGCCCCCATCTCCCAGCTCAGCGTTTCCTGATGCCTGCACACTCTTCCTGCGCTGCTTGGGGGACACTTCGGCGTTTTTCTTCTGCTGCTCACAGAATCTCGGTAGGCTCGGCTCTGGGACAGGGATTAGCTCCCCTCGGCAGTTATTCCCTAATATCTGCAGCCAATCAGTGCAGTTTACTTATGCCCAACCCTTCAGGGGATCTCTGCTTCAGGCCCACCGCTACCTATTACGCCTGTGCGTGCTGTAAAAAGAAGTGGGCATCGGGTCAGTCGTCCCCATTCTGCCCCCCCTGCAGTCCTTCAAATATGTCAGCATCTCAGGAACGCACAGAGTCCTGGGCGGAGGGCGCTCTTCCCTCCTCTCTCCCCCCGGAGTGGGCCGTTACAATGTCACAGTCTGTTTCTGACTTGACAAAAGTATCACAGTCGCTGGTCCAGGTCTTAGAACGATTACCTCAGCCACCTCTGCTCCGACCACCTCTCGGGGTGAGTCGTCCGCACCTGACCGCGACCTTCAGAGAGACAGACAGGGAAGGACTTCTAGGAAGCGGGCTCTGTCCACTTCGTCTTCGGGCTCGCAGGGCCCTTCTGCGCCCAGGCCTCCTCCTTCCTCGGATGACAATCTTCAATCAGGCGAGGATTCTCATTCGGAAGCTAGCTCAGAGGGGAACAGCGTTTCTAAAACGCGGGACATGGTCGATAGTCTTATTGCAGCTATCTTCCAAACACTAAAACTTAAACAGGATGAGGCTCCAACTCAGGAAAGCTCTGTTCTCCTTAGACGAGCCAGACCTCCGTCTCGAACCTTTCCCAATCACGACGATTTCGACACTACCTTATCCAAACACTGGGAGCGCCCTGAGCAACGGTTCTCAGGCCGCAAGTACTTGGACGTTCTGTACCCCTTTGACGCAGAACTGCTCTCAAAGTGGTCCAAGGCTCCCGAGGTAGATCCTACGGTTTCCCGGATAGCCTCAAAAACGGTGCTCTCTCTGCCAGACGGGGCATCGCTCAAAGATCCTACTGACAGGCAGATTGAATCTCTGACTAAGTCTATCTTTGAGGCATCTGGCGCCTCTCTCTGCCCTATTTTTGCATCCACCTGGGTGGCGAAAGTCATTTCCGCTTGGGCAAAAATTCTTCGCAGAGGCATCTTAGCGTCAGCTCCTCAAGACGAGTTGGCAGATCTTGCAGATCAGATTAACCAGGCGGGAAAATACCTTTTGGCCGCCTCCTTGGACGCGGCCGGCTGCGTAGCAAGGGCTAACAGCAACATAGTAGCTGTACGCCGAGTCCTTTGGCTAAAGTCATGGAAAGCGGACACTACTTCGAAAAAGTCGCTTACTAATCTGCCATTCCATGGCTCTAGGCTCTTTGGAGCAAAGCTGGATCAGATAATTGCCGATGCCACTGGAGGTAAAAGTACTTCGCTTCCCCAGTCTCGACCAAAACGTCCTTTCAACAGAAGGGGGTTTCGACCGTTCAGGCCCTTTCGTCCCTTCTCTGCCATGGAGAGAGCCACTCAACAGGATCGGCCGCCTGCCACCAGGGAGCGGGATCAGAGGAAACCTTCCTACAAACCCGCTCCTCGCTGGAGATCTAGAGGTCAATATTCCAGATCTGCAGGAGCCAATTCCGGCAGATTTTCGTCTAAGTGACGGGTCACCCCCACCTGGAATTTCTTCCAGGGTGGGAGGCAGACTTTCCTTTTTCGCGGATGCTTGGCTGTCCGTTGTCGACGACGCTTGGGTCAGAGAACTCGTCGCGTCCGGTTACAAAATCGAATTTGCTTCACTCCCGAACAGACGGTTTTTCCGGTCTCTGCCTCCGCGACAGCGGACCCAGATTCCGGGTTTTCTGCAGGCCATTTCCTCCCTTCTTTCCGCCGGAGTCATTGTTCCCGTTCCCTCAGACGAACGGTTTTCCGGGTTCTACTCCAATCTCTTTGTGGTCCCGAAGAAAGACGGCTCTCTTCGTCCTATTCTGGACCTCAAATTGCTCAATCGCCACGTGAAGATTCTTCATTTCAAAATGGAGTCTCTTCGGTCGGTGATTGCTTCCATGGAGCCCGGGGAATTTCTCTGCTCAGTGGACATTCGGGATGCCTATCTGCACATTCCAATTTGTGTGCAACACCAGAAGTATCTTCGATTTGCGTTTCAGGGACGCCACTTTCAGTTCACAGCTCTTCCTTTCGGCCTGGCTTCAGCGCCCCGGGTTTTCACGAAGGTGATGGCGACCGTCATGGCCATCCTTCGCTCCAGAGGGATCCTCATCATCCCTTATCTGGACGATCTTTTGATCAAGGGTTCGTCTCGCCAGGACTGTCTCTGGAGCCTTCAGATAACCCTGGACACTCTCGGCCGCCTAGGTTGGCTGGTCAACAAGGAGAAGTCCATTCTGATCCCCACCCAGCGTCTGACCTTTCTGGGTATGGAATTCGACACGGAGCTAGCCCGTGTTTTTCTTCCAAAGGAAAAATTTACATCTCTGTCCAAGGGCATCAGAACTCTCAAGAGGCCTGCTCCCATTCCCATTCGGTTCTGCATGAAGGTCCTAGGGAAGATGGTGGCCTCCATGGCAGCAGTGCCCTTTGCACAGTTTCATCTTCGCCCCCTCCAGCTGTCTCTGCTTTCAGCCTGGGACAAGACCACGATGTCCTTGGACCGTCCTATTCGGCTTCCTCTCAGAGTTAGGCAGTCTCTCACTTGGTGGCTACGGCCAGCGTCAGTTCTCCAAGGGAGGTCATTCCTTCCGCCTCAGTGGCAAATCATCACCACAGATGCGAGCCTTCTAGGATGGGGAGCCGTGTTCCATCAGAAAGCGGCCCAAGGCTGCTGGAAGCCACAGGAATCTCTCCTCCCAATCAATATTTTGGAGATCAGGGCTATTTTCCTGGCCCTTCTTCATTGGCAACCCCTCCTCTCCGGCAAGCCGGTCCGGATTCAGTCGGACAACGCCACGGCCGTGGCGTACATCAACCATCAGGGGGGCACGCGCAGCAAACAAGTAATGTCAGAAGTGGCCAAGATAATACGCTGGGCAGAACGTTACGTTCCGACAATCTCCGCCGTCCATATTCCAGGGGTGGAAAATTGGGCAGCCGACTTTCTGAGTCGCCAGGGCCTAGCGTCCGGCGAATGGTCCCTGCACCCCGCGGTTTTCTCTCAGATATGCGACCGTTGGGGCACCCCGGATGTCGATCTCATGGCATCTCGGATGAACCACAAGGTGCCGCAGTTCGTAGCCAGGTCCAGGGACCCTCTAGCCGTCGCATGCGACGCACTGGTGACTCCGTGGTCCCAGTTTCAACTTCCGTATCTGTTTCCGCCTCTGGCATTGATCCCTCAGGTGGTCAAAAAGATAAAATCGGAAGGCGTACCAGTGATTCTAGTCGCTCCAGATTGGCCAAGACGGCCTTGGTACGCGGAACTGGTCAACATGCTCGCGGACGTTCCCTGGAGGCTTCCAGACCGTCCAGATCTTCTCTCGCAAGGCCCCCTTTACCACGAGAATTCTCAGTCTCTGAGTGTGACGGCATGGCCGTTGAGACCGCAATTCTGAAGGAATCAGGTCTGTCCAGTCAGGTTATTCAAACTATGATCAGAGCCAGGAAACCAGCCTCTTCCCGCATTTACTATAGGTACTGGAAGGCTTTATTCCGTTGGTGTGATGATAACAGAGTCTTCCCAATGTCTTTTTCTATCCCGTCTATCCTGGGGTTTCTTCAGGCTGGGTTAGACGCGGGTCTGTCCCTCAGTACACTCAAGGGCCAGGTTTCCGCTCTCTCTATCCTCTTCCAGAGAGAGCTAGCTTCTCTACCACAGGTCAAGACCTTTCTACAAGGGGTTTCCCACGTGGCTCCTCCTCATCATTCGCCAATAGACCCGTGGGATCTCAACCTCGTCCTTAGCGCGCTCCAGAAGGCGCCGTTCGAGCCTCTCCAGGACATTCCTCTGTCCCTTCTCTCTTGGAAGGTCACCTTTTTGATCGCCATTTCATCCATCAGAAGAGTTTCTGAATTGGCGGCTTTGTCATGTCGTTCCCCTTACCTCATTCTCCATCAGGACAAAGCCGTTCTCAGGCCCGTTCCTTCCTTTCTTCCGAAGGTGGTTTCCGCTTTCCATATCAATGAGGAGATCGTCCTTCCTTCCTTTTGTCCGGCTCCATCTCATCCTCTTGAGAAGTCTCTCCACAAACTGGACGTAGTTAGAGCCCTGCGTGTCTATCTTGCCAGGACCTCTTCCTTTCGTCTGTCCGATTCGTATCGTCTTCAGGAAAAGCGGCCCCCTCCGGGAGTAAGAGCTCATTCCACCCGGGCTGTGGCGGCTTCGTGGGCTGCTCGTCACCAGGCCTCGGCCATGCAAATTTGCAAGGCTGCAACCTGGTCATCTTTGCACACCTTCACGAGGTTCTACAGGGTTCATACCCAGGCCTCGTCTGATGCTGTGGTTGGTAGGAAGGTTCTGCAGGCGGCGGTGGCTCACCGGCCGACCTAAGCCTTTCAGTTACTTTCGTTCCTTATTGCTGTTCCCACCCTTGGGACTGCTTTGGGACGTCCCATGGTATTCTGTGTCCCCCAATAAGGCGATAAAGAAAGATGGATTTTTGGTTCTTACCGTAAAATCTCTTTCTTGGAGCCTTCATTGGGGGACACAGCACCCTCCCTGTTTCAGTTGTACCGTGTTGGGTCTTAGAGTCCCTTGTTGGGTTGGTACATATGGTTGGAGTTTTTTCTCGTTGCTTCTCCTACTGCTTTTTCACCAACTGAGGTGCTTGGTGCCTGTCGGTGGGTGTATACTGCCGGGGAGGAGCTAATTTTCTTGTTTTTGCATAGTGTCAGCCTCCTAGCAGCAGCAGCATACACCCATGGTATTGTGTCCCACAATGAAGGCTCCAAGAAAGAGATTTTACGGTAAGAACCAAAAATCCATCTTTTTTTAAAAAATGCAGCTTAGTGTCCCCAGGTCTGCCCTGAGACTCTTCTACTGCTCGCAGTGTCATTGTCTGCAGCTGTTACGTGATGTCAGTGCTGCAGACACTAACCAACACTGGGAGCAGTGCTGGAGACTCCGCGCCTGGACAGGGGAGGGTAAGTAAAAGACCGTATTTGAGGAAGGCACCAAGATGTGATGGGGATAACACTGATACTTGGTACAACCCTTTTAACAATCATCCCAGGCACTGGGGATCTCAAATAATCTAGTCGTTAAGTGCCAGTAGTGTTCAGACTAGTTAAAAGGCTTGAATCATACAAAGAAAAAGGAAAACCATATGCCATAAAAACAATAGAATTTTATTATAAATAGATTATAAAAAGCATTGAAATACAATGCAATCTTATATGGAGGCAATAAATGCAAAAGAACAACGGCCTATGCAACAGGTACAATAAATTATGCGTACATATGTAATTCAACAGTCCATATGGAGCTAAAAAGGCTTCCAGGGAAATGATTCCCAAAATATGACGGTAATAAAGGACTATATCAAATACTACTAACATTTAAAGCCCACAGAAGCCCTACTCATAAAGTGGCATTAATATATATACACACTGTTCAGGGTATTCATCATACAAAAAGTAAGTAAAATGTATCAAAAGTATAAACCAGTGTTTAAAGATGCCTACATAAATGATGGCATACGGCCATGAAATAAAATCCTCAATCACAAATGTGGGTATAGGCCGTTGTTCTTTTGCATTTATTGCCTCCATATAAGATTGCATTGTATTTCAATGCTTTTTATAATCTATTTATAATAAAATTCTATTGTTTTTATGGCATATGGTTTTCCTTTTTCTTTGCATGATTCATTAATTTATTGGAAATGCTGCCGCTATTAGGCAATATATAATAGTGTGATATCTGTAGTTAAAAGGCTTATCCAGGGAATAAAAATACACTTTAACGTGGCCATAGCTGATACAGGTTTCCAAAGGTGCTATGCGGTTAAAGAAGTTACTTGGCCGTCCTTCAGGCGTTCTCTGTGCCAAAGACGCTCTTTACTTTACAATACTAATCAATGGGACAGCTCAGAAGGCAGTAGGACACATTTTCAGCATCTTACCAGCTTTTTTGCATAGTTTCCTCCAGGGCTGTGGAGTCGGTAAGCCACAGTTGCGACTCCGACTCCTGGATTTTATCAGGCTCCGACTCCGGCTCCGACTCCGACTCCTTCATAAATGGCCAATTCATAACAACAAATTTACTGTTGTAAAATATTAAACATCGTGCTTATTCAGTTTCACACCATCATATAAGTAATCAGACCACTTAGAGCAAAAACTACAATTATTAGAATACAATTAGAATATAGCAAATACCTTTTATAAACTTTTCTAAACTGTAAGTAAATATGCAATAAACACTTTTATGCAGTTAATAAGAAGAAATCTATAAATTTGTCCTCAGAAAAAGTATTGCCTCTGTCAGATCCTCCTTCATGGATGCCCTCAAATCTGACCTAATTATTTTGAGAGCAGAGAACAACCTCTCTACACTAACTTGTGTTGGTGGCAAAGCAGTAACCACTCGGGCAACATCTCTGACAATGTCAGGATACAGAGGAATCGCTTGTTACACTGTTATTTTTGATGAACGGTCAAATTTCTCAATTTCTTTTAGTGCACATGAAAAATTCTGCTGAAATGTACTGGCTGTGTTCCTTGATGGGGATGACTCTTCTATGCGGGAACGCTTTGCACGGTCCTTGTGATCCAAATATTTTTCGAAATTAAATTCTTCATCAGTTGATGATGAGGGTGAAGATGTGGCAGGACGACCAAATTCTTCTTGTTCCTCCTGACTGTTCTGCAACCCTTTCATCCTTACTGCTATTTCAAACAGAGCTTCTTTTCCTTTACTTAGCTATTGATCATCTAGAAGAATCCGATGCATTGGGTCTACATAAACAGCTGCCAAAAGAATGTTATTTTGTAATAGTAGCTCCTCTCTCCGTTTCATTGATGTAGCAATGCCACTTGCAATTAACCCTCCTCTTTGGGACAGGCGAAACATCAGGTTCTTCCACTCCTTTAAGAAAATACCTGGAGTTAAGTCCTCTGCTTGTAATTTTTTAGTCACTGTAAATGGGTGCTCTAGCAATTTTTCCAGCTCAGTCACCTGATTCCACTGACTTTCATTTAGCGTCAGTTGAGGGTTAGCCATGTCTACAAGAAAGGTTTTCAGTTCAACCAAGCGCTGAATCATTAAGTAAGTACTGCCCCATCGTGTGGCTTGATCAATAATTGCCCCTTTTCCAGCACGTCTCTTCAAAATTGAGTCAACTTTAGGGGTTCTAGCAACAGTAGCCAGTTTTCTCACCTTTCCAATCAGTGCAGCAGCATGTCCTTCTTGCAGACTGTCTCTTATAGCCAGCTGTAGCGTATGCACAACACAGCGCATGTGATGAATGAAAGAACATATTGACACAGTTTCAACAAGATCATCTAAACTATCATGTTGCTGTTCATCTGAAGCAACTTCAGTTTGCTCCTCAGTTACAATACTGTGTTCCTCTATTTCAAACATTTCTGTGTCTGTGGACCCAGAATGTTCTTCTAGCTGCTGGTCACCATCATTACTCTCATTCATTAGCTTAATAGTACTTATCATATTTGAAGCATTGTCAGTTACGACAGAAAGAACTTGCTCTTTTTTAAGTTCATAGTCTTGCAGAACCTTTTCCACCAAGACCTGGAGAAGCTCACTGGTGTGATGAGCTTTGGTGTCTTTTACTGCCAATGTCTTGGTAACTATTTCATTTTTGTCACAAACAAATCGGACATTGATGGCAAAATAGTTCACTCTGTGACGTGTGCAGGCATCCATTTTAAGAAACAGAAAGCGTCCCTTGAGAGTTTTTTTAAGTTCTTCCTTTTGTTTAAAAGCTTCTTCGATTACTAATTTTATAATACTCTCTCTCTCCAGAGAAACACCAAGCTTGCGGGCCATTTCCCCATTCAGACACATAAAAGCTGGTCGTGAAAATAATGAAATAGGCACACTATCCTTTACAACAAGCTCTATGATCTGTTTTTTAAATGTATCTACTGTCATTGTCACAGTAACTTTGTCACTGACAAAATATCTTGCAACTGATGGCTGAAAAGTTCTCTGCTCCTTTGTTTGGCTGGAAGAGCTGGGCACTGGTTCATTGGTTTGGATGCAGTCTTTCTCATCCACTGCTTTCAGTACTTCTGGATGAAAGCACTGTAAATGTCTCTTTAGATTAGAAGCTCTGGTAGGAGCATTTTTATCTTTGCCTGAATATGCACTCATCTTGGCTTCACAGCATTTGTTTTCGTCTGGATCATTTGTCATACACTGACAGACATAATGTTTTCTATCTTGAGTGATGGTGAAATGTTCAAATACAGCTGATTTAATGTGATGCTTCTTTGACATTTTAATTCTGCATTCACAATCCAAATGACAATTGTTTTTCCTAAAAACAATTGTACAAAATTATTGCCAGGTCGTACAACTGATATAGTGGTCAGTAATACTGTTATTATTCCTCATGTACTCACAGTTAACTGATGCAAAGTTTGTTGAAAGGATAATACTTCTTACAGTCTTCCCCTTCTGAGTAGCAGGCAGGTGTGAGATGCTTGGAAGACGCACACCTAGTATGATCTAGTCTAGAGGAGGAGCTTTACTACTAAGAATTTGCAACACATTTTCACTTTCAGTTTCATACATTGTAAGTAGGGGGGTTGGGGCAGCATGAGGTTAACCAAGTATAAGATTAGATAAGGGCAGTGGAGAACAGTGACACACAAGAAGTAAGAAATGTCTCTATCTCCAGCAGAACTGCTTATCACTGTTGTTCATAGTTTGATAGAACATATATATTTGAGTAACATTTATAAAATTCATATGAAAGTTCAATTATGAAATATTAATACATTTTTTTTAAAGCTGCAGTCGGTACATTTCTACCGACTCCGACTCCGAGTCCAACCAAAACTAACTCCGACTCCACGACTCCGACTCCGACTCCACAGCCCTGGTTTCCTCATTGTTGAATGACGTTGGCATAAATAAAAAACCCTGTTCTTAAAACGCTGTTAAAGTTGCCCAAAGTATGCTTGAAAGACAACTGCCTTCTGTCAAACATCAAAAAAGCACTCTGTAAATGACTAAAACAAAAAAAACAGCTGGTGCTTTTGGAAGGCTCTTCCTTTTGGGAAACTGCGTGTTTGGCCACAAATACCCAAATACTCTTTACATACTCTAATTTGCCAATTCTGGCTATTTTTCAGGGGTCCATGGTTCCATCACATCAGCCACATGTCAGACACAGATATACTAATTACTAATCTCACTTGTGGTCGTGCCAAAACAGAGTTTGTTAACATTTTGGATAGGTTTGACTTTGTACATGTTCTCTCCAGTGACTTGTATGCATTGTGTCCTCACCAGATGAGGCGGTACATTGCACCCTGTGGAATAGCATTCTTTGCCGCCCTTGGAGTTAAACGTGGGATTTGGAAGAGACATTTTCATTTTCATACGGTTGAGTGTTCCTTCCAGGACGAGTAAGTTACATCCGAGAACTTCATTCCTTGTCCTCTGTGAATTTTTCACAATTTTTTTTTTTCTTGGGAGTTTTTTTTCTTACCTTAACTTGCTTGAATGAATGCCAGATTGTGTTTTGGATTAATTGGACGTCTTTAGAAAAGTATGCAGTAATTCCTGTCCTTACGGGGATCTTGGCCTCCTATGTCAGCATTGCCCTAAGCAATCTGACACTAAAACCAGCCGCAGCAAACTACAAGGTTCGGGTATACACTCACTGGCCACTTTATTAGGTACACCTGTCCAACTGTGTGTTAAGACTTAATTTCTAATCAGCCAATCACATGGCGGCAACTCAGTGCATTTAGGCATGTAGACATGGTCAAGACAATCTCCTGCAGTTCAAACCGAGCATCAGTATGGGGAAGAAAGGTGATTTGAGTGCCTTTGAACGTGGCATGATTGTTGGTGCCAGAAGGGCTGGTCTGAGAATTTCAGAAACTGCTGATCTACTGGGATTTTCACGCACAACCATCTCTAGGGTTTACAGAGAATGGTCCGAAAAAGAAAAAAAATCCAGTGAGCGGCAGTTCTGTGGCCGGAAATGCCATGTTGATGCCAGAGGTCAGAGGAGAATGGGCAGACTGGTTCGAGCTGATAGAAAGGCAACAGTGACTCAAATTGCCACCCGTTACAACCAAGGTAGGCAGAAGAGCATCTCTGAACGCACAGTGCGTCGAACTTTGAGGCAGATGGGCTACAGCAGCAGAAGACCACACTGGGTACCACTCCTCTCAGCTAAGAACAGGAAACTGAGGCTACAATTTGCACAAGCTCATCGAAATTGGACAGTAGAAGATTGGAAAAACGTTGCCTGGTCTGATGAGTCTCGATTTCTGCTGCGACATTCGGATGGTAGGGTCAGAATTTGGCGTAAACAACATGAAAGCATGGATCCATCCTGCCTTGTATCAACGGTTCAGGCTGGTGGTGGTGGTGTCATGGTGTGGGGAATTTTTTCTGGGCACTCTTTGGGCCCCTTGGTACCAATTGAGCATCGTTGCAACGCCACAGCCTACCTGAGTATTGTTGCTGACCATGTCCATCCCTTTATGACCACAATGTACCCAACATCTGATGGCTACTTTCAGCAGGATAATGCGCCATGTCATAAAGCTCGAATCATCTCAGATTGGTTTCTTGAACATGACAATGAGTTTACTGTACTCAAATGGCCTCCTCAGTCACCAGATCTCAATCCAATAGAGCATCTTTGGGATGTGGTGGAACGGGAGATTCGCATCAGGGATGTGCAGCCGACAAATCTGCGCCAACTGTGTGATGCCATCATGTCAATATGGTCCAAAATCTCTGAGGAATGCTTCCAGCACCTTGTTGAATCTCTGCCACCAAGAATTGAGGCAGTTCTGAAGGCAAAAGGGGGTCCAACCCCTTACTAGCATGGTGTACCTAATAAAGTGGCCAGTGAGTGTATATTAGTTTAAAGTTGTCTAAGCGTTTCAATGGCCAATTTTTTTATGTGTTGGAGGTAAGCCTCCCCTGATGGTAGATGTCCGGGGGTATGCGGATGTGTTGCCATGATCCCGCACTCCTGTGGATGGCGATCATCGGAGACCTTGATTTCTGCGATAGACAGCTAGAAGACTAACAGTGAAAAGTGTATGTATGTATATATAATTTGGTTGGCTACCATTGTTACTTTTTTAAAGTAATTTTTACATCAATAAAAATGTGAGTGCTTTTTTTGCACTTTGAAATGACCTTTTTATCCCAATTTGGTGCACTTTTGAGGTTTTGAACACTCTACTGCATTTTCTGGGATGGCACTGCAGGAATAAAAATTCATCCAGTTCTGGTGTGTTTGCATGGAATAATACATGCACTTTTTTTTTAATTTTTGCTATCTTCATTTGGGAAAAAGGGGGTGATTTAAACAAATATAAAATTATATATATTAAATATTACGGTAATTGGTTCCCTTAGCGGACTTTAACCTGTGATCGCTTCATCACCTATACAATAAGCTGCAGTACCATTGTATTGTAGTGTATAGTTGAAGCCTCTTAAGTCACACTTACCAGTGGCATTTGAGGGGTTAAGCGGATGTGATCAGCTTAACATCAGTTACTGTCAGGTGCCAGCTGTGTGCCATCCGGCGCCCACACTGTATGGCACAAACTCAGCTCATGAGCCTGCTCCCTACAGAGAGCGGGCATGACCACCATACATATTAAACCAGTTAATTTTTAACAGCTGCCATATATTTCCTAAATCACTAGCACACATGAAAATGGGAAACTTTGTAATATGTCTTATCAGAGGAATCTGCTTGTTTCTCCACTAGAACTGATTGTTCATTCTGAACATGCTAAATTGTCGCATAAAATCTGTGATCGGTGAAGACAGAATGTTATATTACGGAGACAGGAGATGGCAGTTGGTGCTTATAAAGTTCTATGTAGACAGGAGGGAGGAGCCTGTCTACATAGAACCTTATCAGTAGCAGCTGCCATCTCCTGTCTCAGTAATATAACATTCTGTCTTCACCGATCACAGATTTTACCTGAGAATTGAGCATTTTTAAAATGATTGACCAGTCTAGGAGGAGAAAGAAACCTTTTTCTGATAAGAGCATGTGGTATTGATTTATGAAATATAAATGAAGAGTTACTCTTTAAGGATCATAGCAACATCCACATGAAACCCAAGCAGAATGAAGGCTCAAGCACATTGCCCCTGCCGGCTTGCCTTCATCCCCTACTGCATCCTGGTGCCATCTCTGTCCCTGGTAAGAATCTGCACCCAGCCATCCACTTGAAATAAAGAAAACACGATTCGTTACCCCTTGGTACAATTCTGATGGTTGTACCCATTGTAGGAATTTTTGATGGTGGGCAAAAGTAGTCATTGGTCACAGAACTTATGTAGCCCCAAACACCGCAAGCTGTTAAGCACTGTGTCCTGTCACCCTACTATCATGGCCTTCCAACAAGATGTTTCCTAACTATAGGTGACAGTGGAGCCATGAAGGCCCACAGGCACAGTAGACTGAAGATGTCCAATCCTGTCTAATGGTGGGATAGGCCAAGGGTCTGTGTATGGGGAACACCGTTCCTCCACCCAACAGAGGTCAGTGGTGAGAAGGTTCCACCATGTTGGATTTTCATCGGTCAGCCTATTCTCCTAGAGAGAAATGTCTGAAATAGGAGTCACATGGAGGATGTGGGAGCGCTGGGCCCAGTGTTCCTGTTTACTGTGTACCTGAGGGATAAAGCTGTCATCCAAACTAGAAAAGGCCTGCTGGTTTAGAGGGAGACTTGTTCTTTGTGCTTCTTATTCTTCATATATTAGGTGAGGAGTGTGATTTGGGTATGTGAGCTATTATTGAGCTGGATCTGCAGCTTAGGTTTTAAGGCCCCGTTACACATAACGATGTCCCAGCGATCCCACCAACGATCCAACATGGATGAGATCGCTGGGACATCGTTAGGCTGATCGCTGGTGAGCTGTCACATAGACAGCCCCTCCAGCGATCAGGACCAGCGAGCAAGCTGGTTTCTAATGTAAACATCAGGTATCGATGTTTACATTAGAAACCAGCGTCGCTGATCGCTGGTCTCTCGCTGCCACACGCAGCGATGCGTGCTGGCCAGCGGGAGACCAGCGATCAAAAAATGGCCCAGGCCGATCGAGCATGATCTGCGATACCCAGTGGGGGGGCGGTCGCTGATCCCCGTCACACACAGCAATCTCGCTGGCAAGATCGCTGTGGCGTCACAAAATCAAGATCGCTGTGTGTGACGGGGCCTTTAGTTGCATAGGTACAGCTCTTACTGGAAGCCTTTTTCCTATGCAGCTGAGTGAGTGGATCATACAATAATGGCAGTGATAGGGGATTCAATACGGTCCAGTATTTCTTTTGGAAAAAACTGATTTGGTGCAGACAAGTATTTGTGTGTCCAGATCTGAATTGCAAACACAATCAGACCCTACAAAACGGCCCCGTTTGAGACATACCCCATTTCTTCTCTAAGCATATGTGTGATCGCTAAGGCCTCGTTCAGACATATGTTTTTCACAGAACACCTACCCTCTATAGTTTCTATAGCAGATCACATGTCCATGTTTTTTTTTTGTATTTTTTTTTTTACCAATTGTCCATAAAAGATAAAAATAGAATTGGGCCTTTGCTGTTTTGATTTGATTCTCTGATCAAACCTGCCATATACAATCTGTCACTGTTGCTACAGTAGATCTCAAGCCTCTGTCACTCCAGCTCTATTGTCCACCCAGCGACGCCTTTTCTGCCTGAAGTCACACAGCAGCACAGAGACTGTCAGTCGCAGGAGGAGATGGCTCTGGGCAGGGAATAGAGCTGGAGTGACAGAAGGTTCAGATCTGCAATAGTTCTTGTGCCTTATTAAATTTCGATTCAAACTCTGATTTCTCAGTAATGTAGGAATGGATCAGCCATGTATAGGTATTACTGTACATGTCTTTGAAAGTGCTACATGCCCATGTAAATGGTTTGGGGGTGAGCTCCTGCTGACGGATTCCCTTTTAAAGAATTGTTTGCTTCATTTCTCGGTTTATGCCATTACTTATTCTGTAGCTGGCATGTATGAGTATGAGTGTCTCGTAATCTTGTCTGTCTTTGTGTGGACTCCCGTGTTATTCGGCCCGCTATTACAGTGAAGCATTTCATCATCTGTGTTCTGTTCCATATACAGCAGAACATGTCTGGGGACGCGAATGGAAGACATGAACCGAATGCCAATGTGTCATATCCATCAACCGCCATTGAGGCATTCTCCAACCCACACGGTTACTGTGAAGGTAAGGGAATAGGTAATACAATCTCCGTGGTTCTGGTGGATGAATGTCTGCTTGCTGGGACTCGCAGATAATTGCAGTCACTTGTTCTCCTTGTTTAATACTACCTCAATCAATGTGTATAGGACCGGTGGAGATTACTCATGGCTCTGTCATTGGCGTGAGAAAGTGGCATGTCATCGCCTGCAAGGAAGTAATTAGAGGCTGACCAGGATCAGTATACTCTGGACAAATCCTTTTAATGATGTCTCAAAAATCACTGCAGTTAATGGGAGCATTAAAAAGATCACATGTATAAATATACCCTTACTGGATATATGGACAGTCATAGAGAAGGGGGCCACCTGATAATTCCCGTTTGCTGTTCTCCACCCTGGATCATGTAGATAGTCAGTGCTTCTCTCCAGTCTTTTACACTAAAGGCCAGTCATCAAAATTTTGGCCATGTAAGTCAACATGTCACCTGAAGGGCAAAAGTATGGTTGTCCCCAGTATTTGTTGGCGATCTTTTGAGCCGGACGTGAAAGAGCTGGTCTAAGATGAGACAACCCATGTAACTAAAACCTATAGGTAGAGTATAGGCTAACATGTCCGTATAGCCAGACCCCGATGGGCTTCACTCTGTTATAAATGTTGTGTTTTCTTCTTTTTCCCAGTATGACAAATTACAAGAGAACGTGGTGCCCTCACCCCATCCATCTACTTTCCTTGATATGTGGGACAACATACATGTTAAAATGCCCTGCTCCGCATGTAACTTTTACCCCGTAGATGACAAGGTGAGAAATAATCAGCACAAAATAGAATCTGTAATGGCTGAAGGTCAAACATTTACAAGAGATGTAACTTCTTTACAGAATGGAGGAAGAATGAACGTGAGTCGCTGGTCGCTCATTAGGAACGCTCTGAGTAAGATCGGGAAGCCGCATGAGCTCATGGTACGTGCTGCCGACTAATGTCATGTTCAGCGGCTCCAAGTAATGTATGCGTCTGATAGAATTCTTCTTATTTTGGGGTGTGCTGGGGGTAATATAACTGTTCTGCTGTGAACCAGCGGTAGATCTCTGTATGTTGGGGAAATTGGTTACAAAAAGTCCTTGAGGCTAGATTTAAGGCCCCGTCACACACAGCGAGATCACTGATTTTGTGACACCACATCGATCTCGCCAGCGATATTGCTGTGTGTGACATGTATCAGCGACCAGCCCCCCCGCCAGGTATCACTGATCGCGCTCGAACGTCCTGGGCCATTTTTTGATCGTTGGTCTCCCGCTGGCCAGCGCGCATCGCTGCGTGTGACAGCGAGAGACCAACGATCAGCGACGCTGGGAGCTGGTTTCCAAGGTAAACAGCGGGTATCTAAGAGCTGCGCGGCTCCTAGGCTAGTTTCACATTAGCGTTTACGGCTGCAGCGTCGGGCTGCGCACGGCCGCAGCTATGCTTCGCCCCCTGCCGCGCCTCCGCCGGTAGCTCCGCCTACGGACGCATGACACTGCATGCGTACTGCGTCCCCTATCTTTAGCACTGGGGTCGCAGGCCGTGCGCAGTATGCGTTTGGCGGCGCATGCGTCCTTTTGACGCTGCGCCGAGGGCACCAAATTGCAACCTGTTGTGTTTGGCGCTGGTCGGCCCAGCGTCAAAAGGACGCATGCGCCGCCAAACGCATACTGCGCACGGCCTGCGTCCCCAGTGCTAAAGATGGGGGACGCCGTACGCATGCAGCGTCATGCGTCCGTAGGCGGAGCTACCGGCGGAGGCGCGGCAGTGGGCGGGGCTTAGCGGCAGCCGTAAATGCTAATGTGAAACTAGCCTTAGATACCCGCTATTTATCTTGGATACCAGCTTACTCGCTGGTCCTGATCGCTGGTGGGTCTGTCTATGTGACAGCTCACCAGTGATCAGCTAGCTGTGTCCCAGCGATCCCATCCACGTCGGATCGTTGGTGGGATCGCTGGGAAATTGAAGCGTGTAACGGGGCCTTTAGGCTGGGATGACGTGTCCTAGAAAGTCTCAGACAAGTTGCATATTCAAAAAAACATTTGCGTGACCTGCGTCTATTTTATTCTATTTTAACCCCTTAACCCCCAAGGGTGGTTTGCACTTTCATGACCGGGCCAATTTTTACAATTCTGACCACTGTCCCTTTATTAGGTAATAACTCTGGAACGCTTCCATGGATCCCATTGATTGTGACACTGTTTTCTTGTGACATATTGTACTTCATGTTAGTGGTAAAATTTCATTCAAATAACTTGCGTTTATTTGTGAAAAAAACGGAAATTTGGGGAAAATTTTGAATGTTGCAATTTTCCAAATTTTAATTTTTATTCCCTTAAATCACAGATACGGCACACAAAAAAACTTAATAAATAACATTTCACATATGTTTACTTTACATCAGCACAATTTTGGAACCAAAATTTTTTTTTTTGTTAGGAAGTTATAAGGGTTAAAAGTTGACCGGCGATTTCTCATTTTTACAACACCATTTTATTTTTATGGACCACATCACATATGAAGTCACTTTGAGGGGTCTATATGATAGAAAATACCCAAAAGTGACACCATTCTAAAAACTGCACCCCTCAAGGTGCTCAAAACCATATTCAAGAAGTTTATTAACCCTTTAGGTGCTTCACAGGAATTTTTTGAATGTTTTAAAAAAAAAATGAGCATTTAACTTTTTTTCACAAAAAAATTACTGCGAGTCCAATTTTTTTTATTTTACCAAGGGTAACAGGAGAAATTGGACTGCAAAAGTTATTGTGCAATTTGTCCTGAGTACGCTGATACCCCATATGTGGGAAAAAACTACTGTATGGGCACACGTCTGGGTTTGGAAGGGAAGTAGTGACGTTTTGGAATGCAGACTTTGATGGAATGGTCTGCAGGTGTCATGTTGCGTTTGGAGAGCCCCTGATGTACCTAACAGTGGAAACACCCCACAAGTGACCCCATTTTGGAAACTAGACCCCCTAGGGAACTTATCTAGATGTGTGGTGAGCATTTTGAACCCCCAAGTGCTTCACAGAAGATTATAACGCCCGGGCGTGAAAGTAAAAAAATCAATTTTTTTTCCACAAAAATATTTTTGCCCCCAATTTTTTATTTTCCTAAGGGTAAGAGGAGAAATTGGACCCCACAAGTTGTTTTGCAATTTCTCCTGAGTAGGCTGATACCCCATATGTGGGGGTAAAACACTGTTTGGGCACATGGCACAGCTTGGAAGGAAAGGAGCACCATTTGACTTTTTCAACGCAGAATTTGCTGGAATTGAGATCAGACGCCATGTTGCGTTTGGAGAGCACCTGATGTGCCCAAACAGTGGAAACCCCCCCCAATTCTAACTCCATCCCTAACCCCAACACACCCCTAACCCTAATCTCAGCCCTAGCCCTAATGGGAAAATGGAAATAAATACATTTTTTTGTTAATTTTATTATTTTTCCCTAACTAAGGGGGTGATAACGGGGGGTTTGATTTACTATTTATAGCGGGTTTTTATTTTTGGCAGCTGTCATACGCTAAAAGACGCTTTTTATTGTAAAAATAGTTTTTGCATCACCACATTTTGAGAGCTATAATTTTTTCATATTTTGACCCACCGAGTCATGTGAGGTCTTATTTTTGGCGGGACGAGTTGACGTTTTTATTGGTACCATTTTCGGGCACGTGACTTTTTTTGATCGCTTTTTATTCCGATTTTTTGGGACACAGAATAAACAAAAACCAGCATTTCAAGAATTTTTTTTGGGGGGTGCGTTTACACCGTTCCGCGTGTGGTAAAATTAATAAGGTTTTATTCTTCGGGTCAGTACGATTTATAGCGATAACTCTTTTGTTGTTTTTTTATGTTTTGGCGCTTTTATGCAATGAAAACAATTTTAGATAAAAAATAATAATAATTTTTGCATCACTTTATTCTGCGAGCTATACATTTTTTTACTTTTACGCTGATGACGCTGAGTGGCGGCTCGTTTTTTGCGTGACAAGATGACATTTTCAGCGGTACCATGGTTATTTATATCCGTCTTTTTGATCGCGCGTTATTGCACTTTTTGTTCGGCGGTATGATAATAAAGCATTATTTCCAGGACGTCCACCTGACAGCACCATGGAGGACGTCCTCCTCCTCCTTACAGGGACAGGAAGCACACGAGAGGTTAAAGGTCACGTCCCACCCCCTCTCCCTCAGTGTTTTTCCTGTCCCTGCACGGAGGGACACACGAGAAGCTTACCGGAGGGGCTCAGGGGATCATACGGCTAGTCCAAGCCTTCCCCTGTCAAGAGGTCCCGGGGCCGAAACTCCCCAGTGGGGAGTCCCTCTGCCCCAAAGGCCAGGAGCAGGACGACGCTCCTGGAGGGAGCCGTTCCTCCCTATGGGAGGCTCTTGGTTCCAAAAACTCACCGCCACGGCAGGTGATGGTCGGCTCCCCGCAGGCGGCTGGCCGGGCGGGCACCGACAGACGACTGGCGCAGCCGGCGCTGGGAGGCAGGAATGAGGACTCCGCAGTCCGCCATAGCAGGCGAAGAGGCCGGAGTGGCAGTCCGCCGCAGATGGATGGGGGTTGGCTCCCCACGGCGGCTGGCAGAGCAGGAAGTGGAGGAGGCGGCCTAGCGCGAGAGCCCGCGCGTCACATCCGGTGACGTCAGACGCCGGCCTTTGAATCCCAGCGCGCGCTTCTGAAGCCACATAGCGCTCGCTACTGAAGCCATACAGCGCTCGCTACGGAAGCCACAGCGCTCGCCACTGAAGCCACACAGCGCTCGCCTCTGGGGTCCACAGCGCGCGCTCCTAAGGCACAGAGCGCGCTTCTGGAGATCCAGGGAGCACGCTTCGGAGGTCCATAGCGCCCTGCGGACAGCGCCAGGATGGAAGGGGTCGCTCCAGCAGGCGGAGGGGTAAGTGCGCATAGCGCAGACCACCCTCTCCCACCCATTACCCCAACCCAGATCTGAGTAGGTGCCCTTTCTGTATTATTAGGAGAAGGGAGCCCCGACAGAATCCCCCTCGGGGGCGAAGGACCCGGCAAAGGCCACCTCCAAATCGGTCAGATGCCCAGTATGCAGGGTAAAGCTGCCAGACGCATATAACAAGACCCTATGCGGACCCTGTACCTCAAGGGTCGTAGGCGAGGAACAGCCATCCCTCCTAGCCGAAATGAGATCGCTGATAAGGGAGGAAGTTCGGGCCTCTACATCCAGCCTCGCACGGCGTCAGTCCCCCAGCCCAGGGCCGAGTCGCAAACGTCCAAGGTGGGAAGCGGACCCAGAGTCGGAAGAAAGCCCTAGTGAGGAGTCCGAATTCCGGGATTCGGATCAGGAAGAAGGCGAGATCCGGGGGGATAGACCAGATCAGAGCAGGAAATACCTATTCAGACTGGAGGACACGGACGAGTTGGTCCAAGCAGTCAGAAATACTATGCAGATAGAGGAGGTCCCTAAACCACAGTCCAGGCAGGACTTAATGTTCGGAGGACTGGTGGCCCGGAGACAGGTAGTGTTCCCTGTAAGTGAACACATCAAAACGATGGTCCAGGAGGAGTGGAAGGAGGCAGAGCGTCGACTGACACTCTCCCGAGACTTTAGAAGCAGACTGCCTTTTGATCCTGAGGAAACCCGGGCATGGGAGGAAATTCCTAAAATAGATGTCCCAGTCGCTAAAGTTACCAAAAAGACGGCTATCCCATTCGAGGACTCGTCAGGTCTTCAAGACCCGATGGATAGGAAGGCAGACGTCTTATTAAAAAGAGCATGGGAGACGTCGGCGGCTCTTATTAGGGCCAACATAGCAGCCACCTCGGTGGCCAGGTCTATGTTTTTGTGGATGGGGCAGTTGGAAGAACACCTAACCAACAAGACCCCTAGATCAGACATCCTAGCATCCCTTCCGCTCATGAAATCGGCTACGGCGTTCCTATCAGATACGTCGGCCGAATCGGTAAGATTTGCAGCCAGAAACAGCTCCCTCTCCAACGCGGCCCGACGAGCAGTCTGGCTCAAATCCTGGTCGGGGGACAACGCTTCAAAATCTAAGCTATGCGCCATCCCCTTCTCGGGCCTGAGGGTATTCGGGCCAGCCCTAGATAACATTCTAGAGCTGGTGTCTGATAAAAAGAAGGGATTCCCGGAGGAAAAACCCAGATGACCCCAGTCCTTTCGGAGAGGCTCCTTTTCTAGGAGGCAGACTGAGTTCAGGGGTCGGGCAAGGTCCAGTAGAGGCTCCTATAAGGGCTCCTTCAGCCAGACCGGGAGGGACAGAGGTCCTCCATTCATATCAACCTCTAGATCGAGGAGGCAATGACGCCATAGGTATTGGGGGGAGACTTCGCCACTTCGCAGCAAACTGGTCCCGAGTCACCCACAATCAGTGGGTCCTCAGAACCATCGCGGAGGGCTACAATATAGAGCTTTATTCACCTCCCCCCGAAAGATATATTACCCCCACTGTCGTCCTGGAGGACTCCGCAATGTGGACGGATCTACAGGACATGGTAAAATCAAAGGTCATAGTACCACTTCCCCCGTCAGAAAGAGGGAAAGGGCACTATTCGTCCCTGTTCTCGATCACAAAACCGTCTGGCGAGGCCCGTACCATCATAAACCTGAAACCACTAAATGCCTGGGTCAAGTACAAGAGATTCCGGATGGAATTGGTCCGATCCGCAACCCTCCTGATAGATCGGGACGCCGTCATGTGCACCCTAGACCTAAAGGCCTACTACCAGGTCCCTATCCATCCCTCATCCCAGAGACTGCTAAGGTTTGCGGTCAGTTTACCAGCCCAGACCTGCCACTTCCAGTTCCAGTGTCTTCCATTCGGGTTGGCCTCAGCTCCCAGAATCTTTACAAAGCTGGTGGGAGAAGTAGTGGCCTACCTGAGAGATCAGGGTATCGTGATCATACCCTATTTAGACGACTTCCTACTGGTGGCAAGATCCAGGGAAGCGCTCGTTCGCGACAAAAACCGAGCAACTGCGGTAATGGAGTTCCTTGGATGGGTGATCAATTGGGAGAAGTCGAACATCAGGCCAGAAACCAGGAAAATATTTCTCGGGGTCCTCCTAGACTCAACCGACAGAATATCCTGGCTACCCGAACAGAAGCAGAGGACTATTCAGACCAGAACCAGAGACCTGTTGAGACGTCAGTGCTCCATAAGAGAGGCAATGGAGGTCCTGGGCCTCATGACTGCCTGCATCCAGTGCGTCCAATGGGCCCAATTCCACTCAAGATCACTGCGGAAAGAGATCCTTGCGAGGTGGGACAGAAGTCAGGCGTCGCTAGACAGACCCCTAAGGCTGCCAGAACGAGTAAGAGAGTCCCTTCGGTGGTGGACACGGTCCAGAAACCTTCAGGTGGGCGTAGTTTGGACAGCCTCTCCATACGTGGTAGTCACCACGGACGCCAGTGTGTGGGGGTTGGGGAGCCCACATAGAAGGGAAAATCTTCCAGGGGAGATGGCCAGTAGACATCAAGACCAGATCCTCCAATTTCAGAGAACTCTACGCGGTCTGGGAAGCGCTACGGCGGAACCAGTCGATACTAGAGAATCGTCATGTCCATATACTATCCGACAATATGACGACAGTGGCATTCCTGAAGCACCAGGGAGGGCCCAGACATCAACCACTACAGGACCTAGCAGGAAAAATATTCGCTTGGGCAGAAAGAACAGTCCGATCAGTGACCGCAGTACACCTAGAGGGTTCCCAGAACGAAGTAGCAGACTACTTGAGCAGACAACGGATCCGCCCGACAGAATGGGAACTGAACGAAGAGATCTTCAACCATCTCTGTCAGCGTTGGGGGACCCCCAGTATAGATCTCTTTGCAAGCCGAAAGAATTCGAAGGTCCCCAGATTCTATTCCCTGAATCCGACGGACCACCCAGAAGGCGTGGATGCCCTGAGTCAGACCTGGGGAGAATCCCTCTCCTACGCATTCCCGCCACTGGCCCTTATACCGGCAGTGCTCAGGAAAATACGCGAGGACCACGCACGAGTGATGTTGATCGCTCCATACTGGCCGAAGAGAAGCTGGTTTCCCCTTCTAGGAGCCATGGCAGTCGGAAATCCAGTCGAGCTACCCCTGTGGAAGGACATCATCCACCAGGGCCCGATCTACCATCCAAACCCAGCAAGACTTCATCTATCGGCCTGGATCCTGAGAGGGACATCCTGAAGACAAAGGGATTGTCGGACCAGGTCATATCCACCCTACTGGCCAGTAGGAAACCGGTGACATCCGCAATCTATAGGAAGATATGGAAAAGATTCTGTCTGGAGTGTGGCAGGTCCGATCTCGTGGCAGGCACCCCTGACCTCCCTAGCATACTAAGTTTTTTGCAGGCAGGTTTTAATAAAGGCCTTAAGCCTAGCACGCTAAAGGTCCAGATTTCAGCCTTAAGCGCCTTCTTCGATTACCAGCTAGCTGCTCATCCCTGGGTAATAAGATTTATAAAGGCCACGCAGCGCCTGCGTCCCACGATTAGGCAGCTCACCCCGCCGTGGGATCTGGGTCTGGTACTCAGGTCCCTCTGTACAGACCACTATGCTCTAGGGGAGAAAATAACCATCTCTGCCCTCACCCGTAAAACGGCCTTCCTAGTAGCCATTACCACGGCCAAAAGGATAGGGGAGATCCAGGCCCTGTCCACTAAGGACCCATATCTACAGATAAGAGGGGATAGTATAATCCTAAGGTTAGACCCGGCATTTACCCCGAAGGTAGTCTCCTCAAAGAATCTAAACCAGGAGGTAGTGTTACCATCGTTCTGCGACAATCCCCGTAATAAAAAAGAACAGCGTCTTCACTCGCTGGATGTGAGGCACGCGGTGCTAGACTATCTAGAAGCCACCAATAGCTGGCGCATTGACCCAAACTTGTTCATCCTTTTTGGGGTAAAAATAAGGGGAAGAAAGCCTCTAAGGCGTCTATCGCGCGCTGGATTACCTCAGTAATCTCTGACGCCTACCAAGCCGAAGGCGTTAGCCCGCCAGGGTCCATAAAAGCCCACTCTACGAGGGCGGTATCAGCCTCATGGGCCGAACGGGCGGGGGCCTCGGTTGACCAAATCTGTAGAGCAGCAACCTGGGCCAATCTGAATACATTCTGCAAGCACTACAAGATTGACGTGTTGGCTGGTCAGCAGACCGCATTCGGGAGAAAAGTTCTCCAGGCGGTAATCCCACCCTGAGGAGGTGCTTTGGTACTCTCCATGGTGCTGTCAGGTGGACGTCCTGGAAAATGGGTATTAGACCTACTGGTAATGATGTTTCCAGGAGTCCATCCTGACAGCACGGGTACTTCCCTCCCTGTTATGTTATGCTATGTTGTATTTTGATATGTCATATGCTGTAATATGATTGTTTCATTAAACTGTTACTAGCATCATCCACCTTGCGGTACTTGTTAAATCACTGAGGGAGAGGGGGTGGGACGTGACCTTTAACCTCTCGTGTGCTTCCTGTCCCTGTAAGGAGGAGGAGGACGTCCTCCATGGTGCTGTCAGGATGGACTCCTGAAAACATCATTACCGGTAGGTCTAATACCTATTTTTTTGCTTTCGTTTTTATTATTTTTTTAAGGGGTTCCTTAAAGGAGTTAATTAATGGGACAGTTTTATAGGGCGGGTCGTTATGGACGCGTCGATACTAAATGTGTACTTTTATTGTTTTTTTTGTTTTTTTTTTGCGAATTATTTTTACGTTAATTTTTTTAAATCTGTTATACTGTCCCAGGGTGGATATCACTGTCATGTGTGAGATCGCTCATCTGACACATGACAGATTGCTGTGACAGATCAGTGATCTCACACAGGCAGTGCAGAAGGCTTCCTCATGACTGCGCTTTGCAGGCACTGAGGAAGCCGGCTCCCTGCAGGCCCCCGAAGGTCCCCGCCGTCATATTGGATCCGGGGACCTGCAGGGAAGGAGACCCCCGGAGCAGCGCAGCACATCGCGCTGCTCAGGGAAGCACGGAGGGAGCCCCCTCCCTGCAGATGCTTCCCTAAACCCCCGATACACTGCGATCGTGTTTGATCGCAGTGTGCCAGGGGGGTAACGTGTCGGGGGCGGTCCGTGACCGCCCCTGACACATAGTGCCGGGTGTCAGCTGTGATAGTGCCGGGTGTCAGCCGTGAGCGCCGCTGATCGCTATGATGTACTATCCCGTCCTTGAGAATTAAGTCCCAGGGCACATGGACGGGATAGTACGTCGTATGGCAGAAAGGGGTTAAATAATCAAAAAAGGGAGACCCCCCCCCATATTGAAAACCCTCTTTAGTATTACTTGTATTTCAAAAGGAATATGAGATGTTATGAAAATATTGTCCCTAATCTCCCGGGGTGTCATCACTTATATCGCAGAATCAGACAAGTAGAATTAATGCACTTATCCCCCCTCAACATGTTTCCCAGCATGTGCTTCGTCATCGGGACAGGACACTGGCGTAAATCAGTGCTATATAAATGATGACACCTTGGGGTGTCATCAGCTGAATTAATATACCTTAAGTAGTTACCATAAAATCAATAGGCAGATTACGGACAGTATTTTAATAACGCCCTGTATGCATTTTAAATACAATTAGTAATCAAAGCTAAGGTTTATGGCTTGTTAGAGGGGGATTTTCATATGGGGTGCTTCCCTTTTTGCTAATCCATTATTTATTCCTCCCAAGCTATTTCTTTAATCTTCTCTTGTTATAATGCATCTATTTTAGACACGTTGCATGCAAGACAGCCGCATCATTTACATGAATGTCTATTGAGGCCAAGTCTCGTACAAGTAATTAATGATTTTATGGTGCTCGCCGTGTCTGCAGTCTCCGCAGTAACTGTAGGGTATCTAGCCAACTACACGAGGGGTTGATGTGTGGCTGTTGTAACCTGACAGCGCAGTTTTATGCCTTAGACAAGTTGGACATTCTGTGTGGTGGCTTTGATTGGTACATTGCAGTTTTCCCGCTGTATTTGTTCAGTACACGGCGGCTGCTCACATATGGCAGCTGCTTACAACACAAGTGACCAGAGCTGTTATCGCTATATTCCAGGGGAAACGCACAAAATCTAAAGAAGTTGAAAATAAGTTTATGAAAAACATTTAAAAGTACATAAATGTTTGACGTGCTACCCCACTTTTTCTCAATTTTATAATAGAAATTAAAAATGAATAATGCTACTGCTGCCTCTACAAAAGTAAGAGCTTTGAAAATGAATGACCTGTACAGTAAAGGCTGTATTTTTCATCTATCATTCTTTCCAAAAAAAAGGAATTAAATAAAAGAGAAAAAACTTCACATCTCCATCAACTGAAATGTGCAAAAAATGTTTGGTGTCAGTGAATGGTGACTCTCACCTGCTATACCAGTGATGTATTACCGTAATAGTACTGACCTGAAGAGTGAGCTTGTCTCAAATGACCGGATGAACCCTATAACAGGAAGTGTATATCTTTCTGACCAGCAGGGGGGGATATTCTCCCACACTGTACTTTTTCCGCTGTGCTTTAACTATTATCTAAGCTTTTGTCTCTTTTGTCCTTTTCAGGAAGCCATTCTGTCATACAATATGTCGTACTCCAAAAAGTGGGATTTTACAGCACTGTTTGACTTTTTCACAAAGGTAATCTTCTCATTGTAAAGCTTCCAAATGTACTCAGATATATGCAAATAGAGGGCCCGTCACACACAGCGAGATCGCTGATTTTGTGATGCATCAGCGATCTCGCTGTGTGTGACACGCATCAGAGACCGTCCCCCCGCCGGTTATCACCCCCCGCCGGTTATCGCTGATCGTGCACAAATCTCCTGGGCTGTTTTTTGATCGTTCGTCTCCCGCTGGCCAGCATGCATCGCTGCATGTGACAGCGGAAGAGCAATGATCAGCGAGCTCCCGCGCTGTAAGCAAACGCTGGGAGCTGGTGTCCAAGGTAAATAAGGTAACTAAGCGCGCGTCGCTTAGTTACCCGCTGTGTACCTTGGATACCTGCGTGCTTGCGCTGGGAGCTGGTATCCAAGGTAAATATCGGGTAACTAAGTGACGTGCTCGGTCCTGACAAGGTCGTATCATTGTCGGGATCGCTGGTGCATCATTTTATGGTGCTGTCACACTAGAGTATTAGTGGGCAACGGTGTTGCCTATCACTGCACTGTGTGTTCTGGAGTAGACTGTTTCTAAGGTAACTAAAGTCAGATGTGTTGGAAAAAGACACGTGTTTTTTTTTTTGGGGGGGGACTTTCTGAAAGTATCAAAACAAAGTAGCTTTATTTAAAACATTAAAGCAGGACATGCCTCCTAACGTGAAGAAAACGTATCTAAAAAAACAGCAAAAACTCAAATGCAACGGAAAAAAAAATACAAGTAATTTAATTAGTGAGTTTCTGATGTTACCTATTTTCTGCACCTAATACTCATTGTGGGAACATGGCGTAACCAGTACTAGGGCGGTGAGTGACAAATAAGGTGACGCACAGTCACTTGTGTATTTATTAAAACAGATCTACAGTTTTGATATCCAGCAGGTGGGGCCGACACCCAGAACCCCAACAAACCATCCTCTATCTGCTGTGGCAGCAGTCGGATGTAAGATGTGTATGGACAGAATACACCAGCACCGTACATTTAGTAGCTGCTGTAGAGTAACTGCAGTTCACCTTTCACTCCATTTATAATACTATTAATTAATTTACTGTCTCGGCTTACCCACTGTCTGCTTGCCTTCTGTCTCTCAGGGCCTGGAAGGGACTTTAAAAGAACTTGTGTGCCCTCATTTATAGTAGCTATAACATAGGGTCCCCTTAAAGCACCTCATCTAGGCCACCTGTATAGGTTAAATAACAGATACAACATTTTTGTAATGTCCCTGCCCTCATAAACTATAAAGATGAGATGGCTAGTGCACTTTTATTATCTTTAGAACATTTGCAATTCCATGTGACAGGAGCTGCTCCTCACTGTTTACCCCTCCTGCTCTGTATTTTGATCGGACTTTTCTGAACGTGGCCCTACCAAATATGTGTATTTTTTTTATTGTTTTATTTGTATTGGGGCAAAGGCGGGGTGGGGGGGGGGGGGGGGAGAGTGATTTCAACTTTTTGTGTGTTTTTATTTTTTAACACTTACGTTATTTTTTTTTTTTTTTAGCGTTATTTAATAGACCCCTTAAGAGACTTGAAGATGTGCTACACATTGCAGGGCTTCAGCACTGCTATGTCTAGCAACAATCGCGATCTCCTATGAACGCCGGACACGAGCCAATATTCAAAGGAGAATCGTGATGACAGGTACTGGGGTGCTCAGCAATCCCAAGCTGCCATGACAACCCATCGGCGCTCTGTGCCGATGGGTGGGATCAATGACGCGCTTCCTGTCTGTTTACGTTAAATGCTATTGTCAGTGTTTAACAGCAGCATTTAACTGATTAACAGCCGTGGGTGGATCTCGGATCCACCTACTGCAGTTAGAGGCTCTTGATGGCTGATTTAATCAGCCATCAAGTTCCAGGAAAGATGCGAGCTCCATGTGAACCTGCTTCAAAGGCCGATAACATTTAGGTAATCGGTCGTGAAGGGGTAAAAAGCACATATTTAAACACAGGCCATCACATCTGTAGTGGATGTGCTGCGTGTTATGTGGGCTGTGATTTATACTGCTGATGGCTCAGATGAATATGCAAGCATCTCTTGTTGTGTACTGTTGAAGTAATGGTGATGAGATTTTCCTTCTGAAGGATGTCTTGCGTCGTGTTATTCTGCATTATGCTAATGTCTTTTGGCAATGTCAGAAATTTGTATCCCATGCACACACCATTTTAATGCAGTTTCTGCAGATCAATGGGAAGCAATCATTTTGAAAGCTTTGAAGTCAATAATGATTGCATTTTGTCCTTGCATATATTATGCTGCGCACTCTGCTGCATGCTGCAGAGACTTGTGTAATCACCATCAAGGTCTCAAGATAACCTTCAGCGCTGCTTGTTATAAACTTTTAGTTGTTTATGGACGCTGCTGCCTTGTTAAAGGGAAGGTGCCGTGTTTTTTCATAATTTAATGTAAAAAAGAAAATCCCCTAAGCTTGACTCAGTGGTGTGTGGTTTTTTTTTCTTACCTTTCTGGCTGCTGAACGACACTTTCCATGCTCATTTACGGCAGTCCCTGGGCATAAGAGACAAGAGTCTGCTCCCGACCCCTATCTGTCTCATTGCAGCAGCATCCGTTGTGAACTGGGCACGCCTCTGTGGGCAGCTCAATTCACAGCTGTAGGTGTGGCCAGGCACCATCTTATTAGAGCCCAGTGCTTTTCTTTTAGCTCCATTTACACACTATTGCAAGCCCTGGATGCTGTACTGTTCCAGCATAACAGGGCTTGGATGTTCACTCTGCACATACCAGCTGCAGGAGAGGATACAGGACGAGCTCCTGGAGACCAGCTGCTGCCCCTGCTCTTGCAAAACATAGGAGGAGTTGCTCCCTGCTCTTTCAAAACACTTGGCCATCTGCTGGACATCTAATCCTATCCTGTGTGATACTGACTGCTGAGCCGTGTATCTAATCCTCTCCTGTGTGATACTGCTGCTGTGCCATGTATCTAATCCAATCCTGTGTGATGCTGTCTGCTGAGCTGTGTATCTAATCCTCTCATGTGTGATACTGACTGCTGAGCCGTGTATCTATTCCTCTCCTGTGTGATACTGTCTGCTGAGCTGTCTCTCTAATCCTCTCCTGTGTGATACTGACTGCTGAGCCATGTGTCTAATCCTCTCCTGTGTGATACTGTCTGCTGAGCCGTGTATCTAATCCTATCCTGTGTGATACTGTCTGCTGAGCTGTGTCTCTAATCCTATCCTGTGTGATACTGACTGCTGAGTCATGTATCTAATCCTATCCTGTCTGATACTGACTGATGAGCCATGTAGCTATTCCTATCCTGTGTGATACTGACTGCTCAGCCGTGTATCTAATCCTATCCTGTGTGATACTGTGTGCTGAGCTGTGTATCTAATCCTATCCCGTGTGATACGGACTGATGAGCCGTGTATCTAATCCTATCCCGTGTGATACTGCTCTCCTGAAATACTCTGTGCTGCTGAAATACTCTGTGCTGCTGTCACCCTGCTGGTTTTATGTGTGATCTACATGGTGGTATTGTGTATGATCTAATGGCGATATTATGTGAGAACCCTATGGCAGTATTATCTGTTAAAAGGGGACCCATTATAGGGTGGTTCTGGCTGAGCACCTGCACATGGGTCAGGGGTGGGCTGGTGAGGCAGCTGAAGAGAGGGGTCTCATTTTTATCGTTACTGTATGGCTACATTTTCCCCCAGCCTGCTTCCCAGCGTCAGCCCGGACTGCGCCTGTCGCCTCGCTTTCATACATTGCCAGGACAGGATCTGAGGAGGGGAATGGGGTCTTTGCATGCAAAGTCTGGATCAGAACAGGTCATCAATCAGCAGAAATGTTTCCTGGATTTCTGTGGTGCTGTCACCCTGCTCCTCCCCCATATATCTCCCTCTGTGCCCCCCATAGACCAGCACACTGCTCTCCTGAAATACTCTGTGCTGCTGTCACTCTGCTCCCAGAATCCTTGCTGCCTGCCATCCTCGGTGACCGAAGACCCCATTCCTCTCCTCAGATCCTGTCCTGGTGATGTGTGAAAGCCAGGCGACAGGGGCCTGATATATGGTGGAAGGAGCAGGGTGACAGCAGCACAGAGTATTTCAGGAGAGCAGTGTGCTGGTCTATGGGGGGGCACCCTGTTCAGTGCCAGGGATTGTACATAGAGCGCTGTGTTTTATACGCATGGATGGACTGTCTTCTTGTCTGCTCCACAGAAAACCAGGAAACATTTCTGCTGATTGATGACCTATTCTGATCCAGACTTTGCATGCAAAGACAGTCACTAACTTTGTAGGCCCCATCAAAATGGCTGCTCACTGTGCTCCTACATGTCATACTCTCTTTTCCCTTAGCAAGACCCAGAAGGGGAGGAGAGGAGTGACATCACATCCATGTCAGCAGATTCTGCCCATAATTACTGCAGGGCAGTAATGTGAGCTAGTTGTACACTAGGTTTTTGTGCCAAATTTCAGTAGCTGCTCCCCCTAGTGTTAACAAGTGGAATTGCCAAACTTTTTAAAATTATTTTTCATATTTTACAAAATTAAAAACAAGTGATAATATTTTTTAAGAAAATGTAAACATTAATTGTTTACATTTTTTCTATTGGCGAAAAATTTTTTGGGGGATGGCACCTTCCCTTTAAGTCATAGTTCAGAGCTGGGCAAACATCAGCCTGCAAGGCCACAACCGGCCCTCTGAATGTACCAGTCCGGCTGGTTGATCGATACCGCTGAAGGGCTGAATAGGTGGTCCATGGGCCACACCATGCCCTCGCCCTCCGTCCACTGCTGCTCGCAGTCATAGCTTCAGCGCTTTCTTCCACCAATCAATGACAGAAACAGCAGATGTGATGATGCCATTACATTGCCTCTGCTGTGTGGAGAGTCTGTGTATCAGAGACCGCTGGGGGAACGGGAGCGCGGTGAGTATGTCTTTTGTGTATTTTTTAATTTAATTTGTAATGTTCTCAAATAAGGTGAATAAACTAAGACCAAAAAATCCAAAATATTCGGAAATTTTTAAAATGCTTTTATTATTGCTGCTTTTTAAAAAAAAAAAAAAAAAAAAAAAGGGGGAAAAAGAATCCAGAAAACAGTAGACGAAATGTAGTACCATTAGGAAATAGCGTTTTACATAATAGATACAAGGGCCATAATATGTGAAAAACAATCACACATAATCCTATTAATCATTAATATAAAGTGCAATAGCAGTCACAGGAAAATCTGAGATAAATGCATAATAAATGTAAACAGGATTATAAATACCAGTGGTAAAGGGCCCAAGAATCTCCAGCTCCAACGCACGTCATCCCAAATAATCATAATCGGATCCCAGATCTAACATAATTACCCTAATAAGAGTTGCAAAATCATACCAGGAAGAAAAAAATATAATTAGTTTATTAATAACACTTCAGATGATGTAGCGTGCGTTCCACAGTGGAACGCACACCGCCGCCAGAATAGCAGGGCCCGGAAACAGCATCACTCAGGAGCACAGATGGGATCAATATAACAGAAACCGGAAGTGACGTTTCACCTTCCATGCGCTCCCCGAAACCGGAAATAGTGTGTTACCAAGAATAGCGCTCCAACTCGGAACATATACCGATAAACACAATTGTAATGCCCGGGTATAATATGCGTAAACAACGCCAGTAAGTAAAGGTTGATGGACATAAAAATAAGACAAAGTAAGGAGTGATTAAATAGCGGCGAAACCGGGACCGGAAATTTTGTATCGCAACATATACATTTCAAAGTGGTGCACAGATAACAAAAAAAACAACTCTAAAATAAGAATTGTGTAAACAACCACTAATGCGCCCTACCCTAAAAATCAGACAGTGCTACGGCCAAAAAAAAACATTCCCTGGCAGATAAATTATATAGGTACTAGTGTACACTGGCAAAAAGGTGCATAGATAACCCATATAAGAGAAAACTCCACAGACTAGCATAGCAGCGGTATATAAACCGCTGACATGCCAATCGGAAGCAAGGGATCTGACAAAAACTCATTATTATCAATATAAATATATGGCAATACATCATTCAGTTTAACATACAAGGCAATATAATAAGAAATAGGAAATGGAATACATGTATGTGTATATATATATATAGATAGATAGATAGAGATATAGATAGATAGAAATAATTAATACATCTATGTAAACATATTGCACTAAAAACATAAAAAATGAAAAATAAATACACGTGCGCTCAAGTGAACAATAGTGAATAGAACTATATAAAATTTTTTATTAAAAATTAATACTATATCCTATCAATAAAGTGCATTTGGATAAAGTGCAAATGTTATGGATGGTATATTCTTTTTCAAAAAATTCAAGGGCCGGGTGCAAACTAAAAGCAAAGAAAAAGAATAAAGACACTGTGGAACGCACGCTACGTCATCTGAAGTGTTATTAATAAACTAATTATATTTTTTTTCTTCCTGGTATGATTTTGCAACTCTTATTAGGGTAATTATGTTAGATCTGGGATCCGATTATGATTATTTGGGATGACTGGATTAATTAATTAAATATATAGGAACCACAATTTCCACTGGTGTGGGTAACCTATAAAAACTTCCCCCATTCTTTGTTACTTCACTCCTTGAGAAAGCCACATCAGGCGAAACATGCGTTGGAGCTGGAGATTCTTGGGCCCTTTACCACTGGTATTTATAATCCTGTTAACATTTATTATGCACTTTATCTCAGATTTTCCTGTGACTGCTATTGCACTTTATATTAATGATTAATAGGATTATGTATGTTTGTTTTTCACATATTATGGCCCTTGTATCTTTTATGTAAAATGCTATTTCCTTATGGTACTATATTTTGTCTGTTTGCTGGATTCTTTTCCCTGTATTTTAAAAAAGAAGCAGTAATAAAGCATTTTAAAAACTTCGGAATATTTTGGATTTTTTTGGTCTTAGTTTATTCACCTTATTTGAGAAGGTTTACATGTTACACTGTGAATATCCTAATATGATGTAAAATATTGAGTGGGTTGATCCCACTAAGTTGTTGGTACATTAATGTGTATGGAATGTTTACATGTATGTAGGAGGCTATCTGGGGGCTCATACTTTATTTAGAAGGCTATAGTGTATAAGGGCTCCTACTATGTATATAGGGGCTTTGTGAGGGCTCGCTATATATAGCGAGGCTATCTGGGGGCTCATGCTGTGTATAGAGGGGTGTCTGCATACTTAATTTTAGCAGAATATTAAGTGATACAATTGATATTAATATAAAATATTTATAATTAAAATGTTAATCTTTCAGCCTATTGGTTCGGTCCTCCTTCAAGAGAGGGAGATGAGGGAATATGAGTGGGCCCCTAACTAGGTAACCCTGGTTACAACTATGGTGTCACACCCTAATTGTGGGTATAGGGGAACCTTAGCAGATGACTGCACTGTTGCTGTAAATAAATCTCTACACAAAGTCCAACACTGACCATAACATAGTAGATATCAGTCCCACAGATCGTATATGACAGTGGTGGTGAACATGCGTGCTAGAGGGGGCACACAGATCCCTCCTTGTGGGAACATGCACCATTGCTCTTCCGCATTAGTGGATCGGGCTCGGCTGGTGAGCAGCCCGGTGACGCCAGCCCCTACATCCTCGGACACACATCCAGCTGAGTGTTTGCAGCGCACAAACTTGCCGGGTTTGTGTGCCGCAATGCATGTTGCTGGGCAGTCAGAGGTCAGCAGCCAACATTGGCGTACACAAGACTGGGGGCATGGCAATGACTTAATGCTCCCCCGCCGATTGGGCGCTGAAGTCAGCGGCCAGCTTCAGAAGACGACGCAGCGGGGGAGAGGAAGGAAGGGGAGTAGCAATGTTTGTGTTATTTTTCTATACGCTGAACAGCGGTGCCGGCAGGATGGGGGGGGGGCATATACTAGGATGGAGGAGCATATATACTAGGATGGGGGCATATATACAGATTGGCAGCGTAGATACATGGATTAGGGGGTGCCTGTGCCAGGATGAGGGGGCATATACCAGGATAGAAAGCATATTTTTGGATATCTGCAGTCTGGTACCCCTGCACCTGCTGCGCCGCCTTCTCTCTGTAAGGAGTTGTTTTTTCTAAACTAAAACCTCAGTATTCAGGTTAAATCGCTGTGTTGGCACTTTGTGATAAATAAGTGGGTTTTGGGTTGCAGTTTGGGCACTCGGGTCTCTAACAGGTTCACCATCACTGGTATAGAATCATAGAATCGTAGAGTTGGAAGGGACCTCCTGGGCCATCTGGTCCAACCCCCTGCTCAAAGCAGGATTCGCTAAATCATCCCAGTTAGATGTCTGTCCAGCCTCTGTTTGAAGACTTCCATTGAAGGAGAACTCACCACTTCTCGTGGCAGCCTGTTCCACTCATTGATCACTCTAACTGTCAAAAAGTTTTTTCTAATATCTAATCTGTGTCTCCTCCCATTCAGCTTCATCCCATTGCTTCTAGTCTTTCCTTGTGCAAATGAGAATAAAGTTGATCCTTCTACAATGTGACAGCCCTTTAGATATTTGTAGACAGCTATTAAGTCTCCTCTCAGTCTTCTCTTTTGCAAACTAAACATTCCCAAATCCTGCAACCTTTCCTCATAAGACAGGGTTTGCAGACCGGTCACCATTCTGGTCGCTCTTTTCTGAACTTGCTCCAGTTTGTTGATGTCTTTTTTTAAAATGTGGTGCCCAAAATTGGACACAATATTCCAGATGAGGTCTGACCAAAGAGGAGTAGAGGGAAATAATTACTTCACGTGATCTAGACTGTATGCTTCTGTTAATACATCCTAGAATTGCATTTGCCTTTTTTGCTGCTGCATCACACTGTTAACTCATATTTCAGTCTGTGATCTATTAGTATACCCAAGTCTTTTTCACATGTGCTGTCACTTAGCCCTATTCCTCCCATTCTATATATGCTTTTTTCATTTTTATTGCCCAGATGTAGTACTTTGCATTTCTCCCTGTTAAAAACCATTATGTTAGTTGCTGCCCACTTCTCCAGTTTATTTAAATCTTTTTGAATCCTCTCTCTCTCTTCTCTAGTATTAGCTATCCCTCCTAGCTTTGTGTCATCAGCAAATTTAATCAGTTTACCCTCAATTCCTTCATCTAAATCGTTGATAAAGATGGTTGAACAATACAGGGCCCAGGACAGAGCCCTGTGGTACCCCACTTGAGACATTCTTCCAACTGGATGTGCAGCCATTTACGACCACTCTTTGGGTCCGATCACTAAGCCAGTTATGAATCCACCTAACAGTTGCCTTGTCCATTCCATACTTAGTCATTTTTTCAATAAGGATTGTATGAGAGACTTTGTCAAATGCTTTGCTGAAGTCAAGATATACTATATCTACAGCATTTCCTTGATCCACCCAATCAGTAATACCGTCATAGAAGGAAATTAAATTAGTCTGACATGACTTATTAGTTACAAACCCATGCTGACTCTGTTTAATCACTTCATTCTTATCCAGGTATTGACATACATGTTGTTTAATAATTTGTTCAAAGATCTTTCCTGGTATAGAAGTCAGACTCACCGGCCTATAGTTGCCTGGGTCCACCTTCTTCCCCTTTTTGAAGATAGGAACAACATTTGCTCTTCTCCAGTCTTCTGGCACATCTCCTGTTCTCCAAGAATTTTCAAAGATTATGGAGAGGGGTTCAAAAATTTCTTCTGCTATCTCCTTCAGTACTCTGGGGTGTAATTCATCTGGACCTGGAGACTTGAATTCATTTAGGTTAGCTAAGTGTTTCCTCACTATCTTTCTGTTTATAGATATCCTGGATTCTTCTATTCCCTTAATAGGACAGTGAATAACAGTTGATGTTACATTTCCTTTCTGAGAGAAAACAGATGCAAAATAGGAATTTAAAAGTTCAGCCTTCTCAACATCCTGTCTTACCATTTCATCATTTTCATCCTGTAAAAATCCTATAGCATCTTTGACTTTTCTTTTACTTTTGACATATCCCCAAAATCCTTTATTATTGCTTTTGACATCTCTTGCAAGCCTCAATTCATTTTCAGCTTTAGATAATCTGATTTGTGCCCTGCAGGTTCTGCAGACAGCATTATATTCTTCTTTAGATATGCCTCCCTCTTTCCATTTTATAAACATTTTTTTCTTCCTTTTTAGCATGTGCTTAAGTTCTGTGTTCATCCATCCTGGTTTCCTTAAATGCTTCCTATTCTTCCCTCTTTTCGGAATTGTTAACAACTGTGCTTTGAGAATTTCATTTTTCAAGATTTCCCATCCTTCCTGGACATTTTTGTCTTTAAGGATATCCAGCCATTGGATCCCTCCAATTCTCTTTCTGAATCCCTTAAAATCTGCCTTTCTGAAATCTAACCTTGACGTCTGAGTCTTCACAGGTCTTCCGCCTCTACTTATCCAAAATTCTAAAATAGCATGGTCGCTACCTCCTAGGGTCCCAGCCACTTTTACCTCCTCAACCATTTCCTCCCTGTTTATAAGGATTAGATCCAAGGTAGCAGTTCCCCTTGTTTTCTCCTTTACCTTTTGGAAGATAAAGTTGTCAGCAAGAGAGGATAAGAATTTCCTTGACCTGTTAGTTTTGCCTGAGAGAGATTCCCAACAAATGTCAGGATAGTTGAAATCTCCCATGACAACTATGTCATATTTTTTGGAGAACTTGGCCATTTGATGCATAAAGAGTTCATCCATATCTTCAGCTTGCACAGGCGGCCTGTAGTAAATGCCTACAATGGTGTCCTTTCCATTGTTCTGTCCTTGTATTCTTACCCAAACAGTTTCCACAGAACTCCCAGTCTCTGAAGCTTCAATCTCTGTGCAGATATACGTATTTCTAACATACAATGCGACACCCCCTCCTCGTTTATCAAGTCTGTTTCTTGCAAATAAGTTGTATCCTTCTAGTCTTGTATTCCAATCATGTGTATTGTCCCACCAAGTTTCAGTGATTCCAATGACATCATATTTCTTTTCCTGTGTTAGTAGTTCCAATTCTCCTTGTTTGTTGCCCATGCTTTGTGCATTAGTATAGAAACATTTTAGTTTGTGATTGGTTTCTCTTTCTCCAATATTTTTATTAATTAGATTCTTTCGTCTTTGTTCTTCCTTTCCACTTCTAATAGCAGAGTTCTCAATAGCATTTGTCAGGTGTATGGCTTTTTCTGGTCTTTTGCTTCCCTTCCCATGTTGTTCTAGTTTAAAGCTCTCCTTACAAGTGTAGCAAGGCGACTTCCATAGAAGATTACAGTACAGTTACAGATAGTGACTTACCGCTGAAGTTTGCCTTTTCCTTCTTGCTCAGTCCGACACATCTTCTCTAACCAGAACTCATCTGCAGAGATTTCAACAAATACACATTTGACTTGTCGCATTTTCAGCACCGTTCCCCTCTCTTCCCAATCTCCTCATCATGTTGTTAACCCACTACTGAGCCCTTGCTGCCATATGTGCCCCTATTACTGCATATGCTGATGTACAAATACCGTGCTCTTCTTGCCTTACATAATAATGCCACCACTGTGCCCATTACGTAGTAAAATGTCTCCTTTGTGCCCTCTAGATGGTAAAATTGCCTTGTGTGCACCTTTGACAGTCACAGTACTGATAAGCCCTGTAACAATAATGCTTCTTATGTGTTTACTTTTAATAATGTCCCCTGAGTCATCCCATGTACGTCTCCACATATACACAGTAAGATGGGCCTACAGGTTCCCTATGCACACTATAATGGTCCCACAGCCCCCCCTATGCACAGTATAAGGCTCCCTTCTTTACGGTATAATGCCTCTACAGCTTCTCTATACACAGTATAATGGTTCCACAGCTCCCTATGCATATTATAATGGTCCCACAACCCCCCTAGGCACATTATAATGCTCCCCAATTTACGGTATAATGCATCTACAGCTCCTCTATACACAGTATAATGGTCCCACAGCTCCCCTATAAACAGTGTTGTCACCGCAGCTTCCCCAAAACACTGCATAATGGTCCAGACACTGTACAATAGACTTAACGGAAGTCTCCACACTGTCAAATGATCCCCATAGTAGCCCGCACACTATAATATCCCTCACATTAGCTCTCACACTGTATAAGGGCACCTAAAGTAGTCCCAACAGTTTGACCTCTCCCTCCCCCCACAGTAGCTCCACATTGACTAAAGCCCCCCACACTGTATGATGACCCCCATAGTAGTCCTCAAACTGTATGATGGCCCCTGGCACTGGGTCCACGCTGTAGAAGGGCCCACATTCTTTGATGCCCCACACGGACCCATAATACATTTTAAATAAAATAAAAAAATATCCTATATTCTCCTAATCCGGGATCCTAATGAGTTCTCCGGCAAAGCGCAGGCAGATTAATGCGCCGTCATCGCACGCACAGAACATCAGAGTCCCGGCGGGGTGTGATGCTTGAGCACATCACCTGCAAGCTTAAAGACCTGCAGTAATATATATAGTATTGGATCACTTTGAAGATGCTCTATTAGCAGTCGAGCATTCTCGGCTAGCACCTTATCCGAGCACGCCCGCTCCTCACTATTTATGCACTCTGTTTTAATCTTTGAATGCAGAGGAACAGCCCCCCTACATACCCCTCTGTGGAGCCATGAGAGATTTTGGAGCACTACAACTGCTAAATACAATTCTTACCCTTGAGAAAAAACCTTTATTTGGCATATTTCTGTATTTAATTATTTTAATAAAACCGTATACGGACCTTCAATATTTACTTCTACACTATTAAGCATCCACTGGACCCTACAGCGATGCTGCCGCTGGGTCTTTATTGTGGCTCTGTGAGTGGTAGACATAGACTTGATTGATCTGAGAGTTGAGCACATGTCCTACTCAATTACCTGTAGTTGATGAATGGACCTGCGCTGCATTGCTGGCTGCTGCTTCTATGACAGATCGTCTGCATTAGGCAGAGACTCTAGCAGGTTTTGTAGTCACCAATAATATAAAGCTGCCACTGACAGCGCGTCTCCTAGTTCTTTATTCTGGGCCCAGAGACAAATGTCTTCTCTGATCCAGCTTGTCCCACAAATATATGTGAAGCCAGAGAAGGCTTGTGAGTTGTGATCTCTCACTAATGCCTCATTCCCCATACAAGACTTGCAGGCTTATGTCCGGTAGCTGTCCTGTAACTCTTCACTACATTGATCCTGGATATCATTCATTGCATGTTACATGTGTTTCTGGAGCCCTCCAGGACTTCGTGAAAAGACAGTTCAGTTCTGATTATCTGATATGCCTGATCTTTTTGTTGATTATTAAAGGGTAGTCTCAAAATCTTAAATGGATAAAACTGCAGAGTGTGTAAAAACAATCAGCTTTGCAATTTGCTTTTTATTAAAAATCGTCTCCGCTTTAAAAAAAAACTAAGGGATTTTTATATTGTACAGCTCATTGTCTAGGTTACTGGCTGCCCTTTAATCTTGTGTGCCCAGCTGCCTCTGCTGGGAATGTGGGAGACCGGGTTCAGACCAGCGGTGCAACCATGCCAGTGGTCCGAACTGTCAATCTTCAGGTGCGCCCCATGGCAAACAGGAAGCCGGGAGACTGAGGTAGTGCCCCCCCCCCCCCCCCCCCGAATAAGGGAACATTAGGACAATCCAGTAAGATGACTGGAACGAGCCGCAATACCTTGCACAGGCACATATACAGATGAGCTGCTTTTTCCTTACAAACGGAAAATGAAACCCTCATTTGTGCTGATCTGCGGAGGAAACTGGGGTCAAACCCTCAGTTATCAAAGACCTTTTTAGTTATCATTAGCATCAGCCTGCAAATCTGCAGCTGTGGCTTATTTGTGTTCTGGATTGTTGATGTAATCCCTGACTATTGTGCCAAGACGGCCTAATTTTAAATCTGAACTGATTTGCTGCAATCAACCCCTCCCATGGTCCAGCTATGCCTTGCCAAAGATTCCACTGATATTAGCTGCATTTGCACCTATGACCCTGTCTAATAAAACACCCCCCTGACCTCTCGCAGCATCCTCATTTCCCTGACAACTGTGTTGTATCGCAGATCAGCTATGCCAAGCCAAGCTCTGCTATGTATGAAGGGTTGAGCATACTCTGAAGATCCCCATCTACAACGAATGAAATGTAGAGTTTGGAGATAGTTTTAACTCTAGTGAACGTGACCCACTGTTTGACCAGTATTTATTACTATCATTAGTCACCTTATCCATATCCGGAAAAATTATCCATGTTGAGATACATTAAGAAAGGCAGAAGAGCATAGGGAAGAAATGGTCTGCAGCACTGAGGAGAAGCAGTGTTCTGCTGGCGATTTGCAGTCTTAACAGATTAAAATAAGTCTACCCCACTTATCTCTGTGAGTAGGATGCATAGAGGGGCAGATGGAGATGAAAAGATCCTCTGAGATTGCTCGGTGCTGGGTAATCTAGGCAATCAGCTGTATACTACTAGGGCTCACTGATAACATTGTATTCTCCGTCCGAATGCAATCCGACAAAACATCAGATTGCACTTTGACCACTGTTATTTAATGGCGCCATGTGCATGTCTGATTTTTTTTTTTTCTCTGACCAAGTTGGTCCGATGAAAAAATTGCAGCATGTCAGAGTTTTATCCAATGATTGGATCGCACTCTACAATGCACACACTGACGCAATGAAGATTGAGGAATTTTTTTCATCTTCTCCTCACCCTGTCGGTCTGTTTTGATAAGTAATGCTGCTCAATTTTCTTAAAGGGAAGGTGCCATCAAAAAAAATTTTTTTTATCAACAATTGAAAAAATGTAAAGAATTAATGTTTGCATTTTCTTAAATATTACAATTTGTTTTCAATTTTGTAAAATATGAAAAATAATTTTAAAAAGTTTGGCATTTCCACTTGTTAACACTAGGGGGAGTAGCTACTGAAATTTGACACAGAAACCTAGTGTACAACTAGCTACATTACTGCCCTGCAGTAATTATGGGTGGAGTCTGCTGACATGGGTGTGATGTCACTCCTCTCCTCCCCTTCTGGGTGTTTGCTAAGGGAGAAGAGAGGTTGACATTTAGGAACACAGTGAGCAGCCATTTTGATGGTGACTGCAAAGTTACTGATAAGTAGTAATAATAATAATAATAATCTTTATTTTTATATAGCGCTAACATATTCTGCAGCGCTTTACAGTTTGCACACATTTTCATCACTGTCCCCGATGGGGCTCACAATCTAAATTCCCTATCAGTATGTCTTTGGAGTGTGGGAGGAAACCGGAGTGCCCGGAGGAAACCCACGCAAACACGGGGAGAACATACAAACTCCTTGCAGATGTTGTCCTTGGTGGGATTCGAACCCAGGACCCCAGCGCTGCAAGGCTGCAGCACTAACCACTGAGCCACCGTGTAGACAGGTAGCAAGGATTTTGGGAGCAGGGTGACGGCAGCACGGAGTATTTCAGGAGAGCTGTGTGCTGGTCTATGGGGGGGACACAGAGGGAGGTATATGGTGGAAGGAGCAGGGTGCTTGTCTATGGGGGGGCACCCTGTTCAGTGCGTGGAGCAGGCAGGGATTGTACATAGAGCGCCGTCTTTTATACACTGCTCCACAGAAATCCAGGAAACATTTCTGCTGATTTGATGGCCTGTTCTGATCCAGACTTTGCAGGCAAAGACCCCATTCCCCTCCTCAGATCCTGTCTTCTCCATCCTGTCCTGGCGATGTGTGAAGGCGAGGCGACAGACATAGTCCGGGGTGACGTTGGGAAGCAGGATGGGGGGAAATGTAGCCATATAGTAACGATAAAAATGAGACCCATCTCTTCAGCTGCCTCACCAGCCCTCCCCTGACTGCACCTAACTGGAGGGCATGCTGCCCCCTCCATTACCCCAGACCCGTGTGCAGATGCTAAGCCAGAACCACCCTACAGTGGTTCCCCTTTCTGCAGATAATACCGCCACATAGTTCACACATTACTGCCATATACTTCACACATAATACCACCATATTCTTCACACACAATACCACCATATACTTCACACATATCGCTATATAGTTGACACATAATACCACCATATACTTCACTCATAATACCGCCATGTACTTCACACAAAATACCGCCATATAGTTCACACATAATATTTCCATATAGATCACACATAATTCCACCATATAGATCATACACAATACCACCATGTAGATCACACATAAAACCAGCAAGGTGACAGCAGCACAGAGTATTTCAGGAGAGCAGTATCACACGGGATAGGATTAGATATACGGCTCAGCAGACAGTATCACACAGGAGAGGATTAGACACATGGCTCAGCAGTCAGTATCACACAGGATAGGATTAGATACATGGCTCAGCAGACAGTATCACACAGGATAGGATTAGATACACGGCTCAGCAGTCAGTATCACACAAGATAGGATTAGATACACGGCTCAGCAGACAGTATCACACAGGATAGGATTAGATACACGGCTCAGCAGACAGTATCACACAGGATAGGATTAGATACACGGCTCAGCAGACTATCTCACAGGATAGGATTAGATACACGGCTCAGCAGACAGTATCACACAGAAGAGGATTAGATACACGGCTCAGCAGACAGTATCACAGGAGAGGATTAGATACACGGCTCAGCAGTCAGCATCACACAGGAGAGGATTAGATACACGGCTCAGCGGACAGTATCACAGGAGAGGATTAGATACACAGTTCAGCAGTCAGCATCACACAGGAGAGGATTAGATGCACGGCTCAGCAGTCAGTATCACACAGGAGAGGATTAGATACACCGCTCAGCAGTCAGTATCACACAGGAGAGGATTAGATACACGGCTCAGCAGACAGTATCACAGGAGAGGATTAGATACACGGCTCAGCAGACAGTATCACACAGGGGAGGATTAGATACACGGCTCAGCAGACAGTATCACACAGGAGAGGATTAGATACACGGCTCAGCAGTCAGCATCACACAGGAGTGGATTTGATACACGGCTCAGCAGACAGTATCACAGGAGAGGATTAGATACACGGCTCAGCAGTCAGCATCACACAGGATAGGATTAGATACACGGCTCAGCAGGCAGCATCACACAGGATAGGATTAGATACACAGCTCAGCAGACAGTATCACAGGAGAGGATTAGATACACGGCTCAGCAGTCAGCATCACACAGGAGAGGATTAGATGCACGGCTCAGCAGACAGTATCACACCAGACAGTATTACAGATATGCCCACACTGGTGAAACTTCATAAAAGGGAAGGTGTCAGATTACCAGAGATCACTAGGGCTGTGAGTGGGGAGGCAGAGACAGAGCAGGACGACAGTGGAGCTGGAAGCACAGTGCAGAAAGTGGAGCTCAGCAGATAGCACTGGGCTACAGTAAAATGGCGCCCAGCCACACCTACAGCAGTGAATGGTGCAGCCCACAGGGGCGTGCCCAGTTCACTGCTAATGAGGCTGCAATGTTAGAGAGGGTCGGAAACCGACCACAGTCTCCTATGTCCAGGGACGGCCATACTTGCAGACTGTATGAGTCCTCCACAGATCTGCAAATCAAGATGGCAGCGCCCAGTGGCTACATTAAAACATTATTACAAACAAACCATAAATCCTAGTTAGTACTACATTTGCTGAAACAACATGTTTTGTTACTTACTCTTTTTTTTTTTTTGTGCAAATTATGTAAAATTGCGGCACCTTCCATTTAAATGTATGTTCACACGTTGCGGATTCTGCTGCGGGTTTTTCCCGCGCAGATTTTCCTACTTCCGCAGGTAAAATGACCTGCGTTTTACCTGCGGATTTAGTGCAGATTTACTGCGGATTTTCTGCAGTTTTTGTGCGGATTTCACATGCGTTTTTACACCTGCGGATTCCTAAAATGGAAGCGGTGTAAAAACTCTGCGGAATCCGCACAAAGAATTGACATGCTGCGGATTCAAACCCGCAGCAAATCTGCGCGGAAAAATCCTCAGCATGTGCACAGCGTTTTTATTTTACATGGACTATAATGGTATTGTACACTGCAGGAGAATCTGCTGCAGATCCACAGGGCCAAATCCGCTGCAGATCCGCAGTAGAATCCGCAGCGTGTGCACAGACCCTCAAAAGTACACAGCCAGCTTCACCAGAGCAACAAAAATCCTGGGAAATTTAAATGGTATGTCTAATTTTTGCAAACTTTTTTTTTTTTTTTTTTTTTTTTTTTGAGTTGTAGGAACTTGAAACCAATAATAAAGCAATTGTAGACTTAAATGGGTTTTTTTTTCTTAGCCTTAGTCAGGGTCTATCATTCATTCCTCCAGTGTAATCTGATAAGAAAACTGCAAAAAATTAAGAAATACCCAATAAAACCTAAAATAAAGAACAAAAATATTACATCAATAAATAGGCATATTTGTGTAAAAAAACAAGTAATCTAATAAAGTACTCGCATTTGGTATCGCTGCTTCCATGACCCGATCTATAAAAAGTCACATTAGTTAACCGCTACTGTGAATACCGTAAAAGTGGAAAAAACTAAGCTTTTTCATCATACAGCCAAAAAAAGTAAAAAAACACTATCAAAGTCTAATGTAAATAAGAATGGTATAGCTGAAAACATAATCTTGTCCTGCAAAAATAAACTGTCATTGTGCTCGATCAGAGTACAGCAATGCAAAAACTATTTTTTCTATAAAATAGTTTACATTGTGTAGAAATGACAAAATATATTAAAAAAATAATTAATTATACATGTGATATCGCTGTAATCGTACCAACGTGAAGAACAAACTGTCGTCACTTTTACCACACTGTAAATGGTATAAAAAAAAAAACAAGTCCTGAATTGTTGGTTCTTGTTAATTCTACCAAAAATCATAATGGAAAACAATCAAAAAATATTATGTAACCCGAAAGTGGTAACAATATAAACTCATCCTGCAAAATACAAGTCCTGTCGGCAGAAATATAGAAAAATTACAGCTCTCAAAATATGACAATGCATAAAGTGTGTGTAAATGGCAGCCAAACCTAAAAAAAGCTATAAATCTGGTTCACTGTAATTGCACTAACCCGAAGAATAAAGTCGTCTAATCACTTATACTGCACAAGGAACGGCATAAAAAATAAAACCAATTCTTCACATGCTGTTTTTGTTCTGCCTCCCAAAGAGGGAGGCTTGACTCAGATTTATCCTGCCCTGAGTGCGTGCATCGGGGTTTCCGTGTAAATCTCTGAAATACGTGATTCAGACGTCACTCTCAACAGAAAATTTCCAATAATCAGGCAGATGGAGGCACTATGGACTCTGGCTGCCTATGATCCAGCTGTGCCCATCTTTTTAGTTGTGCATAAAAGCACCGTCAACCATAGTTTTGTTCACCTCTTAAAAGCCAGATACCACCGAACAGAAGTCAGAGTCCAAAGTGACTCATTAGTGAATGGATCCCTCGGTTTCATCGTAATCGCGTATTTTTTAGATTTACAGTGGGGAAAAATAAGTATTTAGTCAGCCACCAATTGTGCAAGTTCTCCCACTTAAAAGAGCTCCCACAGTTGATTTCATCACACCAAGCTGCTTGCCTATTGCAGATTCAGTCTTCCCAGCCCGCTGCAGGACTACAATTTGGTTTCTGGTAACCTTCCACAGCTCTTTGGTCTTCACCATAGTGGAGTTGGAAGTGTGACTGTTTGCGGTTGTGGACAGGTGTCTTTTATACCAGGGTTCCCCAACTCCAGTCCTCAAGGCCCACGAACAGATCATGTTTTCAGGATTTCCTTTGTATTGCACAGGTGAAGCAATTATCACCGGAGCAATACTAAGGAAATCCTGAAAACATGATCTGTTGGTGGGCCTTGAGGACTGGAGTTGGAGAACCCTGTTTTATACTGATAACAAGTCCAAACAGGTGCCATTACTACAGGTAATGAGTGGAGAACAGAGGAGTCTCTTAAAGAAGTTACAGGTCTGTGAGAGCCAGAAATCGTGCATGTTTTTAGGTGACCAAATACTTATTCTCTCTCACCCATGACAGCACCACGGAGAGAGGGGATCCGCCCTTCAGGGACAGGAACCTACAGACATGTAGGACATGTCAATTCTTTCTGCGGATTGAAAACCGCAGATAATACGTGCGGAAAATTCCGCACCGTCTGCACTGCGGTTTTTGATTCCCATAGGGAATCATGCTACTGTACACCGCAGCAAAAACTGCTGCGGGTCCGCAGCGGCCAAAACCGCTGCGGAACCGCAGCAAAATCCGCAGTGTGTGCACACAGCCTTAGGGAAAGAAGAAGGCTAAAAAGAACAGGGAATGTCCCACTTGCACTAAACCCCTACCGGTATCATGGGAGAAAAAACTATGCGAGTCCTGTACAAAAGAAATTTTGTCAGGAGACTCCGGACTTTGCATCTGACCTAAGGGCCGCAATTAAATCAGAGGTCCAGAGTGCCCTCGAATCCCTTAAACATAAGGATGAAACGAGGAAAAAAAAAAAAAGGGAAGAAACCTCCCAGTCAGATTCTTCCACATCAGGGGAAATCTCGTCTAAATCCTCAGAATCCGACGACTCAGACGAGGAAACAGGAGGGCGCCATTGTTTTCCCCTAGAAGAGGTAGACAAACTGGTGAAAGCTGTAAGGTCTACCATGGGGGTATTGGACCCGAGGCCGGATAAGACAGTCCAGGACATAATGTTCGGGGGGCTAGGCCAGAAAAAACGGAGAGTATTTCCACTAAACGAAATCGTCAAGGGTCTAATCAAAAAGGAATGGGATAAGCCAGATAGGAAAAATACTACGGTCCCTTCCCTTAAAAGGAAATATCCCTTTGAGGAGGCATCCACGTCTTGGGATAAAGCCCCGAAACTCGATGTAGCAGTTGCTAAAGCCTCAAAGAAATTCGCCCTTCCCTTTGAGGACATGGGCACCCTCAGGGACCCCCTAGATAAGGCGGATACCTTTCTAAAGGGGGCTTGGGAGTCTGCAGGCGGTAACCTCAGGCCAGCGATAGCGGCGACATGTACCTCAAGAGCCCTAATGGTATGGGTGGACCAACTTGAGAAACAGCTGAGGGAAGGGACACCTAGAGATAAAATTTTAGATTCTATCCCAGTAATAAGGGGAGCGGCTGCATTCCTAGCAGACTCATCGGCCGATTCAGTCAGACTATCGTCCAAAACAGCAGCACTTTCAAACGCGGCCCGAAGGACACTATGGCTTAAAAGTTGGCCAGGGGACCTACAGACCAAAATGAAATTATGCTCCATCCCCTGTGAAGGAAAATTCCTTTTTGGGGAAACGTTAGCTGACATCCTCCAGAAAGCAGGGGACAAGAAAAAAGGATTCCCAAATTTAGGGCCAGCGGCATTTAAAAGACCCTTTTGGAATAGGAGGTTTTTTCAGAGAAGACCACCAAGGGAACAAAAGTGGGATGATAAAAGAAGAGATGGAGGCTTCTTCTTTAATAACTCTCCCCGGGACAAAAAGCCCTCCAAGTGACAGTACGCCAAGGGTGGGGGGAAGGTTCTCCTTTTTCCTTCCAGCCTGGAGGAGCATTTCAACAAACCCATGGATAATAAACCTAATCCAGGAGGGCCTAAGGATAGACTTTTTCTCTCTCCCGCCTCAAAAATATGTAACAACGCCGCTGAGATCCAGCATGCGAGAACAGGAAGCGCTAGAAAGCGAGGTTCTAGGCCTAGTAAAAAAAGGAGTCCTCCAGGAGGTTCCCCTGCAGGATATGGGCAGAGGGTTCTACTCCCCCCTTTTTCTAGTGACCAAACCAGACTGCACCTTTCGTACAATTATAAATCTGAGAAAGCTAACAAATATGTCAAGAACCAGAGCTTCAAAATGGAGTCGATCAAATCTACCACCAAAGTCCTGTTCCCAAACTGCTACATGACGGTGTTGGACCTCAGCGACGCTTATTATCACCTCCCTATCCACAAAGACTCCAGGAAGTATCTGAGGTTAGCCGTCTCAATAAAAGGTAAGGTGAAAGAATTCCAGTACAGAGCCCTGCCGTTCGGAATATCGATAGCCCCGCGAGTATTCACCAAAATAGTAGCGGAAATGATGGCTCATATAAGGGAACAAGATATAATAATAATCCTGTATCTAGACGATTTCCTAATAGCGGGCAGCTCGGCTCAAAAATGCAGGGAAGAGAGAGACAGGGTGATGAACACTCTACAAGACCTGGGTTGGCTTCTAAATCTAAAAAAATCAAGATTGGAGCCCAGCAGGGTACAAGAATTCTTGGGCCTAACACTAGACTCAAACATTCAGGAGTGTCGCCTCCCAGACCACAAAAAGATCGCTCAAATTACAGCAAGAGCAATCCAAAATCACTCCATGACACTAAGGAAGGCCATGTCACTGTTGGGTTCACTATCTGCCTGCCTACCAGCAGTTCAATGGGCTCAGTTACACACGAGAAATCTCCAGTGGGACGTATTGGCCAACCAGGCAGTAATAGGGGGACACCTAGAGGGTCGCATTACCCTAAATTCAAGCACTATTCATTCCCTAGCTTGGTGGGGAAACCAGGAGAACCTGTCCAAAGGGATCCCCTGGGCACCAAAGATTAACACACATAGTGACAACAGATGCCAGTCCAACAGGATGGGGAGCGCACATGAACAACGAGGTGACTCAGTGTATGGGGAAATCAAGAACAAGAGCCTCCTCAAATCAAAAGGAGCTTCTAGCAGTAGGCTATGCCCTAACACACTTCCTACCACTACTCTAGAACCACCATGTCCGTATCCTTTCGGACAATCGGGTCACAGTAGCCTATATAAATCACCAGGGGGGAACCAGGTCCCGAGCCCTAATGGACACACCCGCCAAAATCCTCAAACTAGCGTAGGCAAACCTGTTATCTCTGACAGCCCTACACATCCGCGGTACAGAGAATCAAAGGGCAGACTTTCTGAGCCGCACCCAATTACGACAGGGGGAATGGGTACTAAAGCAGTCCATTTTTCGGCAGATTGTAAAAATGTGGGGGACCCCAGACGTAGATCTGTTCGCCGACTCCAAAAACAAAAAAGTAGACGCCTTCTGCTCCCTAGATCCCTTGGGGAATCCTAACTCTGGACGCATTTATGCTCCCATGGACACAGAATCTAACACATGCCTTTCCCCCAATCATGCTCATTCCAGCAGTCCTAAAGAAAGTCAGGGAGGACAGGGCGAGAATGATACTGATAGCCCCCTTCTGGCCCAAAAGAACCTGGTTTTCCTGGCTAAGAATGCTCTCAGTAACCGACACATGGGTCCTACCGGATCTCCCGGACCTGCTATCGCAGGGCCCAGTGCTACATCCTCAGGCACTGAACCTCCATTTAACAGCATGGAATTTGAAAGGGCACTGATGAGGGACAGGGGTTTTTCAGAAAACCTGATAACTACACTACAAAAGAGTAGGAAACCGGTTACAATGAGAGCTTATGGCAGAACATGGAAAACATTTCTATCCACCTCTAGGGCAAAGGTTCAGGAGGGGGTTCAGATTGATAAGATCCTAGAATTTCTACAAGAGGGCCTAGAACAGTGTCTGGCAGTCAACACATTAAAAGTACAAATAGCGGCATTAGGCGCCCTCTATAACCATGATGTGGCAGGTGACCCCTGGGTAGCACAGTTTATTAAAGCCGCAACCAGATCTAGGCCAATAGCCAGTCAAAGATTACCATCATGGGACCTGAATCTTGTACTTTCAACACTGACAGGCCCTCCGTTTGAACCAATTCACTCGGCACCCCTAAAAATCCTATCTCTTAAAACTGTGCTTCTGGTGGCACTAACATCAGCCCGAAGAGTGAGCGATATTCAAGCCTTGTCAGCGGGGCCTCCTTTTACAAAAATTCTAGAGGAAAGTCATCTTAAAACCTGACCCAGCCTATTTACCTAAAGTGTCATCACATTTTCACAGGTCCCAGGAGGTAGTCCTTCCTTCCTTCTGCCCAAATCCAAAAAATACGGGGGAAGAAAAGTTCCACACTTAAGATGTTAAAAGGTGCCTAGTACAGTACTTAGAGGCCACCAAAAAGTGTAGGAAGGAAGGCTCTCTTTTTGTATGTTTCCAGGGTCCTCGGAAGGGGCTCAAAGCATTCAAGAGTACCCTGGCAAGGTGGATAAGGGATGCGATTGCCCTGGCATATTCATCCAGCGGGAATACCATCCCAGAGGGGCTGAGAGCTCATTCCACAAGGGCAATGGCGACCTCATGGGCTGAAAAATCTGAGGTATCAATAGAACAAATCTGTAAGGCGGCCAACTGGTCATCGCCTTCGACCTTTTTTAGGCACTATAGATTAGATCTAGCCTCTACATCTGACCTGACCTTCGGGAGAAGGGTCCTTCAGGCGGTGGTCCCTCCCTAAGCTACCAATCTCTGAAATTCTCTCCGTGGTGCTGTCATGGGTGAGAGAGAATAGCTTAGTTACTCACCGATAACGGTGTTTCTCGGAACCCATGACAGCACCCGCTTATTCCCCTCCCCTTCACGAGTATGGTGAGCACGTTTTACTCTTAGTAGAGTGTTTCCGTTTAGGCACGGTGCTTTGATAAGTAAGCAGTATTATAATATTGTGTATATATTTCTGTTGTCTAACTAACCTGGAGACCCTCTGATGCTCTGTAACCAACTGAAGGCGGAGGAGAGGTACCGCCCTTTTTCTGTAGGTTCCTGACCCTGAAGGGCAGATCTCCTCTCTCCGTGGTGCTGTCATGGGTTCCGAGAAACACCGTTATCGGTGAGTAACTAAGCTATTTTCTACCATAAATTGCAAAATAAATCTTGGCAAATCAGACAAGGTGAGTTTCTGGATTTGTTTTCTCATTTTGACTTTCATAGTTGTGGTCTACCTTTTGTCAATTACAGCCCTCGCTCATCTTAAGTGGGAGAACTTGCACAATTGGTGTCTGACTAAATACTTTTTTCCCCACTGTAGATGGAAACCCTGATGTAAGTTCTCAGTGTAGAGCACAGGATAAATGTTAACTGATCCAAATGTTCTGTACCCCAAAATGCCACAAATATAGGTTTCCACTCAATCCATAAACAATTTCGCGCTCGGGTCCATCATCTGTTAACTGAAATATAGTGGGTGTCCATGTTACTGGTAGTACAAAGGCTTTTTAAAAGTGACATGGTTCCCACCAAAAGACATCCTGCAAAGTTTCCGCTCCTAAATCCAAATGCTCCCTCCCTGTTGAGCCCCACAGTGTGCCTTAACAGCAGTTGGCGTCCACATGTTTGACATTTCTGTATCAACGAGATTCCACTTAATTTATGAGGTGCGTATTTCTAGAAGCACAATGTGTGTGCACTAGAATGAAGTCATGAGTCATAATCATCACTACACCTGCAGATAGATAACGTATTTTTCGAATTATAAGACTCTCTGGATTATAAGACACACCAAATTTTGAGGAGAAAATAGGATTTTTTATTCAGTCGCCATGACAGCACCACGAGAGAGGGCATCCGCCCTTCGGGGACAGGAAACCTACAGACATAAAAGGGCGGCCCTCTCTCCTGCCTCAGTTGGTTCCCTGTCCCTGACAGGGGATCCCTTCAGATATACCGCTTCAGGAGTCCGGATGCCTCGGGCTGTCCGGAGTATTGGAAGCGCTGCACGGCAGGGGGACTGTTGGTGCAGGTGGAAGGGGCCTTCAGGGGGAGAGCCTGCTTCTGGAGGCTGACGCCAGTACCATGTGAGTAGGTCCGGGTCCCTCCTTGCCCAATCCTGGGGGGGGCCACGGTCACCTTTGGCGGGGGCGCATTCCCGGGGGCGGTCCGATGACTCTTCCTCGTTGTGCGGTATGACGTGCCGGGCACGCGCTGGCGCCACGGCTGTGACGTCAGGAGTGTGCGCCTCTGGGGGAGCTGGACGACGGTGGCGCGCGTGGCGTGCCCGGGGTGGCGCACGCTCAGTCGGGGGTTTCCGGTCCCTGCCGCGGGCACGGTCAGGAGGGGAGGAGGAGCCGGACATCAGGGTACTTGGCAGGCCGGGATATGGAACACCTGCGAGCCCCATAGAGGGCGATACCGGGAGTGGGCTAATTACTTAAACAGCCTCAGACCAGAGGTAAGGCGCTTCTAGCCCTATGTGTTTTCATAATGGCGTTGCAGGAGCAGCCAGAGTCTCTGGATGAGCATCCACAGACGCAGCCTCAGCCTTCAGAGGGATCCCAGCAGCGATCTAGCAGCAGCCGCCGCTCTGGGAAACATAGACCCTCTCAGAAAGCGAAACCTGAAAAGTCCACGAGCCGTAAGGGATCGGCGGCTCCGATGGACCCCCCCCCACAGAACCTGGTACTGCTCTGTTAGGAGCAGGGTAAGTGAGCTACGAGAAAGTTTGCATGGTGACTCTCTGTTCCTCTTATGTTCCCTTTCTCCAATTCCGCCAGGGGAAAAAGTGCTCTGGGAAGAGCAAGCACAGAGAGCATGCTGAATGCGGGGTTCCCCTTCCAGACGGTCAGGGAAGGAAGCTGTGTAGGCCCTGCATACATCGTCTAGTCACGGAGGAAACCGCTGACTTTACCTCCAGTATACGGGAGATAGGCAGGAGGTTAGGGGTCCGGTTAGATCCCTATCTCCGGTCACCGGATACAGGGAGAAATCCCCTAGATCCCCCGTTCTGGTCTCCGATAGCGACTCGCAGAAGCAAAAGTCAGTTTCATCCTCATCATCTTCATCTGATACCAGAGGGGGCCACTCCTGTTTTCCATTAGAGCAAGTCAATCACCTAATAAAGGCGGTAAACTCCACCATGGGGATTGAGGAGACCCCGACAGAGAAGTCGGTACAAGATTCAATGTTCTGGGGACTGTACCGGAAAAATCGAAGGTCCTTCCCATTGGTAAACAAGATTAGTGACCTTATTAAAAGGGTGGAAAAAACCCGAGAGGGAAGACCTCCTGCCTTCAAGAGAAGGTATCCATTTGAGGAAACCGCTTCGTCCTCATGGGACAAAGCCCCTAAATTAGACACAGCTATCGCGAAAGCGTGTAAAAAGACGTCCCTACCCTTTGAGGACCTTGGTAGCTTAAAGGACCCGCTGGACAGGAAGGCGGATGTGTTCCTCAAGGGAACCTGGGAAACATCAGCTGAAGCCCTACGGCCAGCGATTGCTGCTACATGCACTGCCAGGTCCCTAATGATATGGCTGGACCAGTTGGAAGAGCAGCTTAGAGATAAGGTCCCAAGACAGGACATTCTTTCTTCCCTCACTACAGCCCTGGGAGCGGCGGCCTTCCTCTCGGACGTGTCGTCAGACTCTGTGAAGTTAGTAGCCAGATCCGCAGCCCTCTCCAATGCCGCCCGTAGGGCCTTGTGGCTCAAATGTTGGCCAGGTGACATGCAGGCCAGATCAAAGTTATGCGGTATCCCGTGCGAGGGGCTCTACTTATTTGGTAAGGTGCTAGATGAACTGCTAGAAAAAGCCGGCGACAGCAAGAAATGCTTTCCCTATTTAGGAAGACCGCCTTATAGAAGAGACTCCTTCAGAAGGTGGTTTGACCGTAGGAGAACAACAAGAGAAAGACCCAGATATGACACCACGAGAAGAGGTAGGGGGTATATGTTTAATACCACTCGGGACCGCAGCGATCCGACATGACTGCCAGACCAGGTGGGGGGGGAGGTTGTTGTCCTTCTACCCAGCCTGGTCACGTTTTTCAAATAGTCCTTGGATACGGAGCATCAGCAGAGCAGGACTGAGATTTGATTTCCAGCAGACCCCTCGTGAGAAGTTTCCTCTAACCCCTATCCGTTCTTCATCTACAGAACAGAAGGCATTGGAGATGGAGATCCAGGATCTTCTCCAGAAGGGTGTCTTGGTGAAGGTTCTTGAGCTACAAGGAGGTAAGGGGTTTTACTCCCCCCTCTTTCTAGTCAAGAAGCCAGATGACTCATTCCGCACCATTATTAATCTCAGATGCCTCAATAAATTCATTGAAATTTACTCTTTCAAAATGGAGTCTGTAAAATCGGCAGTCAAATTGCTATTCAGTGGGTGCTTTATGGTAGTCTTAGACCTTAAAGACTCCTATTATCACGTCCCGATACACGCAGATCATCAGCAGTTCCTAAGGGTGGCTGTTTCACTGGGCGGTATTATAGGCCATTTCCAATACTGGGCACTTCCCTTCGGGGTGGCAGTGGCACAACGGGTCTTCACAAAAATAATGGCGGAGGTAATGGCTCATTTTGCACAAGCAGGACGTTCTCGTGATCCCATATCTAGACGATTTACTAATTGTGGGGCACTCGGAGTTTCACTGCACCACCCAATTAGGGAAGGTAATATCCAGCCTTCAGAGTCTAGGTTGGTTGATTAATTTTAAAAAGTCACGTTTACAGCCTCTAAAGGTGCAACAGTTTCTCGGCCTTATCCTAGACTCTGACATTCAGGAGTGTCGGCTACCAGAATCTAAAGTACTCAACATTCAGCGTCCGATACTCGGGGTATTAGGCAACCCATCAATTACTCTTAGAGGGGCTATGTCACTGTTGGGTTCACTTACGGTGTGCATACAGCAGTACTCTGCGCCCAATTCCACACCAGAACCTTGCATTGGGACATTTTACACAACACCCGTCAGCTAGAAGGTCGTCTCGAGGGGAGAATTACTTTATCCAACGATGCTGTTCAATCCCTACGTTGGTGGTCGCGCCGCGGGTCCCGAATCTGTGTAGAGGAGTTCCCTGGGTAAACCACATCTCCCGAATTCTACCCACGGATGCTAGCCCCAGGGGCTGGGGAGCTCATATGGGGGATAGGTGGGTCCAGGGAGCATGGTCACCGTCAGAACAGAAATTTTCCTCTACCCTTAAGGAGCTGTTAGCCGTGGAGCGGGCTGTAAGTGCTTTCCTTATGTGCCTACTGGGTGAACACATAAGAATATTCTCAGACAACCAGGTAACTGTAGCCTACATTAACCACCAGGGGGGAACCCGGTCCAAGCCCTTAATGGATGTAGCGAATCGTATCTTTCAGATCGCCGAGGGTCACCTTCTATCCCTTACAGCCCTCCATATAAAAGGAAAGCAAAATCTAACAGCCGATTTCCTAAGTCGCAACAGACTCAGACAGGGAGAGTGGGCACTAAAGAGGGCCATCTTCAAACAAATCATACACAGGTGGGGACTCCCAGAAATAGTCTTGTTCGCCAGCAGGAAGAACAGACAACTCCCTATGTTTTGTTCTCTGGATCCCAGAGAGAACCCGTATGCAGTGGACGCTCTCCTGATCCTGTGGAACTTCGACTTGGCGTACGCCTTCCCCCCTCTGAATATGATTCCGATGGTACTGAGGAAGATCCGGGAGGACAGGGCTCACGTTATCTTAGTAGCCTCTTTCTGGCCCAGGAGGCTGAGGAAGATGTCGGTGTCCCAGCCATGGAGCTCCCGGACCTTCTGTCACAGGGTCCAGTGTATCACCCACGGGTCTCCAACCTACACCTTGCGGTGTGGAGTTTGAGGGGGTTTTCCTGGGGTCTGGTCAACACCCTATTAAAAAGCAGAAAAGCCTCCACAACAAATATCTACGCCCGAGTCTGGAGAAGATTCTTATCAGTCTCAGGGGCGGAGGTTGGTCAGAAAATCCGTATTGGCCAGATACTGGAGTTCCTTCAAAAGGGGTTGGAGATGGGTCTAGCCACATATACGCTTAGGGTCCAGGTTTCAGCTCTAGGGGTGCTTTATAGCTGCAACCTAGCAAACAATTACTGGGTGGCAAGGTTCATTAAAGCAGCAGCGAGATCCAGACCCATCATTAAACATAGACTAGTCCCATGGGACCTCAACTTAGTTTTATCAGCCCTAACAGAACCCTCCTTTGAACCTATTGATTGTCCCCATAAAAATCCTTTCATTTAAGACTGCCCTGTTGGTTGCCCTAACGTCAGCCAGGAGAGTTAGTGATCTGCAAGCCCTCTCTAAAATACCTCCATACACCCAGTTTGGAGATGATAGGGTCACCTTAAAGCTGGGCCGTTTATCTGCCCAAAATCGCCTCGAAGTTCCACAGACTACAAGAAATAGTCCTCCCATCCTTCTACCTGAACCCCACTAATCCGACCGAGCAGAAGCTCCATTCCCTAGATGTGAGACGGTGCCTCCATAGTTACATTTCGGCCTCATAACCAAGAGGGACAATTCCCTATTCATATCTTTTCAGGGAGCTAGAAAAGGACTTAAGAGTGTCCAAAAACACCCTAGCTAGGTGGATTAGGGAGGCGATCTCTTTTGCTTATACAACAGATGGGCTGGAGATTCCGGAAGGCATAAGGGCGCACTCTACTCGGGCCGTGGCAACATCCTGGGCAGAGAGATCGGAAGTATCCATCGAGGACATATGTAAGGCAGCTACGTGGTCCTCTCCATCCACGTTCTTTAACCACTATAGATTGGATTTAGGTGGGTCTGCCGACCTCACGTTTGGGAGAAAGGTGCTTGAGGCAGCTATCCCTCCCTAAGTTCGCTTCATCTCTGTAAATCTCTTGTGGTGCTGTCATGGCAACTGAATAAATGCTCAGCTACTTACCGGTAGCGGTGTTTTTCAGGAGCCCATGACAGCACCTTTACATTCCCTCCCTCTGCTCTCACGTTCTTGATCAGCACCTTTTCTTTCCGTTAAACGTTAGTCACAGGTGTGAAGAATATTTAGTTTGACTGTGTATATATGAATTGCTACTAACCAGGGAGGTCCTCTCATGCTCTGTAATCCAACTGAGGCGGGAGAGAGGGCCGCCCTTTTTATGTCTGTAGGTTTCCTGTCCCCGAAGGGCGGATCCCCTCTCTCGTGGTGCTGTCATGGGCTCCTGAAAAACACCGCTACCGGTAAGTAGCTGAGCATTTTTTTTTTTTAATAAAATGGTGGTGCTTCTTATAATTCATATGTATTATTGCTTACCGGGGTGGTGGCTGCGGTAAAGCGGGGTCCTAGGGTTGCTGCTGGAGGAGGCAGGAGTGAGGTGATGATGCAGGCTGGGATGAGGGGGTGTTCCAATGTGCGGGTGTCTGGTGCTACGAAGGTGTCCAGCACTGCTGCCTGGTGCTGCTGTGGTGCTACCGGGCTCTACCGACATTTTGTGAAAGGCCAGAGCACCGACGGCTCCATGGTTTCTTGTGTGGTGGACTCCGGGAAAATGGCCGCCGGGAGCGGCTCATGCACAGATGGAGATCTCGGGAGATGAGATTTCAGCCCTGAGATCTCAATCTCCCGAGATCTTGGTGCAGAGATCTCAATCTGTGCATCCAGCGGCCATTTTCCTGGAGTCCGCCGTACAGGAAACCATGGAACTGCGGGGGCTCTGGCCTTTCACAAAATGTTGGCAAAGCCCCCTGCATCAGCACCGCAGAGTCCTGCAGCACCGCCAGACAACCTCTCATCCCAGCCTGCAGCAACGGTAGCGGTAAGGTATATATGCATTGTAAGACGCACCACCATTTCCCCCCCCAAATTTTGGGGGAAAAAGTGCATCTTATAATCTGAAAAATATGGTAAATTCCCAGCGGGGTATAATTTCCAAATTTGGGTCAAATGAGGTCGGTTTCTGCTCTTCTGGCACTTGGGGACTCTGCAAATGGAGTTTTCAAACTATTCTAGAAAAATCTGCTCTCCAAAAGTCAAATGGCGCTCCTTCCTTCCCGAGTTTTGCCTTGTGGCTAAGCAGTACTGTACAGCCACATATGAGATATTGTCACATTCACCTAGGAATTGTGTAACAAATTATGCAATAATTTTTACCCATTTCCCCTTGTGAGAATGTATAATCTGGAGCTAAAACATTTCAGTGGTCAAAACTTCATTATTTTTTGTTCGCCGCCAAAATTTAGCAAAACATGTCAATATGATCATTGCACCGCTAGAAGATTTCATTAAAAGGTGTAGTTTGTAAAATGGGGTCACTTATGGTAGGTGGGATGGTTCTGCTGTTCTGGCACCTCAGGGGCTCTGCCAGTGTGACACTATAATATGGCGCTTCTTCCTTTCTCCGCTTTGCGCTGTGCCTGAGAACTAGTTTCTGACCACATCTCGGGAATTGGTGTGCTCAGGAGACAATGAACAACAAAATTTATTTAGCAATTTCTCCAGTTACCTTCGTGAAAATGAAGAATTGGGGCCCCAGGAATATTTTTGTGGGCGGGAGTGGGGGGAATAACAACACTTTAAATTTTTTTCCTTCTATGTTTTAATTTCTGTCATGCAGCTAAAGGGATAATAAAACTTTTGGGTGTAGTTTTTAAAATGGTGTCACTTTGCGATATTTTCTGTCACATAGACTCCTCAAAGTTACAGTACTTTAAATGTGATGTGATCACTAAAAAATGTTTTTGTGAATTTTGAAAAATTGCTGATAAACGTTTAACCCTTCTAACTTCCTAACAAAAAAAAAATTGTTTAAAAAAAAAAAAAATGATGCTGACGTCACAATGTGGTAAATGTTATTTATTTTACTATTTTGTGTGCCATAACTCTCTGGGTTAAGGGCATAAAAATTCAAAGTTTGAAAGTTGTAAAAGCTTAAAAAATGTTTGTCAATTTTTTTTTTTTTTTTAAATAATTGTGAGTCAGATCGATGAAAATTTACCACTAACATGAAGAATAACATGTCGTGGAAAAAGCAATCACAGAATCCCTGGTATATGTTGATGCATTCCAGAGTCATTACCACTTAAAGTGACGCATGTTGGATTTGGAAAATCAGGTTTTGTCTCTAGCCTCTTACGGACCGAGCCACTTTATATATTTAAAGTTGGTTATAAACATTGATTTTGTTCTCACCATTCTTGTAGTGTGTACGTAAGGGTGCAGTCAGACTGCTTTATTACTCGTGCCAAGATCCCATCGCAATCCTCGGACTGGCCGTTGGCTCTCCTGCCCTGAGCGGGACAGCATGTATTTCTCTGCAGCTGTCACGGCCAGTCCAAGCGTTGCGATGGGATCCGGCAGCCTTATGTGATCACTAGGACGAATACAGAAGTCATGTATAAAAGCCAACCCCTAGATTTAATGTTGATTCTTGCCAGCAGTATTTTGTTAGTATTGGCAATTATGTTGTCTGAATCCATCAGGGTTAAACAGCAAAAATGCCAGACTGCAGAAGAAGAAGAAAAATGTCACATTGGGCCCCTCTTTGCATGCAGCCGGCGTTTCCGGCCTGATTATCCTCTCCCTCTCTGTGATGGATAAGCCTGTCCGGGCTCATGCGTCATGCGTTCATTTTGTATGATTTGATGAGCTGTCGTGCGGAGGGTTTTTTCTTTCTAATGTAGAAAGTGAATGCTGGAGCCGTTTCTTGCCTCTTATGTTGCCTGTCAGATTCCGAGGAGATGACTTTGTATTCTCAGTATGTTGGGTACAGGCTGTGCAATTTAAGTGCTTTAGCTAATGGGTTATTACCTTTTTTACATACCTTTTTCGGACAGTCTTATCCGCATGGACTCCATATTAAAGGGATTGGCATTTCTTATGTTGCAATTAAAATTGTATTTTACAATTATGCATAATTTAACCCATTCAGTATTGTGCACTGGATTATCACCTGCTGCGTTACTTTTGTCTTTTCTACAGCCATGGCAATTCTACTTGCTCAGCTTCCTAGCGATCATGGACATGTATACTGTGATTTAAATTCTTCACAGACCTGGGTTTTATTATACATTGCAAATGAAGCCATAAAAGACTTCAATCCTAAATTTTTTTTCCCTATAAGTTTCATTAGCATCTTTGCCGGTGGAAACCCGGACCAGCTGACAGTTAAATGTCCAGGGTCACTGCATACATTGTGACAACTGCTATACGGCAGCAATAAAGCATGACGGCGTCCGATTCATGTGTCAGTTATAAAGGCTGGCGGACCACTGACAGCAGGCAGCCCCCACTGATGGAATAGCTTTGCCTTCATTGTATGAACACATCTTGCATTACTTCATCTGATACTTTTTATCGGAGATCCTACACTTTATTAAGTCCACATAATGCCTCCATTGCCCTGTAGGGGGCATAGCACACACTAAGGAAGGTACACAGGTTGGTTCACGTTCGGATATTTTGAGACCACTCCACTGTTTGCCCAGCCTTCTTATTGTTAGGCCAATATGATACATTTTTATAATTCAGGCCAGGATAAATTCCTAGCACGTCTTCTATTTAATTAACTTTAAGAAAAAAAAAATCCATTTGGGCTCACGGTTATCCTTTTGGTATAAGGATTTTTAGGATGTGGCACCCGAATGGTCCTTCATGAGGTCTAGGGGTGCGACATGCATGGCAATAAGGTTCCTCACCCTCCCAACCGTAAACTTTTTTTTTTTTTTTTTTTTTTTTTTTTTTTATCCACCCCTCCCCCCAACCTTCACTGGGAAATGGACCTTGATTGTGCCTTTCAAAGAAATCTGTCAGTAGGATCAAGCCCCCTAAGCCGTCTGCATGGGCAGGCAAGGCATAGGCACCTGTGATCCGATGTGTTATTCCAGAGCATGCTCATCTAGACGGCCCAGGAGGGCTGATCCTACTGACATTCCCTTGCGTCCAGTGCGATAACATCCCAGCCAGCAATAGCGCTAAGCTCGGTCATGAAGCGAGGATCCTATCAAACAATGGATTCCTTATAATGCGCAGTCATCTCCTACACTTTTTTTATTTTTTTTTTGTGGCATGCTCATGTTTTGTTTTGTTTGTTTTTACTGCATGTTTCCTGCCAAGAGATGCAGAAATTTTGCTCAACGTGTGCACATAGCCTTGGACGATTAAGCAAAATGTCATCTAAAATATATCACGAAAGATGGAAAAATGAACCGCTCTTTATTTCTCCCTCGTCCTCTGCAGGTTCTTGAGGAAGATGAGCAAAAACATTTTTTCCGGTCAATTCTTCCTGAAATGGCTGCACTGACTCTGAAGCTTCCAAAGCTTTGCACACAGGTAAGGCATACAGCTCTGAAGGTACTTAGTCATGCATTGTTCTGTACAGACACGGGTGCACCCATAAAGTCAAAATGTTTGGGAGGGTCTCTCCTGTCACATTGTCTGCCAGTGACACCATAGTGGGGCTCATTTTGTTCTCACTGACTGCCGGCTCGGCTCTGCATTGCTGTCAGCGGTGACTGTAGCCAGGTTCCAAGGATGTGTCACTTTTAAGGCTGTGAGCTGTGGTTTCAATACAATCATCGTTTTACCAGCAGGAGATTATTTCTCCCAGACTAGGTGTCATGTTCACAGCAGTCAGGCTGATTTGTGGAACCCTGCCCTCACCTCGGTTTGGCTGCTTGCTGACAGTGTACTCAAAAAGCTGCAAATTAGTGGTGTGGGGTTATACATGGCTCAGCATTATGACCACTGCTACATCTACAGCAGGGATTCTATCAGAACTGCACTAAGCCGTACAGTAAGGCCTTTATCACACTTCCGTTTTTGTCGTCAGTCAAAATCTGTCAGTTTTTGAAAAAAAAACGGATCCGCCCCTTGACTGATTGTCGTCCGTTGCATCCGTTTTTGGACGGATCCGTTAGAATTGTAGCGTGTCCCGGGCTGAGCAGACGTACTCTGAAAAGTTTTTTTTTTTGTAGCGGCAGACCGCTATTTGCAAGTGCGCATGCCCGGCAGATTTGCTCGGACAAGTATTTTAACCCTTAATAGCGTTCTGGAAGCGGCGTAAAAACGCTCGCTCTCTCTCTCGCGCGCTCTCTCTCGCGCTCTCTCTCTCGCGCGCTCTCTCTCTCGCGCGCTCTCTCTCTCGCGCGCTCTCGCGCGCTCGCTCTCTCGCGAAATGGTATCAATAAGAGCGAGCGAGAGAGAGCGAGCGAGAGAGAGCGCGAGAGAGAGAGCGCGAGAGAGAGAGCGCGAGAGAGAGAGAGTGAGAGAGAGCGCGAGAGAGAGAGCGAGAGAGAGCGAGAGAGAGAGCGAGCGCTCTCTCGCCCTCTCTCGCTCTCTCTCACCCTCTCTCGCCCTCTCTCGCCCTCGCTCGCTCGCTCTCTCGCGCGCTCGCTCTCTCTCGCGCTCGCTCTTATTGATACCATTTTGGTGTAGATGAAATGTATTTATCGCCTGTTACTGCATTTTATTGCAATGTTGCTTTGACCAAAAAAACGTAATTCTGGCATTTTTATTTTTTTTTGTCACCATTTACCAGTTAGTTTAATTCTTTTTAGATTTTGATAGATCAGGCGTTTCTGAACGCGACAATACCAAACGTGTATATTATTTTTAATTATTATTGGAATGGGCCAAATGGATGATTAGAACTTTTTTGTATATATTTTTAAAAGCATTGGCTTCAGTTGTCTCCATTGGAGATAAAAGCTGTGATCCTCCGATTGCCTGTGCTACATAGAGCAGCCAAAACCTGATTCTAAAGAATAGGACTTTTTTTTTCACCACTAAACTTTATTAGCATGCACAAGAGACAAATCTAGCATGCCAAAACCGCACAAATAACGCAAGAAAGAACAAGCGAAGTGCTTTTTTTTTTTTTTTTTTTTCCTGCAGCTTCTTTCCTGTTAAGAGGTCAGGTTTTGCTGCAGAAAAAAAAAACGCTGAAACATAGCCTAAAACAATGAAACTAGACCTTGCCCCGTCCTCGCTGCACAGAATGGGCATTGGCACTGGGACCGCAATCCTTCTCGGACGTGCTGCTCGGCTGTGTGATTGCAAAGCAGAGCAATAATAGTAATAAACCAATGGCTTTTCTCATTAAAGGCATGAATATCTGTCCACATTTGTTTTATTGGAATCCTCCTGTCTATAAATACAATGTCAATAGAATTGGGCCTTCTATTCATACTGTCTAAAGGAGAAACCCGTAACAACCAATCAGCACATAGGTTTCATTTTTTAAATTGCTCTGGTAGAATGTAAACTGCTCTGTGATTGGTTGTCATGGGAAATAAAGTGCCAGGAAAGGATTTAGCAGGCGAACGCATCTGAAACGCTTACAGAATTAGAGGATTATTGACCTCTACACGGGGTGGTGGAGACAGGCCAGAATTCTATTCATTGGTGTAATATTAGAGACTGTGCACGGGCCGAGTCTGCTCCTGTCCACTCTGTAACAGAGGTCATTATCAGATCATGGAGCAGTTAGAGTAACAAATGATATCTGTGCATGGGCGAGAGCAAGGAGTCTGAAGGAGAAGCAGTGGCTTGTAGGACGTATAGTTTAGTGGTCACATGGGCATCACTTTGGAGGGGTATACAGTGCCTTGTTAAAGTATTCGGCCCCCTGGAACTTTTCAACCTTTTCCCACATATCATGCTTCAAACATAAAGATGCCAAATGTAAATTTTTGGTGAATAATCAACAAGTGGGACACAATTGTAAAGTTGAACGAAATTTATTGGTTATTTTAAATTTTTGTGGAAATTAAAATACTGAAAAGTGGGGCGTGCAATATTATTCAGCCCCTTTACTTTCAGTGCAGCAAACTCACTCCAGAAGTTCATTGTGGATCTGTGAATGATCCAATGTTGTCCTAAACGACTAATGATAAATATAATCCACCTGGGTGTAATCAAGTCTCCGTATAAATGCACCTGCTCTGTGATAGTCTCAGGGTTCTGTTTGAAGCACAGAGAGCATCATGAAGACCAAGGAACACAACAGGCAGGTCTGTGATACTGTTGTTGAGAAGTTTAAAGCCAGATTTGGATGCAAAATGATTTCCAAAACTTTAAACATCACAAGGAGCACTGTGCAAGCGATCATATTGAAATGGAAGGCGTATCATACCACTGCAAATCTACCAAGACCCGGCCTCCCTCTAAACTTTCATCTCAAACAAGGAGAAGACTGATTAGAGATGCAGCCAAGAGGCCCATGATCCCTCTGGATGAACTGCAGAGATCTACAGCTGAGGTGGGACAGTCTGTCCATAGGACAACAATCAGTCATACACTGCCTAAATCTGGCCTTTAAGGAAGAGTGGCAAGAAGAAAGCAATTTCTGAAAGATATCCATAGAAAGTGTTTAAAGTTTGCAACAAGCCACCAGGGAGACACACCAAACATGTGGAAGAAGGTGCACTGGTCAGATGAAACCAAAATCGAACTTTTTGGTAAGAATGCCAAATGATATGTTTGACGTAAAGGCAACACAGCTCATCACCCTTGAACACACCATCCCCACTGTCAAACATGGTGGTTGCAGCATCATGGTTTGGGCCTGCTTTTCTTCAGCAGGGACAGGGAAGATGGTTAAAATTGATGGGAAGATGGATGGCGCCAAATACAGGACCATTCTTGAAAACCTATTGGAGTCTGCAAAAGACCTGAGACTGGGACAGAGATTTTTCTTCCAACAAGACAATGATCCTAAACATAAAGCAAAATCTACAATGGAATGGTTCACAAATAAACGTATTCAGGTGTTGGGATGGCCAAGTCAAAGTCCAGACCTGAATGCTATCGAGAATCTGTGGAAAGAGCTGAAAACTGCTGTTCACAAACGATCTCCATCAAACCTCACTAAGCTCGAGCGGTTTGCCAAGGAAGAATGGGCAAGAATTTCAGTCTCTCGATGTACAAAACTGATAGAGACATACCCCAAGCGACTTGCAGCTGTAATTGCAGCAAAAGGTGGGGCAACAAAGTATTATGTTAAAGGGGCCGAATAATATTGCACGCCCCACTTTTCAGTTTTTGAATTTCCCCAAAATTTTAAAATAACCAATAAGTTTCGTTCAAATTCATAATTGTGTCCCACTTGTTGTTGATTCTTCACCAAAAGTTTACATTGAGTATCTTTGTTTGAAGCATGATATGTGGGAAAAGGTTGAAAAGTTCCAGGGGGCCGAATACTTTAACAAGGCACTGTATATCTATCCCAGATGGTGGACACTGTAAAAATAACAAATTAAATCCGCAGTTTGACATTTTCTTTAAGTTTTTCCTCTCAAAACAAAATACAATCTGATTAAAAAAAATACAAACACGTTGTTACCAATAAAAATAAACCTCTAACACTTAAGTTGTATGAGGGCTTGTTCTTTTGTATTCTAGCAGGTAAATTTTACCGCACAGTGAACGCCATGGAGAGGAAATGACTTTCTGGACATTGTGTCACCCCACAATTTAATTTCATTTTTTATTTTTGTTCCGTTATATGGTAAATTACTTGGCGGCAATCAGAACTACAACAGTTACCACACAAAAAGCCAAGCCCTCATCTAAGCATGTGTGGCTATGCCGGAGAGGGGTTACTGCTCATCATGTGGGGGGTATCTGTGCAGGATCCCAGGGCTGCGGAGTCTGAGTCGTGGAGTCGGAGTTAGTTTTGGTTGGAGTCGGAGTTGGTAGAAATGTACCGACTCCGACTTCAGCTTTAAAAAAAAATGTATTAATATTTCATAATTGAACTTTCATATGAATTTTATAAATGTTACTCAAATATATATTTTCTATCAAACTATGAACAACAGTGATAAGCAGTTCTGCTGGAGATAGACATTTCTTACTTCTTGTGTGTCACTGTTCTCCACTGCCCTTATCTAATCTTATACTTGGTTAACCTCATGCTGCCCCAACCCCCCTACTTACAATGTATGAAACTGAAAGTGAAAATGTGTTGCAAATTCTTAGTAGTAAAGCTCCTCCTCTAGACTAGATCATACTAGGTGTGCGTCTTCCAAGCATCTCACACCTGCCTGCTACTCAGAAGGGGAAGACTGTAAGAAGTATTATCCTTTCAACAAACTTTGCATCAGTTAACTGTGAGTACATGAGGAATAATAACAGTATTACTGACCACTATATCAGTTGTACGACCTGGCAATAATTTTGTACAATTGTTTTTAGGAAAAACAATTGTCATTTGGATTGTGAATGCAGAATTAAAAACCTGAGAATGTCAAAGAAGCATCACATTAAATCAGCTGTATTTGAACATTTCACCATCACTCAAGATAGAAAACATTATGTCTGTCAGTGTATGACAAATGATCCAGACGAAAACAAATGCTGTGAAGCCAAGATGAGTGCATATTCAGGCAAAGATAAAAATGCTCCTACCAGAGCTTCTAATCTAAAGAGACATTTACAGCGCTTTCATCCAGAAGTACTGAAAGCAGTGGATGACAAAGACTGCATCCAAACCAATGAACCAGTGCCCAGCTCTTCCAGCCAAACAAAGGAGCAGAGAACTTTGCAGCCATCAGTTGCAAGATATTTTGTCAGTGACAAAGTTACTGTGACAATGACAGTAGATACATTTAAAAAACATCATAGAGCTTGTTGTAAAGGATAGTGTGCCTATTTCATTATTTTCACGACCAGCTTTTATGTGTCTGAATGGGGAAATGGCCCGCAAGCTTGGGGTTTCTCTGGAGAGAGAGAGTATTAGAAAATTAGTAATCGAAGAAGCTTTTAAACAAAAGGAAGAACTTAAAAAAACTCTCAAGGAACGCTTTCTGTTTCTTAAAATGGATGCCTGCACACGTCACAGAGTGAACTATTTTGCCATCAATGTCCGATTTGTTTGTGACAAAAATGAAATAGTTACCAAGACATTGGCAGTAAAAGACACCAAAGCTCATCACACCAGTGAGTTTCTCCAGGTCTTGGTGGAAAAGGTTCTGCAAGACTATGAACTTAAAAATGAGCAAGTTCTTTCTGTCGTAACTGACAATGCTTCAAATATGATAAGTACTATTAAGCTAATGAATGAGAGTAATGATGGTGACCAGCAGCTAGAAGAACATTCTGGGTCCACAGACAGTATTGTAACTGAGGAGCAAACTGAAGTTGCTTCAGATGAACAGCAACATGATAGTTTAGATGATCTTGTTGAAACTGTGTCAATATGTTCTTTCATTCATCACATGCGCTGTGTTGTGCATACGCTACAGCTGGCTATAAGAGACAGTCTGCAAGAAGGACATGCTGCTGCACTGATTGGCAAGGTGAGAAAATTGGCTACTGTTGCCAGAACCCCTAAAGTTGACTCAATTTTGAAGAGACGTGCTGGAAAAGGGGCAATTATTGATCAAGCCACACAATGGGGCAGTACTTAATGATTCAGCGCTTGGTTGAACTGAAAACCTTTCTTGTAGACATGGCTAACCCTCAACTGACGCTAAATGAAAGTCAGTGGAATCAGGTGACTGAGCTGGAAAAATTGCTAGAGCACCCATTTTCAGTGACTAAAAAATTACAAGCAGAGGACTTAACTCCAGGTATTTTCTTAAAGGAGTGGAAGAACCTGATGTTTCGCCTGTCCCAAAGAGGAGGGTTAATTGCAAGTGGCATTGCTACATCAATGAAACGGAGAGAGAAGCTACTATTACAAAATAACATTCTTTCGGCAGCTGTTTATGTAGACCCAATGCATCGGATTCTTCTAGATGATCAACAGCTAAGTAAAGAAAAAGAAGCTCTGTTTGAAATAGCAGTAAGGATGAAAGGGTTGCAGAACAGTCCGGAGGAACAAGAAGAATTTGGTCGTCCTGCCACATCTTCACCCTCATCATCAACTGATGAAGAATTTAATTTCGAAAAATATTTGGATCACAAGGACCGTGCAAAGCGTTCCCGCATAGAAGAAGAGTCATCCCCATCAAGGAACACAGCCAGTACATTTCAGCAGAATTTTTCATGTGCACTAAAATAAATTGAGAAATTTGACCGTTCATCAAAAATTAACAGTGCAACAAGCGATTCCTCTGTATCCTGACATTGTCAGAGATGTTGCCCGAGTGGTTACTGCTTTGCCACCAACACAAGTTAGTGTAGAGAGGTTGTTCTCTGCTCTTAAAATAATTAGATCAGATTTGAGGGCATCCATGAAGGAGGATCTGACAGAGGCAATACTTTTTCTGAGGACAAATTTATAGATTTCTTCTTATTAACTGCATAAAAGTGTTTATTGCATATTTACTTACAGTTTAGAAAAGTTTATAAAAGGTATTTGCTATATTCTAATTGTATTCTAATAAATGTAGTTTTTGCTCTAAGTGGTCTGATTACTTATATGATGGTGAGAAACTGAATAAGCACGATGTTTAATATTTTACAACAGTAAATTTGTTGTTATGAATTGGCCATTTATGAAGGAGCCGGAGTCGGAGCCTGATAAAATCCAGGAGTCGGAGTCGCAACTGTGGCTTACCGACTCCACAGCCCTGCAGGATCCAGACTCCAAAACCCCCTGCGGTGTGTCCTCCCAGTGTCTTCGTATGATCTCCATCTCCGCCTCCTCGCCACAGCCACGGTCTCTATATACATATTGTATTATTCAAATGAATTCTGTCAAATTAAGGATGAGAAGTGGCTGGAAAGGTATCGGAGCTGCCGCTCTCATGGCTGACACGAGCTAATGAAGCGTAAGACTCCTTAGATTTAGGCTACCATTTCCTGCTGGAGCTCTGTCTCATCAGTGTACCGTCTGGTTTTTTGGCTCGTGCATTTCATTCTGACACACAATATATTCCTCTGTTCTCTATCCTGTGTGCTAATGTTGTGGCTCAAATTATACTGGGGATAACCAGCGTCATTTAGGATTATTGAATATGGCTTATCTGCATTTTTTAGCATTCAATTGTCCGTAGTCTTAGCTATGTATTAGATTGGCCAGCACTATGTTAAAGCCACCATTGAGGAACTAAGTCACCAAACATTTACACTTTTATACTAATCATATAGTCATGTAACAGAACAATAATAATAAAAAAAAGTTTTTGTCCATCTTTAAATCTGTTCCTCTGTTGCCACTGAAAATAACTTTATTGTAATTATGCAAATATAATGCTTAGTGCGCCCCATGTGTGACCGAATTGCCTTGGTGCCGTCATCTTCAAATTATGGCCTCTCCTACATTTGATGACATTGCCCAAAGCCATTGCCATCTGAATGCAAACTACTATTATCTGTGCATTATAACTGTGCAGGAGAGAGAAGACTCCTCGCTCTCTCCTCACTGCTGACAGTGCTCCACTACTCCCCCGCTATCTACAGTGACTTGTGTGCTGAAGTGATGGCATAGGAGGGGAGCAATATCCGCAGCATGAAGAGTGTGCTCCGTTCCTTCATAGGAGAGGCCATAATCTAAATAGCTGGGTGGAACTGAACACCTACAGTTGAATAATACACCAAAATTGGGGGCTGGCAGAGAAACAGATTTAAAAAAGGAAAGATCGTTATTTTTTTTTTTTTTTTTTTTTTTGTTGCTCCATCTCCTACAAGTCTGTGGTTAGTTTCAAGTGGAAATTTGGGGAGACAGACTCCATCTAAAGAGCAACCGTCATTTTAACTTTTATTTCACAAATCCTGAAAATAAGCAATATTGTTATAAAAAATGTTCATATAAATCTACTTGTTTCTCCACATTGACTGACTTCATAATCTTAATTCAAAAGTAAAAATGAGCATTTCCTATTACAGCGCTCCGAGATGGCAGCTGCTACTCCTAAAGTTCCATGGGGAGAAGTAGAAGTAGGGAAGAAACTAAAGGCAGACACAGACATCCTGCTGCAGGTTCACATGCAACGATAGTTACACTTTAAATGGGTTGTCCAGTCCAAATTACCGTATATACTCGTGTATAAGCCAACCCGTATATAAGCTGCCCCCCCTAATTTTGCCACAAAAAACTGGGAAAACTTATTGACTCGCGTATAAGCCTAGGGTGGAAAATGCAGCTACTGGTAAATTTCAAAAATAAAAATAGATGCCAATAAAGGTTAAATTAATTTAGACATCAGTAGGCTAAAAGTTTTTTGAATATCCATATTGAATCAGGGGGCCCCATATAATGCTCCATACAGTTCATGATGGGCCCCATAAGATGCTCCATTCAAAATACATCCCTTATAATGCTGCACAAAGGTTAATTATGGCCCCATAAGATACTCCATAGGATATGCCCCATATGCTGCCCCATAAAATGCTCCATAGATTATGCCCCCATAAGATGCTCCATAGATTATGCCCTATCAGATGCTCCATAGATTATGCCCACATATGCTGCCCTATAAGATGCTCCATAGATTATGCCCCATATGCTGCTCCATAGATTATGCCCTATATGCTGCCCCTTAAAATGCTCCATAATGTATGCCCCATATGCTGCTCCATAGATTATACCCCATTAAAATGCTCCATAGAATATGCCCTCATATGCTGCTCCATAGATTATGCCGCCATAAAATGCCCCATATGCTGCCCCATAAGATGCTCCATAGATTGTGCCCCCATATGCTGCCCCATAAGATGCTTCATAAGATGCCCCATTAAATGCTCAATAGAATATGCCCTCATATGCTGCTCAATAGATTAGGCCCCCATAAAATGCCCCATATGCTGCTCCATAGATTATGGCCCCATATGCTGCCCCATAAGATGCTCCATAGACTATGCCCCTATATGCTGCCCCATAAGATAGATTATGCCCCATAAAATGCTCCATAGAATATGCCCCCATATGCTGCTCCATAGATTGTGCCCCCATAAAATGCCCCATGTGCTGGTCCATAGATTATGCCCTCATATGCTGCCCCATAAGATGCTCCATAGGTTTTGCCCCATATGCTGCCGCTGCTGCAAATTAAAAAAAAAAAAAGACATACTCCCCTCTCCGTTGCTGGGGGCCTGATGCCGGTGTCCTGAGCAGGCGGGGACAGGTGCCGTTGGCACCGCTGGCTCAGGGCCCCGGCACCTGCGATATTCACCTGTCCCCGGTCCATCGCTGTGCCCGCTCTGTCTCTTCCGGGTCTTCTGTCAGTGACCAGGCAGAAGGTGCGGCGCGCACTAACTACGTCACCGTGCCCTCTAACCTGAACATCACAGCCAGAGGACGCGAAGGACAGAGTAGCGCGCAGCGATGGACTGGGGACAGGTGAATATTGCATATACTTACCCCTCCTGTAGCGGTCTCTGCGCATATTCATGACTTTAATGAGCGTTACCACGTGACCGCTGAAGGAAGGAGCCTGAGACCGTGAGAAGCGGGGGTGGTAAGTATGATCTGACACCTCCTCCGCCGACCCCCTGTATATGACTTGCGTATAAGCTGAGAGGGGGGACTTTCAACCCCAAAACATGGGCTGAAAATCTCGGCTTATATGCGAGTATATACTATAATATGTTTGCCGTCACTCTGTGTGACTGCAGTCTTATGAATCACCCCATGTGGGGATGTGCTGGGTTCTGACCTGGAACGGGAGGGTATGTATGAGTTATACATGCTCCCGGCCAATACACTTTTATATACAAGCTCATTTATACAAGTGTCCTAGAGCGAGGCCACACCGGTTAGATAGGCCTTGGCCAAAGGTATGCATAACACAAACCTACCCTGTGGTTTCCTGCAGACTTATTGATTTGGGCCGGACAACCACTTTAAAGAGCAATATATAAAATATATAATTTTTTCTATTTTTTTCCTCCAGAAATCAATAAGGCTAGTTTCCCACTAGCGTTTTGGAGCGCAGCGACGGCCTGCGCACGGCCGCCGCTAAGCCCCGCCCCCTGCCGTGCCCCTGCCGGTAGCTCCGCCCACTGGCGCATGACGCTGCATGCGCCCTGCGTCCCCTATCTTTATCACAGGGGGCGCAGGCCGTGCGCAGTATACGTTTGGCGACGGTGCGCCGACGCAACCAAAATGCAGCAGGTTGCGTTTGGCCAAAAGGACGCATGTGCCGCCAAGCGCATACTGCGCACGGCCTGCGCCCCCTGTGATAAAGATAGGGGGCGCATGCAGCGTCATGCGCCGGTGGGCGGAGCTACCGGCAGGGGCGCAGCAGGGGGCGGGGCTTAGCGGCGGCCGTGCGCAGGCCGTCGCTGCGCTCCAAAACGCTAGTGTGAAACTAGCCTAATACACATGGAAATACTTAGAAACAGATTTCTCCTAGAAGATATATTACAATCTCCTACCCCCTTCACTGTCAAAATTATCCATCCACTGGTAAAATTTGCCTTCAGTGAAGATGCATTTTCACATTACTGACTTAGGAGCCTCAGATACTGCAGCCATTATTACATCCTGTCCAGTTTAATGGATAAAAAATTAGTGAGGTGTCCCTCTTCAAAGAAGCACTCCCATCAAAATTTAAACTTTCTTCATATATTGCAGTCATCATATTATATAGAGCTGTGTACTTAGAATTGCTAATTTTGCCTTCCTACCCAGCAAATGCTTCAGTTTTCCATTAGGTCTATAAGATCACATGATTGAAAACTGACTCTCTGAATTCTTCTGAGCTCTATGTAGGAACAGGAGGTCAATTTTCCCTGTATGAGTCAGTCATTGCAAAAGTACCTGGTGGGGGAAGGATCCGAGCAGCTGGGTCAGGAGCTGAAGAGGGAAATGATAAATGCAGAGACAAGCGACTTCCTGTTTCTACATAGAGCTGAGAAAAGGGAAGAATTAGCTGGGTAGAAAAGCAAAAATGAGCAATTGTAAGCACACCGTGCTATTTAATATGATGATTTCAATATATTAAGAGGACAAAAAATTTGATTGGAGTGCGTCTGTAACAGACCTGAGCTGCAAAGTGCTACAGTACTGGGTAGAGGCTGCTAAATGGTGCAGAGATTGTAAAAAAAAAAAAAAAAAAAAAAAAAATGTTAAAATTTGAAAAAAATGCATATCACACGTCAGAAAACTAAAGAATAAAAAATAAACAAATTTATCACTACACCTTCATCAGTGCAAAATAATAAACTATCATGCTTACGTAGTCCCCTAAAACACTAACTAAACCACTTATACAGGTACCTATGTAGGGCATTTGTCCCCTATAGAAATCATCTCTTTAGTACAGCTTTTAGTGGTTTAGTTGTTATAAAGAAAAGGTTTTTGTATGCAAATGAGGGAGCTTTGTTGTCTTGGCATGACCAAAGGGGTCAGCGCACTGTTACACTCATATTTTGATTGACAACAGTTGCTTTCAGTGTCTTTGCCAGCTCATGTTTCTAGTACAGTACAGAGTGGTGACTGCAGACAGGAGCCAGTGACACAAGCTGCCATTGACACTGTGAGCACGACTGCAGACAGGAGCCAGTGATGAGCGCTGACAGTGACACTGTGGGCATGGCTGCAGACAGAAGCCAGTGATGAGCGCTGACAGTGACACTGTGGGCATGGCTGCAGACAGGAGCCAGTGATGAGCGCTGACAGTGACACTGTGGGCATGGATGTAGACAGGAGCCAGTGATAAGCGCTGCCAGTGACACTGTGTGCATGGCTGTAGACAGGAGCCAGTGATGAGCGCTGCCAGTGACACTGTGGGCATGGCTGCAGACAGGAGCCAGTGATGAGCGCTGCCAGTCACACTGTGGGCATGGATGTAGACAGGAGCCAATGATGAGCGCTGCCAGTGACACTGTGGGCATGGATGCAGACAGGAGCCAGTGATAAGCGCTGCCAGTGACACTGTGTGCATGGCTGTAGACAGGAGCCAGTGATGAGCGCTGCCAGTGACACTGTGGGCATGGCTGCAGACAGGAGCCAGTGATGAGCGCTGCCAGTGACACTGTGGGCATGGATGTAGACAGGAGCGAATGATTAGTGCTGCCAGTGACACTGTGGGCATGGCTGCAGACAGGAGCCAGTGATGAGCGCTGCCAGTGACATTGTAGGCATGGATGTAGACAGGAGCCAGTGATGAGCGCTGCCAGTGACACTGTGGGCATGGCTGGAGCCAGGAGCCAGTGATGAGTGCTGCCAGTGACATTGTGGGCATGGATGTAGACAGGAGCCAATGATTAGTGCTGCCAGTGACATTGTGGGCATGGCTGCAGACAAAAGCCAATGATGAGTGCTGCCAGTGACATTGTGGGCATGGATGTAGACAGGAGCCAATGATTAGTGCTGCCAGTGACACTGTGGGCATGGATGTAGACATGAGCCAGTGATAAGTGCTGCCAGTGACATTGTGGGCATGGATGTAGACAGGAGCCAATGATGAGCGCTGCCAGTGACACTGTGGGCATGGCTGCAGACAGGAGCCAGTGATGAGCGCTGACAGTGACACTGTGGGCATGGATGTAGACAGGAGCCAGTGATAAGCGCTGCCAGTGACACTGTGGGCATGGATGTAGACAGGAGCCAGTGATGAGCGCTACCAGTGACACTGTGGGCATGGATGTAGACAGGAGCCAATGATTAGTGCTGCCAGTGACATTGTGGGCATGGCTGCAGACAGGAGCCAGTGATGAGCGCTACCAGTGACACTGTGGGCATGGATGTAGACAGGAGCCAATGATTAGTGCTGCCAGTGACACTGTGGGCATGGATGCAGACAGGAGCCAGTGATGAGCGCTGCCAGTGACACTGTGGGCATGGATGCAGACAGGAGCCAGTGATGAGCGCTGCCAGTGACACTGTGGGCATGGATGCCGACAGGAGCCAGTGATGAGCGCTGCCAGTGACACTGTGGGCATGGATGCCGACAGGAGCCAGTGATGAGCGCTGCCAGTGACACTGTGGGCATGGATGCAGACAGGAGCCAGTGATGAGCGCTACCAGTGACACTGTGGGCATGGATGTAGACAGGAGCCAGTGATGAGCGCTGCCAGTGACACTGTGGGCATGGATGCAGACAGGAGCCAGTGATGAGCGCTACCAGTGACACTGTGGGCATGGATGCCGACAGGAGCCAGTGATGAGCGCTGCCAGTGACACTGTGGGCATGGATGCCGACAGGAGCCAGTGATGAGCGCTGCCAGTGACACTGTGGGCATGGATGCAGACAGGAGCCAGTGATGAGCGCTGCCAGTGACACTGTGGGCATGGATGCAGACAGGAGCCAGTGATGAGCGCTGCCAGTGACACTGTGGGCATGGATGCAGACAGGAGCCAGTGATGAGCGCTGCCAGTCACACTGTGGGCATGGATGTAGACAGGAGCCAATGATGAGCGCTGCCAGTGACACTGTGGGCATGGATGTAGACAGGAGCCAGTGATGAGCGCTGCCAGTCACACTGTGGCCATGGATGTAGACAGGAGCCAATGATGAGCGCTGCCAGTGACACTGTGGGCATGGATGTAGACAGGAGCCAGTGATCAGCGCTGCCAGTGACACTGTGGGCATGGATGTAGACAGGAGCCAGTGATGAGCGCTGCCAGTGACACTGTGGGCATGGATGCAGACAGGAGCCAGTGATGAGCGCTGCCAGTGACACTGTGGGCATGGATGCCGACAGGAGCCAGTGATGAGCGCTGCCAGTGACACTGTGGGCATGGATGTAGACAGGAGCCAGTGATGAGCGCTGCCAGTGACACTGTGGGCATGGATGTAGACAGGAGCCAGTGATCAGCGCTGCCAGTGACACTGTGGGCATGGATGTAGACAGGAGCCAGTGATGAGCGCTGCCAGTGACACTGTGGGCATGGATGTAGACAGGAGCCAATGATGAGCGCTGCCAGTGACACTGTGGGCATGGATGTAGACAGGAGCCAGTGATCAGCGCTGCCAGTGACACTGTGGGCATGGATGTAGACAGGAGCCAGTGATGAGCGCTGCCAGTGACACTGTGGGCATGGATGCAGACAGGAGCCAGTGATGAGCGCTGCCAGTGACACTGTGGGCATGGATGCCGACAGGAGCCAGTGATGAGCGCTGCCAGTGACACTGTGGGCATGGATGTAGACAGGAGCCAGTGATCAGCGCTGCCAGTGACACTGTGGGCATGACTGCAGAGTTCAGGCAGGGCTCGTATGGTGCTGACATTCAAAATATGACAGTGCTCAGTATGCAAATTGAGGGGGCATAACAATGCACTGAGCTCTTGCTCACCCCAAGGATGCACTGAAGCCCCCTCATTTGCATACCAATTTTGTTTTGGCTTTTTTTTTTTAAGCTAAGTAAACGGCTAAAAGCTGTACTACAGGTATGATTTTATGGGGGCCAAGTCTCCTACATACCTGAACAAGTGTTCAATGTTTTGTCGGTGACTGACCCCCTTTTAACCTAGTGTGATTATAGAATAAAAATGGTGCAGAATGAGAAACCTATAGCAGATTGATTTTTTTTTTTTTTTTTTCTCCCCATTCCCTAATATGAAATGATTACACTATACAAGCCCTTATTCATTTGTGCTTTAATAGCTGCTGCTATACTCTGGATTACCCCTTTCCTCCTCATGGTGGCTCTCCAGACCTTTTAATATGGATTGCAAGTTACTGAGCTGGGCAGCCAAGGAGAATAAATGTAAAGTACTCGTCTTAATTTCTCGGCTCCGCGCCCTGGAGACATAGATGGTATCTGAAATAAAATCTGAAAGCAGTGACAGCAAAGAAAGGGGAAAAAAACCCAAACACAGCTTTCATAAGTCTCCCATAAGTGTAGCCGTACAGTGAGGAGCACATTAGAGAACACCAGATGAGCAGATCCAGACCATTAATATACGGCTAGGTCTACGTAAAGTGAAGATACATGGGCAGGTCGATTACATCTAATAGTAACTGACTTGTGATCTTCCCACCTTCGCACCTTTTTACTTAGTTTATTTTATGAGCTATCGATGGACAACATTAGAAATGATGGTTTCTGATATGAAATCCAGATTCTAATATTAGATCGTAGAGTCCCAAACGTGAGATGCTGCTCTAGTTACCCAGTGAGAGGTTTTCGTTATTGGTGATGTTAGAAGACCTCTTCTGACAAATGTCTGTCCTGCATCAGCAGATACAAAGTAGATCAACAAGACCATGCACAAAACACAAACCGAAGTTCTGTTTGGGTATCTGCTCGGACCGCATAAATGGGCCAGCTACTTGTACCTCCATGCCAGGCTGGCCCTTGGCATGGGTGAGCCGCTGCCATGCTCCTCTTATAAAACACTGATACTAACTGAAAAATATTCAGGATTGAGAGTCCTCAGTAGTTGATACCTTTTAATGGCTAACTGAAAAGATGGTAACACATTGCAAGCTTTCGAGACTACTCAGGTCTCTTCATCAGGCTAGACTAATACAAAATCTGAAGTCACATATTTATGCACAATACAGCCTAGAAAAAATGCAATAGATAAGACAAGTGACGTGAAGCAGAACTATCAATATGGGACCAACATTGGACCAGTTCATAGATAAGGAGTCTGGATGTTTTATGGTCCTCTGATTGGGGTCTAGTTCTGTGTTGTGATGCCCCGCAAGGTTTTAAAAGGAAATTCCTTAATTGATGTAAAAAGACATAAATCCATGCGACACATTCATTCCAGCACTGAGAGTGTCAAAGTTCGTCATAAATTTGTACTCCCAAACTCGTCTCTCTCTCTGAGATGTGAAGTTACCTTTCAATACCAGTAATTTCATATCCATGCTGCTGTGATCAGGGATACAGAAATGTTTTGCCACAGGTAGATCCATTCTTTTTTCTCTTATTGTGTGACGATGAGCATTCATCCTTGTTCTAAGCTTTTGCCCTGTCTCCCCCACATACAGACCCCCAGTTGGACATTTAGTACAAATAATTGTCCAACTGGGGGTCTGTATGTGGGGGAGACAGGGCAAAAGCTTAGAACAAGGATGAATGCTCATCGTCACACAATAAGAGAAAAAAGAATGGATCTACCTGTGGCAAAACATTTCTGTATCCCTGATCACAGCAGCATGGATATGAAATTACTGGTATTGAAAGGTAACTTCACATCTCAGAGAGAGAGACGAGTTTGGGAGTACAAATTTATGACGAACTTTGACACTCTCAGTGCTGGAATGAATGTGTCGCATGGATTTATGTCTTTTTACATCAATTAAGGAATTTCCTTTTAAAACCTTGCGGGGCAACACAGAACTAGACCCCAATCAGAGGACCATAAAACATCCAGACTCCTTATCTATGAACTGGTCCAATGTTTATATTTATGTTTCTCCCTCTCCCATATTGATAGTTCTGCTTCACGTCACTTGTCTTATCTATTGCATTTTTTCTAGGCTGTATTGTGCATAAATATGTGACTTCAGATTTTGTATTAGTCTAGCCTGATGAAGAGACCTGAGTAGTCTCGAAAGCTTGCAATGTGTTACCATCTTTTCAGTTAGCCATTAAAAGGTATCAACTACTGAGGACTCTCAATCCTGAATATTTTTCTATCCACTGGCTAACACGGTACAAAGATATACAACTTTCCTGATACTAACTGAAGAGCTGTTGGGTATAAAAGGAACTAGTCGGATCCTCCTCCCACTCCTCCAATTTAGAGATTGATGGGACACCTTGGTTACATTATCCGTAGAAGTCAGGCTGGCGGTTCCTGAATTACGCCGTTTCTCGCTTGTTCTGTACAGAAAATCCAGGTTTTTAACCGTAAAGTGGATGTATCTTCCCTATAGACTTCTAAAGGGAGACTGAAAGAACGCACGTGATGTTGCACTTCTGTTTTGAAATGCTTCATTTTTTTTTTTTAACACTACGTAATGAGTATCAGTATGAAAAAGCAACAAACCTACCATAAACAGGATAGATTGCGGCTGCGTATTTTGGTGTAGACACCTGTAGAAAAAACGTTTCATTTCCCCCTATATGTGAACTGCGCTCCGACTAATAGAGAATGCCGCAATCCCGGAGATTTATGGGGAGGTCTGACCATATGTGCTTCTCTCGATGATCCACAGCTCATGAGAAAAACCTCTAGGAAGTGTGAATCTAACATGCATGAATTTGATAGACTACGTACCAAAGGATTAGTAAGGAATCGTCTTGTGCTTGGCTTCTTCTGATCCGATTGGAGGATTCTAGAGTGACGCTTGATTTTCTGATGTGATCTATAACTCCAAGGTTTCTATTATTTATCTTGATTGCATATGTGCAGTGTCAAACCCACGGATGAATCACTCCCGTTTAATGGTGAGGTAACGGTTGATTTAAGGACCATCTAAAAATATCAAATGACTCTCTTGCTTTAATTTGGTCAGTTCAGTAACCTTCTCTTGGTTTTTTTTTTTTTTTCCAAACTGTTACATGAATTATTGTGAACCACCCCTCACCCCATTTTCTCTTTCATTCAGCCCATCCCATTGCTGAAGAAAAAAATGACTCGTTCAATCACCATGTCACAGGAGCAGATATCGTGCCTGCTAGCCAACGCTTTCTTCTGCACCTTCCCACGCAGAAATTCCAGAAAGTCGGAGTATTCCTCTTACCCAGATATCAACTTCAACAGGTGAAGCCCTTCTTAATGACTGAGCTGTGTACTGATGTATTTCCAGGTACTATTTACTTAAAGGGAATCTGTCACCAGGTTTTTCCACCTAATCTGAGAGCAGCATAATGTAGAGGAAGAGATCCTGCCTGATTCCAGTGATGTGTCGCTTACTGGGCTGCTTGCTGCAGTTTTGATAAAATCACTGTTTTTTCACGAGGAGATCATTATTAGAGGACTAGTAAGCCTGTTATGTAGTCCTCCATATTTAGGAGTTCAATATAACCCCTCCCCCACCACAGATTGGAATTTTTCTACCTATGCACAGTGTAAACAGAAAGTTGGCAATCAGTGGTGTGTGTGGGGTTATACAGAGCTCAGTATTCAGAGAACTGCTAGATCTGCAGCAGAGAAAACTGGGATTTTATCAAAATATCATCAGTCTCCACAGTAAGTGACACATCACTGGAATCAATGCTTCTGTCCCTATATCATGCTGCTTTCAGATGGAGTAGCAAAAACCTGGAGACAGATTCCCTTTTAGTTATGGCTGAATTGCACTGGGTGCGGCTATTAATGGGATAGGTACAGCTAATGACCTGCACATGTTTGAGGTTGTTACACAAAGATGTCAATGATAAATTGTTATACCTGCTCGTAGATGTGATCCTTGGCTACATGTGGCACCACCACCAGTGAGACCACTACCCATGAGGTGGATCGCATGCGCAGAATTGGATCAGATTTTCAGAGTCAATTTCACATTTTTTTTTTTTTTTTTTCAGAACTGCATACACCTGTTTCATAAAAATGTTGAATCCCTGAATTTCTGTGATTGTGCTAATCTATCAGGGTCTGACTGTGAGGAACAACCTGCACCTCGATGTATAGAGCCAGAATAGCTCATTGTTTGCCTGCTGGTGAATGACTACATTCAGCGCAAGCTCCATCATGTCTGACTGCAATGACTGCCATCTGGTTATTGATATTAAACCTTGTGGAGTTAGCTGGAAAGTCTTAGGCCGGACCCTTCTACTTCTGTGTGCTTCTGAAACCATGCTTGCATCTGGTGGCCAGTATCTGTACGTTTGTGCTGATGAACCTTCCTTCTCCAGTGAACAGAGACCACCACAAGCCGGTGTCGCGTGCTGTAACCACAGCATGAAAACCCATTGTTACGGCTAGTTTTCAGTAGTCACAGGTTGGAAGTTTTACAATAGTTACAAAATACAGGCGATCCATTCATATACCATCTCTTCACCTTCTGTTCAGGCCAGCAATAGAAATTAATGTCATGTAGGACATTAGGAATGTAATCAACGTATAGATTTTTAGTGCACCACACCTACAATCCCGGAGCCGCTTCAATGCTTTACTTGGTAATACCATGTTATAGTAGGCGTGGCTCAAGCCGCGGAGTGCAATATTCCTTAAAATAACGCTGTAAATCCCTGGAAATATGAATTATATAGGGAATTATGGCCAGAAAAAAACCATTCTATATAATTGTATCCATTTCCAATGCTGAGCAATGCCAATGAGATGCTCACATAAAATTGTAAAGCTTTTAAGGGTTACTATCTTTAGTATTTATAGTTATAGCCACAGGTTTCTCAGTCTGGGAATGGGATCCCAGAACCCTTTTCTCGATATCTAAGGACCCAGGGGTGAGGATGTGGTTAAGCTGTTAATTGATTTGTACAGATTTTAAGGACTGATTTATGCAAATTCTACATCTATATTGGAGATGCCCTTGGGCAATGCTACCTGTCCTCCTCAATGCTACCTGTCCTCCTTAATGCTACCTGTCCAACCTCTGAAGAATCCAATGGATCCCACAATAAGTCTGTCTCGTCCATCATGCAGATCTGGTTCTGTGTTGTGGCTTCTGTATTTAAATTGAAAACAGTGACATGGGTATAAACAGATACTTCAAGTAGCATCCCGTCCGTTGGAGTGATCGAATATGTTCACACTTGGCATCGTAGCCATCATCGTTCCATCATCGTTCCATCGTAGCCATCGTCGATGAGTGAGAAACTAGAAGTGGTAGCTCTGCCTTGTGACCTAACCTGTTTGCTCTACAGCAGTGCCCTAGTCACTCATTCATGGCCCTGCAGAAAGTTAGGGCTGAGGGTAAATGTGGTATGTGATCTTACAAAGCTCTTCTGATTCCATGATTTGTGGAGTTTAGCATGTTAATTAGGATTTTACTAAGTGTTATTTTTCTCAGTGCTGACCTCCTGTTGGTTAAGGTTATGGTCATATCCAAATCTTCTCATTTAGACATCTTTCCTTATTGAGTTAAATGTTACGGCTTCCAATGTTAGAGATCTCTGACCTTTTGTTCTGTCTGCGCTCTTGTATTCTGCATGGCTAAATATCTATTAAAAGATCTCTGATTTGATTAACATCGATTTCCTGGGAAGATGTAAGGTGGGGGGAGATAAATAGTCGCTCCCTTGGCTGGCTCTTGGGATGCCTGCATCTGTCTCCCTGTTTAATTGTAGCAGGGTTACGTGGCAGCTCGACAGAAGCTCTTACAAAAAGAGAAAAACAAACATAAGAGATCGGACTCGCTGGAGGAAAAATCCTCCTGCAAGTAATTTGTCAATGACTTAATTTCGGAAGAAGCATCTCCTTGTAGCTCCATTTATTCAGCAACATCCCAGAAATAAAAAATTCAGATATTGTGAATATTTGAAATCCGATTTGAGCTTGGAAAATGCTTCTCCTCTTACCTGGGTTTTTCCACTAGTGCTAGGTACTATAGAGATAAAGGTGAAGAGTCATGACTAGAGTTGAGCGAATTTGTTCGGATTAGGTTTGAAATATGATTGGCTGCGAATATTGTTTTTGCAATATTTGTCAAACACAGCCAAACGTCATTAGTCAATGGGAGTCGAAATTACCAGCAATTTCTACTCCAATGGACTCCAATGACGTTTGGTAAGTATTGCATTAACAATATTTGCCAACGATCGTAATCGGAGCCAAGTTTTGAAAATTTTGCCTAAAGGGCATGTCACACTAAGAGATATCGCTAGCAATATCGCTATAACTAGTGACGTTATAGCGATATTGCTAGTGATATCGCTGTGTCTGATACTTACCAACGACCCGATCCCCCGCTGGTTATCGCTGATCGCGCGAGAACGTCCAGGACTGTTTCTCGTCAGCTTCCTGCGGCGCTTCCTGCTGTGACGACGAGCGACGCGTGGAGCCGGGTGGGAGGACGCAGGATCGCCTGGTGTGACAGGTAAGTAGCGACCCCCGACCCCAGCGATGTCGCTAGTGAGATCTGCCTGTGTGGCAGCTCACTAGCGACCACTTAGCGATGTACCAGCGATCCTGACCGCGTCATATCGCTGGTCGGGATCGCTGGTACATCGCTAAGTGTGACCGTACTTTAACTCTACTTAAAACCAATGGTCCTCAGCCTGTGGCTCGAGAGCCACATGTGACTGGCAGGAAAACGATATGTGGCTTGCATCTGACTGCTAGCTTGATGCATACAGCTCTGGCAAAAATTAAGAGACCACTGCACAGTTTTAGAAAAAAAAAAAGCTTCTCTACATGTCTGACTTCCAGTGTCAGTTGAATTCCAACCAGAGGACACCTCATTCTACTTAATGTGCTTCTGATTAGGTGATCACCTGAACCAAATCTTAATTAACGAAGGAAAGTATAAAAAAAAAAAACCCTGCTGTCGTGTTCACAGTCCTCTTGCAATAGGACAAGCTGAATGGCAAAACAAGTGCTAGTAATATCCCAAAAGTAATAAGAATGAAAAAAATAACTTTTAACCATGCCAAAGGAGTTGAAAAGAAAAGTCTTGAGTGAGGGAAAGAAGGGCTCAATTCTGGCTTTACTTGCAGAGGGATACAGTAAGTATCATGTTGCCTCCATCCATAAAATTTCTAAGATGGCAGTCCATTAATCAAGCAGCAGATATTGGGGACAACAAAGCTAGAGACCGGCAAAGGGCGAAAACGACTCTTCACCGACCGGGATGACCGTCTTCTTATTCGATTGTCACTCAGCAACCGCAGGATGACATCAAGTGACCTACAAAAGGAATGACAGCTGGGGTGAAATGCACGGCAAGAGCAATTCATAACAAGCTCCTAGAGGCAGGGCTCAAGTCATGATAGAAAAAAGCCTTTCATCAATGAGAAGCAAAGGAAAGCCAGGCTGAAGTGTGCCAAAGACCATAAGGATTGGACCATAGATGACTGGAGTAAGGTAATCTTCTCTGATGAGACTAATTTTCAGCTCTGCCCAACACCTGGTCGTCTAATGGTTAGACAGAGACCTGGAGAGGCGAACAAGCCACAGTGTCTTGCATCCACTGTGAAATTTGGTGGAGGATCGGTGATGATCTGGGGATGCTTCAGCAATGCTGGAATTGGGCAGGTTATTCTTTGCAAAGGATGTGTGAATCAAGCCGCATACAAGGTTATCCTGGAAAAACAGTTGATTTCTTCTGCTCAGGCAATGTTTCCAAACTCTGAGGACTGTTTTTTCCAGCAGGACAATGCACCATGCCACACGGCTAGGTCAATCAATGTGTGGATGAAGGACCACCACATCAAATCCCTGTGATGGCCAGCCCATTCTCCAGACCTGAACCCCATTGAAAACCTCTGGAATGTAATCAAGAAGAAGATGGATAGTCACAAGCCATCAAACAAAGAACTGCTTAAATTTTTGCACCAGGAGTGGCATAAGGTCACCCAAAAGCAGTGTGAAAGACTGGTGGAAAGCATGCCAAGACGCATGAAAGCTGTGAGTAAAAATCATGGTTATTCTACAAAATATTGATTTCTGAACTCTTCCTGAGTTAAAACATTAGTATTGTTTCTAAATGATTGTGAAGTTGTTTTCTTAGCATTATTTGAGGTCCGCAAGCACTGCGTTTTTTTTTTTTTTTTATTTTGAACATTTTCTCATTTTTTGAAAACAAATCCAAAATTTAGGGCTTGGACATTTGAAGACATGTCAGTAGTGATAAGCGAGTATACTCGTTCCTCGGGTGGTCTGAGTATTTTGGCGTGCTCGGAGATTTAGTTTTCATCGCCTTAGCTACATGAATTGCAACTACTAGACAGCTTGATTACATGTGTGGAATGCCTTGTTTGTTAGGGAATTCCCACATGTATTCAGCCTGTCTACAAGTCGCAAATCATGCAGCTGAGACGACGAAAACTAAATCTCCAAGCACGCCAAAATACTCGGGAGACCACTGGAGCATGCTCGGGGGAACCCGAGCAACGATGCTACTCGCCCATTACTTGTCAGTAGTTTATAGAATAAAAGAGCAATTTACATTTTACTCAAAAGTATACCTATAAAGAGAAAAATCAGACAAACTGAAAATTTTACCGTGGTCTCTTAATTTTTGCCAGAGCTGTATATACAGGTATAGCAAGCGACTATGAAGAGAAGGTCTCCAAATTGTGACTTTTGTGAGTAGCCCTGCACAGAAGAGCAGGTCTGGATGTACATATAAACTGTGTTCCAAATTATTATGCAAAAAGAGTTTAGGAGTGATAAGGTTAGAATTTTTTTGTTTGTCATTTAAACTCATTGATGGTGATGTGTGTCAGGGCTCTTTATATCACTGAAAGCAATTGCAGATACCTGTGCAAATTAGTTTGGCAGGTGTGTCCAAATAAAGGCAAGACTACTTAAGAAGGCTGTTCCACATTATTAAGCAGCCTACATTTTTTGCCAAAATGAGAAAGAAAAAGGATGTGTCGGCTGCTGAGAAGCAACAAATTGTGGAGTATTTAGGTCAAGGCATGACTACAATCAACATTGCCAAGACACTTCATCGTGATCATCGCACAATCAAGAAGTATGTAGCTGATTCCCAGCACACACGTGTGCGTGCTGATAAGGAAAAATTGAGGACTCTTTCCAACAGGCAATTGCGTCAGGTTAAAAGAGCAGCTGCAAAAATGCCTTGTCATAGCAGCAGACAAGTTTTTGAAGCTGCTGGTGCCTCCAACGTCCCCCGAACAACAAGATGCAGGGTCCTTCAGAGGTTTGCAGCTGTGCGTAAGCCATCCTGTCGACCACCTCTATCCACTGCACACAAGCAGAAACGGCTCCAGTGGGCCAAACGATACATGAAGACTGACTTCCAAACTGTTTTGTTCACCGATGAGTGCCCTGCAACGCTCGATGGTCCAGATGGATGGAGTGGAGGTTGGCTGGTTGATGGACACCCCATGAAAATACGGCTAAGGCGCCAACAAGGAGGATGTGGAGTAATGTTTTGGGCTGGAATCATGGGGAGAGAGATTGTCGGCCCCTTTAGGATCCGTGAAGGGGTAAAGATGAACTCCATAATCTATGTGAAGTTTCTAAAACAGCACTTCCTGCCATGGTTCAAGAGGAAGAACTGTGGTTTCCGCAACAAGATCATTTTCATGCATGCTGCAAATAACACATCTGCATCTCTGGCTGCTATGGGCATAAAAGAGGACAAACTTATGGTGTGGCCACCATCTTCCCCTGACCTCAACCCCATTGAGAACCTCTGGAGCATCATCAAAAGGAGTGTCTATGATGGCGGGAGGCAGTTCACATCTAAGCAACAGCTCTGGGAGGGTATTCTGTCCACATGCAAAACAATTGAAGCACAAACCATCCAAAAACTGACAAATTCAATGGACGAGAGAGTTCAGAAGCTTCTTTTGAACAAGGGGTCCTATGTGCAAATGTAACATCACCTAGAATAAAGTTTTGACTTGAAAACTGTTTTGATTTCATTTTGTAATAAGCTGGTAATGCTTATAATTTCACAATTGACCATTTTTTTGTTCAAAATAAAAAGGTTGAAAACTCTGCTGTGCATAATTTGGAACATGCATTTTGAGTGTTTCTTATTTTTAAAAATATACTGTTTTCATAGGCAGTTTGTTCAAAAACATTGCAATTATACTAGAATATTAGATGACTGGAAAATAACAATGACTGCAATTCATATAGGTAATTTAGAGAAAATATGAGGAAAAATTTTTTGCATAATAATTTGGAACACCGTGTACTGACCTGCCCGACCTGTGACACAGCATATGCGTCATGAAAGTCGGTGCCAATCCGACTCATGACGCATATGCTGTGTCATGACTTCAAAGCCCCCCTGCAGGTCGGGTGACCGGGGTCACTGAAAGGTCACCTGACCCGCAGGTACAGGGGGCTTTGTACTTCACCCCAGGGGGAGTGGCGTAGCCCCCACGTGGCTACGATCGCTCTGATTGGCTGTTAAAAGTGAAACAGCCAATCAGAGCGATAGTAATATTTCATCAATGAAATTTGATGAAATATTACAAACCAGCCATGGCCGATGCTGCAGTAGCATCAGAAATGGCCGGAGACACCGATCTGACACCCCCACCACCACCGGCTAACGGGGGCGATTTGCCCCCCACCACTGAATGACAGTGGCGATCTGCCGCCGCTGTCATAATCTGCTCCCCCCGCCTTCCCTCCGCTCCCGATCACCTCCTCTTCCACCCCCCGGTACCTTCAGAGTGCCGCTGTTGCTCCTGGTGTCCCGCGGTCCCAGATTATGGGCGCCATCATATTGGAAAATGGCGGGCGCATGCGCAGTGCCCCCGCCCGAATCTGCCGGCTGCTGATTCCATTCATTCATTTTGATCACTGTGATAACCTCTCAGTGATCAAAATAAAAGTAAATAAACCCCCCCTTTTATCACACCCATAGGTAGGCATACATAATAAAATAAAGAAATTTTTATTTTTATTTTTTGGTTAGGGGTGGCATTAGGGTTAGGGGTGGAATTAGGGTTCAGGTTAGGGTTCGAATTAGGGTTAAGATTAGGATTAGGGGTGTGTTGGGTTTGGGATTAGGGTTATGCTAGTGGTTAGGGTTATGGTTAGGGTTGGGATTAGAGTGAGGTGTGTTGGGGTTAGGGTTATGGTTTGGATTGGAATTAGGGTTAGGGATGTGTTGGGGTTAGAGTTGTGGTTAGGGGTGTGTTGGGGTTAGGGTTGGAGTTAGAATTGAGGGTTTTCCATTGTTTAGACACATCAGGGGGGTCTCCAAACGCGACATGGTGCCACCATTGATGCCAGACAATTTTGCGTTCAAAAAGTGAAACGGTGCTCCCTCCCTTCCAAGCCCCGACGTCTGTCCAAACAGTGGTTTATCTCAACATATGGGGTATCGGCGCACTCAGGAAAAATTGCACAACAACTTTTGGGGTCCAATTTATCCTGTTACCCTTGTGAAAAAAAAAAATTGCGGACTAAAAAATTTTGAGGAAAACATTTTTTTAATTTCACGACTCTGCGTTTATAAACTTCTGTGACGCACTTGGGGGTTCAAAGAACTCCACTCCTAGCCCTGTACCAGTTTTGGTATGAACCCTAGAGAATAAGGCTAGAGATCTCTTGTGAGCGTTTTGTGTCATCTGCTTGGCTATGAGAACTTGCATGCAAAGAACAGGTTTGAATAATTATTGGCATGTTATTAACTTTATAATTGATAATTACTGTGGTATACCCGATCTTTGTTGAAGTTGCCACCGGATCACGACTGTTGATTCGTACGTCCAACATTCTGGAGACTAAAGAGTGTTCTTACCACTTGTCAGATAGGTACATTGATACCAATTACCAAGGAGAATAAACACATTCTCCAATGATGGCCCTAAATTGATATAATGAGGTCCAATCAGCTTTAAATTATAGATGCTGTCCAATTTGTAGAGATAAATGTTGAGAGCAGCGCAGTGCAGCACTGACCTAATTGCTAATACACTTTGCTGGCTGTGTTTGGCTCTTCTCTCAAATGTAATGGCTGTGCAAGCTACAGGCAGCAGTTTGCCCGGTCATCTTGTGGTTAGCCAAAAATAAACTAAATTTCCCTTTGCTATCAATCTCAAATGCTGTAGCAGTAGCCCAAGTGTAACGCTATATGAGGTCCTAAATATTTTCAGAGCTATTTTATTCTATCTTTTTGTTCCTTATTGCTCTCCCCTTTACATGGGGAAGAAGGAGACCATTTCTAGCCCAAATTAAGAGGAAAAACCTGTGCGTGTGAGATCAAACAATGGAAGGCTTCTGCTGCTGCACTCGCATCCAGCAAGTGGAGAGGGAGATTGAGGTAGAGAAGAAACTGACAAGGAAGTCACGATGAAGGTGTTGAAGAAACACAAATTTATTTGAAAAAATCATGCGTTTCGTCTTTGAACTACGGTAACTTTCTTCAAGTATAACACACATAGGCGACCCTTCTGTGTATTATAACTGAAGTAGTAGTTGATCCAGCTCCGAAATGCATTGCTTTTAATATAAATTTGTTCTGTCAACTCCTAGCACATTGTGAAATCCTTGGCAGCACTCTGACACCACCGCCATTTCTACTCTACTACCTCAGTCCAAATTAATAAGCAGCAGAATCTATCTTGCAGGTAAAGGACACCTCAGCCGCGCAATAGAGCAATTTCATGCAGTTTTTGCAATTTCAAGAGCTACTGGTATTTTGTATTTTAACGTGCCACTATCATAACACACTTCTGTAAGATGTAAAAGTGCTTCTCACTAAATAAGAATATCATCGAAAAGTTAATTTATTTCAGTTCTTCCATACAAAAAGTGAATCTTATATATTATATAGAGTAATTACAAACAGAGTGATCTATTTCAAGTATAGAAATTTCTGTATTTATTTCTGTATTTATTTCTGTTTTCTCGTTCGCCTTATTGGGGGGACAAAGAGACCATGGGTGTATGCTGCTGCCACTAGGAGGCTGACACTATGCACAAAAAAGGTTAGCTCCTCCTCCGCAGTGTATACCCCACCGACCGGCAGGAAATTCCTCAATTTAGCTTAGTGTCAGTAGGAGGTGGACACGGGTCTTTCATTAGACCCATATCTACCTCGATGTGCGTCGTTCCTTTTCAGGTTTCAGGAGGGATACAGTGTGAACAGTCACAACTGTACTCCCACAAAGAGGCTATGAGAACGGCGTGTGCTGCCACCCCGTATCCTCTTAGTTCTCCGGGCGGACCACAAGCTCAGCACAGGTGACGTGCCAGCGAAAACGGATGGTCCTTGCCTCCCACCCACTCGCCCACCAGAGCCTGTCGGTTGGACGAGGCGCGAATACGTAGAAGATGAGCAGACAGCGTGGGATACAGAAGGTACCTTTATTGGAGCACCGGAACATGAAGCCACAAAATGACCTGGCAGCGGCGCCAAAAGTAGCGCCGCAGATTCTCGCCTGCTCGCGCCTTCCGACGGTCACCGCATCCCTTTTGGCCCCGGCTGCGGTGCGGGCCTTCTTCACCCCACTGCCGGTATTCTTGTGAGGGTTGCGTCTGGGAGCAGGGCTATGGCGGCGTCTCCTTTAGGGGCGGACGCGGCTGCGCCGCAGTTCTTCCGCACCGCCCCGTGCTGACAGACGGCCGCCGTTTCAAATTTAGTCCCCGGCTTCAGTTTGGGCCTTTGCGCCCATCGCGGCCACGCCCCCCATTCATTATTATCGGCCGGCTGCGCTCCCGCACGTTCCTATCTTTCGGGGACACCGGACCGTGAGTAGTTCTGCAACTGCAGACTGATGCCCTACTCTGCCTTTCTGTCCCCCCAACCTTCCAGTATTTCCGCAGGTTTTCTTCTTTTCTTCCTTCACCATGGCTAATTCTAAGTCTGAACGTGGCCGTCCGCCAGCCCCCACGGGAACCCTAGTCCGGTTTTTCGATGCTCCTCTTGCAATCACAAATTCCCCTCTGCCTGGACTTCAGCAGTCCCGTTCAGCATGATGCCGTCCAGGAGCCATCTACTGCGCCACGTGAAATCGAACCCCCCATTCCTGGCTGGGCCTCGTCTTTCACAATCTGTGGCAGACCTCACCAGGGTGTCTCAGTCCCTAGTGGCCGTTCTTGATAAGTTGCCCCTGGACACTTCTGCAGGGTCCAGCAGGTCGCAAGACGTTCCATCTGAGCCAGCTAGCAGAAGCCGCAAAAGGTCCAGGCAGGATCCCCGGCCGGAATCCTCTCCTGGCCTCTCATCTGCACCTAGTCCTTCCCAGCAGTCGTCCTCCCGCGCCTCCTCACCCGAGTCTGGTGAAGCGTTCTCGGATATGTCCTCTGAAGGGATTTTAGAGCTGGATTCTGACCAGGACGCGGACATGAAGGTTACGGTACAGAACCTCATTGCTGCGATTAACCACACCTTCGTAATATCTGACTCCCCTGCGAAATCCTCAGATCAGGAGGTTTCGTTCAGACGGGAAGAAACACCACCCAGGGTTTTCGCTTTCCACTCTGAGTTTGGCAAGATCCTTGCCCGGGAAAGAGGAAATCCGTCCAGGCGATTTCAAAGAGGGAAGCGCCTCGGCGTGCTGTATCCGTTTGCTAAAGAGCTCACTGACAACTGGTCTGCTTCCCCGTCAGACGCACCCGTGTCCAGACTTTCTAATAACACGGTTCTCCCGCTTTCAGGTGTAGCGTCGCTAAAGGAGTCTAATGATAGAATTATAGAATCCTTGGCAAAGTCAGCATTCGAACCGGCGCTATGTCCAGTCTTTGCCTCATCTTGGGTGGCAAAGGACATAGCCACTTGGGCAGAGGATCTCCGTAAGGGCATCCTAGATAAGGCCCAACCAGAGCAATTGGCCGATCTGGCCAACCAGATTTCCCATGCAGGGGATTATCTGCTTTCTGCTTCCTTGGATGCCGCGTCTTGCGCTGTTCAGGCGTCAAACAATGTTGTGGCAATCCGACAGACCCCCGCCAAGGCGTCAGTTTCGGCCCTTTCGGGCTTACCGTCGCTTCAATACGGCAGAGAACTTCTCTAACCAACAAAGACCACAGGCACGCCAGGATAGAAAGACGGTGTCCTTCAGACCCACTCCCTCCTAGCGATCTCACTCCTCCCAGGGCAGACCCTCCAGGTCCAGATCTGGACAGTCCACGTCAGCATGACTATCAACGAACTCCCGAGGGTCCCTCCCAATTGGGAGGTCGACTCCGTTTTCTTCAGGGACATCTGGCTGGCCTCAGTAGAGGACGCTTGGGTCAGTGAGGTTGTATCTTCAGGGTACAAGATAGAGTTCATTTCTCGTCCACGGGATCGCTTCAAGTCCCGTCCTCCAAAAGATCCAGCCTTAGTTCCGGGGTTCTTTGCATCCATCGCCTCTCTCCTCGGTTCCGGGGTGATTGTGCCCATTCCTGAATCAGAACGTTTCACAGGGTTTTATTCAAACCGGTTCGTGGTGCCGTAAAAAGGCGGGACAGTTCGCCCCATCTTGGACCTCAAGTTACTCAACAGGAGAGTCCGACTGCGTCATTTCCGAATGGAGTCTCTTCGGTTAATCGCTTCCATGGAGATGCAGGAGTTCATGTGTTCAATAGACATTCAAGATGCCTATCTACATGTTCCCATATTCTCCGGGCATCAGAAATTCCTGCGTTTCGCGATTCGCCAGGAACATTACCAATTTGTTGCACTGCCATTCGGTCTTGCCACCGCACCCAGAGTATTTACAGAGATCATGGTGGCCTTGATGGCCTTGTGGAAAATCGGAGGTCTCGTTCTTTTTCCGTACCTCAATGACATTCTGATCAAAGCTCCATCCTTTCATCAAGCTCGCCAAAGTCTTTCCATTGTCCTAGACACCCTGCCCAATTTCGGGTGGCTCATCAACAAAAAGAAGTCCTGTCTTGTCCCGACAAAACGTCTTGTGTTTCTGGGTCTATGGTTCGACACTCGTCGATCGAGGATTTTTCTACCTCAAGAGAAAATTGGCTCCCTGCAACGGGATGTACGATCGCGGCAGATCATGAGACTTCCATCTCTCCGGACGACCATGAAAGTCCTGGGAAAGATGGTGGTGGCAACAGAGGCGGTTCCCTTTGCCCAATTTCACTCCAGACCTCTCCAACTCGCCATCCTATCCCAGTGGAACAGGTCTGTCCTTTCCCTGGATCGCCCATTTCGTCTTGCAAACTGTGTCTGTGTCAAGCAGTCCCTCAATTGGTGGCTGATGTCTCCTCTCATCTCCCTAGGACGGTCATTCCTCCCCATTCACTGGCAGATTGTGACAACGGAGGCCAGCCTCCTCGGCCAGGGGGGCAGTGTTCCGCAATCACACTGTTCAGGGTCGTTGGTCAACTCAGGAGTCAGCCCTGCCAATCAACGTCCTCGAGATACGAGCGATTTATCTGTCTCTCGTTCACTGGGAGAGACTTCTCAGGGGACTGCCTACCCGGATTCAGACACACAATGCCATGGCTGTGGCATATGTCACACGCCAGGGAGGGACGCGGAGTGTCTCAGTCCTGGCAGAAGTGTCCAGGATTTTTCATTGGACGGAGGTTTCAGTCCTGGCAATATCCGCGGTGCATATTCCCGGCGTGGACAATTGGGCCGCTGATTTTCTCAGCCGCAAGGGTCTCGCGGCGGGAGAGTGGTCCCTACATCCGGAAGTATTTATTCAGCTTTGCCGTCGTTGGGGAACCCCGGACGTAGATCTGCTAGCTTCTCGCCTCAACAGGAAAGTCCCACAGTTTGTATCCAGGGCTCGAGATCCTCTCACGGTGGGCGCCGACGCTCTGGCCATTCCTTGGTCACAGTTCGAGCTCCCCTACCGGTTTCCTCCCCTGCCTCTTCTTCCCAGGCTGCTGAAGAAAATCAAGGCGGAAGGAATTCCAGTCATCCTCATCGCCCGAATTGGCTCAGAAGGGATTGGTTCGCGGACATCGTCAACCTTCTCTCGGACGCCCCCTGGAAGCTTCCAGACAGAGCAGATCTGCTGTCTCAAGGTCTGATTTGCCACCCCAATTCTCGGCCGCTCAAGTTAACGGCGTGGCTGTTGAGGCCGAGGTTTTGGAACTATCAGGATTTTCTGATCGAGTTATTCATACCATGATCCGAGCCAGGAAGCCATCGTCTTCCAAAATTTATTGCCGTACTTGGAAGGCCTATTTCACTTGGTGCGAGACCTATGACATTCCGCCCATGTGTTTTTCGCTCCCTTCTGTCCTGGCGTTCCTTCAAGCGGGGCTGAATGCGGGTCTTGCCCTCAGCTCTTTAAAGGGTCAAGTGTCAGCACTGTCCATTTTATTTCGGAAGACGTTGGCATACCGTCCACAGGTTAAAACCTTCCTTCAAGGTGTGGCTTACACGGCTCCTCCGTACCGAGCGCCCGTAGATCCATGGGATCTTAATCTGGTTCGCGAGGTTCTGCAAGGTTCTCCCTTTGAACCTCTCAGGGATGTTTCCCTTTCTCTCCTTTCGTGGAAAGTAGCCTCTCTGGTAGCCATCACCTCCATCCGGCGCGTGTCGGAATTGGCGGCCCTCTCTTGCCGTTCTCCTTTCTTGGTACTCCACCAGGACAAGGTAGTTCTGCGGCCTCTGCCCTCTTTCCTTCCTAAGGTGGTGTCCACTTTTCGCCTGAATGAGGACATTGTTTTCCCGTCCTTTTGTCCGGGTCCAGCTCACCCTCGGGAGCGGTCCATGAACAAGCTTGACTTGGTCAGGGCGATGAAGGTCTACCTAACTAGGACGACTTTTGCGGAAGACAGATTCTCTCCACCATTCCAGATGGGGCGCGGAAAGGCACCCGGCCTCCAAAGCTACTATTGCTCGCTGGATCAGATCGGCAATTTTGGAGGCCTACCGGGTTAAACATCGAGTGGCCCCTCCAGGGATTAGAGCGCACTCTACCCGGGCAGTGGGTGCCTCCTGGGCGGTACGTCACAGAGCTTCCGCGCTGCAGCTTTGCAAAGCTGCAACCTGGTCATCGGTTCACACGTTTGTGAAATTCTACAAGATCCACACCTACGCTTCGGCGGATGCCAGCCTAGGTAGAAGGATCCTGCAGGCTGCGGTAGTGAGTCCGCTGGCCTGCTGGAAGTTTGTTTTTCCCACCCCAGGGACTGCTTTGGGACGTCCCATGGTCTCTGTGTCCCCCAATAAGGCGAACGAGAAAACAGGATTTTTTGGGTTGCTAACCGTAAAATCTGTTTCTCGGAGCCTTCATTGGGGGACACAGCACCCTCCCATGTTCTACAACTCCTGTTATTATGTTGGTTGTTTACAGTTGAGTTGTCCTGTTTTCAATCTATTCCGTTACTTCTCCTACTGCTTTCTCACTAACTGAGGAATTTCCTGCCGGTCGGTGGGGTGTACACTGCGGAGGAGGAGCTAACCTTTTTTGTGCATAGTGTCAGCCTCCTAGTGGCAGCAGCATACACCCATGGTCTCTGTGTCCCCCCAATGAAGGCTCCGAGAAACAGATTTTACGGTAAGCAACCCAAAAAATACTGTTTTTGTTGATGATTATGGCGTACAGCCAATGAAAACCCAAAAGTCATTATCTCGGTAAATTAGAAATAATTAACAAAAAAACACCTGCGAAGGCTTCCTAAACGTTTAATAAGGTCCCTTAGTCTGTTTCAGTAGGCTCCACAATGATGGGGAACACTGATGACTTGACAAATGTCCAGAAGGCAGTCATTGACACACTCCACAAGGAAGGTAAGCCACAAAAGATCATTGCTAAAGAGGCTGTTCACAGAGTGCTGTTTCCAAGCATATTAGTGGAATGTTGAGTGGAAGGAAAAAGTGTGGTAGAAAAAGGTGCACAAGCAACGGGGATAACCGCAGCCTTGAAAGGATGCGGAAAAGGCCATTCAAAAATTTGGGTGAGATTCCCAAGGAGTGGACAGCTGCTGAAGTCATTTCTTCAAGAGCCACCACACACAGACGTACAGGGCATGGGCTACAAGTGTCGCATTCCTTGTGTCAAGCTACTCATGACTAATAGACAACGCCAGAAACGTCTTAACTGGGCCAAGGAGAAAAAGAACTGGACTGTTGCTCAGTGGTCCAAGGTGTTTTCAGATAAAAGTAAGTTTTGCATTTCATTTGGAAATCAATGTCCCAGAGTCTGGAAGAAGAGTGGAGAGGGACACAATCCAAGCTGTTTGAGGTCTAGTGTGAAGTTTCCACAATCAGTGATGGTTTGGGGAGCCATGTCATGTGCTGGTGTAGGTCCACTGTGTTTTATCAAGACCAAAGTCAGCGCAGCCATCTACCAGGAAATTTTAGAGCACTTCATGCTTCCCTCTGCCAACAAGCTTTTTGGAGATGGAAATTTCATTCACCAGCAGGACTTGGCACCTGTACACACTACCAAAAGTACCAATACCTGGTTTAAAAACAACAGTATCACTGTGCTTGATTGGCCAGCAAACTCGCTTGACCTTAACACCATAGACAATCTATTGGATATAGTCAAGAGGAAGATGAGAGACACCAGACCCAGCAATTCAGGCAAGCTGAAGACTGCTATCAAAGCAACTTGGGCTTCCATAACACCTCAGCAGTGCCACAGGCTGATCACTTCCATGCTACGCCACATTGATGCAGTAATTGATGCAAAAGGAGCCCCAACCAAGTATTGAGCGTATTTACTGAACATACATTTGTTGGCCAAAATTTCAGATTTTAAAACCCTTTTTCAAGCTGTATAAAGTATTCTAATTTGCTGAGATAATGGCTACTTGGTTTTCATTGGCTTTAAGCCGTAATCCTCAACGTTAACGGAAAAAAACACTTGAAATAGATCACTGTTTGTAATGACTCTATATAATGAGTTTCACTTTTTGTATTGAGCCCAGCAAACTAGTCAAAGCCCTTGGCACTGCTGATGGGGAGAGCCAGTTACTGGCAGGGCTCACATGCCTCCTCCAGAGACTAAATAGCACCTGTTGAGCTGTTTGGCAAATAAGTGTAACCTAAATTCATAGTAGTCTTGTACCTGCCTGCGCTTGGTGGTTTTGAAGTAAAGTGCCACCTGCAGTGAAGGGTCACTAGAATAGCACCCTTTAGTTCAGGTTCTCGTCACATGTTGATCAACTACTTGATGCCCTGAAAAACAGGATTTAGATGTATCTTCTCACCAGGCCATTGAATTGTGAACCAGACAAAACTCCCTTTGTACTTAGTCTGCTTTCATTTTTAGCAGTGTCTGTCTTTTCCAGGCCGGTACAAAAATGTGGTCGACTTCGTTTTTTTCCCTGCCTGAAAAGGCATGTACTGTAATATTTAATATATTAGACAATGTAGTAATGTTTGGACAGTGAAACAAGTTTTGGCATTTTAGCTGTTTACCAAAACACATTCAACATAGTTATATAATCAATATGGGCTTAAAGTGCAGACTCTGTTCTAATTTGAGGGTAGTCTCATCCTAATTGGTGTAAGAGTTTAGGAATTATAGCTTTTATATGTACAGTTGTGCTCAAAAGTTTACATACACTGGCAGAATTTTTGCTTTCTGGCATTTTTTCAGAGAATATGAATGATGGCACCAAAACTTTTTCTCCACTCATGGTTAGTGGTTGGGTGAAGCCATTTATTGCTAAACTACTGTGTTTTCTCTTTTAAATCATAATGACAAACCAAAAAAATCCATTTCACCCTGATCAACATTTCACATACCCCTTTTCTTAATACCATATATTGCCCCCTATATCATCAATGATAGCTTGAAGTCTTTTGTGGTAGTTGTGGATGAGGTTCTTTATTTTCTCAGATATAAATCTGCCCACTCTTCTTGGCAAAAAGCCTCCAGTTCCTGTAAATTCCTGGGCTGTCTAGCATGAAGTGCGCGGTTGAGATCTCCCCAGAGTATCTCAATGATATTGAGGTCAGGAGACTGAGATGGCCACTCCAGAACCTTCACTTTGTTCTACTGTAGCCAATGACAGGTCACCTTGGCCTTGTGTTTTGGATTGTTGTCATGTTGGAACGTCCAAGTACATCCCATGCGCAGCTTCCAGGCTGATTGCAAATTTTCCTCCAGTATTTGCTGATAATGTGCTGCATTCATTTTTCCTTCAACTATAACCAAGTTTCCTGTGCCTTTTGTAACTCACACATCCCCAAAACATCAGCGATCCACCTCAGTGCTTTACAGTAGGAATGGTTCCTTTCGTCATAGGCCTTGTTTACCTCTCTCCAAATGTAACATTTATGATTGTGGCCAAAAAGTTAAATTTTGGTGTCATCACTCCAAATTACCTTGTTTCATAAGTTTTGAGGCTTGTCTCTGTGCTGTTTTGCGTATTGCAGGCGAGATACTTTGTGGCATTTGCGCAATAATGGCTTTCTTCTGACGATTCGAACATGCAACCCATTTTTCTCTCACCCATGACAGCACCACGGAGAGAGGGGGTCTGCCCATCAAGGACAGGAACCTACAGATAAAAATTCGGCACCTCTCCTCCGCCCCCAGTTGGGTTCCTGTCCTTGATGAGTGACCTGTGGATCCTGCAGCAGGCGGCAGGCTTACCTTTGAAGAGGAGCCAGGGCCGTCCCGTTCGTAGGCCTGGCAGCGGGGAGGCCACTGCCGCAGCAGGGTCGGTGCCTGGAGCTGCCACTGCTATAGCCGAGGGGCTGGTCAGGGTGAGCGGGCGGGGAGGACCGAGCCGCCGCTCCGAAAAGGAGAATGGGGCTGAAGGGACGCTGATACACGCGGGGGCAGCGCGCGGTACAGAGGTGTACCAATATGGAGCTGCCCCGGAAATGGAATGAAGACTTCCGGGTCCCCGCGGTCGGTGCATGCGCATTGCACGCTCCCCGGGGCTCAGCGGGACAGGCTGGGAGGAGGAGGTGACGTCAGGGCCCGGGAGATTCAAAAGAAGATGGTGGGAGCTGCTCCTTGCTGGAAGCGTCTTATAGACATGGAGGACAGCGACCAGCATGAGGAGCAGCCAATGCAGCAGCATAAGGAGCAGCAGCACAGGCACCATCGCCGGCAAAAAGAAAAGGACGGGCGAGATGGCCGGTCCAGTAGCCACTCCACGCAGCGGAGCAAATCGACTGCGAGGAGCAAATCGCCTCCTGTGGATCAGCCCGTGAGGGATCCGAATCCACCTCCTGAACCGGTACCTGCAACCGCGCATGATGGGGTAAGTGATCTACGTGAATGTCCCCCATTATAATAGACTTCTTTCCCTTATTAGGGAAAGAAGAAAGAATAGACAAAGAAGGGAATGCCCCACCTGTAGAAGGCCGCTACCAGCAGCTTGGGATAAAAAACTCTGCGACTCCTGCATACAGGAAGTTCTTTGTGATGAAACCCCGGATTACGCCTCGGATCTAAGAGCGGTAATCCGATCGGAGTTTCAAAGTGCCCTTTCATCCCTAAAACGCAAAGAGAGGGGAAAGAAAAGGGACACAGTAGCGGCCTCCCAGTCAGAGGCCTCGACGTCAGGGGAAGTTACATCAAATACTTCAGACACAGACTCGTCATCCTCAGATGAGGAAACAGAGGGGCGTCATTGCTTTCCCCTGGATGAGGTAGACATGTTAGTAAAAGCGGTAAGGTCTACCATGGGGGTAGCAGACCCTCGGCCAGATAGATCAGTCCAGGACATAATGTTCGGGGGATTAGGCCAAAAGAGATGCAGAGTATTCCCGCTAAACGAGAATGTACAGAGCCTGATAAAAAAAGAATGGGAGAGACCAGATAGGAAGAACTCCACGGTTTCCTTCCTTAAAAGAAAATACCCATTTGACGAGGAAGTGTCCACGTCCTGGGACAGAGCCCCGAAGTTAGACGTGGCCGTCGCCAAAGCCTCGAAAAAATCTGCACTCCCCTTTGAGGATATGGGTACTCTAAAGGACCCATTAGACAAAAAAGCTGATGCTTTCCTCAAGGGTACCTGGGAATCAGCAGGAGGAAATCTTAGGCCAGTGATAGCGGCAACTTGTACCTCCAGAGCCCTCATGGTGTGGGTAGACCAACTAGAGAAGCAGCTAAGGGAAGGTACACCCAGGGAGAAGATCCTGGATTCCATTCCCGTGATAAGGGGAGCGGCGGCCTTCTTAGCCGACTCTTCGGCTGATTCGGTAAGGTTGTCATCCAAAACAGCAGCCCTGTCAAACGCAGCCCAAAGAACATTGTGGCATAAACGTTGGCCTGGGGATTTACAAACTATGTGCCATCCCTGGTGAAGGGAAATTCCTATTTGGAGAAACTTTGGATGACATCCTCGAAAAGGCGGGGGACAAAAAGGGATTCCCAAATTTAAGCCCTACAGGCCCCACAGGCTTTAAAAGGTCCTTTCGGAACAAAAAATTTTTCCAGAGTAGACCCCCGAGAGAACAGAAATGGGACGACAGAAGGAGAGACAGGGGGTTCTTTTTTGGTAACTCGTCCCGAGACAAAAAGCCCTCCAAGTGACTGTTTGCCCAGGGTGGGAGGGAGGCTAAGCTTTTTTCTCCCAGCCTGGAGGAAAATATCGAACAACCCTTGGTTATTAAATCTGATAGGATCAGGGTTAAGGATAGACTTTCTCTCTCCCACCTCAAAAATTTGTAGTGACCCCACTAAGATCATCCGTAAAAGAACAAGAAGCCCTCGAAAAAGAGGTCCTAAGCCTGTTGAACAAAAAAAAAGTCCTCCGGGAGGTTCCCCCGCAGTAGAAAGGCAGAGGATTCTACTCGGCTCTCTTCCTAATATCCAAACCGGACGATACCTTCCGGACAATTATAAATCTAAAAAGACTGAACGATTGTCAAAAACGAGAAATTCAAAATGGAGTCGATCAAGTCGACCATCAAAATTCTCTTTCCACATTGCTTCATGGTAGTATTAGACCTCAGCGATGCCTACTATCACGTCCCCATCCACAAAGACTCCCGACAATACCTCAGACTTGCGGTCTCCATAGGAGGCTAAATAAGGAAATTTCAGTGCAGGGCCCTGCCATTTGGGATCTCGGTAGCCCCGCGAATCTTCACGAAACTAGTAGCAGAGATGATGGCTCACCTAAGAGAACAAGATGTTCTAATAGTCCCATATCTGGACGACTTTTTAATAGCGAGCAACTCAGCCCAAAGATGCAGGGAACAGAGGGACAGAGTGATGGGCACTCTAAAAAAAAAAAAACCTCGGATGGCTCCTAAACCTAAAAAAATCAAGGCTGGAGCCCAGGAAAGTCCAGGAGTTCCTAGGCCTGACACTGGACTCAAACACCCAGGAGTGTTACCTGCCAGACCACAGAAAGGAGAGGATCGCTCAGATGGTAGCAAGAGCAACGCAGAACACTTCCATGACGCTAAGAAAAGCAATGTCACTGTTGGGGTCCCTCTCCGCATGCCTGCCGGCGGTCCAGTGGGCACAGCTACATACGAGAGATCTCCAATGGGATGTTTTAGCCGACCAGTCAGCATTAAGAGGTCACTTGGAAGGTTACGTTACACTAGACTCCAAAACTATTCGTTCCCTAGCTTGGTAGCTTGGTGGGGAAACAGAGGCATCCTATCCAAAGGGATTTCCTGGGTGATAAGTCACACACATAATCACCACGGATGCCAGTCCCAAGGGATGGGGAGCACACATGAGCTACAGGGTGGCTCAGGGGGAATTGGGAGGTCAGGAACTAGAAGCCTCCTCGAACCAAAAGGAACTACTGGCAGTAGGCTACGCCCTAACACATTTTCTACCGGTATTAAAGGGACATCATATCCGAATATTTTCGGACAATCGAGTGACGGTGGCCTACATAAATCATCAGGGGGGGAACCAGGTCCCTAACACTAATGAACGCATCCTCTGAAATAGTCACGCTAGCTGAGGAAAACCTACTGTCCCTATCTGCACTACACATACGGGGAGCAGAAAACCAGACAGCAGACTTTCTAAGTCGCACCCAGCTACATCAAAGGGAGTGGGTTCTAAAACAGTCCATTTTTCGGAAAATTGTAAAAATGTGGGGAACCCCGGACATGGATCTGTTTGCCGACCACAAAAACAAAAAAGTAGCAGCATTTTGTTCCCTAGACCCCAGGGGGAATCCCAGGACCCTGCATGCGTTTATGCTTCCATGGACTCAGGGCCTAATGTATGCCTTTCCACCGCCCATTCTCATCCCGGCAGTCATAAGGAAAGTCAGAGAAGACAGGGCACGAATGATACTAATAGCCCTGTTTTGGCCAAAAAGAGCTTGGTTTTCCTGGCTGAGAATACTGTCAATAACCGACCCCTGGGTTCTACCAGATCTCCCCGACCTTATGTCCCAAGGTCCCGTGTTACACCCTCGGGCAGTGAACTTCCATTTAACAGCATGGAATTTGAAAGGGCACTGCTGAGGGGGAGAGGATTTTCAGAAAACCTGGTTTCCACGCAACAAAAGAGTAGGAAACCGATCACAACCAGGGCCTATAGTAGAACTTGGAAGAAATTTCTATCTAGCTCTGGGGTAAGGGTTCAAGATGGAATACAAATTGACAAAATTTTCGAATTCCTACAAAAAGGGTTAGAGCAGGGGCTGGCAACTAATACATTGAAGGTACAGATAGCGGCTCTAGGTGCCCTTTATAACCAGGATGTGGCAGGCAACCCTTGGGTGGCACGGTTTATGAGGGCCGCAGCCAGGTCTAGGCCAATAACCACCCAGAAAATACCGTCATGGGATCTAAACCTAGTGTTGTCTGCATTAACAGGGCCCCCATTCGAGCCCATCCAATCAGCACCCCTAAAAACCCTATAATTAAAAACTATACTTTTAGTGGCCCTAACATCCGCTCGCAAAGTGAGCGATATTCAGGCTCTGTCAGCAATACCCCCGTTCACTAAAATCCTGGACGATAGAGTCATATTAAAACCTGATCCAGCATACCTACCTAAGGTGTCGACACACTTCCATAGGTCCCAAGAAGTGGTCCTTCCTTCCTTCTGCCCAAACCCTAGGAATAGGGTAGAGGAGAAATTTCACACCCTGGATGTGAAGAGGTGTCTAGTTCAGTACCTAGAGGCCACCAAGGGATGTAGGAAGGAAGGGTCTCTCTTTGTGTGTTTTCAGGGACCTCGGAAGGGACTCAAGGCATCCAAGAGTACCCTAGCAAGGTGGATAAGGGATGCTATTGCCCTGGCGTATTCATCCAGTGGGAATACCATCCCGGAGGGTCTAAAAGCTCACTCTACAAGGGCAATGGCGACCTCATGGGCAGAAAGATCAGAGGTATCAATAGAGCAGATCTGTAAGGCGGCCACCTGATCAACACCTTCTACCTTTTTTAGCCACTATCGCTTAGATCTAGCCTCCACGTCTGACCTGACCTTCAGGAGAAGGGTCCTTCAGGCGGTGGTCGCTCCCTAAGCTACCAATCTCTGAAATTCTCTCCGTGGTGCTGTCATGGGTGAGGGAGAATAGCTTAGTTACTCACCGATAATGGTGTTTTTCGGAACCCATGACAGCACCCGCTTATCCCCCCCCCCTTTCACGTGTGCGGTGAGCACGAGTTAATTGTGTGTAAAGTGTTTTTTGTTAGACACGGGGATTCTCCATAATATGCAATATTATAATGTTATGTATATACTTTTGTTGTTAACTAACCGGGAGACCCTCTGATGCTCTGTAACCAACTGGGGGCGGAGGAGAGGTGCCACCTTTTTATCTGTAGGTTCCTGTCCTTGATGGGCGGACCCCCTCTCTCCGTGGTGCTGTCATGGGTTCCGAGAAACACCGTTATCGGTGAGTAACTAAGCTATTCTTAAAGTGCCTCCTTATTGTGCATCTTGAAACAGCCACACCGCTAGTTTTCAGAGAGTCCAGTATTTCAGCTGATGTGATTTGTGGGTTTTTCTTTGCATTCTGAACAATTTTCCTTGCAGTCGTGGACAACCTTTTTGTTGGTCAACCGGACCGTGGTTTTGTTTTTACAGAGCCCCTGATTTTTCATTTGTTAATCACAGTATGAACGCTGCTGACTGGCATTATCAATTCCTTGGATATCTTTTTGTATCCCTTTCTTGTTTTATACAGTGCAACTACCTTTTCCTGTAGATGCATTGACAATTCTTTTGCTTTCGCCATGACTCACAATCCAGAAATGTCAGTGGCTGGATGAAACATGTAAGAGTCTATCTGGATCCCAGAAACTCACTCAGCTTTTATGCACACACACTGATTACAAGCAAACAGGTCACCGGTGAGGATGCTACCTTTAGTAGCCATTCAAACCCATTTGTGTCAACTTCTGTGCATGTTATCAGGCAAAAAATCACCAGGGTATGTGAACTTTTCATCAGGGTAATTTGGATGTTTTGGGTTGTCATTATGATTTAAAAAGAGAAAACACAGTAGTTTGACAATAAATGGCTTCACCCAACCACTATCTATGAGTGGAGATAACGTTTTGGTGTTATTCATATTCTCTGAAAAAAAGGCCAAGGAAGTAAAAATTCTGCCGGGGTATGTAAACTTTTGAGCACAACTGTAGCTGACTCTTTTTAAAGGTACTAAAAGTAATTGGACAGATATTTCGAAAGCTCTTTAATGGGATACATGGACTATTCCTGCAATAATCCATCAATTAAGATGGTAAAAGGTCTGGAGCTGATTCCAGGTGTTGCATTTGCAAGCTGTTGTTGTGACCCCCTCCCCCCAACATGTAGTCAAAGGGCCTCTCTATAGAAAAGAAGCAGACATCCGTTAGGCTGAAAAAATAAAAATCCATCAGAGCGATAGCAGAAATGTTAGGCTTGCGTTTGGTAACTCAAAAAGCCTTGGATGTCCATAGAACAACACAATGATGGATGATCACAGAATCCTTTCTGTGGTGAAGAAAAACCCCTCCACTACATCCACCCAAGTGGTGAACACTCTCCAGGAAGTAGGTGTTTCCATATCAACAGTATGTGTAACATAAAAAGACTTTTTTCTGAGCAAATGCAGAAGGTTCACCACAGGGAGCAAACCATTTATCAGCCTTAGAAATAGGCCAGATTAGACTTGGCTAAAAAAAAATCTTAAGAAGCCAGCCCCGTTTTGGAAAATCATTGTTTGGAGAGATGAAGCGAAGATAACCTGTAGCAGAATGATGGGAAGAATAAAGTATGGAGAGAACTTGGAACAGCTCATGATCCAAAGCACATCACATCCTCTGTAAAACATGGTGGAAGCAGTATGATGTCATGGGCATGCATGGCTTCCAGTGGCACTGGGTCACTAGTGTTCATTGATGTGACTGAAGACAGGAGCAGCCGGATGAATTCTGAATAGTGATGAGTGAACATGCTCGGATTAGGTGTTATCCGATCATGCTCTGGCGCTACAGAGTGTCTTCGGCGTGCTTGCAAAATATGTTCCACAGCCCCAACACATGCAGGGATTGCCTAACAAACAGTGCGATGGTTCTGCTCCGATTCAACCAAATGCAGCAAGGTTGATTGGATGGCGCTTCACAGTACAGATGGACAATGTCCCAATGCATACTGCAAAAACAACCCAGGAGATTTTCAAGGCAAAGTAGTGGAATACTCTGCATTTCATATGCTAAAGACTGCAGGCAGAAAGACCCACTAACAAGCCACAACTGAAGTCAGCTGCAGTAAAGGAATCAGAAAGCATCACAAAGGAGGAAATCCAGCATTTAATGATGTCCAGGTAGCAATTGCAGTGGCCTGCAGAGCTCAGATCTGGGGATTGCATCACTGTCAAAACATTTCTGGACCTCCCTGTAGGTCAGGCATAGCACAGAGCGACTCCATCTTCATTAAAGATAATTTCCCCATCAATCACGTCCAAATCCTGCTAACTGTAGCTAAAACGTGATGTAAGTTAATCAGCAGAATATTCCTTTGAAAGGTATCCAATCACCTGGTTTTTGCAACCTGAGTGGCATATTTTAGTGCACCAACCCTGATTTCAGCGATTTGTAATTTACAGGGCTTTAGGAAATTAGATGACTAGTAAACCTGCTTCAAGGTCGTCCTCCATATTCATGAGCTCTGTATAACCTCACCCCAGCACTGATTGGCAGACTTCTGCCCATGTGTATTAAGGTACTGTCACACTTAGCGATGTACCAGCGATCCCGACCAGTGATATGATGCGGTCAGGATCGCTGGAACATCGCTAAGTGGTCGCTAGTGAGCTGCCACACAGGCAGATCTCACCAGCGACATCGCAGGGGTCGGGGGTCGCTACTTACCTGTCACACCAGGCGATCCTGCGTCCTCCCGCCCGCGTCCACGCTCGTCGCTCGTCTCTCCACAGGAAGCGCCGCAGGAAGCTGACGACGAGAAACAGTCCAGCCTGTTCTCGCGCGATCAGCGATAACCAACGGGGGAGCGGGTTGTAGGTAAGTATCACACACAGCGATATCGCTATAACGTCACTAGTTATAGCGATATTGCTAGCGATATCGCTTAGTGTGACAGGCCCTTTATGCACAGAGAGCTGCCAATCAGTGGTGTCGGCGGGGTTATACAGAGTTCAACATTCAGAGAAATGGCCGATCTGTAGCAGAGAGAACCATGATTTTATCAAAGTTACAGCAGGCAGCCTAGTAAATGACACATCGTTGGAATCCTGGTCTCTGCCTCCACATTATGCTGTTCTCAGATGGGGGAGAAAAGACCTTGTTACAGATTCCTTTAACCGAATTTGACAAAGCCATGAAACTCGTATGGAGCATTTTCTTTTAAGTCTAAGTGGAAAATTAAGTTGGCCGTTTTTTTTTCTAAGTAAAGCCGGGCTCTAACTATAAAAACTTCTGAAAAGTTTGCAGATTTATCCTGCCACACCCCTGGTTACAGTTCTACTCCATTCTTAAATGTCCCCATTTTTACCAGTATGGAACACACATGGGAAAAGTTATTGCCCACAGTTGACACACTGATATGTGAGGTTTTATGTGGTCATAATAATTTCCATAGCGCCAACATATTCCGCAGCACTTCACATCTTAGAGCAGACAATAAAAGACCTTACAGAATAACAATAATCACATAAATCAACAGATACCAAGAGGAGTGAGGACCCTGCTCGCAAGCTTACAATCTTTGAGCGCATAGGGGGGACACGAAAGGTGGATGGTGACAATTGCTTTCATTTATCAATGTAATAGGGTGTTCATGTAATGCTGCATGAACCGGTAACCAACCAGTACGTGTAAAAGTACAGACACTGAGGGCTATTAATTGTATGAGGGGTGTAAGAACAGATGATATGAGTGTCCTGGTTTGGTGAAAATTTGTATGGGAAATACGGGGCTAGTTAGAGAAGTTCATTGTATGTTGAGGCGATAGGCCACTCTGAAGAAATGCGTTTTTAGGGCACGCTTAAAACTGGGTATTGGGGATTCATCAAATTGTCCTGGGCAGTGCATTCCAAAGAATTGGCACCGCACGCGAGAAGTCTTGGAGACGGGAGTTTGAGGTTTGGATTATTGAGGATGTTAATCTTAGGTCATTAGCGGAACAGAGGGCATTGGTAGGGTTGATAGACTGAGGCAATGGAGAAAGGAGATGTAGGGTGGTGCTAAAACGTGGAGCACTTTGTGGGTGAGAGTGATAAGTTTATATTGAGCTCTGTAGCGGATGGGTAGCCGAATGACTGGCACAGGGTATAGGCATCTGTGGAACGGCTTGTGAGGAATATGATCCTGGCTGCTGCATTGAGTATGGATTGGAGAAGGGTGTTTAGTAAGAGGGAGACAGTAGTCCCGATGAGAATGAATAAGAGCTACAGTAACTTTTAACTGCAAAAACTAAGAAAAGGTCGAATTCTAGAAATGTCTTTGGGGGTGTAGATAACATGAGCGAGTGATCGGATGTAGGGAGTGAATGAAAGATCTGAATCAAATATGACCCCAAGACAGCGGGCATGGTGGTGTTGGGGAGTAATGGTGGAACTACACACGGAAATAGCAATATCGGGCACAGGTAGGTTAGTGGAGGAAGGAAAGACAAGGAGTGAGTTCCCTCTGTGACAGGTTCAGTTTCAGATAGAGGGAGTACATGATGTTAGAGACAGCGGAAAGACAATAACTAATGTTTTGTAATGCAGGTGATGTCAGGAGTGGAGGTGTATAATTGGGTGTCCTCTTCATAGAGGTGGTACTGAAAACGGAATCTACTGATTGTTTGCCAACTAGGGGCAGTATAGAATGAGAAAATCAGGGGGGCCTACGACTGATCCTTGAGAAACCCCGACAAAAAAGGCGAAAAGAAGCCGGTAGGAGGAGAACCTGGAGAGGATGGTGTCCTAAAGGCCAACAGAGCGGAGCATAGTGAGGAGCTGGTGATCCACAGTGTCTAATGCTGCAGAGAGATCCAGGAGAATCGGCAGGAGCAGGGACCATTAGACTTAGCTGGTTATTTACATTCAGTTATTTCTAAGGAATTTATTTTATATTAAAAATTAACCATGGAGATAGTATACAGAGTTATCATTAATAAACTAACCTTGAAGCATCTGCTATTATTTAAAGCCTGTGTAAATGCTTTTTTTTTTCGGATTTCCTTTATTGTGTGTGTGTGTGTGTGTGTGTTTGCTGGGTCTCTTTATTCCCCTCAAGACCCCTGAGGCAAACATCCCCTAATAGCAGGACATTTTGCCTTTAGCACTTAAATCTTGTGGTAAACTTACAAAAGTAATGGACTTTACTCATTGTTTAGCAGCAGTGCACCTCATTGTGCTGACATGTCTGAGGGCCATAAAGTGCTACTAAAGAAATCCTATTATGTGATCTTGCCTGCCATTTAAGGTTGTGCAGTGTTGTGTTAGTAACCTACCATTCACATACTGTCTGTAAAGTTATAGCAATAGACCATTGCGGAGGACTGACTTTATGTAACTTTTTTGTGTAAATGGAAGTAGCCAGGAACAACAAAATAGAAACCATTACCTACTGAAGGTTTGAGAACTGGAGACATGACAAAGTAGCGATAAGGGAATCTGTCTGTAATCCTTTGGAAGAAGACTGTAGATTGACAACAGCAAATGTAGATAGTCAGGTTTAGTATCTCTTAAAATTAAGATTTGTCTTAGAAAAGTATGCAGCTGGAGATTTAAAAAAACAAAACAAAAACAAACACCCACTCTCATTTTCTTGGTTCTCCCCAGACTATTTAGGCCATCTCCCAACCCTTGATTGCTCTTCAGCCTTTTTCTCATTCCGAGCCTCTGGATCTATCTAGTTCTCCCCCCCATGTTGGGCATGTCAATGACAGAAGTCATGTACCCTACAATATCATGCGGGGCCTAGTGAAGAGCAGCTCTAGAACATATGGCTAGATTAAAAACAGGTGCCAACTGGAGGACATCTGGCGAAAAGCAAAAAGGGGTAAAAGAGAGATGAATAGATCACTGTTGTGTTGTTTTTTTTATTTTGTTTTTTTTTTTGTTGTGTCCCCCCCTCTTCTGTATAGATGGAATTCATGCAAATGGAAGAGGCTAAAATGGGGTGTTAAAGCCAATAACCAATCCCAGATCTCCTGACTCTTTAGGTTACTCCTTTTTGCGTTGTATGTTTTTCAGAGAGGAAGATGACTAAAACTCTAGCGCCACGTATTGGAAGGAGCAATCCGAAAAGTCAATGTTGACCCTTTAACGAGTTTCGCCATATGACTGGGGGGGGATCCAAACCTTAAATCTAGTTCGCAGACACTGTTTGGGGGTGTTGCTTCTCGCTCTTACTTGTCATGTAAATTTAATGTGGCTTCCTACAATTTCCTGTTCAGTTGAGGCTTATTCAGTCCTGTTGTATAACAGAGAAGTATACATGATGACAGTTTTTAGCCCAGGATATTGACTGACTGTGCACCAGAGGGTATGCACTTGGTCTTCCCTGTACATGTTCAGGGCGCTCTATTGACATTGCCGCATTTTAGGTTGCAATTTATAGAAATTTTTGTGAAATGTTCCAACTCAAACCTTTTATATTTCAGATTATTTGAAGGAAGAAATCCAAAGAAAGCAGAAAAGTTAAAAACGCTGTTTTGTTATTTCCGAAGAGTAACAGAAAAACGTATGTTTGGCACAAGCAGCCTTCGCACCCCCACACCGCTCCCCCAAGTTACTTACGTTTGTAAGATTACCTGTTTTTTGTGTTTCAGCTCCCACTGGTCTGGTGACATTCACACGGCAGTGCATTACGCAGTTTCCAGACTGGGAGAAGTGAGTACATTTGCTCTTTATAATGTAATGTAGTTTTTTGAAAAAGGGGGTCGGAGGGCACCACGAAAGGTGTCACTGGGATCCCCTATAGCAAGTAAGAGCACTAGTACACAAAAAAGACATGCTATATACAGCGGGAGCACCAGAATTGATATATATTAAAGAATTTATTTATTGATGCAGACTACACAAATAAATTAAAAACTATTAACAAGTCAATAACATGACTCGAAACAAAACCACCCAAGATAGGGTGACAGTCCCTGTCAGGCAGCCTATAGTGTGACCTCAATGCATAATAGGAATGACCCAGGGCGTTTAGATGATATAACTAATACATAAGACTGTACCAATCACATGCCAAGAAGCCCCCACAACCAAATAATATACCCACAAATGGCACAAGTGAATTTGGAGATGACATCCACTTGAGAGAGGATGTGTACTGTTAACTAGTAAGAAAACAGGATTAGCACAAAAAGTAAGTAGCATCACCATGCTTGTCTTTAGCTATACACTATTGGCATCTTAAACTGCTATATGTAGGTATTAATTCTTTTTTTTTTCCAGGTAGTCCCCTCCAGCATGATCAGTACTTATTTTTTTTGTGCTAATATTTTATATACTGTTATTTATATTTTATATAATATATTTTTGTTGTGAAGACTTTTTTTTTTTTTTTTATTATTATTATTATATGCAGGCAATGTATAATTTGTCCCCCAAGAGATAACAGATCTCCTTAACTTATTATTTTTCTTCTTTTATCATTCATTTCCCACTGTAACTTGGGCATCCATAGGCGCCTCAGCTACAGGGGAAAACAGTCTCTGCTGTGGCTGGCAGAACTGATCTGGGTCTGCTAGAAGCTAGCAAATCTTCTATGCTGGCAGAGGCCATCACGTGATTTCCAGGTATTGACTTTCAGGTCTTACAGAAGACAGGAATTGTAACAAAACTGCTTCTATATTAGTCCCTGGCTGACATCTGGGGACCTGACCTGTTCCTGCTAGATTGCAGGAGCTTTAACCCTGCACTGTAAATTTGCAATGGCACCGTGTTAAAGCCTAGGGCCAAGTGACATAAATTTGCCATTGGGTTAAAAACACACAAAAATTTCAATATTCTTCACGTTTTTAACCTTTCGGAGGCATGTAAAATGGCTTTTTAAAGCTAAACTGGTTGCCATTTTATCTACTAAATGGTTTATGTGAGAGGCCAATGAAGTGTAAAAGCAGCACATTAACAGCTGGAAATCAGTCTCTACCATTTACATAGGTATCAGGCCATTTGAGTGGGTATCCCTTCATCACTGAAAAGTAAATAATTGGGTTTCTGACTTGGGCATTTTGGTTGGAGTGCACTCTGAATATGTATGGTAGTCATTAATATAACCCAAAGTTTTTACTTTGCCACTGAACAAATCATATCCTCATTCTGCTGACTTGAGTTTGTTGAGAAGGTGAAAGTCCTTAGATCATACTTTAGTCTTTTTCTTCGTATTGGGATATATTACCCTGGTGCAGATTTTGTTGCACAAAAATGATTGAAAATCTGTTCTATTCGACTGAATGAGGTTCTGTCAGATGAATGAACAGTGACAGAACTTTCTGCAACTACACTTGCTGCACATGATTTCATACTGACATTGAGCACTGGCTGATATAAGGGCACAGGATCTTTCCCTGACCACACCTGCTATCAAAAATTTAATGTGTCACTTGCACCTTGTTTTATTTAGGTCAACCAAGAAGTTGAGAAGACTCCACATAACTTGTGAAGGTACAATCGAAGAAAATGGACATGGGATGCTGCAGGTGAGGACCGCACCAGATCTCAAGGTTTCTCTATCTGGTGATCATTGCATCCATCTGGCCCCATCTTCTGTCTGTAGTATTCCTTTTCTGTTCTCTTTTTAAATGTACAGTGTCTTGCAAAAGAACTAATTCCCTTGGCTTTTTTCCCATTTTGTCAAATTGCAATCTGTATTTAAATATTTTTGTAATTTGATTTGTTTGATGCATCATCACTAAATTGTCTAAGTTGGTGAAGTGAGAAAAACATGGGATGGGCCTAAATTAAATTTAATATAAGATCAAATAATTAAAAATTGGTGTAATGCTCTTGCCCAGACTGGTTGGCGCGAGCGTGGGGGTGTGGCCCCACTGTTCCACAAACCAGACTACCCTGGAAGGGGCATGACTAAACAGCTACCTTGGTGTTCACTGGAGCCTCTGATGCTCTGATGGTGAGGTCAGGCTTGTGTGGCAGGTAGCTGCCAGGTACCACTCCAGGGTGGTGTCTGGCTGTGGCTGCTGATCCCACTGAGGGAACAGAGCACTGACAGGTGCGGGCACGTGTCGGCTGGCGCTCTGGTAGGCACGGCTGGCGGGCGGGCACGGCTGGCGCTCTTGCGGGTGGGCTGGACTTGGACAGAAGGGACAGGAACTGACTCAGAGGGGACAGGAACCCGGGTAGGTTCGTTTGGTATATGGGAGCAGGTAGGGACCTGTTCAGACTGGAGAAGCTGGAACTGATTCGGGAAGGACAGGTACACAAACAGGTATGAGTAGTGTGTGGGAACAGGTAGGAACCAGTTCAGACTGGAGGGACAGGAACAGGTAGGGTACGGAGCAGGAGTAGAGCAGAACCGCAAGGTGCGGAACCGCAAGATGCAGAACCGCAGGGTGCAGAGCGAGCACAAAGCAGAACCGCAGAATGCGGAGCAAGAGCAGAAGCGCAGTATGCGGAGCAGGGTGCAGAGGTAAGTCACAGGAGGAAACACACAGCAGGATAGGAAAGGCAACAGACAGGAAGACAAACACAGGTAAAGGACTTGGTTCAGGCAAGGTCAGGTATGGGATAAGGTACAGGAATAGGACACAGTACAGACAAGGACAGACACAGGAACAAATACAGGACAAGGATACAGGCCTGAGTATACAGCCCTCAGGGAGGTGGGAACACAAGACTTAAATAGCACAGTAACAGGTCTGAGAATATAGCCCCCAGAAGAGGCGGAAAACAGGACAGGACCTGGCAACTCAGCAGCTAGGCACTGATTTGAGAGAAATCGTTGCTCAGGCATCCTCCAATGGGTGGGGATGCCTTAAGTACCTGAGTCCTTTTGGCAATTTGCTGGGGACACCTTAGGAAGGTGCACATTGTCTCTATAAGAACCAGGAAGTGCCGGGGCCGCCGCCCTATGCGAACAGCCAGGAAGTATGCAGCAAGCAAGGACATGAGGCCCAGAGCATGGAGCCGGCAGAGGACAGAACTCACAGCATGGCCTGGAGTGGTGAGTAAGATGGAAGATGTGAAGCCAAGCAGTGATGCCGGCAGGGATATTACAGTCGGCATGTGCATATGTATTAACCCCTTTTGCGATGATGCCCCTAAAAATTTTTGGCGCAAACAATTGCCTTCATAAGTCACAAGCTTAGTGAAAGGAAGTTCATCTGTGTGCAATCTAGTGTCACATGGTCTGTCAGTGTATATATACACCTTTTCTGAAAAGCCACAGAGGCTGCAACACCATTAACCCAAGAGGCTCCACTAACCAAACACCATGAAGACCAAGGAGATCTCCAAACAAGTCAGGGACAAAGTTGTTGAGAAGCACAAGTCAGAGTTGGGTTATATAAAAAAAAATCCCAATTTCTTATGGTCCCCCCCAGAGCACTATCAAATCCATCATCAAATGGAAAGAACATGGTACCACGACAAACTTGCCAAGTGAGGGCCGCCAACCAATAGGTTCAGCCTGGGCTAGGAGAGCATTAATCAGAGTCAGCGCAGATGCCAAAGGTAAACCTGAAGGAGCTGCAGGGTTCCCAAGCAGAGACTGGAGTATCCATACGACCACAATAAGCCGTGCACTCCATAGACGTGGCCTTTATGGAAGAGTGGGCAGAAACAAGTCTTACTTGCACATGAAAATTGTTTTGATTTTGCCAATATACCAGTGGGAGAGTTCCAAAATGAATGGTGGAAGGTGCTGTGGTTAGTTGAGACCAAAATTGAACTTTTTGGCCACAAAGCTAATGCCTTTGTGGCACCAAACCAACACGGCTCATCTCCCCAGGAATACTATCCCTGTGCGGATGTTTTCAGGCAGCAGAGATCTGAGAGAGGTCTGAGAAAAGGAGAAGATAGATGATACAAAATACAGGGATATTCTTAAGCAAAAACTTTCAGTCTGTCAGTGATTTGAGCCTGGGACGGAGGTTCTCCTTCTAACAAGACAATGACCCAAAGCATACTGCTAAGCAACACTCTAGTGGTTTAAGGGGAAATGTGTTAATGTTTTTGCGTGACTTTAGTCAAAGCCCAGACTTTAATCCAATTGAGAATCTGTGATCAGACTAGAAGATTGCTGTTCACCAGAGGAAACCATCTAACATGAAGGAGCTGGAGCAGTTTTGCCCAGAGGAATGAGCAAAAATCTCAGTGGCGATATGTGGGAAACTCAGAGACTTATTCAAGTTGACTTGCAGCTGTAAGTGCTGCAAAAAGAAGCTCTACAAAGTACTGACTTTAGGGGGGGGAGGTAAATAGTTAAGCACTCTGAAGTTTTCCGTTATTTTGTCATATTTGGTTGCTTCACATTAAAAAGAAAGCCAAATGTTCACAGTTCTAGCCATGTTCGTAACATAAACTGATGCAAACCCTCCAAAAAACTGTGAAATTCCAGATTGCGAGGTAGCAAAACCCAACAAAAGGTAAGGGGATTAATACTTTCCCAAGCCACTGTATATACCCCAAGAGCATTTTTGCACTGGTTGAAAAGTTAGGTTTCCATTCTGTTTCCCTGCAGCTCTAAAGTCAGGAATTAAAGCCCAACCACAAGTCACAGCTTTGTATGTTCTGCTCGCGTTTGCATTTTTTGCCATGTTACTTTAAAAACATAATGGTAGATTAGTTGGCTTTCTATAAAATTTAGGCTCAGATTGTGTTGGAGGGGAATGAGATTAAGAGCCCCATTGAAAGCAAACACTAAAGCGAACATTGAGCTTATCTGAGTAGCGTTATATGAGCAGTTGGTAATCCTAAATACATCAATACCCCTCAAGTAGATAACCCCCTTTATCGAGACCAGAATTTTTTTTTGTGACAGGCATTTTAGTTGCACTATATATGAAGTAGACCATCAACCTTTTTTTTTAAAACTGAATATCTAATCCCTCCAAGAAGACCACTTTTAAGGGCAATTTTGTCTGGTGTCAGAGCTTTTACTGTACATTATGGACTGCTGCTATATTGAAGCAATACATGAACGTCTTCTCCATCCATGACTGGGCTGGCAGCAGGCTTTGCATTGGAAGCTCCTACTAGTTCAGGCTTTACTAAATGAGAACCGCGGATAATGCGCTTCCGTTCGGAGTGTTTTGACAGAAGCAGAATGGTCCCTAGGACCTGTTTTCCCACCGTGTGTTGTAGGCCAGTGATCTTTTGCAGATAAATGACATGGAATTATATGCCATGGACAGCTAAAGGTCAATAGGTTTGGTTGCTGATATGAGATTGATGGATCTGTCTTTCCAAACTGTGTTTATCCAGGCATAGATATGTGATATGAAATTTAAAGGCTTGGCTGTCTGTTAGATAAAGCGCTTTCTCTTCTCTGCTTCCTAGTCATTCACTTTACTTATCACTCCATTTTAAGTGTTTGGCGCTGTAATTCTTCCTCCTGAATTACTAAGGGGACATTTTTTAACCAGCTCCAATCTTTAATTAGTATGTCCTATTCAAAATGTATTTTCTTATGGATGGTAATTTATATCATCCTTGATACCCTAAGATTGCACCATCTATACCATCTGTTTAACTCTAAAGCCCCCGTTACACACTGCGATATCGCTGCAAAGTCACCTATTTTGTGACGTTGCAGCGATATTGCTAGCGATATCGCTGTGTCTGATACTTACCTCCGACCGGCTCCCCCGCTGGTTATCGCTGATCGCGCGAGAAGGTCCTGGATCATTTCTCGTCGTCCGCTTCCTGCGGCGCTTCCTGCTGTGACGACGAGCGACGCGTGGAGCCGGGCGGGAGGACGCAGGATCGCCACGTCTGACAGGTAAGTAGCGATCCCCGTCCCCAGCGATGTCGCTGGTGAGATCTGCCTGAGTGGCAGGTCACTAGCGACCACCCAGCGATGCACCAGCGATCCTGACTGCGTCATATCGCTAGTCGGGATCGCTGGTGCATCGCTAGGTGTAACGGTACCCTAAGTTGCTGCAGTCTAAAGCAATTTCAGCCTCCGAAGCATTTGACCGTGTTAGGGCCTTCCTCAATCTCGCCACTTGCAGTCTTTGATTACTTTGCCAGTGGGTTAGCTCATCAGTAGCTGGGTTTTGTCACTGATCCTTCAAATGGGAGCGATAGTTGTTACATGACAAATAATGTGCTATGGATTTGAAAAGATAGCAAAGAAAATTACATATAAACTGTGTTCCAAATTATTATGCAAAAAGAGTTTAGGAGTGATAAGGTTAGAATTTTTTTGTTTGTCATTTAAACTCATTGATGGTGATGTGTGTCAGGGCTCTTTATATCACTGAAAGCAATTGCAGATACCTGTGCAAATTACTTTGGCAGGTGTGTCCAAATAAAGGCAAGACTACTTAAGAAGGCTGTTCCACATTATTAAGCAGCCTACATTTTTTGCCAAAATGGGAAAGAAAAAGGATGTGTCGGCAGCTGAGAAGCAACAAATTGTGGAGTATTTAGGTCAAGGCATGACTACAATCAACATTGCCAAGACACTTCATCGTGATCATCGCACAATCAAGAAGTATGTAGCTGATTCCCAGCACACACGTGTGCGTGCTGATAAGGAAAAATTGAGGACTCTTTCCAATAGGCAATTGCGTCAGGTTAAAAGAGCAGCTGCAAAAATGCCTTGTCATAGCAGCAGACAAGTTTTTGAAGCTGCTGGTGCCTCCAGCGTCCCCCGAACAACAAGATGCAGGGTCCTTCAGAGGTTTGCAGCTGTGCGTAAGCGATCCTGTCGACCACCTCTATCCACTGCACACAAGCAGAAACGGCTCCAGTGGGCCAAACGATACATGAAGACTGACTTCCAAACTGTTTTGTTCACCGATGAGTGCCGTGCAACTCTCGATGGTCCAGATGGATGGAGTGGAGGATGGCTGGTTGATGGACACCCCATGAAAACACGGCTAAGGCGCCAACAAGGAGGAGGTGGAGTAATGTTTTGGGCTGGAATCATGGGGAAAGAGATTGTCGGCCCCTTATAGGATCCCTGAAGGGGTATAGATGAACTCCATAATCTATTTGGAGTTTCTAAAACAGCACTTCCTGCCATGGTTCAAGAGGAAGAACCGTGCTTTCCGCAGCAAGATCATTTTCATGCATGATAATGCACCGTCTCATTCTGCAAATAACACATCTGCATCTCTGGCTGCTATGGGCATAAAAGAGGACAAACTTATGGTGTGGCCACCATCTTCCCCTGACCTCAACCCCATTGAGAACCTCTGGAGCATCATCAAAAGGAGTGTCTATGATGGCGGGAGGCAGTTCACATCTAAGCAACAGCTCTGGGAGGGTATTCTGTCCACATGCAAAACCATTGAAGCACAAACCATCCAAAAACTGACAAATTCAATGGATGAGAGAGTTCAGAAGCTTCTTTTGAACAAAGGGTCCTATGTGCAAATGTAACATCACCTAGAATAAAGTTTTGACTTAAACTGTTTGAATTCCTTTTGTAGCTGATAATGCTTATAATTTCACAATTGACCATTTTTTTTTGTTCAAAATAAAAAGGTTGAAAACTCTGCTGTGCATAATAATTTGGAACATGCATTTTGAGTGTTTCTTATTTTTAAAAATATACTGTTTTCATAGGCAGTTTGTTCAAAAACATTGCAGTTATACTAGAATATTAGATGACTGGAAAATAACAATGACTGCAATTCATATAGGTAATTTAGAGAAAATATGAGGAAATATTTTTTGTATAATAATTTGGAACACAGTGTATTTCCCCAGCATGCTACCAGATTTAATAAATACTTGAATTTAACCAATTATTGATAAAAAAGGGGGTTGTTCTACGCAAATGTAAATGAACCATTGAAGAAAAAAAGCGCGTACTCTGAACATACTCACAAGACTTTTTATTCATATATATAAAGACATTACAAAAGTCCAAAAAAAGTACCAATAGTGCATGGTTATGAGCCCAAAAGAATCAAACATCAATGTGAATAAAAATGATGTAACCATAAATAACACTCAAAAATAATTAACATTATGGTTACACCACCAGATAGCAGCAAACTTAATTATACATCATCCCTATACAAAGGAGTTACTTAAAAAATGTGCCGCTAACTAGAAATCACATAAATAGCCTAAATTTATACATACCAAAGCTCCAGTGATGGTGCCGCTTCCCCAACGTGCGTTTCGGCGGCGTGCCTTCATCTGGTGGTGTAACTATTATATTAATTATTTTTGAGTGTTATTTGTGGCTACGTCATTTTTATTCACATTGATGTTTATGATTTTATGTAATTTTTACCTGCTCCTTTTTTAGTACCGCTAGTTGTTTGATTTTTTGGACTCATAACCATGCACTATTGGTACTTTTCTTTTTTACTTTTGTAATGATATATATATATATATATATATATATATATATATATATATATATATATATATATATATATATATATTATACACAAAGTCTTGTGAGTATGTTCAGTGTACGCGCTTTTTTTTTTTCTTTAATGGATTTGAGAAGATGTGCTGGGCTTCCCATGCTCCAATATTTAGCCAATGAATGGGTAGCAATAGTCTTTCCCCCAGATCTGCTGTCAGTGTTTGCCTATTTGGCTGTAATATTAGTCATGGCCTAGTAAGCTGCCTGTTGCACACTCAGGGCATAAAATTTTATTTATAATAATTTTTCCATTAAAAAATGTATTTTGTTTTTAAACGCTCACTATAAAAATAAACCGTACATGTTCGGTAATGCCACAATTGTAACCAATTGTAGAATAAAGATGACACACTGCTTTTAGAATGAAATGTGACATTTTCTGTTATTCCCTCTGAAAAGTTTGTGTTGTTTTTTTTTTAATGAGTCAATTATATGTATTTCAAAATGGTAACAAGAACTACAATTCATCTCACAAAAAGCCCAGCTTCAATGGCTCTTGGAAGGGTGCAAAGCAATGCCAATTTTTTCCGTATACATGTTTTATTTTTTGTGCACAAAAAAATTATTTTAAACTACAGAGGTATGGTATTGCTACATGTATAACAATCCACAGAAAAAAATATATATTATAATATATAATTATAGGGATTTTTCTCTTGCTTCCCTGTAAAATCCCTCTTTCCCCTTCTTGTAAAAAAAAAAAAAAAAAAAAGTGCCCTATAAAAATGAACCGCCATATACTTCTCGCAAAATTAGAATATAATCAAAGTGAATTTATTTCAGTTCTTCAATACAAAAAGTGAAACTCATATATTATATAGTGATCTATTTCAAGAGTTTATTTCTGTTAATGTTGATGATTATGGCGTACAGCCAATGAAAACCCAAAAATCATTATCTCAGTAAATTAGAATATTTAACAGAAAACACCTGAAAAGGCTTCCTAAGCATTTAATAAGGTCCCTTAGTATGTTTCTGTAGGCTCCACAATCATGAGGAAGACTGCTGACTTGAAAGATGTACAGAAGGCAGTCACTGACACACTCCACAAGGAAAGTCAATTTTGCATTTCATTTGGAAATCAAGGTCCCAGAGTCTGGAGGAAGAGAAGAGAGACACATAATCCAAGCTGCTTGAGGTCTAGTGTGAAGTTTCCACAATCAGTGATGGTTTCGGGAGCCATGTCATCTGCTGGTGTAGGCCCACTGTGTTTTATCACGACCAAAGTCAGCGCAGCCGTCTACCAGGAAATTTTAGAGCACTTCATGCTTCCCTCTGCTGACAAGCTTTTTTGGAAATGGAAATTTCATTCTCCAGCAGGACTTGGCACCTGTCCACACTGCCAAAAGTACCAATACCTGGTTTAAAAACAACAGTATCACTGTGCTTGATTGGGCAACAAACTTGCCTGACCTTAACCCCATAGAGAATCTATGGGGTACTGTCAAGAGGAAGATGAGACACCAGAACCAACAATGCAGATGAGCGGAAGGCTGCTATCAAAGCAACCTGGGCTTCCATAACACCTCAGCAGTTCCATGCCGCGCTGAATTGATGCAGTAATTGATGCAAAAGGAGCCCCGACCAAGTATTGAGAGCTTTTCAGTAGGGCAAAATTTGGGATTTTAAAATCATTTTTCAAGCTGGTGTTATAAAGTATTCTAATTTACTGAGATAATGACTTTGGGGTTTTCATTGGCTGTAAGCCATAATCATCAACATTCACAGAAATAAACACTGGAAATAGATCACTCTGTTTGTAATGACTCTCTATATAACATATGAGTTTCACTTTTTGTATTGAAGAGCTGAAATTAACTTTTTGATGATATTCTAATTCTGTGAGAAGCACCTGTAGTTACATTGGCCTAAAAATTATGGCTCTGTGAACATACTTGAATATTGGGTATCCAAAAGGGATTTCATGTGTCTCATCACATGCACCATTTTGAAGATCACAGATGTTACAGTATACCTCTGGGTAAGTATTTTGTATTTGCTTTTAAGCATATGAAGTGGTTTAGTTGAGGGAACCCATAAAAGAAAGCTTGTTTCTTTCCCTCTCTGTAATTAGGTGGACTTTGCCAATCGCTATGTTGGTGGTGGTGTGACTAGCGCAGGCCTTGTCCAGGAAGAGATCCGCTTCCTCATCAATCCTGAACTGATAGCAGCCCGCCTCTTTACAGAGGAATTGGATAACAATGAGTGCCTTATTATAACAGGTCAGTTTATTGAATTCCTTTCTAACAGAAAAATGAATGGTGATGGTCCAATGTCACAGTAATCCATTAGGATGACAGACTCATTTGGATTCTAGTATGAAACCGGCGAGATGCTTATCGCTCGCCCAGGGTACCGCACCATCGTTAGTGTCTTCTGAGCATACCCAGTACGGTCTCGTCATTAGTGACATTTCTGCCTGGATTACAGTCATATTTCCATTTGTTTGGTTTTTTATTCTCTTAAGTAATTTTCCTGATCCACTTTAGTTTATTAGTGTCTGTTAATGAATTCCATCGTTCCATCCTATTAATGGCGATGGCCCTTCCATCATTCTTGTGTGTCTGGCTGCCTTCCATCTCCTCTCCCTGGCCAGTCCTCTCCTTCTGCCACACTTTCTCTTCCCGATAAATTACATTCCTTGCGACGGAGGCTTCGTGACTAAAGTCTAATGGATGTAACTATGCAGCTTTAATTTGTAGGAGAGCTTGAAAAATTGTAGATAAATTAAATTTACTGTGATTTCTTAACGGCATCTGTTTAGCATCAGCTTGGTAATGCTAATGGCCAGTGTCAGTCTCTTAATGTTATTATGCCCCAGGCTCACTGAACAAGAGCCCTGTGTAATCTCCGAGGCACTGAAGAGGCTGGAGTACCGCGCAGATTATATTGTTTTACGTACTTTTATATCGCTAAATGAGTTGGTGATTAGTATCTCCAGTGGTAGAGGTAAAATGCTCACCTCCATTCAATATGCACACATGAGAACAGCTAAGTGATTAACAAAAAAATATCTGGTCTTTGGAAGGTATTAAAATTAGGAAAATTTTACAGTCATTTATTTAATGACAACTAGGCCAAAAAATGTGGAGTCTGTGTGTGAAAAATGAAGTACACCCCATGTATGAGCAGCTTTTTGAGCCACTTTTATCAGCAATAACTTCAATTAATCCTTTTCTGAATGACTTCCAGTCTCTCGCATCGTTCTGGAGTCATTTTGACTCGAGAACGATTCTTTACAACATTGATGAAGGTCATTGAGGTTTGTTGTTATTCATTTATAGGTGTTGCACAGGGGTTGTCCCCTTTCAAGAAATCTTTGTTCACCCATAACGTTTAGTAGAAAAAAGATAAAAATTTTGTCAGCTGCTCCCGGTGTCTGGAATTGGCTGCAGCGATGATTTCACAGTGGCAGTCGGTGAGTTCAGTGGCTCTGAGAGGGGCATTCCGTCTACTCTGCACAGCCACTGAGCTCGTTGCCATCAGGAGCAGCTGTGGAGACTCAGAGGACCGTAATTATTTTTTTGTTTTTATAGCAAACTGTGCTGGGAGATTAAGATTTCTTGAAGGGGAACAACATTTTTGAGGACCGCTTCAGACATCCATACAATACCGGTGTCCTCAGTGTTTTGGATCTGTGTATCAGCCTCAAACATGTCTCCTTGTGTTTTGCACGAACGTACAGTCCGTGTACACACAGACATATGTTCAGCACCATAGATTATAATGGGTATGTGTGGTATCCGTGGAAAAAAATACTAATGTAACGTGTACCAGAAACATGGACATGCGTGGAAGGCCTAAGATTGTTCTACAACATTTCATTTGGGTTGAAGTCTGGACTTTGACTCAACCATTGAAGCACCTCAATATTATTATTTATTTTTTTCAGCTATTTTGTAGATTTTCTAGTGTTTTTGGGATCAACTTCCTGTTTACATGTCCCAGTTTCAGCCAAACTTTAGCTTTTATATAGTGAGCCTCATGTTTGGCTCTAGCATACTGTGGTGTACAGAAGAGCTTATGATCAACTGGCTGCAAAATAAGCCCAAAATGTCATTCTTCCAACTCCATGCTTGTTGGAAGGTTGAAAAGGAAAGATCCAGCTTCAGTTCCAGGTATATATAAAATGAATTCCTTTTATTGCAAAAACTTAAAGATTTTTGACAAGAATATGAACAATTGCACACCAACAAGGTGTGAAGGGGAGTACTGGGGGGGGTTCTCATCACCAGATGCTTTTCAAGCGCTACCTGCGTTCAGACTTGCTTTGAAATGAAGGTTGTTGGAAGGTTGACATTTTGGGTTTATTTCACACTTTACGGTCATTCAGTTGACCATGAACTCCTCCATATAGCTTTTGGATCTAGAGTGCTCCGTTAGTTTGACTGAAACTGGGTCATGTAACAGTCAATGATCCCAAGCACACCAGCAAATCTATCAGAATAGCTGAGGAAAAATAAAGATTTGAGGCGTTTTAAAGGTCCAGTCAAAGTCCAAATGCCGCATATCGGCCTGGCTAAACGTCTCCACTTTGGGCTAGTCTGTCGAAAGGACATTGGTCCATAAGTCTTTGTAACACTATGGCAGCATGGCTAAAAGTGGCATCTGAACAAAGACGAGTCTGGCTAATCTTGCAAACACGCCATGCTAAGTCTCGTTCTAATTAAACATGAACATTTGCTGTGTTTACAGAGTCTTCAGGTTCGGAGCTGAAGTTCTGGGTTTTTTGCATTTGAAGGTTTTACTTAGTCTGAATTTTGCTGGGACGCTCATCAAGATTGTCATTAGTCTTGTATGCTTTCCACTTGAGAAAAATCTTTTTCTCTATGAAATGATGGATTTCAAATTGTGTGAAGATGGCCTTATTTATTGGCAGCAAATTGGCTTCTCTAAGATCATTGCAGATGTCTTTCCTTCTTTGCATCGTGTTAACACGTGCCTGAATGATCCAGATCAGCCCCTTACCTAAACTTCTGTGTCACCCTTGCTGATGATGGGGCGTTAGATTAGTGCTACACGGCTGCTTGTTGCCATCTTTTATTTTTATGAAAACAGTAAGGGTGTGCTTACTTTTTCACACACTGCTGGATTTGTTTTTTTTTTCTAATGACTGTAGGTGAATTGTGTCAATCATGTACTTATATGCAGTCATTGTGGCTTATTTAGTAAAGGAAATCCATTTAGTGATGAATATTTTCCATGGTTTTTGTCATTTATTAGGTTTTGTTTTTTCTTTTATTTTGTTACATAGGTGCAGAGCAGTACAGTGAGTACAAAGGATATGCTGAAAGTTACAGATGGGACAAAGCTCACAAAGATGAAGCTCCGCGGTATGTTTGTAAAATTTCCGTGACCATCCCAGAGTGTCTACTGGTTTTAATCTGGCCTAAATCCTTGAATGAAAGCAAAGCTCCACCATGTACTGTAAATACTAAAAAGGTTATCCCAGCTCAGCAAGTTATTCCTTAGCCCCAAGAGGTGATCACTGGTGCTCTGACCACTGGGGCCCCCATTGATCTCAAGAAGGCTTTAATATGCTCCATTTATTGCATGTGGTTCTACCAGACCTAGCCAAGTGCTGCTCTTTCTTTAGCAGTATCATAGGCCATGAATCAGGTTGTGGCTCACATCTGCAGCCATGGCTTCATTCCAGCAGGACACTCCAGAATCTTGTTCTGAGATTAGGGTCCCAGTTACTGTTGTAATTAGTTTACTGTATGTAATAAACACGATATATAAGGTATGCATGCACTATACGCATTGTGGCTCTTGTTATCTGCACAACTGTTGGCTCGTGTCCATACTGTATGGCTCCTTGTCTTACAGAGACCGCTGGCAGAGACGCACTACGGAAATCGTTGCAATTGATGCTTTCCACTTCCGATGTCATATTGATCAGTTTGCACCAGACAGGATCAGGAGAGAGCTAAACAAGGTCTGTGTTTTCTTTTCTCGATTGACTTCTATTTCCTAAAGCGCGATAAGTAGTCTGATCTCTTTACCTGGTACTTGTGCACGTTTAATTTTTTTTTTTTTTTTTTCAGAAGTAAAAAAAAAATGCTCAAAAATAAAGTACAGATAATTTGATTTTCAAATAAATTGTGTTTTGTTTTTTTTTAATTTATTAAATTCCCATTTTGTACATCATAATACGATTGTCACTGCTGGTTATAGCTGCAGCAACCTCTGCCTAAGAAAGAATTATATGTCCATCTGTAAGGACCACTCCTGACTACTTACCATGCAATAACACTTCTCTAACCTGTTTTCTCTTAGGTTAGGATTTTACCATTTTCCTGGTCAAAGGACTGCATTCCCACCCGTTAACCATTGATTGGACATTGTCAGACAGTGTGGAGAAACCCACCTCTTCCTCATTGGTTACACCCATTAGCCAATTTATTCATAAATGTCAAGTAGGCTCAGGCACATCAGAGTTGTCTGATGTACCAGAATTGTTATATTGTAGAGGAAGTAAGAATTTCCTAAAAGAGTCATGTTAGAAGTGATGTCAGTACCTCTGTAAACCAGCAGACACCTAATTAAAGGGAATTTGCCAGCAGGCTTTTTTCCATGTAATCTGAAGACAGCATGAGGTAGGGGTTAAATCACACATTTCAGAGATTCCTCCCTTATTATGGTTTTCTTTGCTTACAATGATTGTTTTAGCACCAAGAGCTTATCATTGTTGTGACTAGCAGATCAGGTGAGCCCTGGTCCGACTCCACCCCCTCCTGTAATAAGCAGCTCCTTGTCTATAGACGTTCTATCTACAGAGCCTGGTGTGGGCGTGGACAGCTTTCTCAGCTCTGCTTCATGCTAAATCTAAAAACTGTCAGAACAGCTGCAACCACTAATCTAAGTGATACATCGTTGGCTTCAGATTCTCGTTGCTTACATTATGCTGCTCCCAGATGAGGTAGTAAAAACCTGCTGACAGATTCCCTCAAAGTCCGTGGTTGCAAAAGTTTGTTCCTCTACCAGCTGTTGACTAGATGATCACCTTGCTTCCCATTTTGCAAATCCAAAAATCATATGTGCACTGACATCTCGCTAGTAGGGAATATTGGGAGATTTCAGGTCTGCTGAATGAGAAGATTAAGATGGTGCATGACTTTTGAGTCAGAGAGCCCAAGTTTAACCCCTTCCCACCAAGCATTTTTTTCTTCTGTTTTTAGTTTTAATTTTCTTCTCTTCTAAGTGCTTTAACATTTTTTTTTTTCCATCCATATAGCTGTATGAGGTCCTTTTGTTTTGCAGGAAGAGTTGTACTTGTGAATGACACTGCCGTTCATTCTGTCATGGTGTACTGGAAAACGGGAAATAAAAATTACAAGCGCATTGAAATAACAAAAAAGTGCAATTCGACAATGTTTTTTTTTTTGTTTTATTTTCCATGTTCAATATATAGTAAAAGTGACCTGGCAATAGGATTGCTCAGGCCAGTACAAGCACACAGACATGTATAGTTGTTTTTTTGTCTTTTTTTTTTTTTTTTTTGTTTAAGGGGTGAAATTTTTTTTTTTTTTTTAGAAATTTGTTTAACAAATAAAGTCTTGCTTTTGTCGCCTTTTTCTGATACCCTTAGCACTTAAATTTTTCGGGATCTGGGGCTGTGTGAGAGCTTATTTTTTTTGTAGTTCCCAGAGCTGAAGTTTTCACGGATGCCATTTTGGGGGAGATAGTCTTTTGATCGCCTCTTATTGTACTGTTGCAGCACTGCCATGTATAGTAGAAATCATGATCTCCTATGAACACTGGCCACAATCTGGCGTTTACAAAATTATCATAATGACAGGCACAGTGGTCTTCAGCAGATTGGTTAACAGCCCCTGTTGGTTCTAGTATCCACCCGCGGCTGTTGGAGGCACTTGATGTCTGGTTAAAACAGCCATCAAGTGCAGGGAAAGATGCGGGCTCACACACAAAGGCAGGGACACTGCCGATGACTTGCATGTAAATCATTGGTTGTGATGGGATTGAAGAGGATCTGTCTTGAGGACAAAAGTGACAAATTTTTGCTCTTGGTTTTTTTTTCTTCTTTGTAAAATTCACTCTATGGTTCCAGAAATGTGAATCTTTTTATTTAATGCAGCCATTATGCTAATATTTATGGCCTTTACATGGTGGATTGCTCACAGGGTAATTATACAGAGCAGCCTAAAGGCACAGCTTCTGAAATCCTGTGGGCCACATTAAAGACAATGAAAATTTTGTATTTTGGACACAATAACTCAAAAGGCCTAGATCTTTGGACTTGCATGGCTGATTATAAAAAAAACAAGTGCAATACTCAGGGGAGCAGCAGGAATAAAATAAGGGCAAAACTTGGGCATTTTAGACCTGGGGACGGGTCTGTGGAAAACTCCTCTATATGAAGCTCATGTATCAGCTTATTTGCATCCAGAGGAGATATGGTAGTAAATCTGGATGTAGGCCTCCTAACTGTTGTGATGGCAGTGAATCAGTGCAAAGCGCTAAATGATTTTGCCTACATTTTGTGACCCTTAATTACTATGTGAAATAACTTTGAGGCTAGAAATATGCGTTTCAGCACTGCAGGGCATCCTTCTGCCTCCACTTTTATGTCGGCATTGAAGACTTTTTTTAATCAGTCATCGAGCTTTGGCTTGTGACGCGCAGAAACATTGATTTTCATTACTCCTTTCCGCAGGTAAAATATTAGCCTGTGTAAAATGTAGAAACCCCTTGTAATCAGTCAGCAATTCTAAATGAGGACAACATTTTCATTTTCAAGCTGCTCCTTTGGTTAAGATAAATGTTGTTTTCAGATCTTGCATGCTTATAATAACAGCATATCGATCATCCAAAAACGGCCACAAAATTCTAAGAAAAAAAGTCGTACATGGGCAACATATCTGTTTTATCAGTGCTGCTGACAGCTTAATTTGCAGTGCAGATGCAAATCATACTTGATTTTTAAGTGATGCACCTGAAATATTTCTTATCCAAGTGAACATTACTTGAGGCTACTCAGGGTATGGATACTAGATGGGGAACTTCTAGCTCTCTTATAGGGAACCTGTCATCTCCAACTCCTGATGCCCCAGTATTTATAGGGCTTATCCAGGTCTACACGACTATTTTTTATTTTTTACTATGGGCCTAAAAACTAACTTGCAGGTAGTTACTAACAACCTACCTTTTCTATCCAGTGCTGATACAGAGTGGCCATTGACTGCTCCTGTCGGCAATTTCGGTTGTGTCACAGAGCAGCTCTTCTTCTTTCGTGTTGATCTGTTAACTGGGCGTGACTGCAAGCATAATGCTGATTGACAGCTGGATCTCTGCAGTCAGGCATCAGGGAGTCAGTTGTAAATCAGCAAGACATCTGCAAGCGCATCCCATCAACCGAGCAGAGTGGAAGAGCAGCCCCTGCTCTGTCAGGATGTCAGTGGAAGCTGCTGAATTGCCAGTAGGAGTGGTCTGTGACCGCTCTGTGCAGGCTGAGATCAGAACCGGGCACAACAGGAAGATGAGTAGCAGCTTATCTGTCTTAGTACTTAGGTCACTGGTAATGTAAAAAATAAAAATAGCTCCGGATAAACCCTTTAAGTAAAAAACCCTCTTTTGGGCCGATTCATTAAGACTGACGTTGTGTATTTGCTGAATTATAACGTGAAGATGTATGGACAGGTACTCTTTCACAATGTTGTGGAAACACTGCCTCCTGCTGATATGGACCATATCAGATGTTGGTGCCAAATGTTGTGGTGTGTGGAGGAATTGTTTCCACATTTTGGCCATTCCAACCCTGCCTTCCGAGGTGCTGGTGGTGCCCCAGCTACGTTGGCGACCTCCGCCTCTGCTTTGTTCTTCCACTGAGCCCCTGCTGTCATGTGGGAACGCCATCAGTAGTTTTTCTATCAATGTGTGCTTGTATTCACACATTTTGCAATCCAGGTCCAAGTTGTTCTTGTAGCGGGGATCCAGCAGGGTGGCAACCCTGTAATCAGAACTGGCAATAATGCAGGTAACTCAGCGGTCATTGCATAGCATAGGCACAGCAGCATGTACTGGCTCATGTGTGCCAGGCTGCCCAGAGACCATGACAAGCTGTCCTTGGTGGGAGGTGAATTGTCTGGGTCCTCTCTATCCCCCCCCCCAGCCATGCTCGAGTGATGAGTGTGAGCAGCTTGGATGGAGTGACACCCTGCTGGATAAACTGTTCCCAGCATACTCTTCAAAACTGTTCCTTGTTGGATCCTTAAGTACCAAGCTGCCGTGGGTACAGGAACCTTCCCTCTGAGCCATATGTGTATGACAGGCCTGATAAAGCTGTGAATGTTGCCTGGTCCTCTTGCTTTTCTTCCTCCTGTTCCACCATCTCATCCATCATTACCTGAAGGGTTTTTTCAAGCAAAATAGATGTGGGATAGTAATGCTGATGATGGCGTCATCCGCACTGGCCATGTCGGTGGAGTATTCAAAGCAGCGCAACACTGCACACATGTCCCGCATGGAGACCCACTGGTGGGGAAGTGGTGTTCCGCTGAGCGACTTGTGCGTGCTGCAGCTGAAACTCCACTATTGCCTGCTGTTGTTTGCACAGTATCTCCAGCATATCAAAGGTAGAGTTTCACCGTGTTGGTACGTCACATATGAGGTGGTGAGCTGGAAGGTAGAAGTGACGCTGCAGCGCAGACTGGCAAGCAGCAGGGTGAGAATGCAGAGAGCGCTCACCCACTGCCCACACATTCAGAAGCATATTCAGACATATTTGGCTAGTTCTTCAGGATGCTCGGCACCACCAAGTTCAGCACATGCGCTAGGCAAGGGATGTGGGTCAAACTGGCTAGGCCCAGAGTTGCTACCATATTTTGAGATTTCGCCTGTTATCGCAAACCACTAGGCTAGGCTTGAGGTTCACAGGCACCATCCACTCGTGTGAGCTGTTTGATCCCTGTCCAAAACTCATGCGTGGTATGTGATCCGTCCCCAAAACAAATGAGTTTCAAAAGAGCCTGCTGTTTCTCCCTAGCTTTGCTGAAATTTGTGGTGCAGGGCTCACTGTGACCAGTTGAGGTGGTGGAAGAAGGGGAATAGGAGGCTGAGGCAACATGTACCAAGAAATGTCCAGCAATCCTCGCTGGTGGTTGGACATTTGCTGCAACACCACCTTCTTCAGTCCCAGCCACCACTACATTGACCAGTGGGCAGTTGGGGAGATAACGTCTCTGCCCGTGCTTACTGGTCCACGTATCTGTTGTAACATGGGCCTTGCCAGTGGTCGGGTTGCGCTGTGCACATCTCATTTGGTGAGAAATGTTTGTGTATGTGTACACGGGCGGCCCGCCTGGCAAAGTAGTGGCGGCTGTTAACAATGGCCCACCTGGCAAAGTAGTGGCGGCTGTTAACAATGTACTTCGGGACAGCCACCGATATCAGGTTTGTTTTTGTTTTTTTAAACTGATGGTCTCCTCCAGACGGAATTGCAGCCTTTCAAACGCCAGTAACTTAAAAATGCTAACATTCAGGCTCGTAGGTGGTTAGGGTGGCATTTCCTCTTTCTCTCAAGGGTTTGGGGAATGGAGAGTGGAAAACTTACATGAGACGGTGTACACATGGTCACTGACTTGTGGTGGTGTTGCTGTCACATCCTCTCTTTGCAGAGTGTCAGGTGGCCCTGTTAAATGTGACCGAGAGGAAGAGGCCGAGCACGCAGCAAAAGAGGGACCAGGAGAAGACTCAGATTTATCATGCTTTTTAAGAAATATGTACTCGACTACACCTTGTGCTTGGGTTTGAGATACCTGGTCATGCAAGTGGTGCTCAGGTTTAAAATATTTACGCCTCACTTGAGGCTCTGATCGCACAGCGTGCAAACGACCTGCCTCTTGCCTTAACTACATTGGGGGAAAAATTCCCACACCATGGAGCTCCTTTGAGCTGGTTTTTGTGGCTGATTCACTTGGCACAGGGAGCAGTAGCAGCCTACATACTTACTATGGGCCGGCCACTGTGTTCTTTCCACCTTGCTCCCTTTTTTTCTGTGCTGATCGGGAAGTGTAACCACCTCCTCTTCATCCACACTGCATACCTCACGGAGTCCCTTCGATCCATGTGGAGTCAAGGACTTCATCATCCCCCCGCATCATCTTCCATCCAGTCCTGACCCCCTTCCCTCCTTGACTGTCTGCACACTGCAGAAAGCCCCAGCAGTTAGAGACTGTGTTTCCTCATTCACAGAGATGTGCTGCAGTGGTACATTGTGTGCACTGGTCCTCTCTCATACTCGTCCTCCAATAAAACGAGTAGTTGGACATCAGTTCACTCAGTCTTTTCCATTTCTGGGGGGCAAGGTGGATGGGGCATGGATCCTCAGCCAGTTGACTCCACAAACCGCATATTAGAGACTGCTGCATGACTTGGAGGTCAGACTTTCTGCAGAGGATTGGGTTGAAGAAAATATGAAGAAACTGCAGGCACTCTCAGCCACCCAATCTAACGCTGCCTCCACATGTTCTGGCCTCACCATTCGTTGTGCGGTACTGGCCTGGGACATACTAAATAACTCAGAACGTTCTGTCGCCTGTGCACCTGAGGAAGGTGTTGTAGTGGGATACGTAACAGGCGCAGATTGACCACATCCTTTCCCTGCATCAGCTACACAGTCCACGTACCCTGTTCGCTGCTATCTTCATGTTTTTCCTCCTTTAAAAAATAACCTTGTACTCAGGCACTCTACTATTATGCCACAGGGCAACAAGTTTTTATGGCATGGAATACAAGTTTTTTGTGCAGCAGAGCAATAGGATTTTGTGCCACAGAGAGCAAGGTTTATATGGCACAGAGCAATAAGATTTTTTTGCCATAGAGCTACAGGCTTTTATGGCACATTGCAACAGGCTGTTCAGGCAGTGTACACAACGCAGCTGTATAGGGCATGCACAGCTGAAAATTGGAGCTGGAGACATACACAGTATGAACATAGAGCTGACTGTCAGCACGCAAGCGCAGGATTTCCTTGGACGGTGGGGTGATATCAGGGAATTCAAGGCCATCAATCAAATTACAGTGGGCGTAACTAGTGGGCGGTGGAGTGTGATGGAACTAATATCCTTCGCCATGCACATGACTGAGAGCAAGCGATTTACAGAAGGTGACTAAAGATTAAGTGTTTATAGTTATATACTGGGTCATTTAGCTTTACAGAAATGTGTTTGGGATGCCCATTAAATCAACTAAACCATAATGGGGCAGTTTAGGTCCAATTCATTTTAAATGAAACAGCATATTGTAGCGTCTGCAACAAAAAAGACCCTGCTTTAGTTAAGTTGTCCGATGGAGAATCATTCTTCGAGATGTCCCAAACATTTCTCTGGCTTCATCAGAGGAGATAACTTTGCAGCAAGTACAAGGCCTGGACCATAGAGGACTGGGGTAAAGTTGTTTTCTCTGAAGCCCCTTCAGACTGTTTGGGATATCGGGAAGAATGATTGTCTTGAGAAGAGATGAGCTCTATCATGAGTCCTGTGTCATGTCAGCAGTAAAGCATCCTGAGACTATACAGGTATGGGGACTTTTCATCCATGGAGGGGGCTCACTTATCATTTTGCCTAAGAACACTGCTATGAATAAAGAATGAGATCTAAAAATCCTTGAAATTGAACTTCTTCCAATAATCCATGAGCAATTTGATGACCAATCCTTTTTCCAGCACGATGTAGAGCGTGTCACAAGGCGACAGTCATAGCAAATCATTCAAACTAAACTAGCCAGGAAACTCCCCAGATCACAGGGATACTGAGAACTTGTGGTCAATCCTCAAAAAGCAAGGAGAACACCGGAATTGTGATAAACACCTAGCACTGATTAGACAAGAATGGGTTGTTATCAGTAAGGATTTTGCTTACAAGCTGATTCCCAGCTGCCAGGGCAAAGGGTAGAAGTCTAAAGGCCCCGTCACATACAGCGTTATCGCCGATTTTGTGACGCCACCGCTGTGTGTGACGGGGATCAGCGACCGGCCCTGCCCCCCTGCCGGGTATCGCCGATCGCACTCCATCGTCCTGGGCCGTTTTTTGATCATTGGTCTCTCGCTGGCCAGTGCGCATCGCTCTGTGTGGCAGCGAGAGACCAGCGACGCTGGTTTCCAATGTAAACATCGGGTATCTAGGAGCCGCGCGGCTCTTAGTTACCCGCTGTTTACCTTGGAAACCAGCGTGCTCGCTGGTCCTGATTGCTGGAGGGGCTGTCTAACGATGTCCCAGCGATCCCATCCATGTCGGATCGTTGGTGGGATCGCTGGGACATCGTTATGTGTAACGGGGCCTTTAGGAAAAAAAAAGGGGGATCAGCACTGTAAATATTTAGCCTTTGTATATGCTTGATGTATTTTGTCAAGTACAAGCTAAAATGTATGAAATCCTGATAATTATACTTAAGTAACCATAGAAACCTCTGACTACAAGATCTAAAAACACTGACAACGCTAACTGTGTGAAAACCAAAATTTGTGTCCGTTTCATAACGTTTTGACCACCATTGAATAATACTTTACACTGTAGCTGGTCATTGCCAGAGTGGTCTGCAATAGCTCATTTTCGCCTCACTATTAAAGGGAATCTGTCACCCCTTTTTTGAGATATCATATAATGATATCATTCAATTGTGTGTCACATAAGGATTCTCTTAGTACTTTTGCTTCCCCCTGACCCCGTACCTTTCATGCATAAATACCTTTTTTTATATTGGTTCAGATGTATGTAAACTGCCGCTGTCCGGTCCGATGGGCGGAGCTTATTCAACTGCTCCCCCCCCCCCCCTCCCTGTCTTGCTCTATGCATTTCTTCTTGTGTAGAGCAAGACAGGGAGGGGGAGCAATTGAATAAGCCCTGCCCAGCGGACCAGACCTTGGTAGTTTACATACCTTTTTTATATTGGTTCAGATGTATTTATGCATGAAAGGTGCGGGGTCAGGGGGAAGCAAAAGTATTTAGAGAATCCTTATGTGACACACAATTGAATGATATCATTATATGGTATCTCAAAAAAGGGGTGACAGATTCCCTTTAAAATAAGCCTGTGCGCTGGGCTGAGCAGGTCATTCCTGATGATGGTGGCGTCGTCTCAGTCAAAGCTGAGCTCTGGTTGGTTGCCGTCTCTATACATTTGGCTATTTGATAAATGAAGAACATTATTTTATTTGGTCCCAATGTGGTAACTTAAAATGATGTCGTTTAAGTCAATAGAAGTAATATTACAACTTGTGTTGGCCATAAACAAGGAGATGTGCCCCCCCAAATAATGTTATGGGAAAATCATGTCTTTGCATTGTCCTTCATATATATACACTATACAATCCTAGTAGAAAAAGATCAATCTCCAGAAACCCTTCTCATCCAAAATAAAAGATGAGATAAAAATCCCTTTATTTCACGTTAAGAACTTTACAGGTGGTAGATAATCCTAGGAGATGACTAAGAACGTTTAGTTTGAAACACATGGCAGCCAGTGTACTAAGATTATTTGCCCTTTGTGTTTTTAATAATGTGAAATAATGATTTTTAATTTTTTTCTATTTTAAACATGTTGCTGGACTTATTTTTTTTCTCTGCTGTAAGTCTTACTGCACCTTAATCTTGGAGTACTCTCCATGCACTCCATGCACTGTCCTTGTCATGAAGTTTGTGCTGTGTAAAGCCTCCCTGGGTCATTAGATATCTGACAGATGAACAGTGGTTCGGCTGGCATCTCTCGCCCTATTCTGCGATAGTCAGGAGCACTGGCCATGCTTAGCTCTTCTGTGTTCTCTGAGACGCTGCCAGACACCTTTTGGCGGTGGCTTATCTCTACAAAACAAAAGGATCGTCAGTCCAAAATAAGACATGCCGGATCTTTTACTCCCCAAAAATTTTCTTTCCGGTGCTCCTGTATATATTAGGCAGTCGGCCCGCCCCATTGATATCAACATGTTCAGCCAAAGATAGTCTAATGTGTATGGCGACCTTAAATCTGGAGAGTGATGAGAGATTTGTGTGTTGGATTTAGTCTCTTTGTAGATTACTAAATGAATAGCAGTAATATGAAGAATAAGTGATAACTGCGGATCCGTTCTGACAAAAATTTGTACGTTTAAGCATCATCTACATGGTGATTAACAATATAACTCATAACTCTCTCATGACACATGTCTGTATATAGTACTATAGTTTTTTTCTACCTGCATAAATTGGTCCGAAATCACTTTACTATGAGTCAACTGTCGGGGCTGACTACACAATCTACTTTATAATTGTCTAATTCTGTCTGTAACTGATATCCCGCGTAGCTGATTGGTCGCGGCCGGCCGGCCGCGACCAATCAGCGACAGGCGCAGTCCGGCCGCGAATTGGCGTGGCACTCGAACTATGTACTCCACCGCTACCGTCGGGAGATCTGCGGCGCTAGCCGCTGATCTCCCGACAGTTGCCACGGGTCATCTCCTGCCGCACGGAGGTCAGCGGCGATGCAGCCAGGAGATGACCGGTGCAGCGCTCAATGTGCAGATGGGTACCCAGGGTCTGGAGGAGGGGAGACTCTCCTTCAGGCCCTGGGTACCATAAACCTGTAAAAATTAAAATAAAAAATAGTGATATACAGTACTCACCTTATGACAGCCCCTGGACTCTTTCCCTCCTCTCTCCACGCGCCCGGCATTTTCCGGTCCCAGTAATGCTTTGCGCGAAAGACCGCTGATGACGTCGTGCTCTCGTGAGAGTGACGTCATCTCCGGTCCTTCTCGCTACGCATTACTGGTCCCGGAAGATGCCAGGAGCGTGGAGAGGAGATCGGGGGGCTGTCGGATGGTGAGTATATCTCTGTTTGTAACGGAAATCCCGCATGCAGAGCACTGTACCCTCCCGATGCGATAGCATCGGGCCTCCATCTAGTTCTATAATAATAAAGACCTTCAGTAAATGTGAATTGTAGCTTAATTTTAAACCTGCTGATGTTAATCTCTATCAGGGGTTTCCCTACATAACTGAGTGGCCCTCTATTCATACTGTTACTGTAACTGTTCAACATTGATCTTTATATTTTTTCCCCTCTCCCTTTATATTTTTTCCCCTCTCCCTTTATATTTTTTCCCCTCTCCCTTTATATTTTTTCCCCCTCTCCCTTTATATTTTTTCCCCCTCTCCCTTTATATTTTTTCCCCCTCTCCCTTCATATTTTTTCCCCCTCTCCCTTCATATTTTTTCCCCCTCTCCCTTCATATTTTTTCCCCTCTCCCTTCATATTTTTTCTCCTCTCCCTTCATATTTTTTCCCCTCTCAATATTAAAATCTGCTACATAACCACATATGTGGAAACAAAGCTCACATCAGTATTTATTGTACACAGCAATGTCCACAATCTAAAAAAAAAAAAAATATTCATGTAATATATATATCTTGTTAAAATCATAATAAATATAGAATGTATGTTTTCTTTATCAGGCTTACTGTGGATTTTTCAGAGAGGGAATCCCACCAGAGAAACTATCAGCAGTTGCAACAGGAAACTGGGGGTGCGGAGCTTTCGGTGGAGACAGTAAATTAAAAGGTATATGCTAAAGTTGGTATGTTGTTTATCGAAGAGTAAGGATCTTTTTATCTGAACACAAGTACCGATCAACAATAAAAAGTCATTTGGCGCTTGTTTAAATCTTCTTTCACACTGGTCCAACTCTATTGAGGCAATTTATCATTAATATGATCAGTCCCCATACAGTTTACATGAGTATACAGGGAGATATGATTTTGACAACTGTTCTTTTTCAGCCCTGTAATAGATGCCGTTGGTCAATGATTTGGGAACAAGCGTACTTATGAATGCTTATTCGGTTGGTTAATGAGTTCTGTAATAGGGTAAAAAACATTATTTTTAGCACCTGTTAGCAGACCAGCGCTTAGAAAAGTTCTCCCCATCGCAGGAGTATTTTGATCTCCATCTGTTTGCCGATCTATATTATGAGCTTGATGAGGATTTGTAGGTGTTGTCCCTAATTTCTGCATGTTTTAGAACTCTCATTGTGCTTAGCATTTACATGTCTTTTTTTGCGTCATACCACTGTTGATTGACAGACTAGAACGTAACTCGGCACTCATGAAACGACCCGTGGTGTTTCCCAGTGTTGTGTATGACCTTTTAAATCCCTCATAAAAAATGAACGTCCTTCCACACAAGCGGGACTGTGTCAGTCAACAACTCCTTTCCATGTCATGCAGAACAAGGCTGGAGTAATACCGGAGATGGGTGCTGGCAGCTACATGTGGTGTAAAATTCCAGAAATCTCAGTAGGATTAATACAAAGACATGTCTACAGTCTTTGTGATCATTGTATCATTTCCCAAAAATGGCATCAGTCCTGTCCTAGAAAAGCAGCTAAACATCCGCCCTTACTATTTACAGCTGTCAAAATGGTTTAGTTTGTTTTTTTTGTAGTGGACATTTTTATTCAATGCATTAATCATTTTTATATTCCAATTGCATTGTAATGATGACGGAGGCTGGACGGAGAGGGAGGGAATAAATTAAGGGTTAGAAGTCATGTAAATACATTATGCAAAACTGTATTGAATTTTACTGTGTGTCTAATGAAATTTGCTATTTAAGAGCTGAAAATAAATTTAAAATGGAGATGTATTTATGAGCCAGTAAATTGAAGACTGATCAGAAGAGTCAATAAGGTCATGAGATATCAACATAAGGTACATTTATAACATTATAAACTGGTCCCAGAGGGGCGATTCCAGTCTCCCAGCAGCTCTAATCAGATTTCTGCTGACCGGTGTCAATCTGGTGAGGTCGTCATCACAGCACTGAGGTATGATAAAATGTCAGGACCTTTCTGGCATTGATATAGGACTGTTGCAGTCTTCACTGGGGGTCTTCCCACATTTCTTTTAAATGTAAAAACAAATATTTACTATATTTTCCGGCTTATAAGACGACCCCCAACTTTTCCAGTTAAAATATAGAGTTTGGGATATACTTGCCGTATAAGACTACTCTTCTTCCAGTGTTTGCTACGCTGTAATGTGCATGGCAGCGCGGCAAACACCGCTTGTGATCGGCGGTGAAATCCTCCCCTCCGGTCAGAGCGCCGCGGTTCCCACGCTGTCAAAAGACGGCGAGAGCGCTCAGCTGTGATCGGAGATATAATCTTTACCTCTGGTCACTGGTGTCACTGATGGAACAACTGCTCCCATCATCTGACACCTACAGCCGGTAATAACCGCTTTACACCTCCGATCGCAGCTGAGCGCTCATGCTCTCTTTTGACAGCGTGGGAACCGTGGCTCTCTGACTGGCGAGGAGGATTTCAACGCCAATCTGAAGCGGTGTTTGCAGCTCTGTCATGCACATGACAGCGCGACAAACACCCAGTGTTCAGGCAGCCAAACTCTAACAGTACGGAACTTTACTGTTCGGGTTTTCCCATATGTATTCCTGAGGACTGCAGTGAAGCTGCGCAGGCCACTCTTTCTTTTTTTTTTTTTCCATACCCCGGGCATCCTGGACGCCTGCAGCTTGCTTCACTAAAGATGCCACCCGGCATATAAGGTGACCCTCGACTTTTGAGAAGATTTTCAGGGGCTAAAAAGTCATCTTGTATGCCGGAAAATACTGGAACGCCGCAAAAAAAAAAAGGAAAAGAAGTTAAATTGGACATAATTTCACACACAACAACAAAAATGGGTCGGACAAAATTGTTGGCACCCTCAACTTAATCCCTGACCTCAGTGAGTTGGAGCATTGTCGTCCATGAAGATGAATTAAGCATGTGATGTTCATGCAGAGGCACAATGTCTGGATTAATGATGCTATTTAAGTAATAGAGGTTTGTCACTGTAGCATTCACTAAGTGTAGGTCTGTTCTGTGTTGACTAGACACACTTGCTCACACTGTAACACTACCACCAAAGGCTCGCCTGGTGACAATAGTGATTGATACATACGCTCTCCTTCACATCTCCAACATCCTTGAGGGCCATCATTTCTGCTCAGCATGAATTGACTTTCATCTGTAAACAGCTTTGAGGCCCACTGGTCCCTCGTTCAGCATAGATGCTCTCTAGCCCATGCAAGATGATGACAACTGTGCCTGATGGTGTGGTCAGGTACCCTTGCAGGTCTTCTAGCACGCAGATCATGCTTATGTAAACCATTTTAAATGGTCTGACATGACACTTGGGTGCCCCTCGCCTCCCCTGTTCGTCATCCGGTCCAAAGGGCATTGTTTACAATGAAGCATTCATCAGTGTGTGTGATGTGGCCAAAGGAACATCAAATTCTCTGCCTTTCTGTAACTCTGACACTCTCTAAGCTCAGTGGCCACTTCCATCTGAAAACTTCCTGCTTGAAGCCTCCCAGTGGCGAGGTACTAGTGATCAATTATTAGGTGTTGTCTTAGTCTCATGATGTCAAAATGTGGACAGCATGATGTGAAGGACTGTTCAATGCCAATTCTAATTGAACTCCCCGACATGTATTGTTTGATTCATGGATCAAATACCTGTTGTGAATTTCACAATTAAGTGTCATTGTCACGTGTGTCGGGACGCAGATGATACCGCAAGGCGGACCCATAACACACGTGACCCTGGATACACCGCCTCCAGTGGGGCGCATTTAAATAATAAAACGTGCAGGTGGATACGCCGCCTCCACCTGGCGAATTTGGGTATTACACGTTATACATACAATAATCAAATAATAAAGGGGGAACCTGGGAAACTATAACAATGGTGGGCCCTGCGATAGGGAATGGGGACATGGAGACCTCCTAAGCTCCCCTGAGCCAGTGTCCCTGCACTCCTTACATTCCCTAAACAGGCTCCGCACCTGTCGCAGCACGCGTACCTTAAGGCCCTTGCTCACCCTGACCCTAAACCCTCACTAGGGAATGGGTCGGTGCGGAGACTAATCCCACCACTGCACTAACAACACACATGAGGAAAGAGACAATACAAGGGGAACACCACTTAGCTTTGCTCTGTTGCGTGCGCTCCTAGCAACAGAGCCCACCACCTGCGTGCATCTTCTCCTCCACCTGGATCCATCACCATAACAGGATCCTTCACCTTAGTGCAGCCTTGGAGCAGAGTCCAACACCAGTTGCAGCTGCTTAATACCAGAGTCCCAAGGAAGTGTTCAGCTTCTGGCACGAAGTCAAGCATGCTTGAGTCCAGCTTAGCGGCCAAGTCCCACATGGTGAGTGCCACTCTCCATAGTAGCCACTCCACCAGACCATGCAGACACTTCCCGCTGACTCCATCACTGCGACCCCACCACGCCATGCGAGCCCTTCGTCCAGACACCATAGCTGCAACACGTCCCCCCTGGCTAAGCTGCGCAGGACTCCTCAACAGCTCCATCCTTCCTCCAGGCTCTCCACTTCAAAGTGAAAGCAATCTCACAATATCACAGGCAGTGAGTGAACACCCTGAGCACACCTTTATAGGGTGTCACACCTGATCCATAATTAAGTGAACATTAACCTAAACCTAAGGTGCGATACCATTCCCCACCACCGGGCAACTTAGAATGAACGACACCACGTGATAATTCTAATGGCCACCGGGGGCAATCACGGCACACTTTGGAACCAAAGGAAAAAAAGTTCACTTAATGCATTTAATACCGCCAGATCCAACACTGGATCATGACATTAAGCTTCTTGTTAGACAACAGCTAATAGTGCAAAAAGTACTGAAACATTGAACAGTTGGATATGTGCCATCAAAGGTTTAGAGACCATCAAATTAAGTTCACCTGAAAAGTTTAGAGTGCATTCTGAAGTTTCATTTGATAGCCAAATATCCCTAACTTTTTGTGAGTAGTGTATATATTTTTGTTTTTTTCCGTCATGACATTACGGGAGCCATTATATATTTTTATTCTTTTCATCAATGCAACTTATTTTTTGCAGGATGATTTGTATTTGTCAGTGGCGTCATTTTGTGGTAGATGCAACCTGTTACCAAGTAGAAGCTGTACCATGCAATCAACATGATTTGCTGATCACTCTTGGTGCACAAAGGGGCGTGCACAAAGGGACATGCACATGACAAATGTGGTATAGATTTAAGGGGTTAATGAGTGAACAATCATAGTTTGCAATATTTAGTCCTATGACATTTAGCATGTAGCTGCAAAGTGTAATTGAGGACTCTCTTTTATGAATGTCTTATTTTAGTAATTCCCAATGTTCTAGTCTAATCTGATCAAGATAAATGGCAGACAGCCTTTCCCGCCCCTTCACATGGTGTTCATTATAACTGGTGATGAAATGAGTGTGATGAAGCCTGGCTAAATTAATTGCCTGATTAAATAAGTCTTTCTCCCAGTGTTTGTTTCATCATGATAAATCAATCTCGCTGATGAGGCGGTGCCATTTATATTATCCTAAACAGATACAAATATTAGAAACCGATGTTGCGCCAACAATGTGTGATAAATGCAATATATTGTGCACATCTGTACTTTGATCTTTGCATTTATGCATTAACACAAATGAATAACACTACTTACGCAAGTAGATACATTTCCTTAAACTAAAATAAATCAAACCAAAAAACTTGAGTTATCATTAAAAAATGGTATGTTGACTCCCCAAGCTCACATTAGTGTTGTCCTTAAGCCGGGAAAAGATCACACATAAGCTGCTAACTATAGACTTATATCTTTAACATTGATATCAAATTATTTTCTAAAATTCTAGCAAATAGGTTGGCAGTCCTCTTTGCTGGAATTATCCACAATGACCAGGTGGGATTTGTCAAAGGTAGAGAGGCTAGAGACAACACTAATAAACTACTACTTCTCATGGCTCGGTCAAGGGCCCAATCCACTCCCATGTGCTTACTTCAGTTGACGCGGAGAAGGCCTTTGCCCCGATCAGCTGGAGACTTATGAGGGCCTCGTTGGAGCAGATCAGTCTGGGGACTAGATTTCTAAATTGGAGAGCCTATACACCTGCCCCCCTCGGCAAGCGTTAGAGCAAATGGCTCTCTTTCTCCCACTTTTTCTATACGTAATTGCACACGCCAGGGATGTCCTCTATCCCCTTTGCTATATATTATCATAATGGAACACCTTGCAGTTGCCATAAGGCAAAATCCCAATATAAGGGGGGTGGTGGCGGGTCAGACACATTATAAAACTGCCTTATTTGCTGACGATTTACTTTTGTTTGTGTCTCAGGCTTATGCTACCTTTCCCCTCTTTGATTAAAGAATTTGAAGAATTTGGAAGTCTTAGTGAAATTAACCTTTAAAGTTACTAAGTCTGAGGCATTGAATATTTCCCTTCCTTCTGAGGAACAATTGCATTTAGCAGATAGGGGAATTGCAGTTCCTACGGACCCCACCCAATTGTGTGGTCTTAATTTTCTCCCTCTGCTTCAGAGAACACTTCGAGATCTTAAAACCAGCGATAAACGGAAGTTGTCGTGGTTTGGTCACATTAATGCGATAAAAATGGACGTGCTTCCTCTGTTCTTGTTCCTGTTCCAGTCAGTCCCTATAGATATCCCTACCTCATTCTTTGTTAGACTCCAATCGGCTATTTCGGGTTTTATTTGGGGAAATTGTAGACCCAGGATTGGAATTAAAACCTTATATAGACAAACACCTTGGAGGGTCGGGCCTCCCTAACTTTAAAAAACACCATAAAGCGGCCATCCTGTTGCGGTTGTTGGACTGGCAACACCATCGAGTATCCAAACAATGGGTTGCATTAGAGCAGTTAGATGTTGCGACCCCCTTGTGGTGCTTTCCCTCGATCTCCGGTGGCAGTGACATGACTGGCCTTGAGACAGGTATAATGGCAACAACCTTAAGGTTTTGGGATAGAGCGGTTAGGACGGGCAACATATCCTCAGGCATAGGCCCCCTTACACCACTTTTCCATAATATGACTTTCCCCCGGCATTGAAGGCAAAGACATTCTTGGGTTGGAGGGAACGTGATGAACCACGTCTTTTCCGTATTTTGAAAAAACGAGACCTGACGCCCTTAGAATCGCTGAAAAACACAAGACCTGCAACGCTTTGGTTCGAATACTCTCAATTAAAATCATATTTGTCCACGAGGGAGAAAACAGGGAGCTTTAGGGCCCCTTTAACTAAATTCGAGGAGTTGTTTGTTTTTGAGTCCCCGCCTGCTCACTGTATTTCCCAGTTACATAACATACTAAACTCAGGAAATGAGACTATTAAACCAAAATTTTTCGAGAGATGGGAGGATCTCAAAATGCAGATATCAGAGACAGAATGGAAGAAGGCATGCGTCCTGTCTCACAGTTTATCGATGGCCTGTGCAGCTTAGGAAAGTAACTACAAAATTGTTTACCGGTGATTCTTCATGCTGCTTTCCCCTCTGTCCCTGATGAATGCTGGAGGTGTAACAGTGAGAGAGGCTCTGTTACATATTTGGTGGAGCTGTGGAAAGATTCAGCCATTTTGGGAGGGAGTGTTTCCCATCTATCAGTTAATCAGTGGGCAGATGATAGATAAGATACCCACGATAGCACTATTATCAATACTTCCGGGCTCCATTAAGTCCCAAAAACAGGACATACTCCGATTCTGCCTCTTGGCGGCTAGAGCGGTCATTCCAAGTCATTGGAAGACACCCCATTGTCCTTCACTGACTGAATGGTTTGAAGAAATGGGTCGGATTTACAAGATGGAAGACCTTACTGCGGAGATGACTGGTGCCAGGGATGGATTCCTTCGTACCTGGAGTCAATGGGTCCTGTTTCTTGATTCTGCGAGATTTAATGAAGCATTTGGGGCACCCCTAGATCAAACTGTATCTGGATAGTGTAAGTTCCCCTGTACTGAACTTAAATCAACTCCCTTTTGATTTTGCTCATCTCACATAGATCTACTTCACAAAAATTAACCCGCTCAGTATGTTAGAGGTCCCCCCCTTTTTTTCCCCTGCTTTCTCTCTCTCTCTTGTTTTTCTAGTTCTATTCTCTCTACTTCTTTATCATGTTTCCTGGTATGCTTTGTATAATCTCTGGTTCTCCATAGGTAAATTTAGATGTTAAGATGTTTTAGTTGTTTTTCTGATGTACATTAAGGTTCGCACCCTCTTCCTTTGATAAAGGTTGAGGGACTTGGCTGAGAGACTTATTTATAGCTCCGCTACGACTACTAGTTAGTTCCCTTATTTAATAAGTTTAACAGATACGAAGGACTTCCTAAATACCTTAAATGCAATTGGAACAATAGTGGAGTCCTGTATTCGGCTACAGATGGTTTTGCTACAAAAAGTTGTGGACTATTGAGTGAAATCGTGAAAATACTCTCAGGACTTTTATTATAATTCTATAGTTGCTCACTTCCTCTTAGTTGATGGAGCTAAGGAAATTGAAAAGTTGCACTGTCTGTATGCCTATAACTTGTAATGTTCTCTACGGTTTATGACTGTATGATTGTTCCTTTTTTATGTTTAATAAACAAAGATTGAACGATAAAAAATGGTATGTTTATATCAGGATTTTATTATGTTTTTAAAGGGATTGTGGGTCGCCCTCCCAGGGCTGTGGGGTACGCTGGGACCCGACCCGTGGCCCTGGGCGCCCATTGTAAAAAGGGGAAAGTTTATAAGTGATTTGTGACGCCTCCTGTGGTGTTCGGCATTGTAGATGTAAGCCGACGCTGCAGACAGATCCTCTGGGACAGATGGTGTAGTGCAGCAGTGATGTTATAACCCTCCACAGGCAGGGCTGTAGTCTCAGGGCAGAGTAGGTGAAGTGACACTTAGATGATGTAGTGTCGGGCGCAAGGGATGTAGCCGTGCTGGCGTGTTGGCGCAGGAATAATTGGAGGACACCAGGGCATGTAGTTCCAAAGCTTTACTCAGTCTGTTGTGCATACAGGTGCCCGCCTCGGTGCTGTGTCCTCCAGGTCAGGAGCTCAGCCAACTTCCAGGCAAGATGAAGTACTCCCTTCCAACACTCCGCCAACATATGTGCCTTTTCTGAACGTCTCCTCTTATAGCGCCTTTGAGTGAAATACTCACAGTACTGAGTTACACTGGAGTTCCTCCTGTCAGATGTTCCTATGAACTCTACTTGTATGGCAGACAGCTGTAGCCTGCTTCGGGGACTCCTTACTACCTAGTCCCGGCTCACTATCGTTGCTGTTGTGCCCCTAAGTCTGGTGTGGGAATAAAGTGGTCTCTACTTCTATTCCTCCGGTGTCTGCTGCAGGACCATTAGTATCCATACAACCTCGGGGACCGGACCTCGGCCTTGCGCTTAGAACTTGGGAAGGGTTCTCTCTTCCAACCCTGATCCTTAGTCCTCCTATTCTCCTTACGTTCCGTACTAATCCTTCTTTCCAATGGAGAATCAAGCTTCCTTTCTCTGTTTCTTTCCTGTGCCAGCAGACCCAGATCACTGTGGCCTGCTGCAGCACTTCCTTCTTCCATCCCTCTCCCGGGGATCTTTTCTTTCTCACTCTCTGTCCTTCTACATCCTCACTCACTGACTGAATGAAGACTGACTGACTCAACTCTTCCCGCTCTTTTATTTGAACTAAACTCCACCCACCTTCCAGCACGTTTCGTGTTCCAAGCAGGGAGCTACCATGGGGTGCTATGCTACACTCCAAGCAGGGAGCTGCCGAAGGTGCTTTGCTACACTACTTTGTGGTGTAGGGTGCAGGTGTTGGAGTGTGGTCAGGTGTCTCCACCTTACCTGGATGGTGGGGTACCACACCTCAGGAGGAGGTGCAGTAACTCTGTGGCGACTGAACCCTCAGGGGTGCTACAATTGTCCGGTCAAAACCAATAAGTCTCCAGTCGTTATGTGTGACTGCAGACTTAGGAATCCCCTCAGCGCATGCAGTGTGTGTTTTGGGGATTCGTCTGTTCTAGACCGGGAACTGGAGGGTATGTAGGAGTTAGAAATGCACCCGGCCAGTGGGCAGGTAAAGGCATTTCTCATGCCTGAAGGGTTAACCTGCCAACACAGAGAGGGGATCTTCACAGACTTTTACTACGGAGACAGGCCAGATGTATCATGCGTACATGGACACAGGGCCCAATTTTGTTTTTAGTGAGAAATTTGATGAGTGTGTTCCCCTAATCTGGAGGCATGCTAACTTTTTTTTTTTTTGAGTTTGTTATGCAATGTATTTTCATGTTTGTATTCTAATAGTTAAAGGGGGTGTATCTAGGTTTTTCTTTGTAGAACCATACAGGTGGATCCACCTGTTATTTAAACAGAATCCACAGTACCTCCCCTTTAACTTGGACCCGTGGAAGAGCTTGCAGTGCGAAACAGCTGTAGTCCTACGTTGTCTCCACCTCTTCTCCCGCACCACTGTATTTTTACCTGCTTGTGAATAAAAAAATCAACGGCAAGAACAGTTAGTGCAGCCTCCTTTCTTTTTGGACATTTACACTGCACTTTTTTCTGGCTAGCACCCGTACAGCGGGTTTCTCCATACTGGTTGTTTCAGGAACTGCCTTGCTCAGGTTCTTCGGTTCCTGCCTGGGGCTTGGTGATATTCTGCCCTCCACTCATGGATTCAGAAGTCTGGAGATTTATCAGTTTTAACCACACAACCCCTTTAAGTGACTATCCACATTTTACCGCTTTGGATTATATTTCCTGCATGCTGCAGTTCTTATCTGCTTTGCTCTGTAAACTGTGTCCGAGTCAGCAGGTCATGACAGATGTCTGCCACTATAGGCTCACTGCTCTCGCAGTATAGAATCGCCATCTGTATTTATGACTAAATCTTCTTTCCTCTAGACCAGTGGTTCCCAAACTCCAGTCCTCGCGGACCCCAACAGGTCATGTTTTCAGGATTTCCATAGTATTACACATGTGAGAGAATTCCTGTTGCCTTGATGGTACTTCCATCACCTGTGAAATGCTAAGGAAATCCTGAAAACATGACCTGTTGGGGTCCGCGAGGACTGGAGTTTGGGAACCACTGCTCTATTCGTAGAGTATATCCCTTTGTCCCCGTTGCAGGCCTAGGTGTACAAAGATCACTGGAAAGATCTCTGTACTGTCCCCTCATACATTTGTACATTGTACTTGTCCCTAAGCCTATGTTTTTCCAAACTGTATAACCCCAGGTTTGATAACCTCTTGGGCTGTTGCAGTTCACCCATTCACTTAGGAGCCTTGGTCGCACTTAGCTGGACTTGAGCAGTGGCGGAGATGTCCTCCTTACACACCAGAGCCCACACCTTGATGCACTTTCTATTCATTCATCATCATCCTATTTTGCTTTCTTGATTTGCGGCAACTAAAAGCCAAGAAAACGTAAACCTAACTTTTTTTTAATGCATGTGTGACGTATTCCTATTGAGAGGCACACAAAATATGTATTCAGAGCCCTGACAAACATCAGTGCCAGAAATGAGTTGGCCACGATAATATTATCCTCCTAATACATTTACTACAGCAGCTGTAAATCATCTTCCTCAGAGGAAAGGAACTGATGATTGATTTGCCCTTCAGGTAAAAGCTGTTTAACAAGCCATCCCAGGGAAGTTGTATGGAGAAGATTAGAGAACACAGTGACACCTTGTACAACGCGGTTCAGACCAATGAAGGGTAGATGGGACAAATCAAGTTGTGGGGAGCGATTTCACCGCAGCCTTGATCCAGGGTTTCTGGAGTTACGAGAGCCGGCACATTTTCATTTTCTTCTGCTATTAATACGTGGCCTGGCCTTTGCACAAATCTTTATGGACTGATAATGATATAATAAACCTTACATAGCACAAATACTGTATGTTTATGTTCAAATAATATAGTCTTCAAGTTTTTTTTTTTTTTTTTATTGCTGCTCATAAATATTCATTAGAAATTGACTTCTGCCCATCCTTTTTTGGTATGTTAACACGTTGCAGAAAAGCTGCAAACTTTACTTCTGGAATTTTTCAGGTAAAATTTGCAGCTTAAGAAAGAACCACTTATCTTATACATCACTGTAGGGTGACCATTCCGTAGCCGAGAATGTATGAGCTACTTTCTTGCTATTAGGAGCCTTATCGCAACTCTGTGATTCGGGGATAATTTTGAAGTTGAGATCAGACTGGCCACTGTAGGCTTGACTGGACCTGAGATACCTGTGGTTAAAGCGAGGGCTGCATGTGTCTGCAGCTGTCACTACTGACTCTCATTTTAGCCCTGGATATACAAGTGCTTCTCACTAAATGAGAATATCATCAAAAAGTTAATTTATTTCAGTTCTTCAATACAAAAGGTGAAACTCATAAATTATATAGTCATTACAAACAGTGATCTATTTCAAGTGATTATTTCTGTTGATGATTATGGCTTACAGCCAATGATAACCCAAAAGTCATTGTCTCAGTAAATTAGAATAATTAACAAAAAACACCTGCAAAGGCTTCCTAAGCATTTAAATAGATCCCTTAGTCTGTTTCAGTAGGCTTCAAAATCATGGGGAAGACTGCTGACTTGACAGATGTTCAGAAGGCAGTCATTGACACACTCAACAAGGAAAGTAAATTTTGCATTTAATTTGGAAATCAAGGTCCCAGTATCTGGAGGAAGAGTGGAGAGGCACATAATCCAAGCTGCTTGAGGTCTAGTGTGAAGTTTCCACAATCTGTGATGGTTTGGGGAGCTATGAGTCCACTGTTTTTTTATCAAGACCAAAGTCAGCGCAGCCGTCTACCAGGAAGTGTTGGAGCACTTCATGCTTCCCTCTGCCGACAAGCTTTTTGATGATGAAAATTTCATTCTCCAGCAGGACTTGGCACCTGTCCACACTGCCAAAACTACCAATACCTGGTTTAAAAACAACCGTATCACTGAGCTTGATTGACCAGCAAACTCGCCTGACCTTAACCCCATAGAGAATCTATGGGGTATTGTCAAGAGGAAGATGAGAGACACCAGAACCAGCAATGCAGGCAAGCTGAAGACTGCTATCAAAGCAACCTGGGCTTCCATAACACCTCAGCAGTGCCACAGGCCTCCATGCCACGCTGCATTGATGCAGTAATTGATGCAAAAGGAGCCCAGACCAAGTACTGAGTGCATTTACTGAACATACATTTCAGTAGGCCAACATTACGGATTTTAAAATCATTTTTCAAGCTCATGTTATAAAGTATTCTAATTTACTGAGATAATGACTTTTGAGTTTTCATTGGCTGTAAGCCATAGTCATCAACATTAACAGAAATAAACACTTGAAATTCATCACTCTCTGTAATGACTATATATAATGAATTTCACTTATTGTATTGAACTGAAATTAACTTTTTCGTATTCTAATTTAGTGAGAAGCACTTGTATCTCTGGCTGGGTCACAACTACAGCTATAATTTATAATAGAATAAGTGTGATGTACACCATTAAAATAACAAAAAAAGTTTTTGATAACTTTAACACAAACTCCCTCTAGCCTTGTAACCTCTCTTAATTTTACCCGGCAATGTCTTCAGATCCTCACGGGCTAATTTGTTACATTTTTTTTCTGGCTCCAGTTGCTCAAGGTTTGGGCAGTTTTTCAGGAGTACCCATGCGACCATTGTAAACTACAATATCCAGAAATACCCTGCTTCTTCTCCAAGCTCTCACTGCTCTTCCCCATGTTACTAATGAGAAATAATTGGTGGTTTAGTGGCTGGTATCACCCAGCCGAGAGGGCAGAACAGGAGTTCCAGGAGCAGCCACACAGTGCCCTTTTCCAACCTGTGCAGTGAGCTCTGTGCAATCGGGCAAGTGCCGTCTTGCTTCAAAGTGAGAATAGAGTAGCCACTATACAAGACTAGCAGGTATCTACTGGGCATGTGTGCCCTGCCATGAAACCAATACAGGACATATCCAGAAGCAACCAGATGGGCAAAAGCCTCTGACATGTGGCATCTGGAGTAGCAGGCACTTTTGGTAATTGACAACTTTATTATAGGATTTAAAGACAGTGATTTGATATTGAGGGAATAACACAAAAGTTTGAAAACTTCAGTGCTTTGTTGAATGAATAAACTGAAAACCTCAATCTAAATTTATATTAACGTAAGGTATAATGTATCTTGTGGAAGCCATCTGAGAACCACAGAGTTATTGCTGCATAGTGTCACATATCAGATTTGAATTTTCCAGTGTAAAACCAGATTTTTGGTCCATCCAGTTAAGCCTATTTATACATTTTTTGTATCACTCCATAACATCCTAGGTGGTAAGTATGGACTCTGCTCATGTTAAACCTTTATTTTAAGGATGTTTTGTACCTATTTTTCTCTTTGGGTCACAGTTTTAGCCATTATCGCCAATCTTTTAATTTCACTTTGACACAAAATTGCTTGACGGCGCCTGTGCGTATAGATTGCTGAGAGGCATTTTGTCATTGGGCAAGGTATCCACTTTCAGAAAATATATACAGTATATACTCGTGTATAAGCTGAGATTTTCAGCCCATTTTTTTTGGGCTGAAAGTCCCCCTTTCGACTTATACGCGAGTCATATACTGGGGGGGAGGGAGAGCGGGGGGTCAGAGACCATACTCGCCCCTCCTGGCACATCTCTGCAGCCCCTGCTTCTCCCTCTGCCCTCTGCTTCCTGCTTTCAGCGGTCACATGGTACCTCTCATTAAACTAATGAATATGTGCATATATTTGAGTTTAATGAGCGGTACCATGTAACCAGCTGAATGCAGGAAGCAGACGGCAGAGGGAGAAGCAGGGGCTGCTGCTGCAAGGAAGACCGTGCGCCAGGAGGGGTGAGTATGAAAGGGGAAGAGTAATATTCACCTGTCCTGGTTCCATCACCGTGCACCGCTCTGTCTCTGGGTCCTCCTGCTGTGACGGCAGAGGGTGCAATGACGTAGTCAGTGTGCGCCCTCTGCTGTCACTGCAGAGACTCGAGAGACACAGCGGTGGACGGTGATGGAACAGGGACTGATAAATATCGCCGGTGCCGGGGCATGTCATTTTGCAGCAGCAAATAAGGGGTATTTATGGAGCATCTTATGGGGCAAAATTTAACCCTTGTGCAGCGGCATATTATGGGGGGTATTTATGGAGCATCTTATGGGGCAGCATTAACCCTTGTGCAGCATCATATGGGGGATATTTATGGAGCATCTTCTTGGACCACCATTAACCCTAGGCTTATAAGCAAGTCAATAAGTTTTCCCAGTTTTTTGTAGCAAAATTAGGGGGGTCGGCTTATACACGGGTCGGCTTATACACAAGTGTATACGGTAGCTAATGAGGTTCATATGAATTTAATTATTTAGTCATTTAGGTTTCATTTGTACACCTCAAAAGTGCAAAAATTCACCTCTCTACCAAAGGAGCAAAAAAGGTCAAGAAAGTGATGCTATAAACTATTCTTTATTTCCATGTACAGTATATTAATCTAACCTGATGAGTCTTCGGTACTGTATTTTCATCCAGCAAAGTGGATGGGATTTAGAGAAATCTCATGCCACTGTTTAGTTTTTGTTTTGTTCTGTCATCAATTTTTTCGCCTATGAGCTGCGGCCACCGGCATCAGGGGCTTACCTACAGCATTCTGTAATGCTGCAGATAAGCCCCCGATGTAACCTGAAAGAGAAGAAAAACGAGTTATTATACTCACCCCGGCGTTCGGTCCTGTCCGATGGGTGACGCAGTCCGGTCCGGCGCCTCCCATCTATGGTGACGTCCTCCTCTTTCCTTCCTGTTGCAGCTCCTGTGCAGGCGCACTGCTCTGCCCTGTTGAGGGCAGGGCAGAGTCCTGCAGTGCGCAGGCGCCAGTAGAGGTCCAGCGCCTGCGCACTACAGGCATCTGCTCTGCCCTCAACAGGGCAGAGCAATGCGCCTGCGCCGGCCACGAATGAAGAGGACGTCATCGCTGCAAGAGGGAGGTGCCAGACCAAGACTCCCTCCGGACCCGGACCGCCCCTGGGTGAGTATAATATAACTCCTTTTTCTTTTTCAGGTTACATCGGGGGGCTTATCTACAGTATTACAGAATGCTGTAGATAAGCCCCTGATGCCTGTGGCTGCAGTTAATAGGCAAAAAAATTGATGACAGATTCCCTTTAAATCCACAACATGGCAATTTTCTCCATAGAATTACATTAGAAGCATAAAATCAGCAGGTGAAAGACATACGTGGTTTTAGTGTTTTATGCTGCAAAAACACATGTAATCTGCACATTACTATACCAATAAAGCCAAATGCTGGGAAGTCTAAAAAAACAAAGCTGCTTTATGTAAAACACGACAGACCGCTTCAAAAGTTCAAGAAAATGTATGTGTGTAAAAACAAAATAAAAAACCCGCAATGCAAAAAAAGCAGGTAACACAAGTTATATAGTAGGTGCAGAAAATGTGCAACATTAAAATCTCATGAAATTTTCCTGGTCTTAAAATCAACTTTTCCTGATCAGTAAGAGGATAATGTTACTAGTTTTTTATTTTCCCATTTAGAAACTATGGAAAACAAGTTGACCGCTTGGAAGTGTATCGTAGTGTGTACCATAACCAGTTGCTTTGCTGCATATGCTGGACTAATGTGTTTCAGAAATGGAAGGGGGAAAAAAAAAACCTGTTCTTTGGGATTAAATCAAAGAAGATAATAACCGGCATGACAGACTGAGGGTACTGTTACACTAAGCGATGCACCAGCGTTCCCGACAACGATATGGATCGCTGGTGCATCGCTAAGTGGTCGCTAGTGAGCTGCCACACAGGCAGATCTCGCCAGCGACATCGCGGGGGTCGCTACTTACCTGTCAGACGCGGCGATCCTGACGTCCTCCCGCCCGCGTCGCCCGTCGGCGCCACAGGAAGCTGACGACGAGAAATGGCCCAGGCCGATCTCGCACGATCAGCGATAACCAGCGGGGGGAGCCGGTCGCAGGTAAGCATCAGACATAGCGATATCGCTAGCAATATCGCTGCTACGTCATAAAACCAGTAACGTTTCAGCGATATTGCTAGCGATCTCGCTGTGTGTAACGGGGGCTTTACCCTGTAGGAGCATTTTCTTTGGCTCTCATTGATAAAAATCAGTTGCCTTACCTCTAGGACACAAGTTCCCTTCGCTACATAGGATTTCCAAGTATGTTCTGAGATGTTAAGATTTAACTGTATGTTTAAAACAACATTATTGGGGTTTTTAGGAAGGTTCATGATACTCGCTCTGCTGTGTTGCCAAAAATACTAGGAAATCCAATACCAATTATATTGCTGCAGCGTCCCTTAACAAGCCATGTTCTGTTAGCCACCATGTACATAATTATAATTTCGTATTAATTTCATTTTCAGCCTTAATTCAGCTTCTGGCCGCTGCAGAGACTGGGCGAGATGTTGTGTATTTCACCTTTGGTGACAAGGCGTTAATGCAGGAGGTTTACAAAATGCACACATTCCTTACTGAGAAGGATAAAACTGTTGGTGAGTACTTTATAAATGTGTGAATTTTGGAAATCAATATATAATCTGTTGCTTCAGTTGTAATCCCTGTATAGAATGTAGTGATGTGCTGCTCATCAGTTCTGGTGAACGTGGGCGCAGAATGAGTTGTTTGCTCCTCACTTTCCTTGCGTGTGACTGGGATGCAATTGGTCGTCAAATCTGAATTTGCCATATTGGTACACTATTCATGCCGAATTTGTTTGATCGTTTCCGAACATATTCGGCATTTCTACTCCCATTGACTCCAGTGACGTTCGGAGAATATTGCAAATACATTGTTCGCCGCCAATCGTAATTGGAACTGAATTTTGAAAAATTCGCTCAACTCTAGTCAGGAAGCTTGTGTTCTTGCTGGCCACTCCTGCACCTTGCTGTATATTCAGGTCTTGAACAGTGGGTGATCCACACCGGACCCTAAATGGGAAATGTCTCTCTGCATGTGCACACTTGACTTGGAGCTATTGGGACGACTTCCTAAAATCCAACCGTGGACCCCTGATTGGCAGGAACCTTGCCCATAGGATCACTTTTATTGCCTTGCAATATACAAATGTTTGGCTTTAAAAGTAATGAGACACCTCTCACACAGCCAAACCAGATCTCACACTGATGAGGGGCAGTACCCCGAAACACTGTCTGCAAATTGAGATTCTGACTTGGCTTTTATCATAAGTCATGTATCAAGGCTCGTTAAAGGTATATGCAAGAAAAGGAGACATACTATACACCAGGGATCACCAAACAATACAATTAGTATCAAATTCTTTATTCAAGTAGTCTTAGAAAAACCACACACACCAACAAATAATTAAAAACAAAACAGGACAAAAAAAGCCCCCATGAGATGTTATATACCCCCTGAACACAATCCGGTCAATCCCATATGGAACCTATACATGGTTAAACACTGAATGGTGAGGAAACACAATGAGAGGGATACTTAGACATGCATAGGATAAAGCTAAACCATTTAAATAACAAAGTATCACAATATGAGAGTAGATCCCTCAAAGGCCTAGGGAGGAGAAATTCCTCCAATAGCAGACTTTACATAGAAAACTGAAAAATGGCTAACAAGGCAGCAGTGCTGAATCTAACACCCTGATGTGGTAACCAGCCACTAGGTGGCTACTAGAATCATGCATACAAGTCAATACATGAAGTATTTTGTGATGGATTGGGACACATTGGAGAGGATGATTATAAGTGTGTGAACCAATACTAAGAGGTTATTGGCAAATTATTAATGTATTAGTATGTGAACCGTTATCCTGCTACTGCAATTTATTTTCCTGTTAAGTGGGTTATTGGAATCATTCCTCCCTCTGTTCTTGGGTTTTTTTTTTCCTTATCTATTGTGATACTGATGCCATTAACCTCTTAGAATTTTTTGATACTAATTGTATTGTTTGGTGATCCCTGGTGTATAGTATGTCTCCTTTTCTTGCATATATTTGATTCTCTTTTTTTACATACTCCAGGTCGATACACCATAGCTTATGGCTATGTGATGGTGCCCTCCACCCCTCTTCTCTCAAGGCTCATTAAAGGGTCGACATTAACTTTTAGGATTGCTACTTCCAATAGGTGGCACTAGAGTTCTAGCCCTCTTTGAAGAGACAATTTGCATAATTAGCTTTAAAAGTAGAAGTGGAAATCAATGTTTGCTCACATCCGTATTGTTAGTTTTGCTTGAACTATATACCGGTATTATATTTTCCGTTTTTTTTTTTTTCAGGTGACATCTACAAGCTGCTGCTTATGTATTATGGTGAAGTATGCAAAAATTGTTCTACACCAAGACCAGAGACAAAGTTGTATTCGTTCATTTTCAGTAAATGTTAACAGAGACCTGGTGCAAAGGACTCTTCTAGCAAAATCATTGCTTTGCTCTCTTCCAGTTTATTAACCTGTTTGAACTGCTGGGTCGCGTATAACCAGTGTATATAACAGTGCAATTTAGTCTTCTGTGCTTTTCAAATGAGATCCTCTTAGGACTGTGTTTCTATTACGTTTTTAAGATGCGTTATGGTTGATTGGAAGATTTTTTCCATTGATTTTTTTTCTTATTTCAAATTTCATAATTATTTTTAGATTCTTACAAGGGACAATACATTACTGTGCTGTGCCAACCACTGAATGTCCATATTATGTGGTTGTGGAAACTGACACTGCTTCATCCATTTGATACAGCCACAATGGGGCAAGTTCTAAATTCACTAGTGTTAAAGTGACGGATTAAAAAAAAAATTGCAACTGTATCCTAATGACTCCCTGAACCATTGGTGGCTTCTGCCATCACTGGAGTGGTAACTTGCCAGTAGTGCCTGCGGACTCCTCTCCTTCCCTGTGAACGATCATTTGGATAAGCTAGTGCATCACTACAGTGCACTTGGCTCTCAAGTGCAAGAGTTGTCACCATTCACTTGGGAAGCAAACTATGGTTGGACTTGCACAGGCTGTTGAGTTTTATGAAAACTGAATATTTACACTTGATTCCAAGTAATCAGTATAGATAATAAAATACAAGAATGCAAGTTATTCTGCGTTTATTTGGGGTGAGAATATCAGAACTTTTGTTGTCCATACGTAATGTAAGGCACTTCAGCATGGGAACAACAGAATACATTAAAATGCCAGTTATCCTATGTTTGCTGTTGCAATACCACATGACAAAGGACTTGAAGGCTTTCTATTGGGTCCAGACCTGAAATAGTCATAATGGAATATTTTGTAAAGTTTTGGGCACTAATGAAAAGATATAAAAGAGCTTAAATGGTCAATATGTACTTTGACAATTTGATCTCATTTAGGCTAAATAGGGGATTTGTAAATCATGTTATATGAACATTTTCTTACCCACGAAAAATTACCCCCGACAAGTATCTCACTTCTATCTTTACTGTTCAGCTGCCATTTGTCGAGAGAAAAGTCCATCTGTAGCAGCTGAGACTCACTGTGGATTACAGATACTGAGGGCAGTTATTCTCCCTCTGCTCCTGCTAACTTGTCTGTCAGCCTGAATTCAGGCATAACCGAATGGCCAGCCTTTCCATTCAGGGTTGACGCATTTTTTTTTTTTTTGACAATGGCAGGAGCAATGCATACAAGGGAGTGAAGGAACGGAAGATGCAGTACCTATAGTGCTTGTAGAATGCTAAAGAAGAATTCCTCATGCCAGTGGGTATGAGAGTGGTATGTACTACAGAAGCAGTTTTAGAAATTACGTTCTTGGAGATGAGGACATCAAAACCCTAACTTTACTCTGGTTCTGTAGAAAAGGAAAGGTACATTTTAAATGTGTTTCATAAGAGGTAATTAAAGGAAACCTGTCCAGTGATTTTATGCTGCTCAAACAGTGAATAGTATGAATCGCAACATGGCTGCACAATTTTAGTCAGGTATATAATTCTCTGAAACAATCCGGTGTTTGCGAGCATCTACTTTGAAGATCCAGCCAGGGAGCAAAGTTGAAGACCAGCTTAGTACAGCGCTGCCCACGTCCAGCTGTTTTCAGCACTGCTGTAGAGGATTGATTGGTCTCTTCTGTGCATGTACATGGGGAGAGACCTGTCAAGCACCACTAACGGCACTGGGACTAGCTGATTGGGGGAGTCGCAGGACTAGTCTGGTCCTGAGCTGGGTCTTCAAATTAGATTTTCATAAAAGCGGCTAAGCATTTTAGAGAATAATATGCATGGCTGCAATTCATTCTGCTCAGACTTTGGGGAGCATGTTTTACCTGACAGCTACCTTTTGCTTTAAAAGAATATGTGAAGAATACTTGGCAAACTGTTAGTTGTTTAATTTAGAGGAAGAATGGAGTTGTATAGTTAGGTCCAGAAATATTTGGACAGTGACACAAACTTACATTTTAGCATGTACCAGAAACATATTCAAGATAGTTATATAATCACATGGGGCAATTAAATGCACACACCCTCTTTTTAATTTTGAGGGTATTAACTCCTAATTGGGGTAAGGGTTTAGAAATTACAGCGCTTTAATATGTAGCTACCTCTTTTTAAAGAGACCAAATCTGAAAAGCTCTTTATTCGATTAAACCATCAGTTAAGCAGGTAAAAGGTCTGGAGCTGACTCTATATGTGGCATTTGCATTTGAAAGCTGTTGCTGTGAACCCATAACATGTGGTCAAATGATCTCTCAATAGAGAAGACATTTAATATCATTAGGATGAAAAAAAGACAGTTTGAAGTCCAAACCATTAATTAGCCTTAAATAGTTTCTTCTCCCAAAATTAGAATATCATCAAAAAGTTAATTTATTTCAGTTCTTCAACACAAAAATTGAAACTCATGTTATATTGAATCACTACAAGCAAAGTGATCTATTTCAAGTGTTTATTTCTGTTAATGTTGATGATTATGGCCTTCAGCCAGTGAACACTCAACTGTCATTATCTCAGTAAATTAGAATACTTTATAACACCAGCTTGAAAAATTATTTTAAATGATTTTAAAATCTGAAATGTTGGCCTGCTGAAATGTATGTTCAGTAAATGCACTAAATACTTGGTAAGGGCAAATTTTGCATCAGTGAGGCGTAGCATGGAGGTAATCAGCCTGTGGCACTGCTGAGGTGTTGTGGAAGCTAAAGTTGCTTTGATAGCAGTCTTCAGCTCATCTGCATTGTTGGGTCTGGTGTCTCTCATCTTCCTCTTGGCAACAAGATCGGGCAAGTTCGCCAGCCAATCTTGCACTGTGATACTATTGTTTTTAAACCAGGTATTGGTACTTTTGGCAGTGTGGCCAGGTGCCAAGTCCTGCTGGAGAATGAAATTTCCATCTCCAAAAAGCTTGTCGGCAGAGGGAAACATGAAGTGCTCTAAAATTTCCTGGTAGATGGCTGCGCTGACTTTGGTCTTGATAAAACACGGTGGACCTACACCAGCAGATGACATGGCTCCCCAAACTATAACTGATTGTGGAAACTTCACACTAGATGTCAAGCAGCTTGAATTGTGTGCATCTCCACTCTTCCTCCAGACTCTTGGACCTTAATTTCCAAGTGAAATGCAAAATTTATTTTCATCTTAAAACACCACCTTGGACCACTGAGCAACAGTCCAGTAAGACACTTCTGGCGTTGTCTATTGGTTTTGAGTGGCTTGACGCAAGGAATGCAACACTTGTAGCCCATGTCCTGGATACATCTGTGTGGGAGTTCTTGAAGCAATGACTACAGCAGCAGTCCACTCCTTGTGAATCGCCCTCAAATTTTTGAATGACCTTTTCTTAACAATCCTTTCAAGGCTGCGGTTATCCCACTTTTTCCTTCCACTCAACTTTAATATGTTTGGATATAGCACTCTGTGAACAGCCAGCTTGTGTCGCTAGTCACTTCTCACGGCCAAGCCGTGAGTCAGAGTGGTTAAGGAGTCCAAGGTCAGAAGCCAGGAGGGTACGTTATAAACAGAAGGAAGACACAAGCGTAGTCAGGTAACGTTCTGAGGTCAGAGTACTGGGAGGATAACAGATCAGAGCTGAAGGGGTTAAACAGGTGGATTGTCAGAATAAAGTCCAAGTTCGGGCAACAGATCGAGCATATAGAACCCAAGGCACAGGGTGCACAAATCACAAAACTGACAAGATGAATGTATGTTTAGCAGTGGTCTGTGAGAAGCTGCTAAGTTAAGTAAGCATGGCATTTACTCGGGATAGTGAAAACCTGGAGACTGCCGACGCCTCCCAGTCACAAATTGGCTTGTCAAGCCATCGATAAACACACTGGCAGCTCAGCACGCCCCTGAACCAGATTGGATGGCCATGCTGTCAAAGTACTGACCGCTTCAGCATGCCCCTGTACTGGATTGGATAGCTGAGCTGTTCATCAAAGTACCGACAGCTTCTGCACGCCCCTGTACCGGATTGGATGGCCGAGCTGTCTCACTGCATCCCAGGCACCCTGAGGGGTGGAACCCGTGACAGCTTCTTTAGCAATGACATTTTGTTGCTTACCCCCCTTGTGGAATATCAATTACTGCCTTCTGGAGATCTGTCAAGTCAGCAGTCTTCCCAATGATTGTGGAGCCTACTGAAATAGACTAAGGGACCTTTTTAAATGCTTCGGAAGCATTTACACGTGTTTTGTTAATTCTAATTTACTGAGATGATTTGGGGGTTTTCATTGGCTGTAAGCCATAATCAACAAAAATAAACATTTGAAATAGATCACTCTGTTTGTTTGTAATGACTCTACATAATGAGTTTCACTTTTTGCATTGAAGAAGTGAAATTAACTTTTTGATAATTTTGTCAGAAGCACTTGTGTGTGTCAACACATCACAATAATTACTGCATGAAGGAGGGCGAGTGCTGGAGTGACGCTTCTGATTCATTAAGAGGCACGCACTAGAGATGAGTGAACCTTTCAAGGTTCGGCAAACGTCACGATGTTCGCCAAACGGTTTGTTGAACATACCCGAGCCACAATGAATTCAATGGGAGGCAAAACAAAACATATAGACAACACCTTAAGGGGGAACAAAAACTTCCCAAACAGATCAAACTAGGGGCTGACACCAGGAAAAGTGGCATCAATTGACGCAGAGTACAAATAGTAATATTGCGTAGGTGGATGAGTGACCGGTGTAGGCCTGGTGCTTTGAGAGGTCTGTCAAATTCAGGAAAAACAAATGAAGGATATCAAAGTTGAAGTCCAAATATTTCCAAAAATTAGGGGCAAACACCAGGAAAAGTGGCATCAATTGACCCACAGTAGAAATTTTATAATGGCAGGCCATGCATGAGGTATCAGGGTCTAGGTCAACATTTAGAGATTTGAATTGATGTTTAAATTAAGACAAGGTGGGTAAGAGCCTGGGGTAAGCCTGCTTTGCTGGGAGCCCTGATGCCTCATGCAACAGCTCAAACTGCTTTTTTGCTCAGTCACATTATTTGGTGGCCAAAATAATCAGCTTTGGTAGAGCACTAATGTTCAAAAATGTAAAGATAGTAACACAGGTAGTTGACTGAAAGTAAGTGCAGGCCTGCCAGTCTAGAAACCCTACTTACATAGGCAGCACACATGAAGGAGACAATTTGGAGTGCAAACATTTCAGAAAATTATTGCCACACACCACTAAAGTGACATAAATTTCCACAGAGTAGAAACAGTATAATGGGTTACTGACACACCTTCCATAACAGGCAACCCACCAGATGGATACCCAACTTTGAGTCTCTGTCTTTCAAAAAATTGTTTAACATCCGTACCAACAGCAGGCATGACACTAAAACTACACCATTGCTTAGTCTGCCCAGAGTCATTGGCGATCCATGACTTGTTAATTTTGATGAAAGTTAGGTGGTCTACACTTTGAGGGGACAGCCGGATGCGCTTATCCATCAGGACACCACCAACAGCGCTGAAGACACGTTCTGAGAAAACGGCTGTCGGGCATGACAAAACCTCCAAGGCGTTACAGGCAAGCTTAGGCCACTCATCCATTTTTGAAGACCAAAATGCAAAAGGGTCCAAATTCCCCCGATGGCATTTATATTGAGCTCAAGATACTCCTGTACCATCCTCTCCAGTCATTCACGTGTCAGACTTGTACTTTGTTCATCTGGTGCACGGACTAGTCTAAAAATGTCACAGTAAATACTTATGCCACTTACACTGCTGCTGATAATGTTTTTGCGTTGACACCCTGACATTCCCTGAGTTGGAAGTCTATAACTGCGAAGCACACTGTGCTTCACTGCTGTCTAGGGGAAAACCACTCTTAAGGCCGGGATCACACATGTGAGAAACTTGGACGTGTCTCGCATCTTAATGCCCGGCACTTGGGAGTGGAGGATGCAGATGCATGTATTTCTATGCAGCTGCACGCTCCGATCTAAGTGCCAGCGGCAATGACGGGCATTAAGATGCGAGACTCGTCCGAGTTTCTTGCATGCGTGATCCCGGCCTTAAGATTGTCTACAAGCATGCTTTGATACTCCAGCATGCGTGTGTCTCTTTCCGGGGGGGTGGTATCTGGCTAAATTTACTTTTGTACCGTGAAATCTGACAGAGTGACAACCCAGTAGTCAGCACTATTTATAACCCTGTCAATACTGGCATCATGTTGCAGATAGTGCAGCAAGAAGACGCTCATGTGTTAGGTGCTTCCATGAGGTCCATGTCCATGGTGTGTTGGTGGTGGGGTAATATTCAAATTCGCTTCCTCCTTCCCCTCCTGCCAACCATGGACGACAGAGAAGGGATTATCTTTATCTCCTGACTTGCATGCCAATCATCTCATCCTAAATTTGTTCCCCCACCTTCAGTTTGTCTGTTACCATGAGACCCCTGAATCGCTGTAATTCACCTTCCCATTGCTCCCGCCTGTGTGATGACAGTCTGGAACTTAGAGATATTGTTGTCCTTTCCACATCCTCCTCTGCTTCCACCTCTTCCTCTGGGACCACCACCTCCTTCCGAAGGCTATTCAAAAGGTGCTCCAGCATGTAGCTGAATAATGATGCTGATGACTGCATCGTCAGCGCTCATCATCTTTGTAGCCATTTCAAAACTGTGCAGAAGGGTGCAGAGGTCCTTGATCTTTGCCCACTCTGCCAATGTGATTTGCTCCACGCCCGTTGGCCCAGGCTATGCAAGAGGTGATACTGCACAAAGAGCTTGTTGCTGCTGCACATTGCAAATCAAATGGTTGACTGGTAGGCCGAAAGACCTCTGTAGTAATGTAAATTTTACTCCAATCAACTTTTTAATCAAAGTAGGCTGTTCTTCTGAACCATGTCTCAAACGACTCATATTTCTCAGGCTTTCCAGCAGAAATGCATATACAACATGTCCTGGCTTCACCCTTAAATAAGGGCCATCTGATTCACACCTGTTTCTTCACAGAAGGATTGACGTCACTAATTGAACTCCACACTGCTATTATTTTGAACACACCCACTTTTCATTTAATAATTCTAATAAGACTCAAAAACATGCAGATCATGAATGCTGAGTCTGTTGGTTTTCTTAGAATTTACTGTACCAACTGGTAAATTGTTTGATATGTGGTAATTTTATTTATTCCAAAAACAGTGATAAATCTGGTTAGTCATATTGGACTGTTATTATTATGAACACTACTGTATAGAAGCAAGGGTAAGAATGTACAAACCAAATAGGAATAGGAAATTGAGGAAAATAGACACCCCAAAACAGCAAGCAACAATCTCCAGCAGCAGCAACAATCTCCAACTCAGCACAGCGACTCCATGGAGCTAGGAAATGTAGAGGAAATGCCAAGGTCAGGAACAGCTGAAATAGAGCTGCAAGTTTCTAAGCAGCATAGAAAGGATTGTTAATCTCTTCAGCACCAAAGGAAACAATCCATTTAATATGAAACGGAAACACAGGCTAAATACAAGAATGGTGATTTACAATCTGTAGTGCTCTAACTCCAAATCTCCCAGGAGGACGTGACCCACTAATGACAGTCATGCAGCATGTGACTTCAGAACTTGCAAACGGGGTTCCAATCCATGCGACTTTCTAGAAAACTAAGATCAAAGATGAGATGAAAAAACATGAAAAATATTATTTCAGCAGCTGACTGGGCTTCCAGGTGTGGAGCTGAAGCAATGAAGTTAGATCATACCAGATTTACCATAATACGTGATTTCAACTTGACTTTGAAGGACATAGATAATAAAACTGGTACTGAATATCACAACTTGGCTAACGTCCGCCTACCTTTCCTCCTATACACCCCCTCCCGGCCTTCAGTGTACAATTGCTTGTTTTTTTCATAAGAATAAAACTCATTTGTCACCAACCCACTGTTTACATGATAATCAACACTTAAGATGAGTAGACTGATTAGATTTTGTAAATTTTAAAAACTTTCAATAAAAAAAATTATACTTGCCTTTTTTCTTTCCTCCGCCACTGTAGCTGAAGCAGCATAAAAAGTGTTTAGAATGGAGAAGAAAGGACTCGAGGATTAGTGCGTTTAGAAGTCGGGAACTGAGAATTGAAATGTTTTTCTGTCACTATGAGATGTACAGATAGACTTTTGAATATTGGTTTCTTCCATTAAAATTATACAGTATAATATAAAGGGAAGACACAAAGTTTATCTACCCCCTGATATTATGAGCCTCAGTGTAACATGTCACATACGCTAATGGGTGAGCTTTCCTTACTTTGGTGGATGGCACACTTTTTCTTTGCTGTGCTGGAGAAATAGAATATATAATCACAAATAAATACTATGTAAAATAATGATCAGGAACAAATCCTGGCCCTGTACGGACACAATAAACATAATGTACAGCTGTGTGAAAAAGTTCCTTATTTCCTATTCTTTCGCATGTTTGTCACACTAAATAGACAAATATAACACAAGTAAACACAAAATGGCATTTTAAATGAAGGTCTTTATTATTAAAGAAAAAAGAAATACAAACCTGCAGTGCCCTGTGTGAAAAAGTAATTGCCCCTCCTTAAAACATAAATTCAGGGGCGAACCTACCGCCCGTGCAGCCAGTTCATTGCACGGGGGAGAGGGGGGCCCCTCCAGCTTCCAGCAGCACATGGCTAATTATTCATGCAAATTAGCCATGTGGACTTGTGGAGCGCGAGCACCACAGAGCCAGCAAGGAGGAGAGCAGCCCCCCTGCAGGAGGCAACGGGAGGGGTCTCACTCCACCTGAGGCTGCGTGCCAGCGCAGCCCGGTGCAGAGGAGCCAGCCCTGAGGGCTGAGGTGAGAGATCATCAGAGATCAGCCAGCAGCATCGGTGCCGTGGGGGAGGAGAGGAGGGAAGACAGACTGTCTGACTGTGACTCACACTGCCTGCCCTGTGGCGCCGGCCAGACGGTGGCTGCAGTTCAGCCGCAGGTCAGTGTGTGACATGACGTGTCTGAGTCTGTGTGGCCCTGCCCTGCCCATAGCAGCAGCTCAGTCAGGAGGAATGTGTGGAGTGCAGACACTGGAGAGTGGAGTGTACACAGTGTGGATCCTCTTGGTCTGGACTCTGGCCTGCCCTGCCTGCCTGCACAAGGTAAGAGTACCGGAGCTGAGCAGGACTGAGGGACTGGGACCTAGGAGGCAGGCATGATTTTGGGGGGCTCCTTGGGTGGGGGAGAAAGCTGAAGCATGGCAGGCATGATTTTGGGGGACTCCGTCCTGGGGGAGAACTGAAGCATGATGGCCTGGCTGCTCATGAATGGGGGGCCCCTGGCTTGGGAGAAGCATGGCCTGGCTGCTCATGAATGGGGGGCCCTGGCCTGGGGAGAAGCATGGCCTTGGCTGCTCATGAATGGGGGGCCCCTGGCCTGGGGAGAAGCATGGCCTTGGCTGCACATGAATGGGGGGCCCCTGGGGAGAAGCATGGCTGCTCATGAATGGGGGGCCCCTGGCCTCGGGAGAAGCATGGCCTGGCTGCTCATGAATGGGGGGGCCCCTGGCCTGGGGAGAAGCATGGCATTGGCTGCTCATGAATGGGGGGGCCCTTGGCCTGGGGAGAAGCATGGCATTGGCTGCTCATGAATGGGGGGCCCTGGGGGAGATGCTTGGCTGCTCATGAATGGGGGGGACCTGGCCTGGGGAGAAGCATGGCCTGGCTGCTCATGAATGGGGGGCCCCTGGCTTGGGGAGAAGCATGGCCTTGGCTGCTCATGAATGGGGGGGCCCAGGGGGAGATACTTGGCTGCTCATGAATGTTGGGCCCTGGGAGAGATGCTTGGCTGCTCATGAATGGGGTGGCTCATGGGGGGGAGAAGAAACCTGAATCAGGCTGCCCACATAGGGAGAGAAGCAGCATAAACTGGGGGGGCCACATGGGGAGAAGCAGCATAAACTGGGGGTGCCACATAGGGCGAGAAGCACTATGCCAAAAGTAGACTGCATTTGGGGGAGAGCATTATGAAACAAAGGGAAACGGGGGTGCCTATACATATTACCTGGAGGCTATCTTGGGCTATATATATTATTTAGAGGCTATGCTGGGCTGTATATATTACCTGAAGGCTATGCTGGACTGCATCTATTACATTAAGGCTATGCTGAACTGTATATATTACCTGGAGTGGAGGCTATGATGGCCTGTATATATCACCTGGAGGCTGTGGTGGGCTGTATATATTACCTGAAGGCTATGCTGGACTGTATCTATTACCTTAAAGCTATGCTGAACTGTATATATTAACTGGAGGCTTTGCTGGGCTGTATTATATATTACCTGGAGTCTGTGCTGGGCGCTGTATATTTTACCTGAAGGCTGTTGCTGTACTGTATGTATTAACCGGAGTCTGTGCTGGGCTGTATATATTAACTGGAGGCTGTGCAGGGCTGTATATATCACCTGGAGGCTGTGGTGGGCTGTATATATTACCTGAAGGTTGTGCTTGGTTGCATATATTAACTGAAGGCTATGCTGGGCTGTATACCATATTTTATTTGGAGGCTGTGCTGGGCTGTATATATTATCAACTAGAGGCAATGCTGGGCTAGTGGGCTATATATATTATTTGGAGGCTGCAACTGGCAAATAATAAATACAGCCCAGCAGCACCCTACAGATATTATATCCAGCCCTGCCTAGCCTCAATATTAGATATACAGTACATTTACGGTGGGAAAATCCGCAGCAAAAATTGACATTGTGTAGATTTTCCCGCTCTAAAAAAATGCAGCATATCCGCTGTATATTTTAGTGGCACCATGTAAGGCGGATCTAGCACAACTGCACTTGCCGCGACCAGCCGCAAGCCCGATAGAGAATGAATGGGGCTTGCAGGATCGGTGCCACAAGTCACCCGTTAGGCGGCAGAGGTGCGGAATTCTGCCAGATCTGCTGCTAGTAGCGGGGGGGCCGAAAAATTTCTTGCACGGGGCCCACTAGTCTGTGTCTGCCCCTGCATAAATTAACTTTGGTTTATTACATCTTTAGGAAGCTGAGTTCAAATTCCCTAGCTTGATAACTGCCACACCTGTTATCAATCAAGAATTCACTTAAATAGGACCTGCCTGACAAAGTGAAGTAGACCAAAAGAAACTCAAAAGCTACATCTCATGCCGTGATTCAAAAAAATCATGGAACAAATGAGAAATAAAGTAATTGAGATCTATCAGTCTGGAAAAGGTTATAAATCCACTTCTAAAGCTTTGGGACTCCAGTGATCTTCAGTGAGAGCCATTATCCACAAATGGTAATTACATGGAACAGTGGTGAACCTTCCCAGGGGAGCCAAAACTACCCCTGGAGCAAAGCAAAGACTCATCCAAGAGGTTAAAAAGACCCCACCACAACATCAAAAGAACTTCAGGCCTCACTTGCCTCAGTTAAGGTCAGTGTTCATGACTCTACCATAAGAAAGTGACTGGACAAAAATGGCCTGCATAGCAGGGTACCAAGACTGTTACGTGCTACAGAACCACTCAGCACCCAGAATATGTTGTGCAGTTATATGTATGTATAATAGGTTCTATGTGAGATGCATGTCCCTAATGCATCAGCCCACAGGCTGCGCCCCGTGGCCAGAGGGGACACGATATTCTCATTTTGTCTGCCCTCCCCCCCCACCTTTGTAATTCCCACAGTAAACATCGGCAGGCTCCGGCCACCTGCGGCTTTTGTAATGCATGTCTGGCCTGCCGCTTTTCTATTGGCCTGCCCTCTGTATCTTTGTGATATATTCTGTGTCCTGTGAATAAAGTGTTGTCAGACTGGAAATACGTGGAGAAGCAGTGATATTTTATATGCGCCCATGTAACCAAGGAATTCCAGCCAGCGTCATTCATTCAGACTCCAGCCAACGCAGAGCGGACCTCCGAAAACACGGGGTGATACTGAAAGAGGTACGCCAGCTTGGTAGACCCCGTTACACTGGTGGCAGCAGCGGGATATGATACACCTTCTACAGGAGGAAAGGAATGAATGGAAAATAACTACCAGAAGTTAAAGAGGACTACATTAAAAGATCTGGTGGAAGCCCGAGGGTTGATCGCCAGCAACAAAACAAAAGCGGATTTGATAGCAGCCATCATGGAACACGACAGTGCAGCGCCCCCCAATGTGAATGTGGAGGAGACCGAATTCCAGATGGAGCTAAAGAGCAGACTGACGTTCTATGGCCCAAACCCTGCAGTAGAGATCGTACGAGAGGTGATGGCTGATGTGCGTACTGATCTGAAGGAAAAGATTGCCGAGCGGACCAGGATAGAGCTAGCCAAGATGGAGATGGCAGAGCGGACCAAAGTGGAGCTGGCCAAGATGGAGATGGCAGAGCGGAGAGAGGAGAGTCAGCGAGCAGGGGGAGCTCTGGCCTTCGACCAGGTACCTTCAACAGTAAGCCACAAAAAGATCCAGTATAATGCCTTCCGACAGTTGGGGGAGGCAGAGGAAGACATTGATGGCTTTCTGCAGGACTTTGAGCGGCAGTGTGCCCTTCATCAAGTGAAGCCGGAGGAACGGGTTCAGATTCTGGCCAGCAAGCTGACAGGCCGTGCAGCGGACACCTATCGCACGGTACCTGATGAGGACTGTATGGACTATGAGCGGATCAAAGAAGTGATCTTGGCCCGATATGCGCTGACACCAGAGGCATACCGCCAAAAGTTCCGCGGACTTATAAAACGCGTAACCAATTCCCACGCTGAATGGGCCTGTAAATTACGGCGGTCACTGCTACAGTGGGTACAAGGGAGCCAAGCAACCACTAAGGAGGACATTCTCCAGCTCTTCCTGCTAGAACGATTCTTTAATGGACTAAACCCCGAGACACAGGAATGGCTTCGGGACAGGCGGCCAATGACTCTTGAGGAAGCCGCTCGTCTGGCCGATGAACATCATGATGCCAGGAGGCCGCAGTTGTCCGGATCAAAGTTGGTCACTAGGGGCCCACCCATGGACCTGGAGGGCCCCAAACCACCGAAGATTGTAGGGGGACCAGCTAGAAACCCTGCCTATCACAGTCCCCCTGGGGTGCGATGCCACACCTGTCATCAGCTGGGCCACCTGTAAAGACAATGTCCCAACCGGACTCAGCATACCCAGTGGCCAAAGGTGGGAACAGCTACCTTCAGCCGGGCTGCTGTACACTGCTACCAAGGCGAAGCTGACCCGGCATTGAGGGCTACGACTAACCAAGGGGTGTAAGAGATGGAGGGAGAGCTGCATGAAGTAGACCCCATGCAGGCAGCCCGGGCAGATAATCAACAACAGCATCGACAGGTCGTGTGGGTTAATGGGAAACGTATGCAGGGACTAAGAGATTCTGGGGCATCTTTGACCCTTGTGAAGCCTCATCTCGTCCGGGACCAAGAGAAGACCGACCGGACAGTGGCAGTCCGTGTAGCAGGGGGAGCTATACATCGACTGCCCACTGCCAGGATTCACCTGAACCGGGGAGTCGGGGATGGCCTTATTGAGGTCGGCTTGATGGAGAATTTGCATGCAGACGTCTTGCTGGGAAATGACTTGGGGCCCATGTCTGCATTCTCGGTGGCCCCTCTGGCTGAGACCTATCCTGTGACCACCCGGAGACAAGCTCGAGCTGCGGAGGCGGAATCACACTCAGAGGAGGCTCAGGTAAGACATCCCAGCCCTACACGTATTTCCCATAGCCAGACACATTTCTTGGGCCACCCCAGATGAATTTAAGAGGGAGTTACTTGAGGATCCTTCATTAGAAGGATATCGTGGGAAGGCACAGGAGTGGAGAGGAGTACTGGAAGGGGAACAGTTTGTATGGAAGCAGGGACTCCTCTACCGGATCACAGAGCAGCACCACACAGGGATGAGCCCCACTATACAACAGCTGGTAGTTCCCAAGAAGTATAGGCAGGAGTTACTGCGAATCTCTCATGATATACCCTTGGCCGGGCACTTCGGCGTCAGTCGCACCAGACATCGTCTGACACAAAACTTCTTTTGGCCGGGGGTAACCTATGATGTTCGTCAGTACTGCCAGACCTCTGACAGTTGTCAGCGCATTGGCAAGAGGGGGGATCGATGCAAGGCCAAATTACGCCCCCTCCCCTTTGTGGAGGAACCATTTAGCCGAGTAGCGGTCGATCTGATAGGGCCGCCAGCCAAACCCAGTCCGTCCGGGAAAAGGTATATATTGACAGTGGTAGATTATGCCACACGGTATCCAGAGGCGGTTGCGTTACCTAACATACTGGCAGAGACCGTGGCGGCCGCCCTGCTCCAGGTTTTCTCACGGGTTGGATTTCCCCGGGAGATTATCTCGGACCAGGGTACCCAGTTTACAGCAGAGGTAACCAACCAACTGTGGAAGCTGTGCGGCGTAAAGTCCATTAGAAGCGCCCCGTACCACCCGCAAACCAATGGGTTGTGTGAACGCTTTAACGGGACATTAAAACAGCTCATTGGGACTTTTACCAGGACCTACAGGGACTGGGAGAAATTCTTGCCACATCTCCTGTTTGCCTATCGGGAGGTGCCCCAAGAATCCACGGGGTTCTCCCCGTTCGAGCTGGTATACGGGAGACGGGTAAGGGGACCCCTAGACTTAGTGCTGGAACACTGGGAGGGGGAGGGCCTCATAGAAGGGGTACCTATTGCACCCTATGTGCTGGAATTCCGGGACCACCTACAGGAGCTGACCCAGGTTGTACGTGAGAACCTGCAGGCGACCCAGCGGCGCCAGCGTCTATGGTACGATCGGAGGGCCAGAGAGCGCATTTTGGAAATAGGACAGAAGGTCCTGGTGTTAGAGCCCACTAAGCAGAATAAGTTTCAAGCTGCATGGCAGGGGCCCTACCAGGTAGTGGGGAAAATAGCCGACACAACCTATAATGTCGCTGATTGTGACGACCCCAGGGTTATCCGCATGTTCCACGTGAATATGCTGAAGTCCTACCGGGAGCGCCCTGAAGAGGTAGTGGCCATCTGTGCAACTGAAGCAGAGGATTTAGCCGGACTTCCCTTGCCGGATGTCTTGGGGGAAAGGACTCGGTTCAAAACATGGGACCAGGTACACTTGGGTGAATACCTAGGCCCCCCGGGAGAGAGCAGGCGGAGGCGTTGTTGAGGCTGCGACAGAGGATGTTTTCAGAGAGACCGGGTTACACTCGCCTGGCACAACACAAGGTTGAGACCCAGGATCAGACCCCCCTACGACAAAACCCCTTCCGAGTCCCTGAGTCTGTACGAGAGGGGATGCGACAAGAGATACAAGAGAGGTTGCGTTTAGGGGTCATTGAAGAGTCTGTCCCTGGGCATCCCCCGTAGTGTTAGTGCCCAAGAAGGATGGGACTACACGGTTTTGTGTAGACTATCGTAAGCTCAATGAGAAAACAGTGACGATGCATACCCCATGCCGCATGTGGATGAGTTGTTAGACCGGCTGGCGGGGGCAAAGTATTTGACCACCATCGATCTATGCAAAGGCTACTGGCATATTCCCCTTAGTCCTGACACTATTCCCAAGTCGGCATTAGTCACCCCATTCGGCTTATTCCAGTTTCGAGTTATGCCATTCGGGATGAAGAATGCCCCGGCGACCTTCCAAAGGCTGGCTGACCGGCTTCTGGATGGTCTCCAGGACTATGCTTGTGCCTACCTGGACGACATTGCCATCTACAGTGCGACATGGGAAGAGCATCTAAATCACCTAGAGACAGTATTGGACAGGATCCACCAGGCCGGAATCACCCTGAACCCAAACAAGTGTCACGTGGGCAAAGCAGAGGTTCAGTATTTAGGGCATTGGCTGGGAAGTGGGAAACAGCGACCAGAACCAGCCAAGATTGAGGCCATAGCCAAATGGCCCATCCCACGCACTAAAACCCAGGTCATGGCATTTCTAGGGACAGCGGGGTATTACAGGAAATTCGTTCCCAATTACAGCAGCGTAGCCAAGCCCCTCACTGATCTGACCTGTAAGAACCAACCCCGCCAGGTAACCTGGACCTCAGAGTGTGAGGAAGCCTTCCGCCAACTAAAGGACGCCCTCACCAATACCCCTGTATTGGCCGCACCCGATCCAACTAAACGTTTCCTGGTTCACACAGACGCTTCTATGTATGGATTGGGGGCAGTATTGAGCCAAGTCGGGCCGGATGGCCAAGAACACCCGGTAGCTTATCTGAGTCGGAAACTACTGCCCCGTGAAGTAAGCTATGCGGCCATCGAGAAGGAGTGCCTGGCGGTAGTATGGCCACTCAAGAAGTTGCAACCATATTTGTATGGACGACAGTTTTCCCTTCTAACGGACCATAATCCCCTAGTCTGGCTTAATCGGGTCTCCGGAGACGCCAGATTGCTGCGGTGGAGTTTAGCCCTACAACCTCTGGACTTCACCATCCACCACAGACCCGGCAAACAAAACGGTAACGCCGATGGACTAAGTCGACAAACGGAACTTGTACCAACCCCATAAACTTCGGTCATCCCCAAACCGATCCGTTGAGGATCAGACTGTGTATGTCGATCGCGTCGCTGAAAAGGGGAAGCCATGTTACGTGCTACAGAACCACTCAGCACCCAGAATATGTTGTGCAGTTATATGTATGTATAATAGGTTCTATGTGAGATGCATGTCCCTAATGCATCAGCCCACAGGCTGCGCCCCTGGGCAGAGGGGACACAATATTCTCCTTTTGTCCGCCCTCCCCCCACCTTTGTAATTCCCACAGTAAACATCTTTTCTATTGGCCTCCCCTCTGTATCTGTGTGATATATTCTGTGTCCTGTGAGTAAAGTGTTGTCAAACTGGAAATACGTGGAGAAGCAGTGATCTTTTATATGCGCCCATGTAACCAAGGAATTCCAGCCAGCGTCATTCATTCAGACTTCAGCCAACGCAGAGCGGACCTCCGAAAACACGGGGTGGTACTGAAAGAGGTACTCCAGCTTGGTAGACCCCATTACAAAGACGAAGACCACTGCTATGCAATAAGAACATAAAGGCTCATCTCAGTTCTGCCACAAAGCATGTTGATGATCCCTAAGACTTTTACGGGAATACTTTATGGACTGACGAGACAAAAGTTGAACTTGGAAGGTGTATGCCCCATTACATCTGGCATAGAAGTGACAAAGGATTTCAGAAAAGAAACATCATGCTAACAGTGAAATATAGTGTTGGTAGTGTGATGGTCTGGGGCTGTTTTGCTGCTTCAGGACCTGGAAGACTTGCTGTGGTAAATGGAACCATGAATTCAGCTGTCTACCAAAAAAACATCCTGAAGGAGAATGTCCAGCCATCTGTTCATGACCTCAAGCTGAAGCACACCTGGGTTATGCAGCCGGACAATGATCCAATACACACTAGCAAGTCCACCTCTGAATGGCTTAAGAAAAACAAAAGTAAGACTTTGGAGTGGCCTAGTCAAAGTTCTGACCTTAATTAAATCGAGATGCTATGGCACGGCCTTAAAAAGACGGTTCATGCTTGGAAACCCCCCAATGTGGCTGAATTACAACACTTCTGCAAATATGAGTGGGCAAAATTCCTCTAGGGCATTGTAAATGACTCATTGCCAGTTATCACAAATGCTTGATTGCAGTTGTTGCTGCTAAGGGTGTTCCTACCAGTCCTTGGGATTAGGGGGCAATAACTTTTTCACACATGACCATGTAGGTTTGGATTTAATTTCCCTTTTTAATAAAGACCTTCATTTAAAAACTGAATTTTGTGTTTACTTGTGTTATCTTTGTCTAATATTTAAATTTGTCTGGTGATCTGAAATATATAAGTGTGAGAAACATGCAAAAGAATACGAAATCAGGAAGGGGGCAAACACTTTTTCACACAACTGTATGTCACGTCTCATATATACAGTGGGGAAAAAAAGTATTTAGTCAGTCAGCAATAGTGCAAGTTCCACCACTTAAAAAGATGAGAGGCGTCTGTAATTTACATCATAGGTAGACCTCAACTATGGGAGACAAACCGAGAAAAAAAAATCCAGAAAATCACATTGTCTGTTTTTTTTTCATTTTATTTGCATATTATGGTGGAAAATAAGTATTTGGTCAGAAACAAAATTTCATCTCAATACTTTGTGATATATCCTTTGTTGGCAATGACAGAGGTCAAACGTTTTCTGTAAGTCTTCACAAGGTTGCCACACACTGTTGATGGTATGTTGGCCCATTCCTCCATGCAGATCTCCTCTAGAGCAGTGATGTTTTTGGCTTTTCGCTTGGCAACACGGACTTTCAACTCCCTCCAAAGGTTTTCTATAGGGTTGAGATCTGGAGACTGGCTAGGCCACTCCAGGACCTTGAAATGCTTCTTACGAAGCCACTCCTTCGTTGCCCTGGTGGTGTGCTTTGGATCATTGTCATGTTAAAAGACCCAGCCACGTTTCATCTTCAATGCCCTTGCTGATGGAAGGAGGTTTGCACTCAAAATCTCACGATACATGGCCCCATTCATTCTTTCATGTACCCGGATCAGTCGTCCTGGCCCCTTTGCAGAGAAAAAGCCCCAAAGCATGATGTTTCCACCACCATGCTTTACAGTAGGTATGGTGTTTGATGGATGCAACTCAGTATTTTTTTTCCTCCAAACACGACAAGTTGTGTTTCTACCAAACAGTTCCAGTTTGGTTTCATCAGACCATAGGACATTCTCCCAAAACTCCTCTGGATCATCCAAATGCTCTCTAGCAAACTTCAGACGGACCCGGACATGTACAGGCTTAAGCAGTGGGACATGTCTGGCACTGCAGGATCTGAGTCCATGGTGGCGTAGTGTGTTACTTATGGTAGGCCTTGTTACATTGGTCCCAGCTCTCTGCAGTTCATTCACTAGGTCCCCCCGCGTGGTTCTGGGATTTTTGCTCACCGTTCTTGTGATCATTCTGACCCCACGGGGTGGGATTTTGCGTGGAGCACCAGATCGAGGGAGATTATCAGTGGTCTTGTATGTCTTCCATTTTCTAATTATTGCTCCCACAGTTGATTTCTTCACTCCAAGCTGGTTGGCTATTGCAGATTCAGTCTTCCCAGCCTGGTGCAGGGCTACAATTTTGTTTCTGGTGTCCTTTGACAGCTCTTTGGTCTTCACCATAGTGGAGTTTGGAGTCAGACTGTTTGAGGGTGTGCACAGGTGTCTTTTTATGCTGATAACAAGTTTAAACAGGTGCCATTACTACAGGTAATGAGTGGAGGAAAGAGGAGACTCTTAAAGAAGAAGTTACAGGTCTGTGAGAGCCAGAAATCTTGATTGCTTGTTTCTGACCAAATACTTATTTTCCACCATAATATGCAAATAAAATGAAAAAAAAACAGACAATGTGATTTTCTTGATTTTTTTTTTTCTCAGTTTGTCTCCCATAGTTGAGGTCTACCTATGATGTAAATTACAGACGCCTCTCATCTTTTTAAGTGGTGGAACTTGCACTATTGCTGACTGACTAAATACTTTTTTTCCCCACTGTATCTCCACATGATATAGATAGAGGTCATTACTAATTAATAGCTCATTGCATAAATATCATTGTCACATGCATTTACATGTAGACAGATCTTCTAAACTACCTAGATGAATCATTGTATAATTTTGCATCTAAAAGACAGCAATGAGGCCGTAAGGGCTTTGTCCATTTGTTGGAAGGGGTTAAAGTACCTACATGTTTCTGACTTTGCTCTTGCTTGTTCTCCTGAAGCATTTTGGTACCCAACATTTACATTTGTGTCTTAAAGAAATCCAAAGAAACTGAGATAACGACAGTTCACAATATCATTCTAATCAGTCTATGAGGATATATACAGCAATATTGTCTTACATCATGTCTGGTGCTTATGGCACTGTATGATGTCAACTTTCAAAAGACCATGGTTTCATTAGACTAAATGCAGTCATGAGTGCTCTTATTTCTTTTTGGATTGGTTGTGTGTTGGACCATGCTGAGATACTTAAGGTACTGTCACACTTAGCGATGTACCAGCGATCCCGACCAGCGATATGACGCGGTCAGGATCGCTGGTACATCGCTAAGTGGTCGCTAGTGAGCTGCCACACAGGCAGATCTCACCAGCGCTGGGGACGGGGGTCGCTACTTACCTGTCACACCAGGCGATCCTGCGTCCTCCCGCCCAGCTCCACTCGTCGCTCGTCGTCACAGCAGGAAGCTGACGACGAGAAACGGTCCAGGATGTTCTCGCGTGATCAGCGATAACCAGCGGGGGAGCGGGTTGTAGGTAAGTATCAGACACAGCGATATCGCTATAACGTCACAAGTTATAGCGATATTGCTAGCGGTATCGCTTAGAGTGACAGTACCTTTAGGAAATAGCACCATGACAGAATATCAGCTCTCCACCCTCCTATCAAGATCACACCTCAGCACTTGCAAGCTTGACCCGCTCTCATCCCACCTCATCCCTAACCTCGCCACAGTCTTCATCCCTACTCTAACACACCTCTTCAACCTCCCCTCATCCTTCAAACATGCCTCGATCACAGCCATCCTCATAAAGACCTCCCTTGACCCATCCTCTGAGTCTATCGCCCAATATCTCTTCTCCCTTATGCCTCAAAACTACTGGAACAGCATGCCCATCTTGAACTGTCCTCCCACCTCTCCTCCTGCTCCCCCTTTGACCGCTTACAATCAGGCTTCCAACTGCAGCACTCAACTGAAACTGCCCTTACTAAAGTCACCAATGACCTACTAACCGCCAAGAGCAAGCGACACTACGCTGTCCTCCTGGACCCGTCTTCTGCCTTCGACACTGTGGACCATTGCCTCCTGCTACAGATTCTCTCATCTCTTGGCATCACAGGTTTGGCCCTATCCTGGATCTCATCATATCTAACAGACCAAACATTCAGTGTCTCCCTCTCCTACACCACCTCCTCACCTCGCCCCCTGTCTGTCGGTGTTTCTCAAGGCTCAGTTCTAGGACCCCTACTCTTCTCCATCTACACCTTTGGCCTGGGACAGCTCATAGAATCCCAAGGGTTGCAGTGTCATCTCTATGCCGATGACACGCAGATCTACCTATTTTGACCTGATCTCACCTCCTTACCAAAATCCCACAATGTCTGTCTGCTATTTCAGCTTTCTTCTCTGTTCGCTTTCTAAAACTGAACATGGCCAAAACAGAATTCATAATCTTTCCCCCATCTCACTCTACCCCTCCACCAGACCTATCCATCAGTGTGAATGGCTGCTCACTTTCCCCAGTCCCGCATGCTCAGTGCCTCGGGGTGATCCTTGACTCTGCCCTCTCTTTCAAGCCACATAGCCAAACACTTGCCTCCTGCCGTCTCAAACTCAAAAATATTTTCCGGATCTTTGCATTCCTTGACCATGAAACCACAAAAACACTAGTGCACGCCCTTATCATCCCCCGCCTCGACTACTACAACCTCCTATTCTCTCGTCTCCCCTCTAGCACTCTGGCACCATTCCAATCTATCCTGCACTCTCCTACCCGACAAATCCACCTGTCTTCCCATTATTCCCCAGCCTCACCTCTCTGCCAAGCCCTTCACTGGCTTCCTATCATCCAGAGGCTCCAGTTCAAAACCCTAACTATGACATACAAAGCCATCCACAACCTGTCTCCTCCATACATCTGTGACATGGTCTCCCGGTACTTACCAACACACGCAACCTTCGATCCTCTCAAGATCTCCTTCTCTACTCCCCTCTTATCTCTTCTTCCCACATCCGCATACAAGACTTCTCCCATGCTTCCCCATACTCTGGAACTCTCTACCCCAACACATCGGACTCTCGCCTACCATGGAAACCTTCAAAAAGAACCTGAAGACCCACCTCTTCCAACAAGCCTAAAACCTGCAGTGATCCTCAGTCTACTGAACCGCCGCACGTCCAGCTCTACCCTTTCCTAGTGTATTCTCGCCCATCCCCTGTAGACTGTGAGCCCTTGCGGGCAGGGTCCTCTCTCCTTCTGTACTTGTGTGTGTCTTGTATTGTTCATGTTTATTGTACTTGTCTATATTTGCCCCTTTTCACATGTAAAGCGCCATGGAATAAATGGCGCTATAAAAATGTATAATAATAAAATAATTAGCATCTACAGTCTATAGTATGTATCCTAAATGCATGAACTACTGAATCTGTCAGTAGGATCAATAATCCTATGTCGTTTATATGGGCATGTAGGCCATAGAAAGTTGAGTAAAATGATATCTTAAGACCTGTGATCCAATGTCTTATTTCTGAGGAATCCACATTTTTCTTAAAGGAAATCTGGCACCAGGTTTCTGCTACCTCATCTGAGTGCAGCCTGATGTAAGCAAAGAGAAGCTGAACACAACAATGTATGTATCACTTATATTACTGAGTGCAGCATTTCTCACAAACAGAGCTTTCAAATTTATCAAGAAGCAAAGCTGAGGAAGCTGACCCCGCCCACACCAGGCTCTCTATATACATTGTCCACAGAGAGTGAGGTGCTTATCACAGGAGGGTCATGTTGGACCAGCAGGTGTGCTGCTGAGTCACAGCAATAGTAAGCTCCTGGTGCTAAACACAATCATGACAGGCAAATAAATGCAGGAGCTTGATAAGAGAAGCATTGCTAAAATCTGTGTCTTAACCCCTACATCATGCTGTCTTCAGATTACATAGCAAAAACCTGCTGACAGATTCCCTTTAATATGTAAATTAGTTGTTAAAATCTATGGGTCTGACCTAAATCTCCCTGAGAACCTGCCTCCAGGAGTTGTTTTTAATAAAAAGGGGTATTGCCAGTGTGGGATATGTAGATCAGGAGCGCAGACTGTCAGTCATTACATATCTCACACTGGCAATGCCACCCTGTTGTCAGTGACACATTGCAGCACTGGTAAGACAAGAAAAGGGGTTCAGAAAATTCTGTTTACTAGAACCAAGGTGTAGGGGACCGCAAGTCTTCTCTGCATTGCAGTCTTCCTCTCTTATATTCAGCATTATGTCATTCCTGATCATTTTGTCGCACCGCCTTGTGGGATGTAGGGCCTAGTACCTTGAAGGATGGTTCAGTCACAGTGACTCCGATGGCTCTAACAATCCCTAGGTTAGGTGGCAATTAATAAAGGGGGAGTTGACGGATATATGAGTCTGAGAGTTATGTTGATGCCTGCAAGATATGAGGTCGCGGACGAAAGAAGCATACACCAGGGGTCCCGTGCAAACTTGAAAGATGAATTTTACTGAATACTTGTAACAATTCTTATGTTTTTAAATATAACAGTCTTGGATAGCAGATACAATTTTCCTTACACTTTGTGTCAGTCAAAGTCTTTTCTCGGTCCCGGCCTTGGGAGGATGGCAGTAACTTTTCATTTGACTAACTGTGCTGCATGAAGGGGGAGGATTAGCTAACCTTAATCGGATAGGCGTATCCGGAAAAATCTGCTGTGCAGTTGTGCAGTTCTCTCTCTTGTCCCAGCACTCTGTTGCTGTAAATACGGGGCACTCTGAAAAGGGTGCTATTTGTACTACCCGCTTGTCCTAGACGAGGAGCCTCAATTTCCTACCTCCTCTCACCACCAAAGCCGCACGTAACACAACCTTTTCAGTCTCTCTCACACCTCCAACTGCCACTTATTTTCAAATCAGAAAAACAAGTTGCAATACCAAACTAAGGCAGAAGAGGGCAGCATAGTACTACAAGTTGTAATACCAAAAGAAGGCAGGAGAGGGCAGCATAATATTAAATAATTTACCTCCTCCCAAGGCAAAATGGGAAATTAGTGTTACGAATGCAATCATGTAAGGGATAAAGAACACACCATATGACACATAACATGCATTAGTGATGGTTTTTCTGGTCACTACAACTTCTTGCTCATCCTCTTCACTACTGGACAAATAACATAGACAATATGCTGTACTGGGCATACCAGACCCACAGCAAGGATGCTGCCTTCCTGTGAACTGAGGATAGGAGAGCCAGGATCGGGCAACTGGTTAGTGAACTAAGGGACCTGGGCTGGTCAGAAGAGAGAAGGTGGCAGGCCAGGACCAGGGCATGCTAGTGAGCCCACTAGCTGCAAGTTACAAAGAGTTTGCGAAAGAGTTGGCGCCCTGGGGAGGTTGTCACCTTTGATCCACAGAGCAAACTGGTGTTCTATAGAAGGGTTAGGATTCACCACCACATTCTGTTTAAGCAGAGGGCTGTTGAGACAGGACACCTAACTGTTATGATTGAGTCACCGTAGGAGGCAAAAACAGAAATACAAGCTAAGTCCAGAAAACCAGAGAAGTTGGCAACTATCAGATTGCAGACCCCTGAACCTATCAACACAACTAGCAGTAGCCGTGGCGGGTTCCTACGATGCCCTAGACCCCTCGATCACAGCCGGAGAACTAAACAGGCCTAAAGAAAGAAAGGGGAAATCTAAACTGCCCCAGAGCAGACCCCAAAGCAATAGGCAGCCCCCAACATATAATGACGGTGAAGCAAGATGAAAACACTAACACAGACAGAAAGATAGACTGAGCAAAGCCGGGGCCCAAAACTACCTAGATAGGAAAGGACAGGAAGGCTGCTGTCTGCAATCTGCAAAAACCCTATCAAAGACATAAGCCAACAAGCTGATATGAAAAAGACCCTGAAGCAGCTAGGCTTCAAAAACTAAATCAGCACTCAGGTATTTTCAGAAGACAGAGCTAAAGGAATTCAGCACACCCCAGCAGGGAATGGCAGAAATCCAGAAAAACAAAGCAAAACAAAGTCAAAGCAAAAATGCAAAAAGCCGAGCAGCAAACTTAGCTTTAGAGGAGCAGGAATTCAGACTGGTCTCCAAGGATCCCACAGAGAAATCACCCGCAGGGCAGAAGGGCGTCGGCAGCCTTATATCCAGTCAGTAACTCCACTCAGCCAGTCATCATCATCAGCCTCAGGTGTTTGATAGTCAGGCTCACTACCTTTCTTTACCAGAAGAGGGAGTTCCTCGGGCCTCAGTAGTGAAGGGGAAAATGAACTCACAACAGTACCTCCCCCTTGAGGAGGGGTCACCGAACCCTCAACCACGCCACCAGGGCGATCAGGGTGAGCCCGATGAAAGGCACGCATGAATCTTTTGGCATGAATATCAGAGGCAGAGACCCAGGAATTATCCTCCTGACCATAAGCCTTCCACTTAACCAAATACTGGAGTCTCCGTCTAGCCAGACGGGAATCCAGTACTTTCTCTACCTCATATTCCATGTTACCTTCAACCAATACAGGGTCTGGAGGTGCCACCCCCGGAACAACAGGTTCAACAAACCTCTTCAACAAAGATTTATGGAACACATTATGGATTTTAAATGTGACAGGAAGAGCCAAACGAAAAGAGACCGGATTAATAATCTACACAATCTTGTAAGGTCCAATAAATCTAGGCTTAAACTTAGGAGAAGCCACCTTCATAGCAATATTTTTTGATGATAACCAAACCATATCACCAACCTTAAACTGGGGACCAATGGTCCTATGTCGGTTGGAAAACCGCTGGGCCTTTTCCTGGGAGAGAGATAACTTATCCACCACTTGGTCCCAGATCTGGTGCATTCTCTCCACCACAGTGTCAACACCTGGGCAGGCAGAGGGCTCCACCTGCCCTGAAGAAAATCGAGGATGAAACCCAAAGTTACAAAAAAAGGTGATATCAAAGTGGCAGAACTAGCTCTATTATTTAAAGCAAATTCGGCCAAGGGCAAAAATGAAACCCAATCATCCTGATCAGCAGAAATAAAACATCTCAAATATGACTCCAAGGTCTGGTTTGTTCTCTCTGTCTGCCCATTGGTCTGAGGGTGAAAAGCAGAGGAGAAGGACAACTGAATTCCCAGCCTGGAACAGAAAGTTCTCCAAAATCTAGACACAAACTGGACTCCTCTGTCAGATACAATGTTCTCAGGAATCCCGTGCAAACGAACCACCTGTTGTAAAAACAGGGGCACCAACTCAGAGGAAGACGGCAACTTAGGGAGTGGTACAAGATGAACCATCTTAGAGAACCTATCACAAATCACCCAAATAACAGTCATCCTTTGAGAGACAGGCATATCAGAGATGAAATCCATTGAAATATGGGTCCATGGCCTCTTGGGGACAGGCAAAGGCATCAACAACCCACTAGAGCGAGAACACGATTTAGACCGGGAGCACGTCCCACAGGACTGCACAAAATTCCTGACATCACGAGACAAGGCGGGCCACCAAAAAAACCGACTCACCAGATCTCTAGTACCAAAAATACCTGGATGACCAGCCAAAGCAGAGCAATGAACTTCAGACATCACTCTCTTCTTCCACTGGTCAGGAACATACAACTTTCCACTGGGACTCTTCCAGAGCACGTCTCAAATCGGGCGAGATGGCAGAAAGAACTACCCCTTCGCCTAAGATGGTAGCAGGCTTGGTCACCACAGGAGAATCAGCAAAGAAGCTCCTAGAGAGGGCGTCTGCCTTGACATTCTTCGTTCCAGGAAGAAAAGAAACCACAAAATCAAAACGTGTAAAAAACAAGGCCCACCTAGCCTGTCTAGGCTTCAAGCGCTTAGCCGACTCTAGGTAAATCAAATTCTGGTGGTCAGTGAGGACCACGACTTGATGCTTGGCTCCCTCCAACCAATGTCTCCACTCCTCAAATGCCCATTTCATGGCCAACAGTTCCCTATTTCCCACATCATAGTTACGTTCAGATGGAGAGAACTTTCGGGAAAAGAAAGCACAGGGATTCATTTTAGATGTTACAGGATCCTTTTGGGACAAAACAGCTCCTGCACCAATCTCAGAAGCATCCACCTCTACCTGGAATGGAAGTGAGACATCAGGTTGCCGCAAAACCGGGGCGGAGGTGAATCTTCGCTTCAGCTCCTGAAAGGAAGAAACAGCCTCCGGAGACCAATTTAACACATCAGCACCCTTCTTAGTCAAATCAGTCAATGGCTTGGCAATACTAGAAAATTTTGCTATAAATTTCCGATAAAAATTAGCAAAACCCAAAAACTTCTGGAGGGCCTTCAAAGAAGTGGGCTGAACCCAATCGTAAATGGCCTGTACCTTGGCCGGGTCCATTTCAATAGTTGACGGGGACAAAATAAATCCCAAAAAAGAAATCCTCTGTACTCCAAAAAGGCATTTAGATCCTTTGACATACAGGGAATTTTCCCTCAAGATCCGGAACACAGTCCGAATATGTTCCACATGAGAATCCCAATCCTTGGAGAAGATCAAAATATCATCCAGATAGATAATCAAAAATTTATCGACAAAATCTCGGAAAATATCGTTCATGAAGCACTGGAAGACAGAAGGGGCATTAGTGAGCCCAAAAGGCATCACCAGGTACTCAAAATGTCCCTCCGGAGTATTAAACGCCGTCTTCTATTCATCCCCATGCTTAATGCGAATAAGATTATACGCCCCCCTGAGGTCAAGCTTGGTAAACCAGCAAGCACCTTTAACTCTGGAGAATAGATCAGAAATCAGGGGTAACGGATACTGATCTTTAACAGTAATTTTGTTGAGGGCACGATAATCAATACAAGGTCTTAATGATCCATCCTTTTTGGCTACAAAAAAAAAAACGGCACCTAAGGGTGACGAGGATGGTCTAATATGACCCTTCTCCAACGCCTCCTTAATATAGGATCGCATAGCCTCGTGCTCGGGTACAGATAAATTGAAGAGCCGACCCTTGGGAAATTTACACCCCGGGCTCAGTTCAATTGCACAGTCATAACTCCTATGAGGAGGCAGAGACGCAGACTCATTCTCACTAAATACATCATAAAAGTCCGCCAAATAATCAGGAACATCATGCGACTGAGGAGAGGTGGAAAAGACCGGAGCCTCACTAAAGGCACACCGACAACCCCAACTCACCACAGACACAGATTTCCAATCCAAAACTGTATTATGAATTTGTAACCAGGGAAACCCCAGAACAACAGTATCATGCAGATTATGCAACACCAAAAATCTGCAATTTTCTTGATGGTCTGGGGCGACCCGCATTACCACCTGGGTCCAAAACTGAGGTTTATTTTTAGCCAAAGGAGTAGCATCAATCCCCCTCAAAGGGATAGGCGTCTGCAGAGGTGTCATCGGAAATCCACAACGTTTAGCAAAATCCAAGTCCATTAGGTTTAGGGCTGCTCCCGAATCCACAAAAGCCTTGGCGGAAAATGTGGACAGGGAGCAGATCAGAGTAATAGCCAGAAGAAACTTAGGTTGAACACCCCCAACAGAAAACGTGTGTGCAAAGCGTTTCTCTCGTTTAGGACAGACAGAAATAATATGAGAGGCATCTCCACAGAAAAAACACAACTTATTACGCCTTCTGAGCTCCTGACGCTGCTCTCTGGAAAAACTCTATCACATTGCATAGGTTCAGACATTTGTTCAACAGGTGGCAACACCTCTCGTGCAGCTTTGCGTTCGTGCAAATGCCGATCAACCTGAATGGCTAATAACATAGAATCGTCAAGACCAGAGGGAACAGGAAATCCCACCATAGTATCTTTTACGGCTTCTGACAACCCCTTCCGAAAGAGAGCAACCAAGGCACTATCATTCCAGGTAGTAAGTACTGCCCACTTTCGGAATTTTTGACAGTACAATTCTGCAGAATCACGACCCTGGTTCAATGCCAGCAGGGTCTTTTCAGCCTGATCAATGGCATTAAGTTCGTCATACAACAACCCCAAGGCCTGAAAAAATGCGTTCACATTAGTCAGAATAGGATTATCTGGTTTCAAAGAAAACGCCCAATCCTGGGGATCGCCACGCAGCAAAGAGATGACAATTTTAACCTGCTGCGCGGAGCTCCCTGACGAGTTAGGCTTCAAGGCAAAAAATAATTTACAATTATTTTTGAAATTCAAAAATTTAGACCGATCCCCAAAAAATACATCAGGTGTAGGAATCTTTGGTTCAGCAGCATGTGAATGAGCAAGGTAGGTGGAAATTCCCCGCACTTCCGCAGCGAGCTGCTCCACACGATCAGACAATTGCTTTATCTCCATTGAGAGAAAAAAAAATTCCCCCTACGGCCTCAGAGATATAGAGGAAAAAATATACACCTTTTTTTTTTTTTTTACAATTCTTTCCTGCTATAGAGTACCCTAGGATCTGCGGTATGGCGGGTGATTCTGTTATGATTGAGTCACCGTAGGAGGCAAAAACAGAAATACAAGCTAAGTCCAGAAAACCAGAGAAGTTGGCAACTATCAGATTGCAGACCCCTGAACCTATCAACACAACTAGCAGTAGCCGTGGGGGGTTCCTACGATGCCCTAGACCCCTCGATCACAGCCGGAGAACTAAATAGGCCTAAAGAAAGAAAGGGGAAATCTAAACTGCCCCAGAGCAGACCCCAAAGCAATAGGCAGCCCCCAACATATAATGACGGTGAAGCAAGATGAAAACACTAACACAGACAGAAAGATAGACTGAGCAAAGCCGGGGCCCAAAACTACCTAGATAGGAAAGGACAGGAAGGCTGCTGTCTGCAATCTGCCAAAACCCTATCAAAGACATAAGCCAACAAGCTGATATGAAAAAGACCCTGAAGCAGCTAGGCTTCAAAAACTAAATCAGCACTCAGGTATTTTCAGAAGACAGAGCTAAAGGAATTCAGCACCCCCCAGCAGGGAATGGCAGAAATCCAGAAAAACAAAGCAAAACAAAGTCAAAGCAAAAATGCAAAAAGCCAAGCAGCAAACTTAGCTTTAGAGGAGCAGGAATTCAGACTGGTCTCCAAGGATCCCACAGAGAAATCACCCGCAGGGCAGAAGGGCGTCGGCAGCCTTATATCCAGTCAGTAACTCCACTCAGCCAGTCATCATCATCAGCCTCAGGTTTTTGATAATCAGGCTCACTACCTTTCTTTACCAGAAGAGGGAGTTCCTCGGGCCTCAGTAGTGAAGGGGAAAATGAACTCACAACACCTAACCCAATGGTTGCCTGAACTGATGGCTGGAACCAGTGTCACCTTTCTAAAAATGGTACGCTGTGGGCGTGATCCAGGACGGCAAGGAACAGGATGAGACCTTTCTGCAGAATGAGAGGGCTTGGGAGAGGATTATCGAGGTGGCTCGAGTAAGGTCCAAGACCTCTGGGGCATCAGGCAGTCTCTGGGTGTCTCCATCCCCTTTATGAGAACAGGTGGTGGTGCAGGGGACCGTAGCCAATTTCTACATGTCGGGGGCTACGGAATTACCCAAGGCCGGGTTACTTGCAGCCCAGGCACCTGGAAATCAGGCTCCAGGGAGCAGATGGAGGCAATCCCCAGACCACCCTGAAGAAGGAGGAGATGATGCGGATACCTGAACCAGGAAGGAGAAGAAGTCTATTTGGCAAAGCTCAGTTGTGCTTGTTATACGGTGTCGTGTTATTGAGGACCAGTGGCCCTGTGTGTGCTGGGAACCCCCATTGTTTTCCAGGATGGCCAAAGATATGTTTTTTTCCCTCCTCCCAGTTTGTTTTAAGCACGTTTTCATATTCTCTTGCTGGATTGAGGGACTGTGAACTGAAGGGTCGCAAACCCTTCCTGTCTCCATGGACTGTGCACATTGCCCCTATGGACTCTGTCCCATCTCCCCATGAACTCTGCCCAGTGTGTTTCCATGAACTTTGTCCAAAGAGCCTGCGAGCAGGGCACTAGGGCTGCATTGTGCAATGTAAAGGGACTGCTTTTCACAAAAGGGACATGGAAGGAAATGGACTATCCAATGTTCAAGATGGGTCAGGACAGTGTGAACTGTAACCTTGTCTTAAAGGACTGACAAAACTGCGCTCCTGGACTGTCGGAGCTCTTGTTGTGTGGGCCTAAGGACCATTGTTTTTCAGGAAAGTGGACTCAGATGGACATTAGTTCTGCAGTTGAATTTGAGCGCTTTTATTCTGGGGTCAGTGTGCTCTCGGACAATGGACACTCTATACCCTGGTATGAAGAGACTGCTATGTTTTTGTGTTTTATGTGGATTTGTTATACTGCATGCTGTCTTCCAGGTTCCATAATGGTCAAGGATGATCATGTTCAAAGAGGGGAGGAATGTAGTAATGATTGACTTTTCTGCTGTTTCTACCCCTGAAGACAACAATGTCGCTATGTGTACAATGTCATGCGATTTTACCTGTAATGTGAATATTGATGTGCGCCTCTTTTATTGTGTAATGATTATGTACAGCATATAAGTATCACTGGTGCTATACATAACAGTGCTTCAGTGCTGTATATCAGAAATCACAATCTCCTAGATGGGACCAGGATGAAGACATTACTATAGGACAGGGAACATTATTACAGGCTGACACATTATTACAGGACAGATGACATTATTAAAGATGTGGGGATATTATTACAGGATTGGGGACATTACTACAATATAGGTAACCATTATTACAAGCTTGGGGTTATTATTACAGGACAGGGGACATTATTACAGGTTGAGTGGTATTATTACAGGACGGCAACCCTTATTACAAGACGAGGGTCATTTGGGACATTATTACAAGCGGATATTATTACAAGACAGGGGACATTATTACAGGGTGAGGGACATTTTTACAGGACAGGGAATATTATTACATTGCAGGGGACATTATTACAGACTGAGGGGCATTACAGAATAGGGACATTCTTACAGGATTGAGGATATTATTTCAGGCTGAGGGACATTTTTGCAGAACAGGGTATATTATTACAGGCTGAGATACATTACAGAATAGGGACATTCTTACAGGATTGGGAATATTATGACAGGCTGAGGGACATTGTTACAGGCTGAGGGACATTTTTACAGGACGGGACATTATTACAGTAGAGGGTACATTATTACAGGCTGAGGAGCATTACAGAATAGGGGCATTATTACAGGACAGGGTACATTATTACAGGTTTGCAGTCATTATTACAGGATGCGGGCCAGAATTACTGTATGGGGATAATTGTAAAACTATATTACTGTACTGAGTAGATTGAGGGTCAAAAAAGGAAAACATTTAAAAATAATGTAAAATAAAGAATGAAAAAATAATGGAATAATATTTGGCCATTAAAAATGCTTTTTTATGTAAAAAGTGAAACAGAAGACTTGTACCATAACCCATGTGATAAACACCATTAAAAAAAATAAAGAAACACACCATAGAAAAAAATGGTATCAATAAGAATGTAACCTCCTGCAATGAACGTGGCCCTTCATATTCATTTTTTTTCTAAGTGCGGCCCATTAAACCGGCTGAGTTTGAGACCCCTGATTTAGAGTCACTCTTATCTTATCAGTCCCATAAAACCTTTGAAAATCTGTCGTCAAATATTTCTTGGCCTAGTCTTGGGGTTTCCTCTTCTGTGTCTTGCTCAGTGGTCGTCGGGTTTCAGTCTACCTCACATTGCCCATGTCTCAGAGCACTGAACCCCTTGTACTCCTGGGTGCTCCATGAACGTTGCATTTCTGGAATATGACAGCACTGGAGCATTCTCGTTCATTCTTCTCAAGTCTTTGGCAGTTGAAGCGCGTCTTTTTTTTTTTCAAAACACATTTCTTGTGGCTTTTCCTACCTTCAACAATACTTTTGATGATCCTGTGAATACACCCCAATATCTTAGCAGTGTCAGGAAAGATGAATCTCTCTGTAAGATGTTTCACAATTTGCAACTTTTTAGAGTCAGCTTAATCTCTTTTTTGGCCCATTTTACCTGAGTAAAATAAACTGCCTAATAATTCTGCGCAACTTGATAAAGGGCGTTGTAGGTCACACCATCCTTCATTACACAAGCATCGACTGATCCGCTTCATCCAATAACCATTCAATTTTATAGAGCCTTGAGGTGGAAAATCTGTATAAAATGATGATATGGTCAAAATACTCACGTGCCTAATAACTTTGCACACAGTGTTTGGATCGTGATCATTTTATGTGTAGCCTGAGATGTGTTTGGCGCTTCTAAAAACTCTGCCATGTTACACTTTTGCTCATGATGAAGTATATGTGCCTCATTCTGTGCAGTGATATTGGTCTTTGCACCTGCTGCTTGCCTACAAGGACTCTGGTGCAGGACCACCCATTAGTCATACAAGGACTAATAAACAATGTGGCGGTATAATTTCATTACCAAACTCTATCTCCAGTTATCTGGTCATCCCCTTATTGATTTCCTGTAGTCTTGGTCACTGGCAATATATTATGATGGTATTTAAGATGGTTGCACTAATCTCACCTTACGAGAAGGTCCTTTAACCCATTAGTTTGGCTTCTTGTCAGTCTGTTCATTTGCTTCATTCTTTGGCTATTCGTGATACATTTCAACATTTAATGAACTCTCAGTTATAGTTCAAGGTCCAAGTTTCCCATAGCTGCTGTCCAGATATTGTTGGATTTAGCCCAACCACTTCCAATCAATCTGCTCCAGTTGCAACTAGATGGTCTTGTAATAATAAGTCATTTCACTCCAATAGCTGATGTCATCCGGCAATAACAGCTGGTAAAGGTAAATTATCTCTGACCCTTCCACAAGGACTGAGTGTAAATCAGGCTTCTGGGATTTCCCCTAAGTAAAATCTTTGAGTCACATTTGGAAAAGTGCAACTAATTATCGCTGAGACTTTAAAAATGTAATTGTATCTGCAACTCCGAATCTATGTATTATTCACGTACACTGCAGCTACCTGTCATGGGGGGAAACTCTCATAATATAAAATTCCTTACAGCCTTCATGCTTCACTTTCTTGTTTATTCTCCTATTTATATATCAGGAGTTAAGTGAGTGTGACCTAAAGGACAGGCCAGAGGCAACTGTGCGTGATGGCTCTATTATTTCTATATTGTGCCATCAATTCTCCGTCAACCTGGCTGTCCCCAGACCATAATAAGAGGGTACGCCATTGATCTGAAAATGTGCATGCGTTTTTAAAGCAATACTACAACAAGTAACATATTCAGATATTCAGTGGTCTACTACTGCGCTGATTTAGTGCCTTTTGATGCACATTTAGATGAGGTTCCGCCACTTGTCCCAAAAGAAGAAGCAGTTACAATCATACCAGTTCTTTTCAGAACTTTCGGACCACATTATGGCTGTCAGTTGTGCCAAACCACTTAGTTGATTCCTTTAGTCTTTGGCTCTCCATTCCTTTTTGTGTAATGTTAATAGCTATTACCGTGAGATATAATTGAAACAAGTTTTTTGGATCTCACAAACGTCTTATCACAATGGTCTGTTATGGAAAATTATAAATCTAGCATTTTTTAGGACTTGTAAGTAAGTAAGGCTAGATTTACACTATCATCGCTAATACCTCTAGAATGCTGGTCTATTTTATTTCAGTAAAATGACAATCACTTGAACGAAAACCTAACTGACCCCATTATAGCTAATAAGGTTCATGTTGTGTCCTTAGTGTCCATCATAGCACTGAAGCAACTTACCTCTTTAAAGAGGAAGAGGACTAGAAAGCTAGTGCCACCTATTGAGCCTAGCTTGTTTGAAGAGGCATTTTGAATTTGAATTTTCCCAGAGGCTCATTGCACGGCTTTTAAACTTCCTTACAATGGCATATCCACCATGTCATACTCCACAAAGTGAGATGTTACCCCTTAGACCCCTAAGAGCACAGACTCATACAGCCAAATCAGATCTCTTGCATTGCACTTAGAAGGGGTGATATTCCATAACACGTGTCTGTAAGTAGAGAATCTGGTGTGGCTTTTATCCTAAGTCATATGGCAAGGGTCAAGATTGCTACTTCCAATAGCTGACACTACAGTCCCCGTCTTCTCTGAAGATGCAATTTGTATATTTACTTTCCTAAAAGTCTCCTTACACTGGCATGTATGGCATGTCATTCTTCACAAGTAAAGACATAATGTTTTTTTCCTAAACTGAACAGAAAAACAGAACTTCAAGCATAATAGTTTAATTGGGATTAATCCATTATTGCTATGGTGCCTGGAATGGCCATAAATTAAAATCCAACCTATAATGCAATTCAAGTGAGTTGTTGAAGCAGGATTGCCAACTTGACTTTTTACTTTTTCTGGACAACTTGTCAAAAAATCACAGACAGACAATATTTTTTATGGACATACTGTAACACCATAATAAATCATTATGATTATGAGTGATGTATGTCTACAGCCCATAATTCTAATATGTAGACATCAGCTGTATTCACTTAAAACTGTAAAATGATGATAATTATGGTAAAAATAATCTGTATATGTTTCTTCAGTTTCACAAAAATCACAGAAGTGCTCTATTTTTTACAGAATGTCCTGGAATTACTGGTCGGTTGGCAACACTGTGTGGTAGATGAATGGTAATGATAGACACAGCTCATCCCTGCTTCATGTGTATGTGTCAATCCAGCCTGCAGGTGATATGTGCTGGTGCGCAGGCAAAGCTAGTGAGGCGCAGTGAGGATAGTGTAAAGTCCAGTGCACAGTGGCCTAAAATCCAATAATTATTGGATATAATGATTAAAATGATAATTATTGATAATGATGATAATTATTACAATACTAATTATAATCTGTACCTTCTATATTTTAGTGGAATGAATTCCAATAAAAATTATTTGATTTTAAACGTTTGTGTGCTGCACTTCAAATTGTCATCGGACTTGAATTGTATATTATTTTACATACAATGTCAGCCCTCTAATATGGCAGGTTCTTCCAAGGCACCGATCCTAGGCGGTAGCCATTTAATACACTGGTTCCATTGCAAGGAGACATGAGCTTACTTGGCTATATGATTTCAACCTTCAGGCCTGTCTGACCATGGCAGCAGATAAAGGTAATGATAAACTAGAGTTAAAAAATAAAGTTCATGACCTTTGAGTCAGACAAGAAACATTTCAGAATCAGAACAGTAGGGTAAAATATAGAGGAACAGTCAGAAAAGCATTCAGAATAACCCAAGAATGTAGAACTGGACAGACAATAATAATAGGTGTGTGGCAGCTTGCCAAGTAGCCAAAAAATCTTCCATGGGCATGAGCTATCATATAATAATAGCCCAGCAGACAACAGTCCCATCTGAGGCTAATGTCAGAGCTAATAATTAGCCACTGTAGTCTAATATGGATAGAATGATCTACAAATTATCAGATGTGCACAAGTTCTGTATATTTAGATTTTGTCGTTCAGAGTCATTTTCTCTGTTGCTCCCTGCAAATCTTAGAGCGACACAGTAAGTGGAAAATTAGAATGCAAAAATCAGATAAATAACCTATTTATATTTAGGTACAGTCTTCAGAAAAAAGAAAGGACAGATAAATCCTTAAAGGAGCTAGGGTACTGTTTGTCTCCACGGTCAGTATTTGCAGCGCTGCCGGCTTTTGTACGCGCGGTGATTCCGCATGTGTTTATTGAACACATGTGGAATCACCACATCCTATACATAGACTGTGTAATTTATCTTGTGGAGACTGAGCGTCTCCGCAAGATAAATAGACATGCCACCTGCATCTTTGAACGCATAGTGGAGATGGGATTTCATAAAATCCCATCCACTATGCTGTAACATCTGGCCGCTGCGGATTGGACACTGCGGCTGTATGCAGCATGTTGTGAATTCTCTTACTTCTGGGTCCGGGCTCCCTCTGGTGGTTACTGTGGGTAGCGGAGCTGGCCGGGTTGACAGAGGTCTGCCACCTGATGATGATGATGATTGGAGATCTGGGGTTACTGATTGGAGTATTTATGACAGCAGGCTTCCTTCAATTCCTGCTGGTGATTAGTTTTCCTGTGCATTCTGAGGTCTGATGTCTCCTGCCCTGATCCTGCATTTTTCAGTTAAGTTGTTCATTTGCTAATCCTTTGCATCTGACCTGGTTTTGCCTCTTTCTGCTTGTTGTGAGGGTTCAGCTGCTGGGGCAGTGCTGGACCCCGCTCCATATGTTACAGCTTGTGTCAATTTGTTCAGTCCCCTGTTATATTAGTCTCTTTTGCTTTACTGCCAGTTCATACCAGAATGCTGATACAGTGGGGGCGAGGTCATGAGACCTCAGTGCTTTTTGGTACATCAGTTGTGTTGGATTTTTTAGGGTTTTTGCGTGATTGCAGACAGTGTCTTTCCTATCCTATCTAGTCAGTTTGGGCCCCATCATTTTCTCAGTCTATTTTCTGAATGAGCTTGTGTTTCTTCTTGTCTCACCGACAATATATGTTTGGGGGCGATCTATTTCTTTGTGGTTCTACTCCGGGGCAGTTTAGATTTCACCTTTCTTGCTTTAGGTCTAGTTAGTTCACCGGCTGTGTCGAGGCATCTAGGGCATCGTAGGTACGCTCCACGGCTACTGTTAGTTGTGTTGTTAGGATTAGGGGTCTGCAATCCGCTAAGTTACCAACCTTTCTGGTCTCCTGGTGGCCTAGCCTATTCCTGCCATCCTCCTTGGTGACCTGTTCATAACAACAGCGTCCAATCCACAGCAAATACTCAATGTGGAAATGTGGAGCTAGAGGTCTGGTACTCTGCTTTCAGGTAAGGAGGGGGTACCACCCAGAACCCACACACTTATATCCAACACTATACCTCTCAGGGCCCGGGAGGAGCTAGGTAGAGGGTGTGGGTGGAGAAGGTAGTAGGGGAGGAGTCAGAGTTGTCATGTAAACAGTAGTCATTTGGAGGAAAATAGGCAGTTGGTGCTGGGGACTGGAGGAGAGAGGAGCACGTCCCTAGACTAGTGCCGCGTGAGAGAAAAGAGAGAAAGAAGGGGTCCTAGGGGCACGGAAAGTGAGGAATCTAGCCGTGGTGCCCGAATCCACACCGACTGTAGTCGGGTGGAGGGACCAGGTCGCAGTAGGGGACCGGCCCCAGACTAGTGGAGAAACTGAGGATTCATCTAGCTAACCGGAGGCTGCAGTATCTGCACGTGCTGCAGCCACATCCGCACATAATCGCTGAAAAGGCATCCGTACAGGATCAAGGGGACCTAGAGTACGTCGCCCGACAGGATCCATGGCTGCTGGCTCGGGACACTGTGTGTGAAGGCGCAGGGCAGGAGAGGAGGGAGCCAGCGCAGTGAGACTGTCATGGAAGTAACATCTGAAGGGGGTTCTGACACGGTGTACCCCAAATTACTTGAGAGCTGGCTGGACCACCAACCGGAGGACACTGCACTCCAACTGGGTAATGTAACTGGAAAACTGTGAGTAAAAGTGTGGAAACTGCACTCCGCTGTGTCCTGCCTTACACCACAACCACCATCATCTTGGACACCTATAACTGCCCTGGAGCCTAGCTCTGCCCGTGGAGAGCTGTAATAACTCTGCTGCATCAACAGCCCCAGCGGTTTCTTTTGCAGCGTCGGCTATCACCTTCATTGGCGTCAGGAATATATTTCCCCATAAACTACTACCCCCGTCTTTTATTTACATTGCACGCCCAGGGTCTCGGACCGGGTCACTGCTGCCATGACATATTCCCCGAAGGACTGACCGGCCCGGTACCAAGTACCTCCAGCCCTAGGTGGCGCTGCAGAAACATACCATTATTCAGCACTATGATACTGATGGCCTTTTCATAGGCTAGGGTCACGTTATCTCTCACCTGAGAAAATTGTGCCAATTATATTGATCACACTCTGATCAGAGTGAGTTCTGATTTTCTCAGATGTGGAGAAGATGGGAAAAAAAATTCTCCATCTTGTCCATTCGGTCAGTCTGTGAAAATCGGACCACACTCGGATGTCATCTGAGGGTAATCCGATTTATGGAGGCAAATCATGCATGCTGCGATTTTTTCCTTGTTTCCTTGGTCTCTGTCCGAGGAAAAGATTGGACATGTGCATGGCCCCATAGAATATCTGTGAATAAAAATACGGTTGTCTACACGAGCCCTTAGGGTTGGTCATCATTATTCGTTATCAAATTGATGGAAATTCAGCACTCGGCACCTCCACTAATCAGTGGGTAGCATTTACCGTTGTAGCAAGATGTACACAGTGTACAGAGCTGGAACACTGTTTTTGGGCACTGCAGTCCAGATCACTATTACTTCAATTGGAGCTTAGCTAAGAAGGTAAGCTTACCTAGGAAGAGCTACTATACTAAGCTGTGTTGTTCCCGCTCCGTACACTGTGCACTGCACACTGTGATAAAAGCTGACAGATTAGGGAGTCAAGCGCTGGATTCGAACTGATCTGATATTGGAGAGGTATCCTAAAGTCCTATGCAACCCCTTCTGTCCTAATAGAAAAACGTAAGCAGCCTCAATGCCTGAACAAATGCCCAGCAGCATGGTTTGTAAGGCTACGAAGTACCCATGTGACATGGTCTTCCTCAGGATGGAAACATATCAGAAACTCTAACTCTTACTAAATACATTATTTCCAAACCTTATCAACATCAACATCAGCTCATTTTCACAAAAATTGTATGTGGTTAAATAACTAACCATAAACAAATCACCAAGTGGCAAGGAGTAGTTCTGCTGCCAAATACAGTGCCAGTAATAGTGACTGCCTTTGGTAAATAGAGTAAGAAGTAATAAAGCTCTCATTGATATTGATTGGGCATAAGTAACATGTCATTTGAATAAATTAGGGTAATCATAAAACCCACATGTTATTTCACGAAGGCTAGCAACCCGACCAAGCAAATTCCATTAACGGAGAACGTGTCCTGTTTATCAGCTAACTGCTTATGCACTAAGGTAATTATTCTGCTGAAATTTTGTGCCATTTCTCTTGCGGTTGCCTTGGGGGCCTACAAAAAGAGTAGAATTAATCTGATGCCAGAAGCAAGAGGTTTTTAACTTCATCTCTGTCATAAAACAGGAGTCACACAAACAAAATGACATTTTCTTCCATAATTGCTTGACTTGCTTTACTTTAAGGTCAACAACTATTCTTAGGAAAATTTACCAACATTTTAATGTTGAGAATGAGCTTTGTGTTCCTTTATCATTCGGAAGAAGATAGACATTGAGATTATATGCAGATATTTGTATGTTCATGCAATGTGCCCTATTCTGTGTTTTATTTCTATTGATATCAATCATATCTTGTACTTGCGACTCCAAAATAATTTGTTCATGAAGGAATAGACAAGGAAAGATACCATATATACTGGTGCATAAGCTGACCTGTGTATAAGCTGACCCCCCCCTAATTTTGAATATCCATATTGAATCAGGAACCCCATATAATGCTCCATACAGTTCATGATGGCCCCATAAGATGCTCCATACAAAATACGCCCCATATAATGCTGCACATTGGTTAATAATGGCCCCATAAGATGCTCCATAGAATAATATGCCCCATATGCTGCTCCATAAAAGTTATGGCCCCAAAGATGTTCCATAGATTAATATACCCCATATGCTGCCCCATAAAATGCTCCATAGATTATGCCCCCATAAGATGCTCCATAAAATGCTTCATAGATTATGCCCCCATAAGATGCTCCATAGGATGCTCCATAGATTATGCCCCTATAAAATGCCCCATAAGATGATCCATAGATTATGACCTCATAAGATGCTTCATAGATTATGCCCCCAAAAGATGCTCCATAGATCATGCCCCCATAAGATGCTCCATAGATTATGCCCCTATAAAATGCCCCATAAGATGCTCCATAGATTTTGCCCTATATGCTGCTGCTGCAAATAAAAAAAATGACATACTCACCTCTCATCGCTGGCGGGGACAGGTGCCGGTGTCACCGCTGGCTCAGGGCCCCGGCACCTGCAATATTCACCTGTCGCCGGTCCATTGCTGCACCCGCTATGTCTTCCGGGTCCTCTGTCAGTGACGTTCAGGCAGAGGGTGCGGCGTGCACTAACTATGTCACTGTGCTCTCTGCTGCCTGAACGTCACTGACAGAAGACAGAGCGGCGCGTAGCGATGGACCGGGGACAGGTGAATATTGAATATACTTACCCCCTCCTGGCACAGTCTCTGCAGCCCCTGCATCTCCGGCATCTCTTCCTTCCTTCAGCGGTCACATGGTACCGCTCATTAAAGTCATGAATATGTGCATATTCATGACTTTAATGAGTGGTACCACGTGACCGCTGAAGGAAGGCTGGGAGAAGCAGGGGGGCTCCCCTCCCCCACCGACCCCCCGTATATAACTCACATATAAGCTGAGAGGGGGACTTTCAGCCCCCAAAAATGGGCTTGAAATCTCGGCTTATATGCGAGTATATACGGTAAATGAATAGCTCTGCCCATTCCTTATTACTGCTCATTTTGTCTTTTTTTAGCTCTGCAGGTAAGTAGAAGGTGATATATGGTGCATCTAAGACTAAATCTAAACAAATGGTAATAAATGTTCCTCTTAATCAGAACATGTCTATGCATGGAACTCAGGGCAGGGACAAGGCATTTTGGTGCCCTAGGTAGATGAAGTCAATGTGCCTGGCTCCCCACATGAACCCTAAGCCCCATGTAAGGGAATGGATCAGAGATTAAGGTAACAGGACCCCTAATGGCCAATCCTATGAAATCCTCTACTTGCGATTCTGAGAACGCGAGTATATCCAAAACATTGAACACACTGTATCAGGATCAGTTGTATCCTGGATGAGGTTCATTGATTATGTTTTGTTCATTTGGTGGCACAATGTGACACGACCCAACAGGGGGGTTGGACAGCATACGGCACAACACACACAGCGGGATGGAAATGGGGAGAGGAAGGCCCTACTGATAGGGAAATGGGGGATGGTCACCACCTGAGCTCAAACCTGAGCCTGTCCCTGCACTCCCCTAAAGCCCTAAGTGGGTCGTTCCCACCACCGCCGTCAGGAACCTCGTCCCTTGCTGTCACTTAGCACCACCCTGGCTAGTGCCTTAGCTGGCAAGGGGCGCTAGCCTCACCACTGCAGATAGTACCACACAGGGGACAGTGACAAACATGAAAGGGACAAGGAGTAAACACAACACAAAGCTTCCAAACATCGCTGCCAAGCTCCACACTGCAGATGACACAGAAACAGGACTCCAAACACCAGAAGTAGCTGACACCAGAGAGCTGCAACTGCATGGCTTGTCTCCATAGAGACACTTTATCACCAACAGTCAGCTGATGCATCATGTGACCATTTAAGGGATGGTGGGAGTGGTCACCACCCACACCAGCTGGCCCAGCAACTCTGCAGTTACAGCAGATTGCCAGCAGGGGGGCCTGACATTAACCCTCAATGGTCCTGAAAGGAAAAAAGCTACATTTAAAACAGTGGAACCAGAGCTGCCACAAATCCAAAAATGCATCTTGACAGTTGGTAGGGATCACGGGAGGATTTCGAAAAATTTCTTATACATCTCAATGACAATACATGGAACATCAATTTAACTCATCATATCATAGAATTATAGAATCATAGAATGGTAGAGTTGGAAGGGACCTCCTGGGTCATCTGGTCCAACCCCCTGCTCAAAGCAGGATTCACTAAATCATCTTATACAAATGTCTGTCTAGCCTTTGTTTGAAGACTTTCATTGAAGAAGAACTCACCACCTCTCATGGCAGCCTTTTCCACTCATTGATCACCCTCGCTGTCAAAAAGTTTTTTTCTAATATCTGATCTGTTTCTCCTCCCATTCAGTTTCATTGCATTGCTTCTAGTCTTTCCTTGTGCAAATGAGAATAAAGATGATCCTTCTACAATGTGACAGCCCTTGAGATATTTGTAGACAGCTATTAAGTCTCCTCTCAGACTTCTCTTCTGCAAGATAAACATTCCCAAATCATGCAACCTTTCCTCATAGGACAGGGTTTGCAGACTGGTCACCATTCTTGTCGCTCTTCTCTGATGTTGCTCCATTTTGTTGCTGTATTTTTAAAAATATGGTGCCCAAAACTGGACACAGTATTCCAGATGAAGTCTGGGAAATCAATCAGAAGGCCATTGATTTCTTGGATTTGGATATATGTGTAGATTTCAAAGGACTACTCCATAGCAACATTTTTCATAAAAAAATAAGTGTGAATGCCTTTTTACATGTGAAATCTGAACATCTGGCCCATGTAATTCGAGCAATACCCACCGAACAATTTATCAGGGCATGTCGTATTTGTGATCAAGACACGGTGTTTGAAGAACAAGCCTGTAATCTGACCAGTAGATTCTAACAACACGGATATAAGATGGAAAATATCCCTTCACGGTTGATCCAGTGATTTCCAAATTAATTCACAGGGCGTTGCTAGCAACTGGTAATGACCACACGGAGACGGGGGTCTCTGTACGGGAGGATCGAGGCAGATCACTGAGCCCCTTTACTGAATCTCACATTACATAGCATTCTGCTTAATTATGCAAAGTATACAGCTACCAATAGAATCGTAATACATCTAAGCCAATAGTATTGCAAGAAAATCAGAATATGTCCCTAGCTGCGTGACGTAGACTATAGAACAATAGCACATTCTTTTAGGGTCTCATCTCATATCTCTTATCTTGTACAAGCTGGAACAGTCTGGTTTCATAACAGCCGTGAACTTTCATCTAGTTAAGTTACAAAATTTAACTCGTAAACAGCAAAATGGCGTCGCAAGCACAAAAATGGATCCCGGAGAACAAGATGTACCGTACATCTGAATACTGTACTTCACACATATATTCTTCACCTTTAACCTTTGAACCATTATCATCTATCATGGATGGGTGATCATACTCAACAGGTGTAAAGTGGCTTATGCAATATTGAGTTATTTAATATATATTCATATAGGCATCTGCATAATTCTTATGTCCCTTTGGGATATCTATATTTGCATTTGCTGATAATATCCATCTAAATAGTTATGCAGACTCTCAACATAGGGTTTAATCTAATGGGTCAAGTTTGATAGATTTGGATATATAAAAACTAACTGCATTTTTTAACATCTTTATGAATTTGTCTATTATTATGAAATGTGATCTTCCACATGCGATATCATTTTCTGATTGCTTCCTACCTCTAACTCTTTTGACCCTCATCATCTGCCATAGTTCATAGGTTATTACACCCATTATAGGTCCATTTACGTTTGTCCAATATTGAATAAATTACAACGGTTATATACAGGTGCTTCTCACAAAATTAGAATATCATCAAAAAGTTTATTTATTTCAGTTTTTCAATGCAAAAAGTGAAACTCATATTATATAGAGTCATTATAGAGTGATCCATTTCAAGTGTTTATTTCTGTTAATGTTGATGATTAAGGTTTACAGCCAATGAAAACCAAAAAGTCATTATCTCAGTAGATCATAATACTTTATAAAACCAGCTTGAAAAAATGATTTTAAAATCTGAAATGTTGGCCTACTGAAATATATGTTCAGTAAATGCACTCAATACTTGGTCAGGGCTCCTTTTGCATCATTTACTGCATCAATGCGGTGTGGCATGGAGGCGATCAGCCTGTGACACTGCTGAGGTGTTATGGAAGCCCAGGTTGCTTTGATAGCAGCCTTCAGCCCGTCTGCATTGTTGGGTCTGGTTTCTCTCACCTTCCTCTTGACAATACCACATAGATTCTCTATGGTGTTAAGGTCAGGCGAGTTTGCTGGAAAATCAAGCACAGTGGTGTTGCTGTTTTTAAAGGGAATCTGTCACCCCATTTTTCGACTATCAACTGCTGGCACCGACATCAGGGCCTTATCTACAGCATTCTGCAATGCTGTAGATAAGTCCCCGATGTAACCTGAAAGATAAGAAAAATGAGTTAGATTATACTCACACAGGGGCGGTCCGGTCTTGGTCCGATGGGTGTTGTGGTCCGGCACCTCCCATCTTCTAACGGTGATGTCCTCTTCTTTGCTGCCTGTCGTGGCTCCTGCGCAGGTGCACTGCTCTGCCCTGTTGAGGGCAGAGCAGAGTCCTGCAGTGCGCAGGTGCCGTGAGAGGTTCGGCGCCTGCGCACTGCAGTATTCTGCTCTGCCTTCAACAGTAGTATAATATAACTACTTTTTCTGCTCTTTCAGGTTACATCGGGGGCATATCTACAGCATTACAGAATGCTGTAGATAAGCCCCTGATGGCGGTCCCGGCAGCTCATAGTCGAAAAATGGGGTGACAGATCCCCTTTAAACCAGGTACTGGTACTTTTGGCAGTGTGGACAAGTGCCAAGTCCTGCTGGAAAATGAAATTTCCATCTCCAAAAAGCTTGTCAGCAGAGGGAGGCATGAAGTGCTCTAAAATTTCCTGGTAGACAGCTGCGCTGACTTTGGTCTTGATAAAACATAGTGGACCTACACCAGCAGATGACATGGCTCCGCAAACCATCATTGATTGTGGAAACTTCACACTAGACCTCAGACCTCAAGCAGCTTGGATTGTGCGCCTTTCCACTCTTCCTCCAGACTCTGAGACATTGATTTCCGAATGAAATGCAAAATTTACTTTCATCTGAAAACAACACCTTGGAACACTGAGCAACAGTCCAGTTCTTTTTCTCCTTGTCCCAGGTAAGAAGCTTCTGGCGTTGTCTGTTGGTTATGAGTGGCTTGACACAAGGAATGCAACACTTGTAGCCCATGTCCTGGATTCGTCTGTGTTTAGGTGTCTTTTGAAGCAATGACTCTAGCAGCAGTCCACTCCTTGTGAATTTCCCCCAAATTGTTGAATGGCCTTTTCTTAACAATCCTTTCAGCAATGACCTTTTGTGGCTAAACCTCCTTGTGGAGTGTGTCAATGACTGCCTTCTGGACATCTGTCAAGTCAGCAGTCTTCTCCATGATTGTGGAGCCTGCTGAAACAGACGCTTAGGAAGCCTTTGCAGGTGTTTTATTGTTAATTATTTCAATTTAATGAGATAATGACTTTTGGGTTTTCATTGGCTGGGTTTTTGATGATATTCTAATTTTGTGAGAAGCACCTGTGTGTATAATATATATATATATATATATACACACACACTGTATATATATATATATATATATATATATATAAATATCTGCAAACTTATACTATGCAAATTGGGATATTAATGCTTGCATTTGCTTGGAATAATTATTTATATGATTAGACAGATACGTATTGTAAGGTAGCGCTCACTGAGTGCATTGGGAAACACTCACTTGGCTGCGATATTGATGCACAATGGAACACTTTCACTTAAAACAGTTCAATGCAGTTTATTGTGCCATCATAAACCGCACCGTAAGCCATGTTATACCTCACAGGCTTACACATAGTCCATAACATTACATAGTACAGGGGTTTAATACGCTGTCACTAAACACGCTGGACCTCTTTGTCCCTTTAACATGGGTGACCGAACGCCAAACAGTTCATTAGTGTCCATAAAACATCATGGGCACCAACCGTTATATCCCCATGTCCGGGGTTACCTCACAGGAGCTCCGGCTCCAGATGCCGACTCTTGGTTGGTCCTTTCTTTCGGGGAAGCGGCCGCACTGGGATCATTGTTCCGGACAGTGCCTTATTCACTAGGCCGCCTCACGTTTGCAGAACCACAGCCGGGTAGTGGCTTCCCCAGATGCAGGCCGTCACAGACTCTGCTCACACATGTGGCCTGTCCGGGAGCTATTCAGGGATCCGACCCTACTCCCTGGGTCTCTCAACACACCGGCCTCACCAGGTCCAGGGCCTCAGCGGGTGCTATTCAGAATGTCCGTCCCCTCCTGAGACCGTTCAACACTCACGCTTCACCGGGTGCTATTCAGGGATCCGTTCCTACTCCCAGGGACTCCCAACACACCGGCCTCACCAGGTCCAAGATCGCAGCAGGTGCTATTCAGGAGGGCAGCACATCTTCCAACACCAGATGTTATCGTGGGCGTTCAGACACACGCCCCTGGGTGGGTTTGTAGGTGACTGGTCCCGCCCATCTCATCAAGCCACCTGAAAGCCTTCCCTGATACATAGTAGCAAACAGGATTACCTCTGCTGATTACTACATATTTCAGCTTCCATCCCAGGGCCACCCAGCCTGGGATACATATCAGTCATCTACGATCCTGCCACTCATCCTTTCTCCATTACACTAATAGAGATGCCTGTGTGCATGACCCAGACAGCGCCCCCTAGCTGTCACAGCGGTCACTGCATCACAGTATTCATTATTTAATGTTTATGGCACAAAAACACTATTTTTTCTTTATAGGGTCTATTACTACGGGTTGAATTTGATTACTTTTTTATATAATAATTAATTGTACTTGTAATCATCTGTATCAATGGTGCATTGATATGAAATGTAATTTTTCATACATGATATAGTATATGTCATTTTATCATGATACATTGAATTATCTTCAATACCTTTGTTATGTATACATGTGATGCATGCCCGTCCCCCTTCCCCCTTTTCTTTTAACCTTTCCTACCATTTTTCCTTTCTTATTTTTTATTCATGTTCTGTATTTTTATTGAATAAATAAAGTAATTATCTTTTACAAATCTGAATCTTTTTTTTGGAATATTGCTTATAGATTCATAATGTGTGTAGGCATTCATTAATTCTGTTATATTTTGGTATTTCCTTCTATGTAGGTTTGTGTACTACAAAATACAACCTGTTCTCACATTCTATGAAGATTTCCCAAGAAGAGAAAAACCGCATAATCCAGCATCAGACCAGCTCAGATAGCGGTCTGTCGGCCAATAAAATTGCCAAACTGCATAAAGCAAGTGCCATGACAATTGGAAGAATACAAATTGAAATCCATCCATCTATTCAAAAGCCAAGAAGTGGACGTCCAGGCAAAATATCGGAGTCAACAAGTCAGCTCATCACAAGGCCCACCAGTTCTGAAGCGACAAATATGGCAGTGGAGGTGGCTCGTATGCTTTGAAATAGTGAGATCACAGAAGCTAATGCAAGCACTGTGCAACACATTACATAAGTCTGGAATGATGTCACAAAAAAGGTAAATAAGTATTGACTTCAATATACACATAAATGTTGGCAAGAGTTTCCAAAAAGGTACGAAACGTGGACAGTAGAAGATTGGAAATGGGTGATTTGAAGCGATGAAACAAAAGGTAATAAACTAGGCTCTGATGGTGCAAATGGGTCTGGAAGAAACAAGGGAAAAAGGGACTAATGGATCAAGAAATTGAAGGAAAATTCAAGGTCAGTGGAGGAAGTCTGATGATATGGGGTGGTTTCACAGTGAAAGGCGTTGGATACTTAACCAGGATCGATGGTGGTCTCAATGCTGAGCTATATATGAGTATCCTACAACATGATATAGTTACTTCGTAAACTCAAGTACTATGGGTATAAAAGGACGACATAGTGTTCTAGCAGGACAACGATCCGAAGCATACTTCGAGATTGACAAAGAAATTGTTCAATGACAATGAAGCAGAGGTGCTGGGTTGCCCCCCACAGTCCCCAGACCTCGACCCAATTGAATACTTGTGGGTAGAGTTGAACAAAAACTGTAGGATTCAGGCAGTGTTGAAGGAAAAGGGGATTTATAAAATACCCTCAAAGTAATAACATTTTGATTTTTTAGGAGCAAAGCCGTAACAATGCATTGAAATGTCAAGAATCTGCATAATTAATCATATGCTAAAAAGTTGCAAGTGAAATTTATGAGATATGATATTTACGAGATGGCCAAGATGGTTGTCACATTCAAAGCAGTAGTGGATGGTGAGATATGTAGCCTTAAAGTCAAAAGTTCAAAACAGTGTTACCCTTTTGCTTGTCACTGTATGTATATCAGCGTTTGTATACAGACTTCAATTCCTGCAGTCAGTCTGGGCATTGTGGTCCATGTACAGGTTGTAAGGTTGTAATATAGGGACATATGAATTCAGCCTAAAAGGTTGTCTCACAAAGATCTCCTGTCCACATGCTTCATTCACTCATGAGGACATTTTAGAGGGAAACCATGCTTGAACCCCCAGTTACTGACAAACCTCTGCTCACTTGCTGGCTGACCTGAGTTCTCAATGAATTACATTGGCAGCATTCACTGATGAAAACGGTATAGCAGATCGGAAACTATCCCCCCAGCAGAATCAGTTATTTGACAGAGGTATTAGGGAAAATAGCAGTTTTCTTTATAAACCTACCTATAAAGGGCTGTGATGTTAATGATATTGATAGGCTCAGGTCCTGACTGGCCATCTGGCAATTCTGGCAAATGCCAGAAGGGCCTCTGTGGTCATGGGCCGCCTTATCTGTTAGGCTATTAACAGAATCAGTGTTCTCAAGACATCGATATTGTTAAGAGTTGTGATGGCGCACAAAGTCACTGACTCCATCACTTACCCCAGCAGGCCACAGGTATCATTGTAAATATTGATCTCGTAGTAAATCTTGCTTTCCTCCATCCAGGGTAATATTAGTAATATATCCCATCTGATGTTTGGGGACCGTGACAGCATGGGCCTGTGATTTCAAATCCCAGGGCTGAATTTCAGTCCCAGACTGTACCTGATTAGGCTCACCCAGTGAGGCAGATTTCCGAAGGTGTAGGTCACACAGAGCCAGGGCGTTGGCACAGCAGGCTGGAAGACACATGGAACAGTGAGGACTCACATAACAGGCTATAGAGAATGGCAAAAAAATAAGCAAAACAGGACACACTGAAAGCCACGGAACCTCCTGGGCAGATGCAGAGAAAATCTGTTGGTCTGAAGCAACACACAGGTGTAGGTAGCAAGTCCATAACAGGTAGCAACATAATGTGTACCCCGCCACTTAAAGGTAATGCGCCAACATGTTTACTTCATGTGTCCTTTCTAAACTGGATTCCCAATCATCTTTATTCTCTTGCATTTTATGAGTACATAGGCAATTTCACGGCTGATACTCCGCACTTTATGTATATATAGGCATTTATTTGCTGATAATCTTGCACTTTATGGGTACAACCCTGCCTATTCATTATTTTTGACAAGTCTTATTTTTAAGTCAGGATATTAAGGCAAATATTGAATCTTAGCATATATGTATTTTGGAGGTGCCATGTAGACTAATTTTCTATAGTGGACTTTAGTTAATATGTACTTTCAGGCCGACCAAATTTGTTATTGGAAGTTTATGCTCAACTCCTTTTTTATATATTTTTTGTATAACTTAGGCCTTTAAATAGTTCATTTTCAAACTGAAAATCTCATGTACCTTACTAACGGCACTTTACCATAAATTAGTATTGTTGTCCCTGCAATACTATTTTTTAACTGTTCTTAATAATTTTTGTTTCAATAAAAATATTGAATTTTTATGGTATATAGCTTCCCTTTTCTTTCTATGATTCTTATTGTTTTTGGAAGCTGCCACCTACCTAGGCAGTACTATATTTGGATGTGTTAGATTGTTACAGTTGGTAGCTATTTTCAATGAGAAATATGTAGACAACTAATGGCAAGCATGACTCTTTTCCCACATTCCAAAGATCTTAAAATTAATTTACTTATGCCAGCTATAATATGATAAGAAATCTAATCTATCCTCCCAAGTCTTGCTGCACATCATTAACATAAAACATATTCAAATGGATTTGACTTTCTGAATTTACAAATAAGTAAGGCTGGTTTCACATTAGCGCTTTTTAAGCACACGCACGACCGGGGGTAGCTCCGCCCCCGAGCCGACTCTCTGCCCGGCGTGCCCGCCATTTGCTTGTAGCGCCGCCTCCTAGCGCACAGCGGCGCCTGCGATCGGCGCACCCTATCTTTAGCATAGGGTGCGCAGATCGTGCGCAGGCCGTGCGCTAGTTGCGCTTTGACCTGCGCTGCGCACTTTTGACGGTGCGCCGTGCGCGCCAAAATCAAACTTTTCGGATTTCGGCGTGCTCGGCGCACCGTCAAAAGTGCGCAGCGCAGGTCAAAGCGCAACTAGCGCACGGCCTGCGCACGATCTGCGCACCCTATGCTAAAGATAGGGTGCGCCGATCGCAGGCGCCGCTGTGCGCTAGGAGGTGGCGCTACAAGCAAGGGGCGGGCACGCCGGGCAGAGAGCCGGCTCTGGGGCGGAGCTACCCCCGGCCGTGCGTGCGCTTAAAAAGCGCTAATGTGAAACCAGCCTAAGGCATATGTTTCAGTTTTTCATTATGTAAAAAGTCCTTGCTGATCTCTAAGGGTACCGTTACACTTAGCGATGCACCAGCGATCCCGACAACGATATGGATCGCTGGTGCATCGCTAAGTGGTCGCTAGTGAGCTGCCACACAGGCAGATCTCACCAGCGACACCGCTGGGGTCGGGGGTCGCTCTTACCTGTCAGACGCGGCGATCCTGACGTCCTCCCGCTCGCGTCCACGCTCGTCGCTCGTTGGCACCACAGGAAGCGCCCAACGAGAAATGATCCAGGACCTTCTCGCGTGACCAGCGATAATCAGCGGGGGAGCCGGTCGGAGGTATCACATGTAGCGATATCGCTAGCAATATCGCTGCTACGTCACAAAGTCGGTGATTTTACAGCGATATTGCTAGCGATATCGCTATGTGTAACGGGGGCTTAAGGAGATGACTCCTTTAAAAACTGTTTACTTAAGATAATTAGAAGATTATGAATTATTTGTTTTACTTCCCATGGGTAACAAGGGAGACAGTTTCCAAGTAAGGTTGTGTATTCTTGCTTTTCTGAATCACACTCATGGAGAAAAACTGCTAGTGCCTAGGATATAGGATGTGATTTATTGAGCATGTCACCATAAATGATTCTCAAATCCAATCAACTTGATGCATTAATGGCTGTGATGTTGATGCACAATTACTTCTTTCAGACAATTGATTGATAGGTGAGGCTCCATGTTGGTAAAGTGAGCACGGGATTTCCAATTAACCCTATTATGGTTGAGTAGTGGTGTATGAGAATTTTCAGGTATCAGCTAAGCATTTCTTGTTAACCAGAAGTCAAAAAAGTAAATGGACTAGATCCCAAAATAATCCTAATACCTTCTAGCTTATAGTTCACTGTGATTTTTTAGGCTGGCTTCACAAGACTTCATTTCATGGTTCATGTGTAAGGGGGCTAAGATATGATGTCTCTTATGCTTCCCTTCCCTCTGACTGTCTTCTAGTTTCTAATGTTTACAGTCAGTTTTTATGATTATTGCCTGCGGTACTGCTACATTTATAATTATGTATTATCACTCATTGTTATGGTATTTCCACTTGAATGTGTTACTATTATGTAGAAAACTGCATATATTGTCGTGTCTTGTATGATAGTGTTGCATATATATGATGTGTTCTGTCCAGCCATATAATTGCTGTCTAGAAGGTCTAGTCATTTTTTATGTCTTCGATTATTACAGACATTGTATTTTTGTGTGTATAAATCCTTCATATATTTCATACTGTAAGGTAACAGCACCACCTGCTGGCCGTTTAATGCATAGATTCTAGTTTAATTTGCAATGTATTGTGGGATTGTTCCTGTTACATCATAGTCTTGTGTATGACACTGTGAGGGGAACAGCAGCCTTTATTCCTCCACGTGTCTTAGGAGAAACTACACCATTCGTGTTCTTCATGCTTCTTAAACAGCCTGCTCTAAGCATAGTTGTTTCACCCTTTCCTGTCACATCTGCAATCAATAAAAGAAGGTTACAATTTTACAGCCTCTTTTTCTTAAAGAAGACAGGGGGTTTAGCTACATGTCTCATTGCACACCCTGCTAACGTGTATGAGGACAGTATATGATGTGTTATTTGTGTATGTACAGTTAGGGAAAGTTAGTGCATATTAGAGGAGGGCACTCTTTGTATATAGTTTCCCCATAGGCTGGGTAGTTGTAGTGATGTTGCGGGCCACTAGGTGGGAGTATATTAGTGGGGCCTGATAGTAGGTTCTTAAAGGGTTAATTGTAGGATGGGCTGCCGAGAGTAAGGTTAGTGAGGAAGGGTGGTTTAGTCAGACGGGGCCAGGGTGCCCAAGAGTCCACATGGTCTACAGGCCCGGACAGCTTGGCAGTCACATAACATTAAGTCGTTATTGCCCACATTACCCACAGCCACTGTAGGTCTTAGCAGGGGGTCAGAACAGGAAAAGGAAGATGTGGCGTCTTACCACCTGGGCCAATGCTTTTAGGGCAGAAGTTGGCTGGACTAAGGAAATGAAAGGAATTGGCACTTCGACAAGATCGGTACAGACGGGCCGGATGCTTCACCGGGGGTCACCAAACGTAAGGATTGATGAATTCATGTCTGGGGTGAAACAGGCTGAAGGAGATGTCATTGTAGTGAGGTCAGACCTGGAAGGAACTGGGAAGCAGTCTAGTACTGTCCGGTCCGGGCGTGTACTGCACAGAAGTGACAGCAAGCAAGGGAAAGATCAGAAAGCAAGTAAATGTGATGATGTACAAACTGTGGATGTAACATGCAAAATCCTAAGTAAAGAAAATGTTAAAGTTGTCTCGGACTGTGTCTTCATTGATGTGAGTCGCCTAGAAGAGGGACCGTTATGGCCTGGGAAGTGCCCGGGTGAAGATGTGTCTGGAGATGCAGGTATGCCGAGGAGCATAGTATTGTTTCATGTAGGGGAAGGGCTGGGCGCAGCTGCCACTATGGTCCTGGCTCTCCCTTACACATGTACGGACAGTGTTCTATTTTCTTACTCGTTCACACGGTGTGCAATCTGATATACAGCATAAACCTTTTCTGTCTTCAAAAGTAAGAAGACTGTTATCTGTTGTCGAACTTGTTTATTTGTCAACAGATGGATGTATAGAATCAAAATGTATGAACATGGTAAAACTACAATATAAATAACAGTATAAGTATTGAGCTGTAATATTTATGAAGGTACTATGGAATCTGATTGGGATAAAATGAAACTGAGACCAAAATTGAGCCAAATAAACTGTATTAAAGGGGATCTGTCGCCCCATTTTTGGCCTATCAGCTGCCGGCACCACCATCAGGGGCTTATCTATAGCATTCTGAAAGATAAGAAAAAAGAGTTAGGGTCCCGTTTCACTTAGCGATGCACCAGCGATCCCGACAATGATACGACCTGGTAGGGATCGCTGGTGCGTTGCTAAATGATCGCTAGTAAGCTGCCAAACAGGCAGATCTCTTCAGCGATGCAGCAACGATCCAGCGATCAAACACAGCGATGCATGCTTGCCAGCGGGACGCTGACAATGAAAAATTGGCCCAGGACATTCCTGCACAATCAGCGATATCCAGCAGGGGGGCCGGTCGCTGCTGCGCATCACATGTAGCAAGATCGCAGGCGAGATCGCGGTTGCATCACAAAATCGGTGACGCATTAGCGATCTCGCTAGCGATCTCGCTATGTGAGACTGGGCCTTTAGATTATACTCACCCAGGCGTTCGGTCAGGTCCGTCGCCTCCCATCTTCATATGATGATGTCCTCCTCCTTGTTTCTCCCTTGGCACCTGCGCAGGCATACTTTCTCTGTCCTGTTGAGGGCAGAGAGAAGTACTGCAGTGCGCAGGTGCGGGACCTCTCTGACCTTTCCTGGCACCTGCGCACTGCAGTACTTTACTCTGCCCTCAACAGGGCAGATAAAGTACGCCTGCGCAGGAGCCAAGGGAGAAGCAAGGAGGAGGACTTCATCGTATGAAGATGGTAGGCGCTGGACCGGACCGTGACACCCACCGCACCCGACCGCGCCCCCTGGTGAGTATAATATAACTCGTTTTTCATATCTTTCAGGTTACATCGGGGGGCTTATCTACAGCATTACAGAATGGCCGCAACTTATAGGCCGAAAGTGGGGTGACAGATTCCCTTTAACAAAGAATAAGTTATAACACAAACTGACAGAGATATTCCTGAAATTAAAGCAAAGTGCAGCCAACACTAAACGGAAATGTTCAGCAGCTATGCTAGCGGAGTGCAACTGCTAAAGCAAGCAAGTCCAGATATTATATGCAGTAAGAGTGTGACCTGCACTTATATTTGGTAGTCCAGAAATACGCAAACAGTGAAGCTGACACCTTCCATGGAATTCCAGTAATATCAAGATGGTGAACCACAAGGAGAAGGTTTTCCAGTGTACTTCCTTTAGGACTGTAAAAGTCCCGCTAAAATCAAGCACCACAGCTACACAGACACAGTCCAGGAGATAATGCTCAGAAAATAATATCAAAAAGTCTTACGGACCAGAGATGTGTAACTGCTCTCTTTAGAAGTCTGGTCAGCACAGCCAGAATCAGGAAGCAGCACATGGGATTGAAGGCAGCTGGAAATGATGAGGCAGAGCACAGAGTAAATGAGTAGCAGTAGGAACTCCAAAAGCAAGTCAGGAGGAAGCTGCATTTATTTGTGAAAATATTGGAATTTTGGAGAAAAATTATTGCCATTTTCAAACTTGCAATTCTTATGCCTTTATCAGAGTTATGTCACACAAAATAGTTAATAAATAACATTTCCCTTGTGTCTACTTTACAACAGCACAATTTTTGAAACATAATTTTTTGTTAGGAAGTTACAAGGATTAAAAGTCGACCAGCGATTTCTCATTTTTACAACAAAATTTACAAAACCATTATTTTAGGGACCTCCTCACATTTAAAGTGACTTTGGGGAACCTATGTGACAGAAAATACCTCAAAGTAACACCATCCTAAAAACAGCATCCCCCAAGGTACTCAAAAACACAATCAAGAAATTTATAAACCCTTCTGATGCTTCACAGGAGCTAAAGCAATGTGGAAAGAAAAAATTAACATTTACATTTTTTTTCACAAAAATTTTACTTTAGCTCCAAATTTTTTATTTTCACAAGGGTAACAGGAGAATTTGTTGTGCAATTTCCTCTTAGTATGCCAATAACCCATATGTCGGGGAAATAGACTGGGTGCATGGCGGGGCTCAGAATGGAAGGAGCACTATTTAACTTTTTGGAATCAGAAATGTTGGATCCAGCGCTCGAAAAAGCAAATGTCTCTTTTTTTAAAATTTAATTTTTTTTTATTGAATACATATTAAAAAAATTTCTAGTGTGCATACAGCCAGAACTAGCATCAGTTAGCTACTTGTAGCATAGATGATCCTACTTGTTTCAGCTTAAAGCCTTACTCATTTGATCTCAAGTGACCTCATTTTGAAAACTAGATCCTCAAGAAATTCATCTAAGGGTTTATTGAGTATTTTGAACCCATAGGTGCCTATAACTTTGAGACATGGAAATAAGAGATTTTACTGGTAAAAATGTAATTTTTGTATTTACTGCAAATTTGCCAGGTACACAAGGGTTAATAGGTGAAACTAGACCCCACTATTTCTTGCGTAATTTCTCCAGAACACAGTGCTGCCCCATAAGTTGTCAGAAATTACTGTTAGGCCACACGTCATGGCTGAGAAGGAAGGCTATTTGGCTTTGGGAGCACAGATTTTGCAAGAATAGTTTGCAGGCAACATTTGTGGAGCACCTCGAAGGTACCAGAACAGCAGAAAATCCCCAAAAGTGACCCCATTGTAGAAACCACACCACTCAATTAATTAATCTATGGTGGCAATGACCATTTTGTAATATGCACGCCATGATTTATTCTAGAGAATTGCAAATCTGCCATCCATTGTGCCCTCATACAGTGTAGTGCCCCATTGTGCCCAGCTTGTGCCCGTAAATTAAGTGCCCTTTTCCATTACAGTAATGCCAAACATGTGGACTCTTACTGTGATTTAGGCACAGTGGGGCTCAGGAGGGGGCATTTGGATTTGAGAGCGCAAAATTCACTGGATTTTATTTGAGGGGGTGGGAGCCATGTCGCTTTTCCAGAGTCTTTGTTCTACCAGGAACATGGGAACCCCCTATAGGTCAGATGACAGACCTGAGTTGGGGCTGGTTTTGTGCACGATAAATTAGGGTTTTTATTAGTAACATTTTGGGGTACATAATAATATTCATTCGCTTCCAGAATAAGGCGTGGATCACATTCTTGTGCTCTACGCTGAGCACTTATGTGGGGATTTCCGTGTAAATCCAACAAAAATGTGATTTAGAAGAAACCCCCGAGGGAACCACCCACCATGAGGCAGATGGAGAAACGTTGTACTCCAATTGGCGTCTGCACTGGTGGTCTCCATCTTTTTAGGCATCCACAGATCTGTGGTCATTCACACTTGTGTGCTAAAAAGATGCCTAAAATAATGGGACACCACTGGAACACATGTGGTACTTGCAGGTATGCAGGATGCAGTGACGAGTGGCGAGACAGTTTGGTGCTTTTTATATTAACGTTTATAGGCTTGGAGGCAACTATCCTCAGTCACAGCCTGACCAACAAAAACGGGTAACAAGGGTTGCCCTCGCAGGGGCTCTATACAAGCAAACACAAATGGGGTAGAACACGACTACGTCCGGCAATAGCTGGTCACTTTAGGGCCGCGGTATGGCCGACTATGGGTTCTTAATTATATAGTCAACTTAGCCGTCCAGACGTCTCTCGCCGTTCAGGATGGTGGTCTTTCGGCGTAGCAGTCGCTGGGCCCAGTTGCTGAAGCGTTGACAAAGTCTTCGAGCGCTCCGGCGCTCTGATGACACTGGAGCACCACAGGCCCCGGCGGAGTCCTTGGACGGATGGGCCGCTGCTCCCGGACTGGGGCAAGCGGCAGCGATGAGGGGTGGCGAGGGGCAGGCCACCTGCGCAGCTAACAGCTGCGATGGGGAATTCGCGGCAAGCAGAGGCTCGGCCCCTGCCGCTGGCCAGAGCGGGACAGTGGTGGCCGCCGACGGCACTGGACTTGCCGCAACCATGGGTGAGGGCAGAGCGGCTGTTGGTGGCGGGAGACAGGCCGCAGTCGCGGGCTGGAGTGGGCGGCAGCGGCCGCTGGGGTCCACGGGCAGGCCGCAGCCGCGGGCAGGAGGAAGGTGGCGGCGGCCGCTGGTCATCACGGGGCAGCGGTTCTCGGACGGCCGTCTTGGCGCCGTCCCACTGATGTCCAGGGGAAGTATCTCTCCTGTCTCTGGCCTCCTTCCTGGCTCGGGTGACTCGTGTTTCCCGCCCCTTTTATATTGGCTCCTCCCCCAGTCCACCTGTCAGTTTCCACGGTCCGTCCCTGAACTCTGTCCCCCGGAAACAGTTCCCCCGGAACCCAGGTGACGGTCCCCTTGGTTCCGACCCGGACACTCGATGGGGACCCTCTCTCCCACACTCCCCCACCCTGTATGCTCGCCAGTCCTCAGGCGAGGGCTTTAGTAGACTCGAGTTAGTCTTTGGAGACTACAGTTCTTGTCGCCATACGAACTGGTCCTGTTCGTAACGTTCAGGGGGTTTGCCAGCTGTTGACCGCTCGGAGAGTCTAAGTTTGACCGGGGTGGAGGTTTCTGGGGTAGTGGATGGTGGTGGGTTGATCAATTCTGGCAGGCTAACTGCATCTGCTGCAATGTCATTATTTGGAGGGCCCGCGGATGTGGCTGGGAAGTCCTCTTCCTTAACCCTGTCCCAGACCATTGATGAGGGGTCGGGGACCTGAGTGATCGGCTTGGGTCGCATGGGATCAGTGGACGCACAGGGGCGCAACATATTTTGGTGCACAGTACGAATGAGAGGTGCACCGTCTCTTTCCGATTGTATTTCATACACAGGCCCGTCGGGGCTTATCCGGCGCAACACTCGGTACGGTTCTCCTCCCACCGTGATTCTAACTTGTTTTGGGGGCGTTGATCTAGTACGAGTACCCGATCCCCAGCCTGGAAGTCAATTGGTGGGGGCAGCGCTCCCCCCTGGTGTTCTAGATCCTGGAGCTTTGTATGGACGATTCGGTGGAGGGTCTGCAGCCGATGCCGGTGGTTTCGGACCCACGAGGATACTCCGGTCCAGGGTAGAGGTTCCTCCGGGTTTAACTCCACTTCCGTGATTCCTTTGCCTTCCCGTCCAAACAGCAATGAGTAGAGGGTGTAACCAGTCACCCGATGCACCCGGTTATTATATGCCCACACCAGCTCAGCGATGTATTCAGGCCAGCGGGCCTTGAATCGCTCGCAGGCCCCGTTTCCCTGCGGATGGTACGGTGAAGTCCGAGACTTATCGATACCGTAGAGATGATGTAGTTCTTCCATGACTCTTCCTAGGAAGCACTCTCCTTGGTCCAAATGTATTCGTTGCGGGCAGCCGTACACTTGGATAAAGTTTTTACAAATCACATAGGCGTCCGACTCCGCTATCTGGTCTCGGGTGGGGGTGACCATGGCGAACTTGGTGAAATGGTCCACCATAACGAGACAATGTTCGTACCCCTGATAGGCCGGACCTATGGTCAGATAGTCCACAGTGAGGAGCTCCAGGGGAGCTGATTGTACAATTGTCTGCACCGGGGCTCGTTGCGCCGGAGGTTTAGCAAGCTCGCACGGGCGGCAGGTTCGGCAAACTTCTTTCACAGCAGCGTGCAAGTGTGGATGGTACACTATCTGCTGCAGCCATTGCAAAGTCTTTTGAACACCAAAGTGAGCCCCCTTCTAATGGGCTTCCCGAGCCAGTTGGCTGAGATGGGTTCCTGGCATGATTACCTGCCATATCGTAGCCGACGTTGTCCGTGACATGGCTTTTCGATATAAAAGTCCCTTTTTGATGACTAGCTTTTCCCACTGGCGCAGCATCAGCAACATATCCTGGGTCAAAGTCTGTCTATGTGAGCCAGTGGGCAACTTGTCTGTGGCCACCCATTGGCGCAGGAGTCCAATTTCTCTATCTTCCTGTTGCTGCTGAATCCATTTGTCGCGTGGCTGTTCCAGTATTCCTCCTGAGAGCTCCGGATGAGGCGCTTCTTGCGTGTTGACTGTAACCGCGGTGGTGGTGAGGGCAAACGGCGTCTCCTCCCCCTCTAATTCATCGTCTCGATTCCTCCCTGGGGTGGTGTGTCGGATTATGGAGAGGGCATCGGCGTGCACGTTTTCAGCTCCCCGTTTGTAGATGATCTTGTAGTTGAACTTGGCCATCCGAGCCACCCACCGCTGCTCTAGGGCCCCCAGTTTGATATTCTCCAAATGGGCTAACGGGTTGTTATCTGTCCGCACCACGACTTCGGAGCCCGCCAGGTACTCTGCGAACCGCTCCATCATTGCCCACACCACCGCGAGGAGCTCGAGCTTAAAGGAGCTGTAATTGTCCGGGTTGCGTTCGGAGTCGTGCAGCGACCGGCTACCATAGGCGATCACTTTCTCCCGGCCGTCCTGCACCTGTGACAACACAGCTCCTAGTCCCTGGAGGCTCCCGCTGGTATGCAGGATGAACGGTTGCGAGAAATCCGCATATGCCAATACCGGGGCGTGCGAGAGTGCAGCTTTGAGATCTTGAAACGCATCGTCTTGCGATTGCTGCCACTGGATCTTCTGTCCTTTCGCCCCGGCTGGAGCCCCCTTCAGCAGGTCCTGCAGGGCTCGGGCTCGGCGTGCAAAATTCTTCACGAACCGACGACAGTAGCCGGCCAACCCCAGGAAGGCCCGCACGTCTTTCACCGTCTCGGGGGTAGGCCACCCCTGGATGGCAGCAACCTTTTCCAGGGATGGTCTGACACCCTCCGCCAAGACGGTATGCCCCAGATATTTGATCTGGGTGTGGAACAGGTGGCATTTCTGGGGCTTCACCTTTAACCCGTACTTCTGCAGCCGGCCGAGCACCTGCCCCAACATCCGCAGGTGGTCCTCGAACGTGGCGGAATAGATGATAATATCATCCAGGTATATCAACTTGGCTTCAAAGTTGAGGACTCCTAGACACCGCTCCATCAACCGCTGGAAGGTTTCTGGGGCGTTGGCCAGCTCGAATGGCATCCGATTAAACTCGAACAGTCCCATGGGAAGGATGAATGCTGTCTTGGCTCTGTCTTCCTCTGACATCGGCACCTGCCAGTACCCACTGGCCAGGTCTAGAGTTGAAAAGTACGTCGCGTTCCCCAACGCGGACAGAGATTCTTCTATGCGGGGCAGCGGATACGAATCCTTGATGGTATAGGCGTTTAACTTTCGATAGTCCACGCAAAAATGCAGAGTGCCATCTTTTTTATGAACCAGGACAATGGGGGCCACCCAAGGGCTCTGACTTTCTTGTATGACCCCCTTCCGAAGCATTTGGGCTAAGAGGGTTTTCACTTCCTGCGGTGGTATTTGCCGATATCGCCCCCGGATGGGGGCCGCTCCTGCCATGGGGATCCCATGCGTGATGGCCGTGGTACATCCGAAATCATCCTCATGACTGGCGAAGACACTGTAATATTGTCCAAGAAGTGTCTCTACCTGGAGGAGTTGGGCTGGCGCTAGGCCGGAAAGTTCAGCCCACATTCTCTCCAGGATGGCTCGACCTTTCTCCTGGGTCGAGGATACGGCAGTCTGTTGGGTTCATACCGTTACTGCCCAAGGATCTTCGCGCTGCACCTTCAACTGGACCACGGGGTCCGGCAGCATCTCCTCCAAAGGTCTCACTAGTTTGGCCATTTCAGCCCGGGGCTTCAGGGCGATATCTTAGTCTTCCAGGTTGACACAATGCACCAGGACGGTAACCTCCCACACCGTGGCCAGGGAGCGGGCTACCAGTATGCCAGGGTGCAGGCTCTCCGAGTAACATGGTTCCACCTGCACCTCCACGCCCTCCAGTGGCATCGGGGTGCGGATCGGCAAGGCTACCACCATATGCCCTGGAGGAAGCACGAGCGGGGGGGCCACCGGCACGATGACCTTGCCCAGCGCCTCACCCTCCTGGCACTCCTGGAGCACTCGCGCCTCCCGCATCAACCGCTGGAAAACCTGCCCTTGGGCCGTGTGAGAACCCCAGTGGCTCAGAGTCTCTTGTGTGGGCTCATTGAGGAGGAGGTTGCCGAACTCTCGCAGTATGTTCATACCCAGAGTAACCGGATGTTTGCTGTTTGTGTCTCCCTGTCAGGACCACTCCCTTGTGATGGCCGAGTGATTTGTCGCTTATCGAAATCTGCATCCAGGCTACTCCGACGACAGGAACTGGTAGCTGGTTGGGGCTACCATCTTTATCACGGTCCCCCACTGAGGTCTCACTGCTTCGGGAAAATGCTGTCGAAAATAAGTCTCTGGCATGGTCGTTACTTGTGATCCCGTATCTACTAGGCATCACACAGCAAGGCCTTCGATCTCTGCCCATACCACTGCGCACGGCGCGACCAGGTCTCTGTGCCTTCCTCCACCCCGTGTGATGGGCTCCGGCTCCGGGTGGTGTCTCCACGGCTCAGGGTCCTCTGCTCTTCTTGGCCAGCGGGGCGGGTTTCCCCTGGAACGTGGGCACTCTCGGGTGGAGTGTCCCAATTCTCCACAATTGTAACAGGCGAATGGTCGTGGGGACCGACTTGGGTGAGGGCCGCGATGGTTCATGCCTCCTATACCCGGCCCCGGCCGGCTCCTTGTGGCTGCTTTCTTGGCTTTGGCCAGTTCACCTTTAATACTCTGTATCTCTTGCTTCCCCTCTTGTACCCAGTGGGGTTTGCTCAGGGCGCTTACGGATGCATCGATACTCCGAGCCATCCCCACGGGGACCGTCACCTCTTGCTCCTGTTCCCAAACCCGTGCCTCCTTCCCTATTTCTGAAAAGGTCAGATGTGGGTCCACTCGCACCCGCAAAGCCGCAAAGCTAACAGCTGCGACGGGGAATCCGCAGCAAGCAGAGGCTCAGCCCTTGCCGCGGACCGGAGCGGGACAGTGGTGGCCGCCGACGGCACTGGACTTGCCGCAACCACGAGTGAGGGCAGAGCAGCTGTGGGTGGCGGGAGACAGGAAGCAGCCGCGGGCAGGAGGAAGGCGTCGGCGGCCGCTGGTCGTCACGGGGCAGCGGTTCTCGGACGGTCGTCTCGGCACCGTCCCACTGATGTCCAGGGGAAGTATCCCTCCTGTCTGTGGCCTCCTTCCTGGCTCGGGTGAGTCGCTCTGGCTCTCAGTCGCTCCCATGATCTCCTGCTCCTTCTGTCTCATTCTGCTGACTCACTGTGACTCGCGTTCCCCGCCCCTTTTATATTGGCTCCTCCCCAGTCCACCTGTCAGTCTCCACGGTCCGTCCCTGAAATCTGTCCCCCGGACACAGTTTCCCCCGGAACCCAGGTGACGGTCCCCTTGGTTCCAACCCGGACACTCGATGGGGACCCTCTCTCCCACACACAGACCAGTCCAAAGTGACTCCATCTGCCTCATTAGTAAGTGCTTCCATCTGGGGTTTTGTCTGAATTGCAGTTGGAAATTTACACGGAAACCTCGACCAAAGCGTTCAGCGGAGAGCGCATGATAAATGTGAGCTGAGCCGTAATCCAATTTTTGGGAGGTAGAAAGAACAAATAGACAGCAGTACAAGAATAATTCTTATTTTTATTTTTGCACTGTTCACCGTGCAAAATAAGTGATGAGGTGGATTTATTCTTCGGGTCGGTACGATTACAGCGTTATCAGATTTATATATTTTTTTAAGTTTTGCGGCTATCACAATAAAAGTGCTTTTTTTATTAAAAGTGTTTTTTTTGTTGCCATAACTTTTTTATTTTTTGGCTAACAAAGCTGTATGAGGGCTTATTTTTTGCAGGCCAAGTTGTTGATTTTGTTGTATCAGTTTGGTGTACATAATATTTTTTGATCGCTTTTTGTTCAAATTTTTCATACACAGAGTGAACAAAAACCAGCGATTCAGTTATTTGTTCGTTGAGTCGGTATGATTAGAGTGATACTGGATTAATATATTTTTTATGATTGCTATTTTTACACACTAAAAACAATATTTTAGCAAATTGAATTTGTTTATGCATTGTGCTATTCTGAGGGCAGTAGCTTTTCAATTTTTTTTGCAGAATGAGCCATATTAGTGCTTAATTTTTGCGGGACGGTTTGGCATTGTAATTTATATATTTTTTTACGTATGACTTTTTGATCACTTTTTTCTGAGTCACTACTATAAAAAAGCAACATTTTTGGCGTGTTTTTATTTTTTTTACGGCATTCGCTAAAAGGAATAAATAACGTGCCAGTTTTATAGCGCGGAACATTACGAATGTGGCGATACCATTTATGTGTACTTTTTTTGTATATTATTGTTTTATCAGAAAGGCTGCATTTTGAGTGGCAAAACAGATTTTAGTGATTTGCGTGCTAATTTTTGTTGTGTTTTTTACTTTTTTATATATTTTATTTTACTTTTTTTCACTTTTTTACACATTTTCACTGTGGGACACGTATAATTTTACTTTGATCACTGCTCTCATACACTGCTATACTTGTGTACAACAGTGCAAGAGAGCAGTCAGTGTATCACTGACACTGACACTGACTCTGCCTCACATGCTACCGTACCCTGGGGTCATCACATGACGTCAGGGTACCGATGGGGAGGTCCGATGGTTACTAAGGGGGTCTTGTGACTCTCTTGTAACAACTTAAATACAGCTGTCATGATTTACAGAGGCATTTAAGGGGTTAATCAGCCCTGATTGGTCGCAAAACTGGTTGGATCTGATACTGCAGGTTGTCAGCTGTCACATACAAATTCCACTACTGGCATGAAGAATAGTTTACTCTCACCAGACATCCATACTTTGACTTCGACTTTGCGTACATTCAAATCCTTATTTGAGAAAGTTTTGGTTAAGAGGCCTAGTGGCCACTCACTGCGGCGCGACTGGCAGTCTTTCATGAGTGCAACATCCCCAGTTTTGATGTTCGGTTTGTCAGAAATCACCATACATAGAACGGATACCTGAGGGCAGATTTCTTCATCGTAATCTGGGTCTACCAGTTCAAATGCGTCAGATCCGATAAGGCAGGTCATTGAGCGATGCAGGATTCTTAAAGGGAATCTGTCACCCTTTTTTGAGATATCATATAATGATATCATTCAATTGTGTGTCACATAAGGATTCTCTTAGTACTTTTGTTTCCCCCTGACCCCACACCTTTCATGCATAAATACCTTTTTTTATATCGGTTCAGATGTATGTAAACTGCCGCTGTCCGGTCCGATGGGCGGGGCTTATTCAACAGCTCCCCCCTCCCTGTCTTGCTCTACACAAGAAGAAATGCATAGAGCAAGACAGGGAGGGGGAGGGGGGAGCAGGTGAATAAGCCCCGCCCAGCGGACCGGACAGCGACAGTTTACATACATCTGAACTGATATAAAAAAGGTATTTATGCATGAAAGGTGCGGGGTCAGGGGGAAGCAAAAGTACTAAGAGAATCCTTATGTGACACACAATTGAATGATATCATTATATGATATCTCAAAAAAGGGGTGACAGATTCCCTTTAAACCATGTTGTGTCCTTAAGGTAGCTCGGTGCAACAGATCTAATCGTGTGGTCTGCAGGATTATGGTGTGTAGGCACTTAGTGCGATTGTATTGGACAAGTGGATCTCCTGATCCGTAGCACCAGATTGCTGACATAGACATAAAAGTGTCAGGTTTTGTTGCAATTGTATCCTAGTACAACCTTGCAGTCTGTGTAGAACTCCATATCTTTGATTTCTAGGTTCATTCCTGTCGTGATATGTTTAGCCAACTCTACTGCAAGCACAGCAGCACAGAGTTGAAGTCTGTGTACTGTGTGCTCGTGGAGAGGCGCTAGTTTTGTCTGGCTCATAACTAACCCTATATGTCATTGTTCTTTGACGTCTATGTTTTCTTGGTATGCTACTGCTGCAATTTCTTTTACAGAGGTGTCGCAGAAGATACAAAGTCTTTGTATTTTGACTTCTGTTGATTACGCAGAAAAATAAGGTCATGTCACATGAAGGCTTGGCAAGGCTTCGAGAGACTTCTTCCAACCAGCGGTCAGGTCTCTTTTCTCGATGGGAAGCAGATTATCCCAATCAGATGTCTCTTGGGTGAAATCTCTTATCTCCCGGGTAACATCATTTCACCTAGGCTAGTAACAGAAGTCACGAATCCTAGAGGATCATATAAGTTGTTTATAACCGACATCTCTGAGCGTAAAAGGTCTTTCTTCCTTGCTGATTTGAAAAGTGAATGCATGTGCCTTTAAATTCCAAAGCAAACTAAGGCTCCATTGCATGGGAAGGGAGTCAGTGCTTAGATCCAAGTCTTTTAGGATCTTATAACGCTGTTATAAGCGTTATTGTACAACCTCAGATTAGCCGACGCGAGCATTTCTTGTGCCCTTTTAAGGAGACTAATTGCAGTCTCATTAGTGGGTGTGGATTTCAGGCAGTCGTTTCCATAAAAATTCTTTTCTATAAAGGATGTAGTGTTCGAACAATACTTTGCTTCACCTTCTCTAGCAGAATGTCTGAAACCATAGATAGCGACTGCACTGGATGGAATGTTTCCGAAGATGTGCACCCTCATTCGATACTCTGTGATGTCTTTATAGGGGTCATTGTCATGGTATCATAAGAACCTCAAGTAATTTATCTGTTCTTCGAGATGAAAACAGTGAGACATCTGTTGAGTTTCCACCATGAATGCCACCGCATCTTTGCCGAATTGTAGGATATCATTTAACAATATACCTTCATATCTGGCTGTTGAGTCGATTACTATTCTTATCTGACCTAGTTTCTTAAGGCCCTTTTACATTTAGCGATGCACCAGCGATCCGACCAGCGATCCGACCCGGTCAGGATCGCTGGTGCATCGCTAAATGATCGCTAGTGAGCTTTCATACAGAAAGATCTCACAGCGATGCAGCAGCGATGCAGCGCACGATACTCACCTTTCACACACAGCGATCCTGACGTCCTCCCGCCCGCCTCCACGCGTCACTCGTCTCACACAGCAGGAAGCCCAGCAGGAAGCGCTCGACGAGAAATGGAGCCGCCCGATCTTGCGCGTTCAGCGATGGACAGCGGGGGAGCCGGTCGGAGGTAAGTATCACACATAGCGATATCGCTAGCAATATCGCTATAACGTCACAAAACCAGTGACGTTTTAGCGATATTGCTAGCGATATCGCTTAGTGTAAAACCCCCTTTAGGATGATATACAATGAAAATAGGCAAGTGCCAACACTCTTCGGAGTCTTGTGATTTCAGCAAGGCCATTCTGGAATGTTTTCTTCATGAAGGTAAAGAAGAGTTCTTGTGTCTTCTCAAGTTTAAGTTTGAGAAGACAAATCAACTGTAGATGAGTTCTCTGTTATTCGGTTAGCGTTGTGTTTGGGATTTACAGCTGTGCTCAAAAGTTTACATACCCCAGCAGAATTTTTGCTTTCTTGGATGTTTTGGGTTGTCATTATTGATTTAAAAAGAGAAAACAGTAGTTTGACAATAAATGGTGTGGAGAAACAGGGTCAGTTGGTGCTCTCATCTGCTGGCCCAGCTGCCATTAGCAAGACTTCATGGACCAGGGCTCATACCACTGAACGCCCGCTCTATCTCCTGATGGGCAATACACTACACAGACAACACAGGGTTAGGGTAAAACAGTGTGGCAATACTTTATTGAACCACAACATACAATAGCAAACAGAACAGTCCCAGCAGTTACCTCCAAGATGGCGCACATTACAGGGTCTCACCCTTCCGCTGACTCGCCGGGATAATGGTAGATGTTATGTCACAGCTCCCAGGGTCACTATTCCACCTGTGATGCACACACAGAGAAGAGATATCGACAAGCGTAGGGAAATGACCAAGAACAGTCCATAGAGTCATACAAGGTCCAAAACCAGTTGACATGACGTCAGAGCTCCCAGAGTCGCTATTCCACCTGTGATGCACACACAGAGAAGAGATATCGACAAGCATAGGAAGAGGACAGAGAACAGTCCATAGAATACGTACAAGGTCCAAAGCCAGTTGGCACAAAAGTCACCAACTGGCTTATCTGACCATCTCCATGGAACCAGGCGACCAGCGGGTCCCAAAACCTGACTTTCTGCAAACGTTTCCATGGTTCAGACATGGTCACTGGATCAGATCTGTGTTCTTACAACCAAAGCCGAAAACCCCTAGATTGTTTCCTATAGAATCATAGATCCGTGTCCCTCGTGATGGTGCCATGATGAATTGGCTGTAGTCCAGTCTTTCTTCCATTGGATGCTGTAATACTTATGTATGGTATAAGGACTTCAATGGCGTAGGGCAATGACGGCAGAGACACGCTTAGTGAAGCAAGTGATTTATATATAATTGTGCACAATAAACGTGGAAATACGTAACGGGTTCAGAGCACAGACATACAGCAGCACATAGCAAAAGGTTCAGCAAGGATGGTAAGTTATTAAGAGTCACTGAGTACGGAATATAACTGGGTGTTGCAGGCAAAGTCCAGAGTATAACAAATGTCCAGCAGGATAATGTTCAGCGGGCACCGGGTAACAGCTACTAACCAGTATAGCAAACAGACGTCCAGGTGTAGTGAGCCTCTGGTATGATGAGTCCGGTGGAGATCCAGTAAGGGGACCTTCAGTGGGCACAAACACTAACCGGGTACGGTAGCCAGAAGTCCAGCGGTACCCAGAGGTCCAGAGAGGTGAAGTTTCAAGCAGGAAGCAGGGTTGTTCCAGAGTCACAAGAACTGGGAGAGTGGCAGGGCAGGAGCACACCAGGAATCAATATACTCAAGCGATTTGCTTGTGCTTAGGGGCGGGTTTTTATGCAGCTGGGGAGGAAGTGATGTAAACGAAAACTCCATCTTAACTAAGGGCAGCTAAGAGGAAGTGATGCGACAGGACCAAAAACTCCATCTTAACCAAGGGCAAAAGTTCATTCAAAACAGACCGGAAAGTCCTAGGATCCTGACAGTACATCCCTCCCAAAAAACGGCCTCAGGACGGAACAGGACCGGGCTTGTCCGGGTACCTCCGATGGAACTGAGCAATCTTCCTAGATGCGTTGATGTTGTCAACAGGTTCCCAGGAGTCGTCCTCGGGTGAATAGCCTTGCCAGCGAACCAGGTATTGCAGCCGTCGCCGATAGAGACGGGAGTCGAGAATGGCCTCAACGACAAATTCTTCTTGGCCATCTACCATCACCGGGGGAGGAGGTGGTACAACACGTCCCTGAAAGGTATTAGGAGTTACCAGTTTGAGCAGAGAAACATGAAAGACCGGGTGTACCTTCATAGTCCGTGGTAACTTCAGCCGACAGGCCACAGAGTTCACAATCCCGGAGATCCTGAATGGGCCGATGTATTTTTGCCCCAGCTTCTGTGAAGGGACACCAAGCTTCAGGTTTTTGGTGGACAACCAAACAGAGTCCCCTACCTGGTACGAGGGTGCCGGTCGCCTGTGAGCGTCTGCCGAGTCCTTGTAACGTCGCTGAGCAGTTGTCAAGGTGTCTTTCAGGACCTCCTGAACTCGTTGCAACTCCGTCACCCTGTCTCCAACCGCGGGTACAGGGACTGAGACCGGTGACCTAGGCAGAATACTTGGATGGTAACCCAGGTTTGCAAAAAAGGGTGTTACCTTCGTGGAACTACTCTGGGTGTTGTTGTAGGAGAATTCTGCCAGAGGAAGGAGCTTCACCCAATCGTCCTGTAGATGGCTCACGTAACATCTCAGGTATTGTTCCATGGTCTGGTTGGTCCGTTCCGTCTGTCCATTCGTCTGAGGATGGTAGGCAGAAGATAGACACACATTAATTTGGAGTGCAGAACAAAACCCCTTCCAGAACCTAGAGGTGAATTGAACACCTCGGTCAGAGATGATCTGATCCGGGACCCCGTGTAAACGAAATACGTTCCGTACTACCAGGTCAACAGTCTCTGCGGCCGAGGGGAGGCCAGTACAGGGGATGAAATGGGCGGCTTTGGTCAACCGGTCTACCACTACAAGGATAGTAGTGCTGCCACTTGATGGAGGCAGATCCACAATAAAATCCATGGAGATGGACCCCCAGGGGCGAGACGGCACGGGTAAAGGCTGGAGGAGGCCTGTAGGAGCCATACGAGGGACCTTGCACCGGGCACAGATCACACATGATATGACGTAGTCTTTCACGTCTTTCATACAGGTAGGCCACCAGAAGAACCGGGTCAAGAACTCCTGAGTTTTTTGTACCCCCCTATGTCCTGCCACCGTGGAGTCATGAACCAATTTAAGGACTCGAAGTCTTACAGCCTCCGGGACATACAGGAGACGTTCTCGTAACCAGACACCATTCCGAAGAACAAGTGCCACGTCGCTCGGGGGGGCAGCAAGGAATACATCACCATCATAGGCCTGCTTGATGTCCTTCCATAAGTCCTGGTCCTGGATCACTCCGATGAAGTTGGAATCAGACAACACGGTTTGAGATGATGAAGGCACAGGGTCCGAGGTGTGGAGACGGGATAAGGCATCAGCCTTTCCGTTACGGGAACCTGGTCGATATGTGACAACAAAATTAAATTGATTAAGAAAAAGGCTCCACCTGGCTTGCCGTGGGGACAGACATCTGGCAGATTTCAGAAATTCCAGGTTGCGGTGATCTGTGAGTACCACCACTTGTTGTGCCACTCCCTGTAAGTGGTGCCGCCATTCCTTGAAAGCAGACACGATCGCCAGCAACTCCTTGTCTGCAACATCATAATTCCTCTCCGCAGGGGACAGCCGTCGAGAAAAGAAAGCACATGGGTGCAGTAAAGCTTTGTCCCCAGTTCTCTGGGACAGAACTGCTCCCAGAGCATAATCAGAGGCATCGACTTCTACAAGGAACGGAAGTGAGGGGTCTGGGTGAATCAGAATTGGTGCTGATGTAAAACAAACCTTGAGATGATCAAAAGCCTCCTGAGCCTGGACGGACCACACAAACCTCTGACCCTTCTTGGTTAATGCGGTAATAGGGCGGACAATTTCTGAGAAATTACGGATGAAACGCCTGTAGAAGTTGGCAAATCCGACGAATCGTTGCACCTCTTTGATGGTACCCGGTACCGGCCATTCCAGTATTGCTTTTATCTTGCTGGTTTCCATATTTAGACCCTGTGGAGAAATGACATACCCTAGAAATTGAATATTAGTACAATGAAATTCACATTTCTCAAGCTTGATGTACAGGCGGTTATCACGTAGGCGAGCAAGGACCGTTTTGACATGCTCTTGATGTTCCTGTAAAGAATTAGAATAAATCAAAATATCGTCCAGGTAGATGACCATGAACTGGTCCATAATGTCCCTGAATATATCGTTCACCAAGTGTTGGAATGTTGCGGGGGCGTTGCAAAGGCCGAAGGGCATGACTAAATACTCAAAATGTCCGTATCTACACTTGAATGCTGTCTTCCACTCGTCCCCTGGACGGATACGGAGCAGGTTATACGCCCCTCGGAGATCTAACTTGGTGAAAATTGTAGCCTGTTGGACCCTTTCCAATAATTCGGGGATCAGGGGCAATGGGTACCGGTTCCGGATGGTGATCTTGTTGAGCTCCCGGTAATCTATGCAAGGGCGCAGAGTTCCTTCCTTCTTCTTTACAAAGAAGATGGGTGCCCCTGCGGGTGAGGTAGAGGGACGAATGAAACCCTTGGCAAGATTCTCATCAATATATTCTTTTAGGGCGTGTAGTTCAGGGGCCGCCAACGGGTACACATGTCCAAACGGTATCTCCGCTCCGGGTAATAAGTCTATAGGACAACCGTAAGGTCTATGTGGGGGGAGCTGATCAGCATTCTGTTTATTGCAGATGTCAAGAAAGTCATGATAGACCGGGGGCAGAACGGGTACCTGTACATTGTCCTCCATAGCATGCGTTGTTGGAGCCGGTTCAGTTGGTTTTACGGCAGGAGCAGTCTGGGATGGGAAGGAAATCTCTTTTGTCTCCCAGTTGATGACTGGATTGGTAGCCCGAAGCCAGGGGATTCCTAAAATGACTGGAAAATGTGGAGATGAAATTAACATAAAGACAAGGGTCTGCTGCTGACCTGGTTTGATCATACATTCGAGGGGTACAGTCTCTTTATCCACGGGTCCGGAAGTCAATGGGGACCCGTCCACGGTTTCCATGGTAACTGGTGATGCTCTCTGCTGAGACGGGATACCGTGTTTCCTAGCAAAAGAGAGATCCATGAAATTCCCCCCAGCCCCAGAATCAATCATTGCAGCCGTAGGAATTAGCTGTTTCTTCCACTTTATTTGTATAGGGAGCGAGCAGTGGGTGGATCTCCCTTCAGAGTCCTTAGCTGCAGTGGATAGTACTGTGGAGGGAAATACCGCATCCAGGTGGGAACTAGCTTCGGATTCTATGTCGGTATTATCATATTCGGCTACAGCCGCCAAGATCTTATTGGAACGATTAGGACGCCTTGGACAGTCAATAAGGAAATGGTCTGATTTGCCGCAATAAAAACATAGCCGTTCACGGAGCCGATGTTCGCGGCGTTCCTGGTTCTCTCGGTTTTGTACAGAGTCCATTTGCATGGGAACCTCCGCAGGCTCTCGTGGTGTCTTAGGAACAGGTTCCCTGGTAGGTGACGGAAAGTCAGGTACCCGGTTAAGTGCTGCCCATCTTTCCTGTCTGCGCTCTGTTAAACGGGTATCAATGCGCACACAGTGTTGAAGGAACAGGTCTAGATCATCGGGTGATTCGGCACGGGCTAACTCGTCCTTGATGGCACCGGACAGTCCCTTTTTAAATACCGACAAAAAACGCATTGTTACCCCAGTCAGTGTCCACCACCAGTTTTTTGAAGTCGGTGACATATTCAATCACAGGCCGCTTGCCTTGCCGTAAAGAAAGGAGAGCCGTTTCAGCAGTATTACGGCGGTTCGGATCGTCGAACATCAGTGCCATAGCTGTTAGAAAATTCTCTAAGCAGTTCAACCGCACGTCCCTGGTCTCAATCATCGGGTTAGCCCAGGCCAGGGCACGTGAAGTCAGCATCATGATTATGCATAATACTTTAGATCGATCCGATTGGTAATAGTCAGTATTCACATCAAAGAATAGCATGCACTGATTAATGAAGCCACGGAACTGACTGCGCTCACCATTAAAGCGGAAGGGAGGTAATTTAGGCATACTGGGAGCAAATCCGGGCGAGGTACGGTCGGCCACCTGAGCCTCCACCTTGCCTTGTAGCTCCTGCATAGCTGTACCCAGGAACTGGTGGTTATGATTCAGCCGTCCCTCGATATCTCCAAGCCTGGCGTGCACAGCATCCACGTCCTGCTGTAAGGAGTGGATCATGGAGTATAGCTGATCTAATCGTGCCTCTGACATTGCCCCAGCGAAGTCCTCTAAAAAGGGCTTGAGTATAATGTAATACTTATGTATGGTATAAGGACTTCAATGGCGTAGGGCAATGACGGCAGAGACACGCTTAGTGAAGCAAGTGATTTATATATAATTGTGCACAATAAACGTGGAAATACGTAACGGGTTCAGAGCACAGACATACAGCAGCACATAGCAAAAGGTTCAGCAAGGATGGTAAGTTATTAAGAGTCACTGAGTACGGAATATAACTGGGTGTTGCAGGCAAAGTCCAGAGTATAACAAATGTCCAGCAGGATAATGTTCAGCGGGCACCGGGTAACAGCTACTAACCAGTATAGCAAACAGACGTCCAGGTGTAGCGAGCCTCTGGTATGATGAGTCCGGTGGAGATCCAGTAAGGGGACCTTCAGTGGGCACAAACACTAACCGGGTACGGTAGCCAGAAGTCCAGCGGTACCCAGAGGTCCAGAGAGGTGAAGTTTCAAGCAGGAAGCAGGGTTGTTCCAGAGTCACAAGAACTGGGAGAGTGGCAGGGCAGGAGCACACCAGGAATCAATATACTCAAGCGATTTGCTTGTGCTTAGGGGCGGGTTTTTATGCAGCTGGGGAGGAAGTGATGTAAACGAAAACTCCATCTTAACTAAGGGCAGCTAAGAGGAAGTGATGCGACAGGACCAAAAACTCCATCTTAACCAAGGGCAAAAGTTCATTCAAAACAGACCGGAAAGTCCTAGGATCCTGACAGATGCTTTGCAGACTGATAGCTCTGTCTCATGAGATCTGCTCTCTAAGTCTTTTTATACCTGAGGAATGTAAGCTATTTTTAGAATTACCCAGTGTCCTTCAGTCAAGCATCACAGCCTTTCCCTATCTACTTTCAAAGTCAACAGCTTCCAGAATACAATGCACAATTAGCATATCAATCAGTACACATCAATAGACAAAGATAAGCACACACTATGTACAAGTCACTATTACAAACTTAAGGGGGTTTTACACATAGCGATATCGCTAGTAATATCGCTAAACCGTCGACGATTTTGTGACGCAGCAGCGATATTGCTAGCGATATCGCTATGTGTGATACTTACCTCCGATCGGCTCCCCCGCTGTCTGTCGCAGATCGCACGAGATCGCACAGCTCCATTTCTCGTTGGGCGCTTCCTGCTGGACTTCCTGCTGGCGCCGACGAGCGACGCGTGGACGCGGACGGGAGGACGTCAGGATCGCCGCATCTGAAAGGTAAGTATCGTCCGCTGTATCGCTGCTGCATCGCTGTGAGATCTGCCTGTGTGGCAGCTCACTAGCGACCATTTAGCGATGCAGCAGCGTTCCTGACCGGGTCGTATCGTTGTCGGGATCGCTGGTGCATCGCTAAATGTAAATGGGCCTTTACACAGTATGTTAAACAGTATATCAGCTTGCAAGACTGTCTTCTTGGCCCACTAGAAATAAACACTTAAATCCACAAGCCAATATACAGATAAAAAGTCAATTATTTTTGGTTTGCAAAAAACATAGTCTGCGTAATTAAGATATACTCTGGTTTCTTTACAAATGGCTTCACCCAACCACTAACCGTGAGTGGAGAAAAACTTTTGGTGTTATCCTTCATATTCTTTGAAAAAAGGCCAAGAAAGCAAAAAGTCTGCTAGGGTATGCAAACTTTTGAGCACAACTGTAAATAGTAAAGGGTAGAGTTGAGCGACTTTGGTCGGATCGGGTTTCATGAAACAAAATTTGTTTCAGATGAAACTGGTCTGACTAGGGCAAAAAAAGTCGGAGTTTCGTCCGAAACCCAACCCCAATGCAAGTCAATGGGAAATAAAAGTCGGCATTCGCTCTTCTTCCTACAAATCCTCTACAGCTCTCCGTACACCGAGAGGTGACTACTTGGGTGTCTATGTCAGTGTTTATCTGCTCTCCATCATGTTATTCCATTTGCAATGATGCCCGTGAGGGTAGTCCAAGGTATAAAGCTGGTTTGTGTTCTATGATACCACATTCTGCGCATTCCACACTGGATTCACAGTTCACGGCAAAGTACGATGTTGTAGAGCAGCATCTGAAGCAGATATTGTTTTCCTTGAGGAAACCCTTGCGACTGTCTAGAGACTTCTCTTTGAAGGCTCTGTATTTTAACAAAGAAACAGGTTTCAAATATAGGGGACACTACATGCTGAGACCCTTGGATTTGGTCTTTTCTTGAGAACACTTATCCATTCCATAAGGAAAACATGCAGAGGTTTAGTTTTGCAGGCTGCCACCGATGTTTTACAAGGTTTGATACCAGGGGCAGTGGAACACGACAGAGTGCAATCAAAACTGGGGTCATTTCTAATCCTCACAGGTTGAGTGACAAAGTATACAAACACCGTGAAGGGAGGAAATGGTACATTATGAATCTGTTTATAACTGGAATCATGTGTGACCCACTTCTCCCGTAAGTTAATAGCGAACGTGATCGTTGATATTTGGTTATAACTCGAGTTTCACGGTGTTTGGAAGTACTCGTTACTCAGCGATTAATGGGCGGTGTTCGATGTAAAACTTGAATCCCCGCCCCTCAACTTTGGCATCTGTTATGCAGCAAATAAGCATGTTGGGATTGCCTGTGAGTCACTGTAATGCAATAGCCATCTTGGGTATGGCATTGATGTGATTGGCTGGCCGTCTGACAACATCAGGGATTATAAAAAGTTAGGAGCCGCCTGGCTCGGCACACTGACGCCATTGCACAGCTCTGTGACACTTTGTATTGGAGGGAAAGAGTGCTTGTCTAGGCCAGCGTGAAAGTATAACGAATGAGAAGCCTGTTGTCTTGATACTGGTGCTGAAACTGAGCCATCATACTTACAGCCCTTCTAAGTGCTAATTGTTCGTATCACATACAATCTGCATTTAACCTAGGGAGGGAGAGAGTGACAGGAGAAGGGAGAGTGACAGAATCCAGTCTGCAGACAGGGATTAAGCCTGTGCAGTCTGAAAAAAATTAAATATATTTTCATCCATCAAGTCTTACATGCTTTGAGGTCCTTTTTGTGTCATATAACACTCCCAAAAATTGCTGAAACAATTTTCTGGGCTTCATTTCTCAGCCACACACTATCCCACAATGTGAAGTACATTACTGTGATCTCTAAAACACAAAATGTTTTTAAAAATGTTGTAGGCTTCCATTTCTCAGGCACACAGTGTTAAGTGGTCTGTGAACATTTCTGTGATCTCTAAAAGTGAACAAAAGCTTTTAAACATTTTGTAGGCTTCCATTTTTCAGCCATACAGTCTTAAGTGGTTTGTGAACCAGGGCTGCCACTAGGAATTTCGGGGCCCCCTACTGGCAAAATTTTGGGGGCCCCCTTGAGACTCTGCCCTTGCTCCACCTCAGCCCCTCCTCCACCCCTCAAACTGTCCACAGTCCCACCGCTCTCTCTTGGAAAAACTCCACTTTTCACCAATCACACATTAACAGTTCCAATCACCAGATCACACATACAGTCAGCAACTTTTGTTTTGGCCAAAAGATTTCTTTAATCTGCCACCACGACAAGGTAGACTCTTTTGGCCGAGCTCTACTCTATTCTATCCTATTAATCATTTGCTAAAATATCCAATACAATTTAGGTATATTTTTATTTACTTTCAATTTTTAAAATGGCCAATAATATCACATACAAAGAACAAATACCACTGCACCACGACCAGACACCCATATTACCACCACAGTGACCGAATAATGTCACATACAAGGGACAAATACTACTGCACCATGACCAGACCACATATTACCACCACAGTTACCGAATAATAGCACATAGACAGAACAAATACAGCCACACCATTGCCAGGCAACATATTACCACCACATAGAGACTGAATACTACAATACTGATCATTAATAAAAAAAACACAACACTAATATCACCATAAGTGCCATTATACAAGTACTTAATATACGCTGTCTGTGTACAGGTAATACAGTGATCACAGGTGACATTATACACAGGAGCTCTGTATATAGTGTCAGTGTACATTTAATACAGTAATCAGTGGTGACATTGTACACAGGACCGCTGTATATAGTATAGAGTGTATAGTATCAGTGTACAGATAATGCACTGACTCACCAGTAACGTCTCTAGGTGAAGTCCTTCATCTTCGCTTTTCAGTCTTTCATCCAGCACAGTCCGCCGTAACTTCTTCCAGCCAGGGCTTGTCTCTGCAGGAAATAACAGTTTCTAGAGCACCGCTTGCAGAACATATTACTTAATTTTTTCCCAAATTCTAAACTACACCAGAAGAAGAAAAAAAGGTGACATAGTGTTGCTTTGCACAATAACAGGACCGCTTCCCCCATTTAAAACAGTATACTCAAAAAATAAAATAAATACATTACTACAGTAATAATATCCCTTAATTAGCTCCTATGGTAATAATATCCCCCATCCTGGTCCCCCGTGTGTCTCATTCCTGACTCCAGCCATATGTTCTCCCATCCTGCCCTCATGAGTATCCAATCTGCCCCATGTGATGTCCCATCCTTCCCCATATGATCTACCTATCCTGTCCCATGATTCTGCCCCATCTGTCTCCATCGTATCCATCCTGGTCCATGATCCTGCACCATGTGTCTCCATCTTGCCCCATGATCCTGCACCATGTGTCTCCCATCCTAGACCCGTATCTCCCATCCTGCCCCTTGTCTCCCATCCTGCCCCTTGTCTCCTATCCTGTCCCTTGTCTCCCATTCTGCCCCTTGTCTCCCATTCTGCCTCTTGTCTCCATTCCTGCCCGTGTCTCCATTCTGCCCACATGTGTCTCCAATTTGCCGCTTGTCTTCCATTATGCCCCTTGTTTCCTTTGTGCCCCCGTGTCTCCAATCTGCCGCTTGACTCCAATTTGCCCCTTGTCTCCTATCCTGCCCCCTTGTCTCCATTCTGCTCCCGTGTCTTCATTCTGCCCCCTTGTCTCCATTCTGCTCCCATGTCTCCATTCTGCCCCATGTGTCTCCAATCTGCTGCTTGTCTCCAATCTGCCCGTGTGTCTCCAAGCTGCCCCTTGTCTCCCATCCTGCCCCCTTGTCTCCCAATCTGCCCCGTGTCTCCATTCTGCCCCCATGTCTCCAATCGTGCCTCTGTGTCTCCATTCTGCCCCTGTGTGTCTCCATTCTGCCCCCATATCTCCATTCTGCCCCTGTGTGTTTCCAATCTGCCGCTTGTCTCCATTCTGCCCCTTGTCTCCCATCCTGCCCCGTGTCTCCATTCTGCCCCGTGTCTCCAATCCTGCCCTTGCTTCCATTCTGCCCCCGTGTTTCCAATCCTGCCCCCATGTCTCCATTCTGCCCGCGTATCTCCATTCTGCTCCTGTGTGTCTCCAATCTGCCCCTTGTCTCCATTCTGCCCATGTGTCTCCAATCTGCCCCGTGTGTCTCCAATCTGCCCCTTGTCTCCCATCCTGCCCCTGTGTCTCCATTCTGCCCCTGGGTGCTTCCATTCTGCCCCCATGTCTCCATTATGCCCCTGTGTGTCTCCATTCTGCCCCTGTGTGTCTCCATTCTGCCCCATGTCTCCATTCTGCCCGTGTGTCTCCAATCCTGCCCCCCGTGTCTCCAATCTGCCACTTGTCTCCATTCTGCCCCTGTGTGTCTCCAATCTGCCCCTTTTCTCCATTCTGCCCCATGTCTTCATTCTGCCCCTTGTCTCCAATCCTGCCCTTGTCTCCATTCTACCCTCATGCCTCCATTCTGCCCCCATTTCTCCATTCTGCCTGTGTCTTCAATCTTCCCCTGTGTGTCTCCAATCTGACGCTTGCTCTATTCTGCTCTTGTGTGTCTCCAATCTGCCCCTGTGTGTCTCCAATCTGCCCCTTGTCTCCCATCCTGCCCCCGTGTCTCCATTGTGCCCCCATGTCTCCATTCTGCCCCTGTGTGTCTCCATTCTGCCCCTTTGTGCCTCCATTCTGCCCCGGCAGGATGGAGACACATGGTCCATGTGTCTCCTCCCTGCCGGGGAAACGTTGCAGTTTTCAATCATAAAATTTAAAAAAAAACAACTTTCTTCTTACCTGGCGGCACTCCTGTGGCGAAGATGGTATCATACTAGAGAACACGAGCTGCACACAACAGGATAGCTGCTGTGTGAGCTGAAGGACCTGTGGTGACATCAACGTCATGTGATCAGGGGGCGGAGCTGATAAATGGTGAAGGCCTGTGATAATGATGATGTCACCACAGGTCCTTCAGCTGTTCCACTTCGTGTTGCTCTCTGATGTCGGCCGCTGTGCCTGCTGAGCTGATGTGTGTGCCACAGGCCCAGTCGCAGCGCACAGCACTTGGGGCCCGATGACGCACAGCACTTGGGGCCCAATGACTAGAAGCACAGGAGCGTGACCCCTGACCTGCGGGCCCCCTTCTGTACTGCTGCTCACCAGGCCCCATACAGTAGTAAGGGCAGTAATGCCCTGATGGCGGCCCTGTTGTAAACATTTCTGTGATCTTCAAAACTGCTAAAAAGCTTTTAAAAATGTTGTATGCTTCCATTTCTCAACCATACAGTGTTACGTGGATTGAACATTTCTGTGATCTCTAAAACTGAGAAAAAGCATTGAAACATTTTTCTGGATAGAATTTGATTGTCATCCATATACTTTTGCATTCTGTTACGTTACGGTGGACTAAACTCACAAAAACTGCTTTGATAGATGCAGGTGACCAATTTTTTTCTTTTATTAAAAATAAACTTGGTTTCAAGAGACCTAGCATTACAAAATGTGTAAGGCGTGCGTTAAGGGACAGGGAAGTGTAAGTGATGATGATGGTGCACATAGATGCCAAGGATGTGGGGCAGGTGTGACTACTCCTGTTGCTGAAGCACAAGAAACATGCCCATTCACGATACATAGGTTTCTGTCCCATATTGCAGGGAAGTATGGTACACCACCTCTGAAGCTAGAACAGGTGGTTGGTTGGAAAGCAGATAATGCTTCTAGCAGGCTTGGCAGCACCACACAGTCTTCCACACGGTCTAATCTCACCAGCCTAAAGTCTGGATCACTTAATCCTCACCCTGATCATCCTACCTCCCACCATGTTGAGTCCCAGGAGAGTAGTGATCCCACACTATGACACTCTGAGGAGCTCTTTACAACATCATTTCTTTATTGTGGATTCTCAACCTGCATGCTCCAAGAGGAGATGCTGTTTAGTGATGCACAAACCTTAGAGCAGCCACGGCCACAAGAACATGACAGTGGGAACAGCAAATTTGGGATAAGAAGGAAGATGATAATGAAACACAGTTGCCACTAAGTCTTTTTGTTGTTAAGTCATGAAGTCAGGGTGCGGTGGTGGAAGACAAGGTGGAGGATGACGAAGTCACCATCTCAGCCTAGGAAGCTGGCATGCAGAGCGAAGCCAGTAGCGCTGAGGGGGAGAGATCGGCAGCACCGAAGCAGACAGGAAGAGGCAGTGGGGTCACCAGAAGGAAAAGGCAGGCAACTGTTCCGCAGAGCACTGACACTCAGGAATTTCTCCGTCAAAGAGTTAGGTGTTCCCCAGTCTGGGATTTTTTTTAAAGAGAGTTCTGAGACAAACAAAATGGCCATTTGCAACCTGAGCCATGAAAAGATCAGCAGGGGCCTGACCACTTATAATCTAACCACCACCACCATGATCAGGCACATGTCATCTAACCACCCAACTCGGTGGGCTGAACGTTTGGGTCCATAATGTGAATGGCGTGGGTCAATTTCCAGACACCATTTTAGTGCCCAGGGCTTGATGACTGGGTATTTTTAACAAGGAGGGATAACATTTTTAAATATGGTCAAGCAATACCTGGCCTATCCTCACCATCAGAGGCTCTAGTGAATACCAGGTAATCACTTAGTTGCGTCCCTCCAGGGTAAGCCCGACCCATTGTGCAATGGGTCCACACCCACCAGCGTTACATACTGTATTTGAATGGCCTCATATATGCAGCAGGCTTCTTGCATCTTCTTACTATCACTTCTCCCTGGCCTCTTCCAGCTTCCTTCACTTTGATGAATTTCATCATTCACCTGCAGTCATCTGGTTGCTGGTACGCATGGCCATGCTGAAGAATACTGCATACTTTTGATATATTGTGTCCATACTTGCCAACACTTAGAACTGGAAATTCTGGAAATGTGCTCTCCTTCTCCCAGGACTACCTGGGAAAGTCATCAAACATCTGGAAACACACCAAAAAATGCCTATGTCTTGCTGGCTTTGCTAAGCCCTGCTGCCTTTGAGATCTAGTTCGTGGGACAGTCACAGCCAAACTAGGACTGTTAGCAAGTAAGTGAGCGTGTGTGTATTGGGTGAAGGGGAGTTTTACCTCTTTCCTATTTACAAATGTATTATTTATGATGGCTCATGTTGCAACATGTATAACAACAGGATATATTGCATCTCATACAGAAATGATATTTGTGCAAACTTCTGAATATAATGAGTTAAACATTGTAATTAATCAATCACTAAGGAGGTTGATTATTTACCAGTTCTTTTTATGTTTTCTCCAGTTTTCTAGTCAGTTTGCAAATTATTAATCTGCAGTCAAATTCTTTGCCCAATGAGGTGGGAGTAAGACCAGCAAATGTCGCGTCCACTTTTTGTCTTCTTTCCTTAGAATCTTAGGAGACAGAGAACGTTTATAAGACTGTATAAAAATAAATACCACATGAAAGTAAACACAAGTGGAACCTCAGTCATTGCAGACATCCCGGTCAGGGGGATTTCCTGGGAGAGCAAATCTGCTTTTAAACACTGCGTGATGTTGATTAGCCAAAGAATCATGTGAATAAAGTTACCTGTGAGTAATTATAATCAGACACTGAAAGAACTTCAAACGCTTCACTAATAAGAGCCCCCCAAAGGGGCCTTCTTGAAGCTCCAATTGCAAAAAAGCCGACTCGAGTATTTGTTTTTTTCTGTGTGCTGATTATTTATTATTTCAATTCATTTCCAAACAGATAAAGAACATAATGAGAAAATTTAGCTTAATTTTTAGCAAGATCGAAAGTTACTTTTATTGCGCACAGAGAAGCCTAGAGCTAGAAGAAAGTCATTACTATTTTCTTATTTGACCCAAATGTACAGTATCTTGAAAAAGTATTCATACTTTTCCAGTCTTTCACGTTACACCCACAAACTTAAATTTATCTCATTGGGATTTTATGTAAGAAATCAACATAAAATACAAAGTATTTGTGAAGTGTAAAGGAAATGAAATGACAAAAGACTGTCTGGCACATTCAAACTAGTGTGAATAGGTGCATATCAGGAGAAACTACCTCCATATACAATATACAAAAAAAGGTTGCACTCTATCATGCTAAAGCATGTCAATGGGTCAGGGACCCATCAGTTTTGAGACCACCTTGACGACGGCTGATGGGTAGACATCATTTGACCAAATTTTGTGCAAAGCGTCTCATTCATTTTTTCCTAATATTCAAAAGCCATATTACTAATAATATTTCATATTTCACATTGACATACTTTAGCACAATAGAATACAACCTTTTTTGTATAGTGTAAAGGAAATGATACATGGTTTACTAATTATTTAAAAAATATAAATCTGAAAACTGTGACATGCATTTGTATTCAGCTCCCTGTAATCCGATAATCCTAAATAAAATAGTAAATTGAGTCCACAAGTGTGTGATTTATTTTCAGTATAACTACAGTTCTTCTGTAAAGTCCTCAGAGGTTTGAGAACATTAGGGATCAAACAGCATCATGAAAACCAAGGAACACAACAGACAGGTCAGGGATAAAGTTGTGGAGAAGAGTAAAGCAGGGTTAGGTTCTAAGAAAAATAGCCCAAGCTCTGAATATCTCACATACCACTGTTCAACCCATCATCAAAAAATGAAATGAGTATGGCACAACTGCAAACCTACCAAGACATAGCCGGTCACCTAAACAGACATCCCAAGCAAGGAAATCATTAGTTAGAGAAGAAGCCAAGAGGCTCATGGTCACTATGGAGGAGCTGCAGAGACCAACAGCTCAGGTGGGAGAATTTTTCTACAATACCACTATTAGTCATATACTGCAGAAATCTGGCCTTTTTGGAAGAGTGGTAAATAAATTTCTGAAGACAAGCCCTAAGAAGTCCCATTTGCAGTTTGCAAAAAAACATATAGGAGGCACAGCTAGCATGTGGAAGAAGGTGCTCTGGTCAGATGAGACCAAAGTAGAACTTTTGGAGCAAAATGGTAGAAAACTATCACTGTCTATCACCATGAAAACACCACACACACCGTCGAACATGGTGATGGCAGCATGATGCTGTGTGGATGTATTTCTTTGTCAGGGACAGGGAAGCTGATCAGAGTTGATGGGTAGATGGAAGGAGCTAAATACTGGGCAAACCCGGAGGAAAACATGTTACAAGCCAAAAATACGCTTCTAATCTGGCAGTGGTTTTCACTAAAGTTTTGACTAATACAAGCATCATAGGAGCTTCAGTCACCCTGAGCTCCTATGATGCTGTAGAGTCAATGTTGCCCTTGCATGCAGCCTTGGATAGTGCAGGGGTGGGCATTAAATTTTCCTGAGGAGCCACATGAGAGACCATGACAGTGGAGGGCTGAACCAATAGACTGAAATTAATTCTGTTCAACATTAATACTAATACATTAATTATAATTATCATTTTTAGATTAACTGTATCACTTAGTACTGAGAATAATTAACTATGTTGACATCCCCCATATACTGAGATACAACAAGAAAACACAGAATGACAGATTTGCAAAAATACTCTGCAAAAAAATGGCAGTAATCAGCAAGTGCTGGATAACAAATACAGGGTATTTAGCTCTTATGTGCACGTCACACAAGAGAGGGGTGGGGTCTGATTACTGCCATTTTTTTGCAGAGTATTTTTGCAAATCTGTCATTCTGTGTTTTCTTGTTGTATCTCAGTTAGTAGGTGGTGTGAGCATTGTCTGATCGACGTGTTCACATTTGTGCATGTCACATGTGTGTTTTTAATCCGTTTTTTTTCCTTGATTAGCATGGTTTGGGAGACCCCACCCCTCTCTTGTGTGACGTGCACATAAGAGCTGTCTCAGACCACAAGCCCATATTAGGGAGCGGCCTGTCTGAATCCTGTTCATGTCAGACACTGTTCACATGTTCAGGTTTTTAATACATTAGATAGGGACTGCTTCGATAGGGGTTACCTTGACATGGTGGAGAAGCTTGGTGTACATTTTTTTGCACAAGGAAACGTATCAACTAAATACCCTGTATTTGTTATCCAGCACTTGCTGATTACTGCCATTTTTTTGCAGAGTATTTTTGCAAATCTGTCATTCTGTGTTTCCTTGTTGTATCTCAGTTAGTGGGTGGTGTGAGCATTGTCTGATCGACGTGTTCACATTTGTGCATGTCACATGTGTGTTTTTAATCCGTTTTTTTTCCTGGCTTAGCATGGTTTGGGAGACCCCACCCCTCTCTTGTGTGACGTGCACATAAGAGCTGTATCAGACCACAAGCCCATATTAGGGAGCGGCCTGTCTGAATCCTGTTCATATCAGACACTGTTCACATGTTCAGGTTTTTAATACATTAGATAGGGACAGCTTCGATTGGGGTTACCTTGACATGGTGGAGCAGCTTGGTGTACATTTTTTTGCGCAAAGAAACGTATCGACTAAATACCCTGTATTTGTTATCCAGCACTTGCTGATTACTGCCATTTTTTTGCAGAGTATTTTTGCAAATCTGTCATTCTGTGTTTTCTTGTTGTATCTCAGTTAGTGGGTGGTGTGAACATTGTCTGATCGACGTGTTCACATTTGTGTTTTTAATCCCCCATATACTGTATGAGTCCACACACAGCCCCTCTATATACAGTGTGGTCCCTCACAGAGCACCCCTTATATACAGTATATGTCCCCTGTTAGGGCTGGCGGAACGCACCAAATTATAAAATAATAGTAGGTGCGTTCGCAGCCCGGGGTCCACCGTGCAGAGGTGGTACACTGCTGCTAAGTAATGGCGGAAGAATTAAGCGGTGTGAAACCAGTCACACGTGGGTTACGTCACCCAATGTGTACAGGGGCGAACTCTGTTAATGCACAGAGCCGCACAACCGCTGAATGTAGATGCTGGAGCCTGTTAAGCTCACAGAGCCCGGCCAAAAGAGCGCACAGCTTACAGCCACAGAACTCTACCCCAAGGACACGGGGTTAGAGTCCTTCTAGGCCCACTGAACGCGCGGCGTCACTGCCGTGAACGCCGCTATAGACGCTGGCTATGGAGCATGTGCACTGAGGCGTGCAGAGTCCCTGGTGAGGACTGATGCCTGACTCAACCTCTGTCCTACCTACGCCTAAGCCTGGGCGCTAGCAGGCTAGGCTGCACAACACATGCGTACCAAGGGTAGGGGTGTCTTAATGAGTCATTCACCAGAGACATTCATGCGTGCATACATCACTCACTCCACATAGTCTGTAAATAGTCTTATCCTAGCGCATGGCCGAGCGGCCATGCGAACCTTTTATAGCCGCGAGCGTCCGGGACCTTCCTTGCTTCTCGGATGGGCCAATCCGAACAGGAGCAGGACCTGAGCACATGACCTTCGATCTCCAATGAGAGATCACTCCACGGGCATGCTCAGTGGCCCGACATGGGGACTTAGTCCCTGGAGAATCTTGCTGCTGAGCAGCATGTATTGTCATAGCTGCACCAGAGGTGGCAGCAGCAAGCAAACCCACTGAGCTGGTCTGGGCAGAGCGCCTGGACTGATGAGTTTGCTGAGCAACCTCGTCTGCAGCTGGAGAGGAATGGGAGACCGCTGGAAGTAAGGCTCGGGATTCTCGCTGTGCAGCGACAGAAATCGGACACCTAACATCCCCCACAGTCCCCCTATATGCAGTATGATGCCACACATTGCCCCTATATACAGTATCATCCCACACACAGCACCCCTATATAAAGTATGAGCACTACCACAGTCCTCTATATCAGTACGATCTCAGACACAGTCCCTCCTATACACAATATGAATAGAGATGAGCAAATTTGTTCGGGTCCCTCCTTATTCAGCCAGCTATAGCGCTAACCGAATAAGCTGCAGAGGGAACGCATCTTCCTGGATTGCTCCTGCTGATGAGCTGTCAGGCACTGCAGCTGCATGTGTTGTGGCTGTTTCACTGTCACAACGCATGCATGGAGAGCCCAACAGGGGAAAAACAGAAAGGGAAGGGAAAAAAAAACAACAAAGAGGGATGGACAATAAAGAAAAAGGGAGAGAACCTGTTAACAAAAAGTAAAAATATTATTTTAAATATTTTTTTAACCCTTTTCCGACATTGGGCGTAGTAGTACACCCACGTCGGAATCCCTCTCTTTGATGTGGACTCTGGCACCCACAACTTTGCTGGCACATGTCTGCTGTTTTCAACAGCTGCGGATGGAATTGCGATCCACCTGCGGCTGTTAACCTGTTAAATGCCACTGTCAATCTCAGACAGCGGCATTTAACTTACGCTTACTGGAAGTGTGCTGGAAATCCCGCCCATCGGTGACCCCGTCACGTGATTGCGGGTCACCAATGGCTTGGCATGACAACCAGAGGTCTCCAGTAGACCTCTATTGTTGTCATAGCCAGATTGCAATGAGTGCCGCCCAGTGGTCATTGCTCATAGCAAGTGAGCAATTCTGCTACATACAGGTGATCTGATCATTGTCTGTATGTAGCAGAGCCAATATAACTATGGCAGCTTCTAGTCTCCCATGAAGACTATTGAAGCATGACAAAAGTAAAAAAAATGTTTTTAAAAATATACAAAAGTTCAAATCACCCCTCTTTCGCACCATTCAAAACAAAACAATAAAAAAATCAAATATGCACATATTTGGTAGAATTAACCTGATCGATAAATGGCGTAACGAGAAAAAAATTAAAAACGTCAGAATTACGTTTATTTTGGTCGCCGCTATGTAAGGGAATGGAATATGTTATTGTTCTATATTTTACCTTTCTCGTATTTTACTGGTACTGCTACACGTTCATGTGTATTACCATTATGTGTGTGTCACATAGGAACTGCTACACTATTCTGTGTATTACCTTAAGGGATAAAAGTGTAATGTATATTTATGTAAATGCTATGTATAACTACTGCTATAGTTGTAGGGAAAACTTAGTATTCTAGTTAGGCCACTAGATGGGGGTGGAGCGCATACTCAGCCTGTAAATAGGAGGCGCTAATGGCCGTTAAGATGAGATTTGAATCAGTTGGGCGGGAGCCCCCTTACAGGGCAGTTGGCTCTGTAACGTTAAAGACATGGGCCCAGCAGTCCAGGGCCTGAGGGTCACAGATGACAACACTGCAGAACACAGCAGCGCAGATCACAGCCTCACAGTTCACAGCAGAGAGAACATAGCAGTGCAGATGAGTACACTACAGATGGTTGTGAGACAGTTGGCAGCAGTACGGCAGCACAGATCGCTCATTATGAGGCAGCTTGCTACGTGAACAGACGCCGTTTTGTCTGGGGCGAAACAGACAGGGGAACTCCCAAAAATTGTGAAGCTGGACAGAGATGATGCTGTGATGCTGAATGGGATGGGTCATCCCAGAGATATGCTGAAGGGAGACAGTGAGAGCATAGGGAAAGTGACAGATTTGTGCACTATGGAATCTGAGGTAACCGCTGTAAAGAAGATTGATGTGCTGCGTACAAAAATGAGTAAAGCTGATATTGTTAAAGTTTAATGGGACTGTGACTTTGTTCCACATCGCTTGAGGAGAACGTGCAGCGCATTACAGAATGCCCTGAGAAGAATGGAGCTGCAGGTATGCTGACAGGAAGCTGTCATGTCTATGTGAGGGGAGGCCAGGACACTGTTGCCCCGGAGTCCTTGGCCACGACTATGGTCCTGGCCGACCCTTACAGCTACATTGCAATAAAATGCAATAACAGGAGATCAAAGGATCGTATCTACACCAAAATGGTAGCAATAAAAACATCAGCTTGTTGTGCAAAAAATAAGCCCTCACCCAACCCCAGATGATGAAAAATGGAGACGCTACAGGTCTCCAAATCAAAGTTTGGATTTTTTTCACCACTTAAATAAGAAAGAACATGGACATGTTTGGTGTCTATGAACTCGTAATAGTAACATGGTTATTAGGATTGAAGGAAGACTTTAAGTCCATCTAGTTCAACCCATATCCTACCCTAACTTTCCCTAACATGTTGATCCAGAGGAAGGCAATAAAAACCCATGTGGCAAACAGTAAGCTTCACATTGGGGAAAAAAATTCCTTCCCAACGCCACATATGGCAATCAGACTAGCTCCCTGGATCAACGCAATATCAAGGAAACTAGTGTATATACCCTGTAATATTATACTTTTCAGGAAAGGCATCCAGACCCTTCCTAAATTTTAGTAGGGAATCACTCATTACAACATCATATGGCAGAGAGTTCCATAGTCTCACTGCTTTTACAGTAAAGAATTCGCATCTGTGAGTATGTTTAAAGGGAATCTGTCACCCTTTTTTCGAATCTGAGCTACCAGCACCGCCATCAGGGGCTTATCTACAGCATTCTGTAATGCTGTAGATAAGCCCCCGATGTAACTTGAAAGATAAGAAAATAGAGTTATATTATACTCACCCCGGCGTCCGGTCCGGCACCTCCCATCTTCATACGATGCCGTCCTCTTCTTTCCTTCCTGTCGTGGCTCTGTTGAGGGCAGAGCAGAGTCCTGTAGTGCGCAGGCGGCGGGAGAGGTCCGGCTCCTGCGCACTGCAGTATTCTGCTCTGCCCTCAACAGAGCAGAGCAGTGCACCTGTGCTAGAGCCACGACAGGAAGGAAAGAAGAGGACAGCATAGTATGAAGATGGGAGGCGCCAGACTGCAATACCCATCAGACCAAGACCGGACCGTCCCCCGGTGAGTATAATCTAACGTGTTTTTCTTATCTTTCAGGTTACATCGGAGGCTAATCTACAGCATTACAGAATGCTGTAGATAAGCCACTGATGGAGGTGCCGGCAGCTCATATTCGAAAAAAGGGGTGACAGATTCCCTTTAAACCTTCTTTCCTCAAGACGTAGAGGATGCCCCCTTGTCCCCTTCACAGGTCTAAGAGTAAAAAGATCATTAGAAAGGTCTTAGTATATATTTATACATTGTAATAAGATCACCCCTAAGCCTTTGATTTTCCAAACTAAACAACCTCAAGTGTAATAACCTGTCTTGGTATTGCAGACCCCCTAGTTCCCTAATAACCTTGGTCGCTCTTCTCTGCACCCGCTCCAGTTCAGCTATGTCTTTCTTATACACCGGAGACCAGAACTGTGCGCAGTATTCTGTGTGGTCGCACTAGTGACTTATATAGAGGTGAAATTATGTTCTCCTCATGAGCATCTATGCCTCTTTTAATGCATCCCATTATTTTATTTGCCTTTGCAGCAGCTGCCTGACACTGGCCCCTAAATGTGAGTTTGTCGTCCACCCATACACCCAGGTCTTTTTCAGTGACAGTTTTGTCCAGTGTTTTACAATTAAGCACATAATTATACAGCTTGTTTGCTCTACCCAAGTGCATGACCTTAAATTTATCCCCATTAAAGCTCATGTGCCATTTATCAGCCCAAGCTTCTAGTTTACATACATCCTCCTGTAATATAAAATTGTCCTCCTCTGTATTGATTACCCTGCAGAGATTTGTGTCATCTGCAAATATTGAAATTCTACTCTCTATGCCCCCTACAAGGTCATTAATAAATTTGTTAAAAAGAAGCGGGCCCAATACTGATCCCTGTGGTACCCCACTGCTAACCGTGACCCAGTCCGAGTGTGCTCTGTTAATAACCACCCTTTGTTTCCTATCCCTGAGCCAGCTCTTAATCCACTTACATATATTTTCCCCTATCCCCATTGTTCTCATTTTATGTATCAACCTTTTGTGTGGCACCGTATCAAAAGCTTTTGAAAAGTCCATGTACACCACGTCCATGTACACCTTGGTCCAGTCCGGAAGTTACCTCTCTTCATAAAAGCTTATCAGATTAGTCTGACAGGAACGGTCCCTCGTAAACCCATGTTGATCTGGGTCATGAGGTCATTCTTCTTCAGATACTCCAGTATAGTATCTCTTAGGAAACCCTCCAGGATTTTACCCACAGTTGAGGTTAAGCTTACAGGCCTATAATTTCCAAGTTCAGTTTTTGTCCCCTTTTTGAATATTGTTACCACATTTGCTATGCGCCAGTCCAGTGGTACAGACCATGTTATTATGGAATCTTTAAAGATTAAAAATAATGGTCTATCAAAGACTGTACTTAATTCCTGCAGTACTCGGGGGTGTATCCCATCCGGGCCCGGGATTTGTCAATTTTAGTGATTTTTAGACGCCGCCATACTTCCCGCTTAATTAAGCAGGTTACATTTAATGGAGAATTCTTTTTATCACTGATCATGTTATCCGTCATGGGATTTTCCTGTGTAAATACTGTTGAAAAAAAAGTCATTTAGCATGTTGGCTTTTTCCTCATTCTCATCCACCATTTCACCCAGACTATTTTTAAGGGGACCAACACTATCATTTTTTAGTTTCTTACTATTTATGTAGTTAAAGAATATTATGGGATTATTTTTACTTTCTCTGGCATTGAGTCTCTCTGTCTCAATCTTAGCTGTCTTGATTTGCTTTTTACAGAATGTATTTAATTTTCTGTATTTATTTAATGCCTCATCACTACCTACTTGCTTTAACCCTCTAAATGCTTTCTTTTTGTCACTATGACTCTATTTAGCCATAGTGGTTTCCTCCTATTTCTAGCATGTTTATTCCCATACAGTATATACTGTGCACAGGTCCTATTCAGGATGCTAATAAACGTCTCCCATTTTCTTTATGTATTTTTATGTCTCAGAATATCGCCCCAGTTAATTGCACCAAGATCATCTCTCATCCGTTGGAAATTTGCCTTCCTGAAGTTTAGTGTCCTTGTAACCCCTCTACTACACATCTTATTAAAGGATACATGAAAACTTAATTTGTGATCACTATTACCCAAGTGACCCTCAACCCTTACATTTGATATGCGGTCTGGCCTGTTGGTTAATATTAGGTCTAGCAGTGCCCCCCCTCTTGCTGGGTCTTGAACCAGTTGTGAAAGGTAATTGTCTCTCATAGTTGTCAAAAACCCATTACCTTTGCTGGAACTGCAGGTTTCGGTTCCCCAATGTATTTCAGGGTAGTTGAAGTCCCCCATAATTATGACTTCTCCTTGAGTTGCTGCTTCATCTTTTTGCTTTATGAGAATATTCTCTGTTGCTTACATTATCTTTGGAGACATAACAAACCCCTATCAGTAATTTATTATTTTTCCCCCTCCCCTTATCTCCACCCACAGGGACTCTACATTTTCATTAGATTCATATATATTATCACGAAGGATGGGTTTTAAGGATGATTTTACATATAAACACACGCCTCCCCCTCGCTTATTTGTACGGTCATTTCTGAACAGGCTATAGCCCTGTAAATTAACAGCCCAGTCATGGCTCTCGTCCAGCCATGTCTCAGATATCCCCACCATGTCATAATTATGCTCCAACAACATTAACTCCAATTCCTCCATTTTGTTGTCGAGGCTTCTGGCATTAGTATACATGCACTTTATGTAACTCTCTGTACCTCTATTCTTTCTTAAATTATTACTGTTCTAACCCCACCCCCAATTTCATTATTTGTGCCCAAGTCTGTATCTGCACTGTCTTCCCCCCTATTAAATGAATACCCTCCCCACCAGTCCCTAGTTTAAACACTCCTCCAACCTTCTAGCCAATTTCTCCCCCAGCACAGCTGCACCCTCCCCACTGAGGTGCAGCCCGTCCCTAGCGTAGAACCTGTAGCCAACTGAGAAGTCGGCCCAGTTCTCCAGGAACCCAAACCTCTCCTTCCTACACCAATTCCTGAGCCACTTATTAACCTCCCTAATTTCCGTTGCCTCTCTGGCTGGCACGTGGTACAGGAAGTATTTCCGAAAATACCACCTTGGAGGTCCTTGCTTTAAGCTTTCAGCCTAATTCCCTGAAATCATCTTTAAGGACCTTCCACCTACCTCTAACTTTGTCATTTGTGCAATTGTGCACCTCCCAGTAATCTGTCAACCCCATCAGCGATGTGTCGGATTCGAGCGCCAGGTAGGCAGCACACTGTTCGACGATCTCTGTTTTTGTGACAGATTGCCCTATCTGTTCCCCTAAGAATTGAGTCCCCCACTACCAGCACCTGTCTGGCCTGCCCTGCTCTCCTATTCCCCCCCTTACTGGAGCAGACACTCCTCCGGCTTTCAGAGGACATGCCTTGCTGCAGCAGTGCTAACCCTGTACTGACACCCCCCTCATCTGCCAACTTAGCAAACTTATTGGGGTGTGCCAGATCAGGACTAGCCTCCCTGGTGCTCTTCCCTTTACCCTGCCTTCTAACTGTCACCCAGCTTGCTGCTTCACTGTCCTGCAGCTCCAACCTAGCATCCCCCCTCATCTATCCCATTGAGCGTCTGCTCAGTGAGCAGAAGACTCCTTTCCATATTGTCTATGGATCTCAGTGATGCCAGCTGCACATTTAGATCCAGTATCTGGGCTTCCAAATGCGCAACGTGCTCACATCTTGCACAGCAGTGTGCACCCTCGACCGGCTGGTCAAGGATTTCATACATGCGGCAAGATAAACACTGGATGGCATTGGCAATAGTGGAGCACATCCTAATGGGGATTGCACCAGACAGAAAAGATAAGTAAAAATAAATAAAAAGTACTAATAAAATATAACAGTAATTCAGTAATACCTACCTTGGAAACTCCCTGAATCAAAAGTCACTGGATTACAAGTTACACACTTACTACAGTTTGCACTTACACTCAGGTCACACTCGTTCACACTCGCTCAGGCAGAAGATTTAAAGAGATTTTTTTTTACCTTCACCAGCAAACCACCCTGCTGCTCAATGCACTTCCAAAAGGTTAATGACCTGGAGAATCATAATGTCAGTTTTAGCATTTATAGAACATGAGTAAAAAAAAAAAACAACTGTGGAATCGCACTTTTTTGCAATTTCACTGCACTTGGAATTTTTTTCCTGGTTTCCAGTACACCACATGGTAAATTCAATGGTGGCCTTCAAAAGTACAACTTGTCCCACAAAAAACAAGCCCTAACATGGCCATATTGACGGAAAAATAAAAAAAGTTATGGCTCTGGGAGGATGGGAAGAAGGGGAGCAAAAAACGAAAACGAAAATACCTTCGGTCATGAAGGGGTTAAATACCATGCCTTCCCAAAATGTCTATATTATATCCTGTATGAATCACAGGACAAAATCAGAATATATCAGCCTCAAAGTCATTTTAACCCCTTCGCACCCGAGCCTGTTTTTGCCTTCGTGACCGGGCCAATTTTTTCAATTCTGACCAGTGTCACTTTATGAGGTCATAACTCTAGAACGCTTCAACGGATCCTGGTGATTCTGACTTTGTTTTCTCGTGACATATTGTACTTCATGATGGTGGTAAAATTTCTTAGATATGAACTGCGCTTATTTGTTAAAAAAAATCAAAATTTGGCGAAAATTTAGAAAATTTTGCAATTTTCAAACTTTTAATTTTTATGCCCTTAAATCAGAGAGTGATATTGCACAAAATAGTTAATAAATAACATTTCCCACATGTCTACTTTACATCTGCACAATTTTGGAAACATAATTTTTTTTTTAGGAAGTTATAAGGGTTAAAAGTTGACCAGCGGATTTCTCATTTTTACAACAAAATTTACAACACCATTTTTTTTAGGGACCACCTCACATTTGAAGTGAGTTTGGGGGGGTCAATATGACAGAAAATACCTAAAAGTGACACCATACTAAAACTGCACCTCTCAATGTACTCAAAACCACATTCAAGAAGTTTATTAACCTTTCAGGTGCTTCACATGAATGAATGGAATGTGGAAAGAAAAAATAAACATTTAACTTTTTTTCACAAGCATTTTACTTCTGAACCATTTTTTTTTATTTTCACAAGTGTAAAAAGAGAAAATGAACCACAACATTTTTTGTGCAATTTCTCCCGAAAACGCCGATACCCCGTATGTGGGGCTAAACCACTGTTTAAGCACACGGCAGAGCTCAGAATGGAAGGAGCGCCATTTGACTTTTTCAATGCAGAATTGGCAGGAATTGAGATTGGATGCCATGTCGCATTTGGAGAGCCCCTAATGTGCCTAAACAGTGGAAACCCCCAACAAGTGACACCATTTTGGAAACTAGACCCCTTAAAGAACTTATCTAGATGTGTTGTGAACACCTTGAACCCCCAAGTAGAGCCATGAAAATAAAAAAATCATTTTTTTTCCACAAAAATGATCTTTATCCCCAATTTTTATTTTCACAAGGGTAACAGGAGAAATTGGACCGTAAGAGTTGTTGTCCAATTTGTCCTGAGCACGCTGGTACCCCATATGTGGGCGAAAACTACTGTTTGGCCACACGGTAGGGCTCGGAAGGGAAGTAGTGACGCTCTGAAATGCAGACTTTGATGGAATGGTCTGCGGACGCCATGTTGCGTTTACAGAGCCCCTGATGTACCTAAACAGTGGAAACCCCCAATTCTAATTCCAACCCTAACCCCAACACACCCCTAACCCTAATCCCAACCCTAACCATAACCCTAACCACAAACCTAACACCAACACACCCATAACCCTAATCCCAGCCCTAGCCCTAACTCTAGCCCTAACCCTAACCCTAGCCCTAATCTGTGTGCCTACTTTGCTTTTTCTTTACTTTTTTTTTCTTTTTGTGACAAGATCGCTGCCCTGCGATCAGACTCATAGTAACGCCACTTCTCCTCTGATCTCACACTGACAGATGATCAGAGGAGAAGCAGCGTTACTGTGTGACAAGATCGCTGCCTGGCACAGCTGTGCCAGGCAGCGATCAGCTGTGCCAGGCAGCGATCTAGTCACACAGTAACGCTGCTTCACCTCTGATCATCTGTCAGTGTGAGATCAGAGGAGAAGTCGCGTTACAATGAGTGAGATCGCCGGGAAACAAGCAGCTTTCCCAGCGAATGCTCTCATTGACTGCTGTGATGCTGACGTCATCAGGACCTGAACCAATCAGGTCTCGATGATGTCGGGGGTCCCAGCATGCATTGTGCACCGGGATCCCCGCGTTATAAGGTATGTGGTGGTCCCGGGGGCACAAAACCACCGACAGTAGATAAACGTCGGCGCTGCACAAAGCCCTGCAAGCGCCAACGTTTATCTACTGTGGGCGGTCGGGAAGCGGTTAATGTTTAATGGTAAAACACCTCATATTCCCTATTGAGGCCTTGAGGTTCTAATGTCTGCAGGGTGTAGATCCAATAGGCTTCTCTCTTTTTTAATTTCTTAATTCTATCGCCACCACATCTGGGGATTGGGACAGTTTCTATGACCTGAAATTTTAATTGTGAGACACTATGTCCTGCAGAGATAAAATGAGATACTATAGGCAACTTGCTCCCCTATTCTGTGTGTGGTCAGTATCTGAACCTGTTCCCCTGGTCTGTGTGTGGCCAGTATCTGAAGCCATATTCACTGGTACCTGATTCTTGAAACCACATCCGGCAGTATCCAAATTCTGAAGCCACTCCAGTGTAACCTGAACTTGTCCCCGAGACCCATGTGTCTGAATGTTTATCTATCCTAGTACTTCGAATTGTTAGGACTGTTATACCAGTCTCTGAATCCAGTCCAGTCAGTGTCTCCGTGTCAGTATTGGTCCTACCTGAGGAGTGGTCTGAATGGAGCCCGAATCCAGTCAGTGTCTGCATACCTGACCCATGGTGTCAGCAGAAGCAATAATGGGGACTGCAAGGGAGTAGTACCTGGCGACTACCTACTGCCCAGTCTGTCTTTACCATCAGGTTCTCCAGGGAACACCTGGTAGCCGCTTAGCTACGCCCCGCCTAGGTAAGCCCAGCCCCGTGGCACAGTGGGTCCACAAACCACGTGCGCAACCTGCGTGCATGACACTCAGCAAGGCAACCTGACACAGAGAGGGGCAGAGTGGCAAATGCAGTAACACAGCAAGGAGAACTTGTGCGAGTTGCCGCCGTGACACTGTCCTTTCCTAGTACTGGTAGTAGCATTAATCATTACAACGTTATTTCATGTGTCCAAGTATGCTGATCAGAGGACAGGAGGCTTGCTATAGATCACTGGAACTGGCTCCTAGTTAATATGTGACTAGTTTCGAACTAACTTTCCAAATTTTCACAGTACGTGTTGCAAAGTACGTGAGCAAACGGTTCAGCAATTCATTATTTATTCCACACTTAAAAGGTATATCCGGGACTTTATAAAAAAACAAAAAATGTAGCTAAGCACTAACAGGCAGGTAATTGCAACTTACCTCCTGTTGTGCACAGCGCTGTTCCTCTCGCTCATATACCACTCCTGCCGGGGATTCCGCTGCCTCTGCTGACGAGATGAAGCAGGACTTCCAACTTCATTCTGACTGACAGTAGACTCCATCAGTTAGGCAGCAGGAATCTGGCTGTCAATCAGAAGGACATAAGATGTCCTGCCCTATCGACAGAGAGGATCAGAAAATAAGCCTCTGCTCTGTAGACATGACGTCAGCGGAAGCTTCTGCAGGAGCAGTTTGTGAAAGCTCTGTGCTGGGGAAGAACGGCACCGGACATAACAGGCAGGTAAGTTGCAATTATCTGCCTGCTAGTGCTTAGGTAAATTTTTTGTTTTTTTATAAAGTCCCGAATACCCCATTTAATAGAAATGGCCTTTATTATGGCTCATTGCAGCTAAAGTTTTGGTCTTAATTATGTAAGATGCTAATGCTAAAATACTTTTATTCTTATTTTTCTGCCTGGTTTCTCAGTGATAGGCACTAAATATTTTACGTAACTTCACACTACCTCTTCCCCAACTTTATCAGTCTAGACAGCGCCCATTAACCACAAGTGATCAGTATTATTTATCCACTCAGCCTTCCAATATTTCATGAAAGTCTGCTAATTATGACTGTTTTTGACAAGAAAATCTACCGTACTTAATATTCCAGACATTTACATGAAAAATAAAGTATGCAGAATTTAATGGCTATGCTGATTCAGACAATATTCTCTGCTGATAACGGATGACTAGAAGAATATGCTGTAATTGTAAATACAAGCGCTCATTCCTCAGAAACTGCTGGAAACAAAGGTATTATTTGTTGAATTTACATTATAACAGAAACCTAGTGTCACCTCATTATTTATAAATTTGTCCTCTGAAAATGATAGAGCAGCTTTCTTTATACAATATGCTTTGTCTAGAGATGAGCAAATCTTTTGAAATTAGAATTTGCCAAATTTTCCCCCAAAATTTGATTCATACTAATAAATTTGCGCAAATTTCAGTACTAAACAGCTTGTACAGTAGCTTGCGAAAGTAAGGGGTTGGCATCAGTACACGTAAAGAACATACCTATAACTTGGAACATTTGGTTTTCTTTTTATTGTAAAGCAAGCAACAAATAAAAAAAAATAATTGAAAATTTCAGTGTGCATAACTATTCCCCCGACTAAAGTCAGTACTTTGTAGAGCCTCCTTTTGAGGCAAGTGCAGCTGTAAGTCACTTTGGATAAGTCTTTATGCGCTTTCCACATCTCGTCACTGGAATTCTTGCAAATTCCTCCGGGCAAAACTGCTCCAGCTCCTTCAGGTTAGATTGTTTCCACTGGTAAACAACAATCTTCAAGTCTGACCATAGATTGTCAATTAGATTAAGGTCTGGGCTTTGACTAGGCCACTCCAAAACATTTACACTTTTCCCTTTAAACCATTTGAGTATTGCTTTAGCAGTATGCTTTGGGTCATTGTCTGGTTGGAAGGTGAACCTCTGTCCAAGCCTGAAATCACAGACAGACTGAAACAGGTTTTGGTCAAGAACATCCCTGTATTTCGTACCATGCATCTTCCCCATGACTCAGACCATTTTCCCTGTCCGTGCTGCCAAAAAACATCTGACAGCATGATGTTGCCATTACTACGTTTCACTTTGGGGATGGTGTGTTGGGGATAATCATCTGTTGGCTTGATGCCAGACATAGCATTTACCTTGGTGACCAAAAAGTTACATTTTGGTCTCATCTGACCACAGCACCTTCCTCCATACATTTGGGGAGTCTGCCACATGTCTTTTGGCAAACTTAAATGAGTGTTACACTTTTTGTGTGTAAGTAAAGACTTTTTTCTGCCCACTCTCTCCATAAAGGCCACCTCTATGGAGTGTGTACGGCTTATTGTGGTTGTACTGTGGACAGATACTCCAGTCTCTGCTTGGGAACTCTGCAGCTCCTTCAGGGTTACCGTTTTGTGCTGCCCCTCTGATTAATGCACTTCTTGCCTGGGATGAGAGTTATGGTGCACGGCCCTCTTGGCAGGTTTGCTGTGGTACCATAACAGAGAGATCAATCCTGCAATATAAATACCATGTGGAGGAGAAAGAGACCACTATAATGTTGAGCTAACTGAAAGCTCAACCTCAAAAACGATAGGGAGACATTTTAAAGGGATAAAATAAAACTTCTTTATTATACATTATAACAATACATTTTTATATTTAGTGAGCAATCTGTTAAAAACATCATTTGGAACCTTAGATCACCCAGCAAAATGTAATTTAATTGGTCCCAGATATGAAATATTTTACTACAGCAAAAAGAGGTTTTTCCATTTAGAAATAAATACTGGACCTAAAGAGCAATGTTCAATAACTATATCAAAGGAGTATCAATCAACTAATTAGCGTGCAAGTAATCATATGTTGAACTACAGTTGGATCATGGTATTCAGTAAAGGAGAAAATTCTTGCTATACTAGATATGAAGCATGCCAAACTTAGAAAAGAATACCTGAATATTTTTAATAGATACAGTAAAGTTTGTTTAGTGTCTATTTTCAGTAAGCCATGAGGAATAGACTTATCTATATGTTGACTTTTGAATTTATGTGTTTGTTCTTTGGTTGGTCAAGAAAACACAGACTTTTCTCCATCTAAGAATATAATATTAAGTTTTAAGTTGTCGTTTATTGTAATATATTGTGCTGTTTTCCTGGATGACATACAGTATGTAGGGTAATTGAACAGTGATGTTTTGTGATATGTTGATTTCACATTGTCCAGGCCAGCTGGCTTGTTGACATGCAAAACAGAAGAGTAAAAATTATACGAATTGATAAAATAGTCAAACAACGCGAGTTAATCTCATCACATCTTCCTCTTCACCTCTCGATGCCAGCTTGAAGGACAACAGTTGTGAGCTATATAAGTGGGACATGCCTTTAACAATACACATCCAAATATTCAGACATCCAAAACATCCAGAGACCAAAAGAAACAGAGACTCTTTAGAAAACCACAGCCAGGAACACTCTGCAGGACAGCTGCCAGAACATCATGGCTCCATCACGAGGGACACAGATTTGACATTCTACAAGATGCCAGCTTAGGGGACCACAGCCCCGCCTGAAAGAATACAGATCTGCTCCATTGACCATCACTGAACCATGGATACGTTTGGGGTAGTCAGGATTTGGACCCACCGGTCAGTGAGCCCCATGGGTCCGTTTGGTAAAGCCAGGATTGGGACTGACCAGTGACCTGGCTAGATGGAGATGTTCGGAGAATCAAGGATGTGACCCTCCGTTCAGCTGGCCTTGTACCTCAAATGGACTGTCAGTTTTGTTACCTCCGTTCTGTGCATACCACAGATGGGTGTAGTCGACCCTGGAAGCTCTGTGTATTTGTGCTGGAACTGTTCTACATGTTATTTTCCTGTTTTGTGGTTCAATAAAGTATTGCCTCACTGTTTTGCCCTCACCCCGTGTTGTCTGAGTAGTATTACTTCCTCGGTAAAGGGAGAATGGGAGTTCGGAGGGATGTGCCCTGGTCCATGCCACTTCGGCTAGCATACTGGAGCACCCACTGATTCCTGTGTCTCCATAGTTCGTTTTATGCAATTTATTATGGTAATGTACAGCATATGATGCATGTAAAGTGTTAAATGTATAATGTGAATAGTGTATAGTACAGGATAAGCATAGCATTGGCTTAGGATAGCATAAGTACAGTTTAAATAGTAAGTGGTTTAGCAACAGTATATGACATAGGATAGGAACAATAGGTTCAGTCAGTAAGATAGGAAATAGTTAATGATAGTGTATGGGGTACAGGGGGCTAGTTTAATGCCCTGCACTCCTATGTCGTGTAATGTTTATATATTGTATATTGCATTGTACCTATGTTTATGTGTTACAAAGATATAGAGATAGTGTAGGACTTAGACCAGTAGGGGGAGCACAGTAGAATAGGATAGGGATTAGTTAGTCCAATAGGATTTGTCTGGTTAGGAGGGGCTGAGAAAGAGTAATTGGGGAGCTCTCTGGATTTAGTTTTAGCCGGGAGCAAGGACATGAGAGTCGTGTCCGGGGGGAAAATTTAAGCAGAGGAGCCCAGCGGTCCAGGGCCTAAGAGCTGACAGTCACACAGTGGTGGAGAAATATCAGGGCAGCATAAGAATGGTAGCAGCTAACTTCGTGGGAACAAACCTTAAAGTCCGAGACCTAGGGACTGGAAAGGAGTGAAAAAGCCATCCTTCAACTTCACCTTCGGAGAGGGAAGCAGGCAGGGAACTCCTGAAGAGGGTTAGTCTGACCTGTCAGCGGATCCGGTTCGGAAACGTGATATTCCTGGAGGAGTGAGGGACAGTACAGGGAACGGAATGGTTTTATTCTGCAAAGAATCTTGTACTGTTTCTGTGACTAAACTGGACAAGCTGAGTAAAGTTGTTTTGCAGAAAATTAACTTGGACTCTGACTATCATTGTGTGGTGCTAGAAGAAAAGGAGCCCTGGCAGTGTGGAATGGACCCTGACTTACAAATGAGTGAACAATGTGTTAATGTGGCGAGGAGCCAGGGTGTGACAGTACCTCCACCGTCAGCCATGACTACCCCCCTGGCCTCCATTTCAATAGAACTAGCCCAGTGGGGGGGGACTAGTGTTGATAAAAAGAGGTGGCACTTCCTGATAGCGTGTGGTTAGAGAAGTGCAGTGTCAATTTCTGTGCCTGTGCAGAAGAAACAAGTAGCCACTGCCCATAGAAGGGCGGAATATCGCAAATGCAGGGAGCAGGTGCGGAACAACTACTAGACGTCACAGAGCCCCGAGACGCTGATGGTAGGCGACAGGCACAAATGAAGACCGAAGGACGAGTTTCCTTCCAGGCACTGCAAGCTCTGGAGCCTGGAAAACTGGATTAACATAAAGGATTAAAAGAGGATTTCTGAAGAACAAGACAACAGATATGAGGCATACAAGTATGATTATTTTAAGTATTCTAGTACCTGTATGCCTATATTAATAGACGTCTAAGGGGGTGACAGATTCCCTTTAAATATTGTAAATATTGTAATATATGCCCCCAAAGGTTTTTTTATGACCTTATAGGGGGCACAATGTGTAAGATAAATGAAAAATAAATAACTAGCAAGTTGTCATGATCTAGACCAGGTTTTAAGTCCTGTCTACTTTTTATCCCGGTCTGGTCATGTCAGCGGTTAACTTTACCTTGACTCGTTTTGGTTTCTGGCCGGCTATTTCTCCCCGCTGCATCCTGCAGGCAATGTCAGTTATATTTTCTGCCTAATGATCACTCTGTCCCCATACAGTACCATGTTATCAGCAGTATATCTGCAGTTTACACCCCATAGTCCTCCAAATAATATAATGAGCCCCATAGTCCTCCATATATTAAATTACACTGCTCAGTCCTCCATATAGTATAAAACACTCCTCATAGTGCTCCATATAGTATAATACACCGCCAGTCATCCATGTAGTACAATTCACTTTCCATAGTATAATGCACCCCATAGTTCTTCACATAGTATAATGTATTCCCCATAGTCCTCGATACAGTATAATGCAGCCCACATATAGTATAATGCAGCCACCCCATAGAGCATAATGCAACTGGCATGCCCCAGGGGCCATGGGATACTCGGTACCGGGCCAGTAGTCTTAAAGGAATGTGTCACAGTGGCAGTGACCCGGTCCGTGGCCCCAGGCTGTCATGTAAAAGGGTTGTATTGAATGGGGATAAAGTTTATGTAGTGATTCGTGACGCCACCTGTGGTATTCTGGTCAGAGTCACCAGCGCTGCAGTGTTGCTTCTCTGGGACAGATGTTATGATGCAGCAGAGTTGTTAAAGCTCCCCACAGGTAGAGCTGTAGTCCCAGGGCAGTAGAGATGAGTTGGTAGATGGTGAGGTAGTGTAGAGAGGAAAATGTAGCAGAGCTGGCAGTTCCAATGGCTTTACTCACAGTTCTGTCTGCAGTACAGGTGCCCACTTCAATGCTGCGTTCTCCAGGTGAGAGGTTCAAACAACTTCCAGATAAGATGAAGTACACTCTTCCAGCTCTCCCTGTCAGTATGTACCTTTCTTGGCTGTCTCCAAACAATATGCTGCTTTAACTCCTTCCTTTCCAGCACTTCACAGTTATCGTTTTGGGCCAGCAGCTGCGAATCCTGTCAGGCAACACCTCACCGTTTCTGTAATCCTATATAGCCAACTTTCCAGTCGGACTAACTGTGGTAGGGGTGAAGGTCCATAAAGTAACTAAAGCTATTGGCTTGCTAGTGGCGCCCGGAGCTATGTGAACTAGGCTAGGGGCCGTTCCATTTGTGACCAGTTTCTCCCTCCACCTGACCTGTAATCAGTGTGGATAAGGGACCCAATGGGAGTATGCTCCAGCCGTGTCCCAAAAGAACCTTCTTTCTGTTAGGGAGCTTTCTTTATATTCCAATCCGTCCAACAGCCTCTCATTACAAGAGCTGCTGCAGACACGTCCTCCTCCTTCCCTCCCTCAGAGGGGAACTAACCTTACTTTCTATCCTGCTCACGCTCTAAGCTAAGCTCCGCCCACCTCCCAGCACTCTTCGTGTTCCAAGCAGGGGCCATAAAGGGTGCTCTGCTACACTACTGGTGTGTGGGGGTGTGGGTGTTGGAGTCTGGTCGGGTGCATCCACCTTACCTGGTTGTGGGATACCACACCTCTGGGAGAGGTGCAGTACCTCTGTGGCGACTGGACCCTCAGGGGCGCCACACAACCACCCCACAGAGTATAATGCAGCCCCGCCATACAATATAATGTAATCCCCCACAGAATATAATGCAGCCCCCCTCTTATAGTATAATGCAGCCACCCCTTAGAGCATAATGCAGCCACCCCACAGAATATAATGTAATCCCCCCAATAGAATATAATGCAACCCCTCCATAGAATATATGGCAGCCCCCTCATAGAGTATAATGCAGCCCCCCCATAGAATATAATTCAGCCCCTTATATAGTATAATGTAGCCCCTCCATAGAATACAATGTAGCCCTCCTCATATAGTATAATGCAGCCATAATAGAATGTAATGTAGCCCCCTCAAAGTATAATGAAGCCCCCCATACATTATAATCTAGCCCCCCATATAATACAATGAAGCCTCCTCATATAGTATAATGTAGCCCCCTCATAGAGTATGATGCAATAACCCCCCATAGAATATAATAAATATAATACAGCCCCACATTGAATATAATGTAGCCCCGAATAGAATATAATACAGCCCACCTCCCCATAGAATATAATGTAGCCCCCCATATTATATAACACAGCCTCCCCCAATATAATGTACCCCCCATGGTATATAACACAGCCACATAGTATAAAGCACAGCCCACAGTTTATATAGCACACAGCTGCATAGTATATAGCACAGCACCACATGGTAGACAGCACAGCATCACATGGTATATAGCACAGCATCACATGGTATATAGCATAGCACCACATGGTATACAGCACATCACCATGGTATACAGCACAGCCCCACATGGTATACAGCACAGCCCCACATGGTATACAGCACAACCCCACATGGTATACAGCACAGCCCCACACGGTATACAGCACGGCCCCCCACCCCCAGTAAAGCACCAAGGTATACAGCACAGCCCCACATGGTATACAGAACAGCCCCCCCGCACCATGGTATACAGCACATCCCCCCAGCACAGCACCATAGTATACAGCACAGCACCATGGTATAGAGCCCCCCCAGCACAGCACCATGGTATACAGCCCCCCTTCAGCACAGCATCATGGTATACAGCCCCCCCAGCACAGCACCATGGTATACAGCCCTCCCTCCTCCAGCACAGTACCATGGTATACAGCACAGCCCCCCAGAACAGCACCGTGGTATACAGCACAGCCCCCCCAGCACAGCACCATGGTATACAGCACAGCCCCCCAGCACAGCACCATGGTATACAGCACAGCCCCCCAGCACAGCACCATGGTATACAGCACAGCCCCCCAGCACAGCACCATGGTATACAGCACAGCCCCCAAGCACAGCACCATAGTATACAGCACAGCCCCCCCAGCACAGCACCATGGTATACAGCATAGCCCCCCAGGACAGCACCATGTTATACAGCCCCCCTCCGCCCAGCACAGCACAATGGTATACAGCCCCCCTCCAGCACAGCACTATGGTATACAGCTCCCCCCAGCACAGCACCATAGTATACAGCTCCCCCCAGCACAGCACCATGGTATACAGCACAGCCACCCCAGCACAGCACCATGGCATACAGCACAGCCCCCCAGCACAGCACCATGGTATACAGCACAGTCCCCCAGCACAGCACCATGGTATACAGCACAGCACCATGGTATACAGCTCCCCCAGCACAGCACCATAGTATACAGTTCCCCCCAGCACCGCACCATGGCATACAGCACCCAGCACAGCATAGTGGTATGCAGCCCCCTCCAGCACAGCACCATGGTACAGTACTCACTGTTGCATTAAAAAAAAGCCACTCCTCACTTTCTCCTTGTGCCTGCACTGCTCCCGGCTCCTGTCTCCTGCTCTGCCTGGTACACAGCGCACCCGCTGTGTCAGAGGCAGAGCGGGGAATGATGGGAGAGGGAGCGTCAGCTGACGCTCTCTCCTCCATCACTGCTGTGAATGCGGTGGCGGCGGAGTCGGCGCTGGGGGCAGGCGGCCCCCCTGCCTTACAGGGACCCCATAATGGCAGCATGATGTGCCGCTAGCTGGGGGCCACTGGGGGAGTGGGGGCCCTTGGCAGCTGCCTGGTCTGCCTGCCCCTAACGCCGGCCCTGGGTAAGCAAAGTGTTCAGACCTCTTTAAATTTTTCACTCTTTGTTTCATTGCATTCATTTGGTAAATTCAAAAAAGTTCATTTTTTTCTCATTAATGTAGACTCTGCACCCCATTTTGACTTAAAAAAACAAATGTAGAAATGTTTCCAAATTTATTAAAAAAAGAAAAACTGAACTATCACATGGTCATAAGTATTCAGACCCTTTGCTCAGACACTCATATTTAAGTCACATGGTGTCCATTTCCTTGTGATCCTCCTTGAGATGGTTCTACTCCTTCATTGGAGTCCAGCTGTGTTTAATTAAACTGATAGGACTTGATTTGTAAAGGCACACACCTGTCTATATAAGACCTCACAGCTCACAGTTCATGACAGACCAAATGAGAATCATGAGGTCAAAGGAATTAGCCAAGGAGCTCAGAGACAGAATTGTGGCAAGGCACAGATCTGGCCAAGGTTACAAAAGAATATCCTCAGTACTCAAGGTTCCTAAGAGCACAATAGCCTCCTTAATCCTTAAATGGAAAAAGTTTGGGACCACCAGAAGTCTTCCTAGAGCTGGCCGTCTAGCCAAACTCAGCAAACATGAGAGAGGAGCCTTGGTGAAAGAGGTAAAGAACCCCATGATCACTGTGGCTGAGCTCCACAGATGCAGTAGGGAAATGGGAGAAAGTTCCACAAAGTCAACTATCACTGCAGCCCTCCACCAGTCCGGCCTTTATGGCAGAGTGGCCTGATGGAAGACTCTCCTCAGTGCCAGACATATGAAAGCCCACATAGAGTTTGCTAAAAAACACATAAAGGACTCCCAGACTATGAGAAATAAGATTCTCTGGTCTGATGAGATGAAGATAGAACTTTTTGGTAACAATTCTATGCGGTATGTGTGGAGAAAAGCAGGCACTGCACATCACCTGCCCAATGCAATCCCAACAGTGAAACAAGGTGGTGGCAGATACATGCTATGGGGGTGTTTTTCAGCTGCAGGGACAGGATGACTGGTTGCAATTGAAGGAAACATGAATGGGGCCAAGTACAGAGATCCTGGATGAAAACCTCTTCCAGAGTGCTCTGGACCTCAGACTTGGCCGAAGGTTCACCTTCCAACAAGACAATGACCCTAAGCACACAGCTAAAATAACAAAGGACTGGCTTCAGAACAATTCCGTGACCATTCTTGACTGGCCCAGCCAGAGCCCTGACCTAAACCCAATTGAGCATCTCTGGAGAGACCTGAAAATGGCTGTCCACCAACGTTCACCATCCAACCTGACAGAACTGGAGAGGATGCCCAAAACCAGGTGTGAAAAACTTGTTACATCATTCCCAAGAAGACTCATGGCTGTACTAGCTCAAAAGGGTATTTCTTATGACCATGTTATATTTCAGTTTTTCTTTTTTAATAAATTTCCAAAAACTTCAACATTTCTGTTCTTTTCAGTCAAGATGGGGTACAGAGTGTACATTAATGAGAAAAGAAATGAACTTTTTTGAGTTTGCCAAATGGCTGCAATGAAACAAAGAGTTAAAAATTTAAAGGGATCTGAATACTTTCGGTACCCCCTGTATAATGCCACTATTGTTATTGCTTCATTTAGCATTTAGAGAGAATTTAAATATTAAAAAAAAAAATTCTTGTGCCTTCCTACAGACTTGTCCTCAGAATCCAGACTGTCACTAATGGCAGATTGCATGTGTGCCATATACCACATCACACATTGTGCTGTAGGGTCCACAAGGTAATTTGAACTTGATGCTAACCTTAAGATATTCCCTGATGCGATAATATATTAGGTACGAGGTCTAAGGGATAAGGTTTCTCCTTGTGGAGAGTGACATGCCAGCTCTGGCTTGTCAAGTTAAGGAGGCTTATTCGCCGTGCAATGCTCCTCTGGGAAAATAATATGCAAATTGCCTCTTCAGAAAGAAAGAGGACTTTTACTCTACAGCGCCACCTATTGGTAGTAGTGATTGTACAAGTCACAATCAACCCTTTAACGAGTCTTGTACTATGACTTAGGATAAAGGCCAAATCAGAATCTCAATTTGCAGACACCGTGTTTCGAGCTATTGGCTCTCGTCAGTGCAAAGTATGAGAACTGATTTGGCTAGGTGAGAGGCTCTGGACTGAGGTCTAAGGGGTAAGCTTTCTCCTTGTGGAGAGTGACATGCCAGCTCTGGCTTGTCAAGGTAAGGAGGCTTATTTGCCGTGCAATACTACTCTGGGAAATGTCTTGGAAATGTCTGTGGCATGTCACTCTCCACAAGGAGAAACCTTACCCCTTAGACCTCAGTCCAGAGCCTCTCACCTAGCCAAATCAGATCTCATACTTTGCACTGACGAGAGCCAATAGCTCGAAACATCGTGTCTGCAAATTGAGATTCTGATTTGGCCTTTATCCTAAGGCCTCTTTTAGACATCTGTTTGTCTCCATGAGTCAAAATCTGCCGTTTTGCAAAAAAACGGATCCGCCATTTTTCTTGGCGGATCCGTTTTTTTCCCCATTGACTTGCATTATCGGCGGATCTTGACGGATGGTCATCCGTTGGATCTGGTTTTTACGGATCCGCCAAAATTTTGGCGTCCGCTGACATGACAGGACGGACAATGAAACGTTTTTTAGGCTGGCCGGATCCGCATCTGTCACTGCGCATGCCCGGAAGAATTGCCTTTGCCGGAAATTTAACCCTAATCCCGTTCTGGCGGCTGGTAAAAAATCTCTCTCTCTCTCTCCTCCCTGGGCACGGGTACCTTTAAATTTCTGCATTCCCCGGATCCGTCAAAGCAACGGTCCGGTAGCACACGTTGCTTTCAAAACGGTTGCGGATCCGTGTCCCGCCATTTTCGCAGATTGCAGCTGATGTAAAAAACGTATGTGTGAAACAGGCCTAAGTCATTACAAGACTCGTTAAATGGTTGATTGTGACTTGTAGGATCGCTACTACCAATAGGTGGCGCTGTAGAGTAAAAGTCCTCTTTCTTTCTGAAGAGGCAATTTGCATATATTAGGTACAGTAATTGCTTGCTAGGAATGCCCATAATATATTCTTAAATTGGCTCCAAATCAGTTAATAGCAGTAGATACAATGAGGGATCAATTTAAAATAAAAAGAACAATGTCTTTTGGTTTGATAGAAGAATCTTTTGATGCTGTATATGACATTCTATATCTGAAGTGCAAATTTTGTCCTACTTACTGAGCAAGTGTGCAGGCCTACTGACATTTGGCGTTTGCTCATTTTATGTATTCCCTCCAGATGCTATTTGCATAAAAATTAAAACAACTGTCTATTTCATGGGTGATGGTGTATAAACAAGCACGTCAGTTCTGCGAGTGCAGGCAGCCATCAACTTAACAACTCATCAACCACATGCTCGCCTTCATATAATCTGGCAGACACCTTACTCATTCTTTGGGTATTTTTACAATCTCAGGATTCGCTCATGGCAAATCTAATGTGTATTTTTGACACTTTGATTTCTGTGATTGTGACAGTGTATCTGCACATGGATTAACCTTACTATCATTGATATGATAAACATGCTGGAGATCTGCGGTGCGGCCATAATTCCATGAGTTTTCTTTCTGCTACATAACTGGAGTATAAATTACTCTATTTACAAGTATTGCATGTGGATTGTAAGCGGATTTAATGAAAACTTGAAGGGGTGGTCCAAAACTACGTAAAATGTATTTTATTCCAAAAGATCTATTTATTTAATCTAATCATCTAATTTTTTTCTAATACACTTTAATGAAAAAGTCCCTAATGCTCCCTCTCTACACTAACTGCTTTATTTGTATTTTTTACTCCTTCCTGTGTGATGATTCTTAGCTACAGAATCCCCAGTGCATGCTAGATTACTCAAATGCAGCCTCTGGCCCCACCCTGAACTGAAGTGTCATCAATGATGTCGGCGGCTGTGCTAGTCCCTGCTGTACTGAGCATGGGCCGGTTGTCAATTCCGACATATGCTCAGTAGGATCTTACAGTTGTGCAGTATTCTACTAATATTCTATATCACAAGAGCGCTCAGTCACTGTGCATTGTAAGGAGAGAGTGATAGAGCAGAGACCAGTACCTCCCCAGGAAGTGGTCTGGTCTCTGCTTTTCCTATACAATGGGAATTCTTCTTACAGCATGCACTGACAGAATGCCATCTTGCAGGCGCACCACTTTTCACTAGAGCTGGCGAGTGATTGCACAGTGTATATTTATGATTAAAATAAATTTTAGTTTCAGACCACCCCTTTAAACAACTTTACATTTGATGTAACAGGCAAGTGCAAGAATTAGCCTCATACTCTGATGTTGTCTGGTGACTCTTAGGGTATGTGCACACGCTGCGGAATGCTCTACGGATTTGGCCGCTCAGATTTTGTAAAATCCGCAGGTAAATCAGCAGGTCAAAAGACCTGGTCTTATTAGGGACTGGTAGGGGAGTGAGGGACAGTCCTCGTTGAGTGGGGGTGCCAAAATTCGTACTTTTAGGGTGCCAACCTCCACGGCCAGGAAGGTATCAGAAAGCCTTATGTAGGGCTGTGTAGCATCCCAGAATAGGTCTTTTCTTATTTGTGGCATTTGCCAAGGATTCACTGGGATAGGTGTTTTTTAATGCATCTTTGAATAAATTTGGTTTTTAGGGGATTTACAAGATACAGCTGCCATCGGTCAAGCACCGAAGATCATGGTGAAGGCTCCACTCAGGGGTGGTTTCATGCGGTAATGAACAGGAGGCGCAAGTGAGCCAGGCATTTTCTTCCAGCACCAATGAAATGTACAGGGGTTGGTCTGGGCTAGTACAACAGACAGGGTGGGGGTCTACTGAAGACTTGGCGGCACTGTGAGTTTTGTTAGACTTTGTCAGGAGGACTTACGGCCTAGCTGGAAGAACTGGAGACACATGCCAGGGCCTGTGTTAGAAGAAGCAATAATACAGTGACTTTCTCTAGTACCGGTATCATCCCCTTTGTCAGAAGTTTGCATGTGTATGCAAAAATGGTTAAAAACCGACTCCATGCGGATGGTCTGAGTGCCTGACGTCCACAGATGGGGGTTGTGCTCACAGTCATTTTACAGGGCTCTGGCAGTGCTCCTCCTGTTCCTCCTTGCACAAAGGCTGAGGTTGCGGTCCTGCTTCTGGGTTGTTGCCCTCCTACAGCCCCCTCTACGTCTCCAGGTGTACTGGCCTGTCTCCTGGTAGCGCCTCCAGCCTCTGGGCACTACGCTGACAGACACAGCAAACCTTCTTGCCACAGCTCGCATTGATGTGTCATCCTAGATGAGCTGCACTACCTGAGCTACTTCTGTGGGTTGTAGAGTCCGTCTCATGCTACCACGAGTGTGAAAGCACAACCAACATTCAAAAGTGACCAAAACATCAGCCAGAAAGCATTGGTACTGAGATGTGGTCTGTGGTCCCCACCTGCAGAACCACTCCTTTATTGAGGGTGTCTTAATAATTGCCAATAATTTCCTTCTGTTGTCTATTCCATTTGCACAACAGCATGTGAAATTGATTGTCAATCAGTGGTGCTTCCTAAGTGGACAGTTTGATTTCACAGAAGTTTCATTTACTTGGAGTTATATTCTGTTGTTTATGTGTTCCCTTTATTTTTTTGTGCCGTGTATGTTGTGCCAGATCAGATCTAGGGTCCCTGACACTTTTCCTCCGACCCCTTCTTCTGTTACCCAACTACCTACTTCTGGGTCCTGATCTTCCCCACTTCCACCTTCCTCCATATCACTGGCCCCAGCCAGTGCATGGTCAGTGAGGTCTAAACCCCTCTCCAGGTTTGCAATGCTGCTGAGTGTTGCAAGCTGCACATTTATATCCATTACCTGGGCTTCCAGACATGCAACTTGCTGACATCAAGTGCAGATATATTCACCCTCAAACTGCTGTTCAAGGCATACAGTCGTGGCCAAAAGTATTGACACCCCTGCAATTTTGTCAGATAATACTCAGTTTCTTCCTGAAAATGATTGCAAACACAAATTCTTTGGTATTATTATCTTCATTTAATTTGTCTTAAATGAAAAAACACAAAAAGAATTGTCCTAAAGCCAAATTGGATATAATTCTACACCAAACATAAAAAAGAAGGTGGACAAACGTATTGGCACTGTTCGAAAAATCATGTGATGCTGCTTCTCTAATTTGTGTAATTAACAGCACCTGTAACTTACCTGTGGCACCTAACAGGTGTTGGCAATAACTAAATCACACTTGCAGCCAGTTGACATGGATTAAAGTTGACTCAACCTCTGTCCTGTGTCCGTGTACCACATTGAGCACGGAGAAAAGAAAGAAGACCAAAGAACTGTCTGAGGACTTGAGAAACCAAATTGTGAGGAAGCATGAGCAATCTCAAGGCTACAAGTCCATCTCCAAAGACCTGAATGTTCCTGTGTCTACCGTGCGCAGTGTCATCAAGAAGTTTAAAGCCCATGGCACTGTGGCTAACCTCCCTAGATGTGGACGGAAAAGAAAAATTGACAAGAGATTTCAACGCAAGATTGTGCGGATGTTGGATAAAGAACCTCGACTAACATCCAAACAAGTTCAAGCTGCCATGCAGTCCGAGGGTACAACAGTGTCAACCCGTGCTATCCGTCGGCATCTGAATGAAAAGGGACTGTATGGTAGGACACCCAGGAAGACCCCACTTCTTACCCCGAGACATAAAAAAGCCAGGCTGGAGTTTGCCAAAACTTCCCTGAAAAAGCCTAAAACGTTTTGGAAGAATGTTCTCTGGTCAGATGAGACCAAAGTAGAGTTTTTTGGCCAAAGGCATCAACATAGAGTTTACAGGAGAAAAAAAGAGGCATTCAAAGAAAAAACACGGTCCCTACAGTCAAACATGGTGGAGGTTCCCTGATGTTTTGGGGTTGCTTTGCTGCCTCTGGCACTGGACTGCTTGACCGTGTGCATGGCATTATGAAGTCTGAAGACTACCAACAAATTTTGCAGCATAATGTAGGGCCCAGTGTTAGAAAGCTGGGTCTCCCTCAGAGGTCATGGGTCTTCCAGCAGGACAATGACCCAAAACACACTTCAAAAAGCACTAGAAAATGGTTTGAGAGAAAGCACTGGAGACTTCTAAGGTGGTCAGCAATGAGTCCAGACCTGAATCCCATAGAACACCTGTGGAGAGATCTAAAAATGGCAGTTTGGAGAAGGCACCCTTCTAATATTAGGGACCTGGAGCAGTTTGCCAAAGAAGAATGGTCTAAAATTCCAGCAGAGCATTGTAAGAAACTCATTGATGGTTACCGGAAGCGGTTGGTCGCAGTTATTTTGGCTAAAGGTTGTGCAACCAAGTATTAGGCTGAGGGTGCCAATACTTTTGTCTGGCCCATTTTTGGAGTTTTGTGTGAAATGATCAATGTTTTGCTTTTTGCTTCATTCTCTTTTGTGTTTTTTCATTTAAGACAAATTAAATGAAGATATAATACCAAAGAATTTGTGTTTGCAATCATTTTCAGGAAGAAACTGAGTATTATCTGACAAAATTTCAGGGGTGTCAATACTTTTGGCCACAACTGTATATACATCTCACAACATGCACACCTGTTAGCATTATCCATGGAGCACATACTAATGGGGATAAACCATACAGATAAAAGCAGAAAAACAATAGAAAACTAGTAAATAAAACACCAAATTATGCACTTGTGTTAAACTACGATATTGTGTTTAACTATACACTTATCTGCAGCCAGCATCGGACTGGAGTACCTTGGGCCCACCAGAGAAAAATCATTCTTGGGGCCCACCTTGCAGATATATAGAAACAATACCAATTCTGTTGCAAAATGAGGTAATATCAAACAAAGTGTTTATTAGCCTACCACAATAACCTTCAAAAGTAACCTGAAGACCCACCTCTTCTGATAAGCCTACAACCTGCAGTGATCCTCAGTCTAATGAACCACCGCACGACCAGCTCTACCCTCTCCTAGTGTATCCTCACCCATCCCCTGTAGACTGTGAGCCCTCGCGGGCAGGGTCCTCTCTCCTTCTGTAATTGTGTGTGCCTTGTATTGCTCATGTTTACTGTACTTGTCTGTGTATGCCCATTTTTCACATGTAAAACGCCATGGAATAAATGGCGCTATAATAGTGAATAATAATAATAATTAGCCAACAAATAACCAATTTAACTCAATGTATAAATAACAAACTAAAGAAACACTCCAGGCAAAAAAGAAATACCGTATTTTTCCGACCATAAGATGCACTTTTTTCCCCCAAAATTTTGGGGGAAAGTGGGGGGTGTGTCTTATGGTCGCAATATACTATCCTCCAATCATGGCTGGAGGCTGGTGCGGGTGCCGCGGGGCTCTGCGGTGCGGTGGTGGCAGCGGGCTGTGCTCCGGAACAGGGGCGGCAGCGGCTCCGCCGGCATTTCCTCGCAGCCCGGAGGCCCCCGCACATCCGTTGCTGGCTGCTGCCATGTTGCGGTGGCCTCCGGGAATATGGACGCCGGGAAGATGGCCGCCGGTCCGGGGATGGCGCATGCGCGGGTTCAGATCTTGTCCCGAGATCTCGAGGGACGAGATGTCGTTGCCGAGATTTGAATCTCGTCTCCCGAGATCTCGGGACGAGATCTGAACCCGCACATGCGCCGTCCCCGGACCAGCGGCCATCTTCCCGGCGTCCATGTTCGGGAGGCCACCGCAACATGGCGGCAGCCAGAAACGGATGGGCGGGGGCCTCCGGGCTGCAAGGAAATGCCATCGGAGCCGCCGCCCCTGCACTGGAGCACAGCCCGCCGCCACCCTCACACCACAGAGCCCAGCTGCCCCAGCCCAGAACAGCCCACTTGCCCCAGCCCAGTACAGCCCACTTGCCCCAGCCCAGCACAGCCCACCTGCCCCAGCCCACTTGCCTCAGCACATCCCACTTGCCCCAGCACAGCCCACCTGCCCCAGGACAGCTGCCCCAGCCCAGCACAGCCCACCTACCCCAGCACAGCCCACCTGCCCCATCCCAGCTGCCCCAGCACAGATCACTTGCCCCAGCACAGCCCACCTGCCCCAGCCCAGCACAGCCCACCTACCCCAGCACAGCCCAGCTTCCCCAGCACAGCCCAGCTGCCCCAGCACAGCCCAGCTGCCCCAGCACAGCCCACCTGCCCCAGTACAGCCCAGATGCCCCAGCACAGCCCACCTGCCCCAGCACAGAGCCGCCACCACCGCACCAGCCTGGAGCACTGAATGACCTCTGTGACCACTCCTCCACCTGTGCCGGATCCCTTCCCAGGCAAGCTGAATTCGGACTGTAAGACGGACCCCCATTTGACACATTATTATTTTTTTCCCTATTTTCCTTCTTAAAATTAGGGTGCGTCTTATGGTCCGGTCCGTCTTATAGTCTGAAAAATACGGTATGTCTCGTTCAGGGCCTGTTCTAAGGTTGCATAACAGAACAATAAATGAAAATTTCAAGATACATGTCCTTAGGCTAAGTGCTCACGTTGCAGAAATGCTGTGGAAATGTCAGCAGCATTTCCGCAACTCCCTGCCGCGGGTAAAACGCATGCGGAATTTGCATGCGTTTTCCCACAAAACACAAGCTTTTTGCAAGCGTTTTTAGCTTGCAGAATGCTTGCACTTTCCAAATGATTTGAAGCATCGCTTGGAAAGGTGATTGACAGGTTGGTCACACTTTTCAAGCATAGTGCTTGACAAGTGTGACCAACTTTTTACTATTGATGCTGCCTATGCGGCATCAATAATAAAAGATAGAATGTAAAAAAATGAAAAAGGTTATTCTCACCTTCCGTCGGCCCCCCCGATCTTCTCAGTGACGCTCCTGGTACGTTCCGTTCCCAGGGATGCTTTGCGCGAAGGACCTTTGTGACGTCACGCTCCCGAGACCGCGACATCATCTCAGGTGATTTGCGGAATGCATCCCTGGGACCGGAAGATGCTGGCAGCATGGCTGAGAGGCGGGAAGGCTCCGGGGGCCATCAGAGGGTGAGTATATCACTATTTTTTATTCTATTTTTTTTACAGGTTATGGTACCCAGGGCATGGAGGAGAGTCTCCTCTCCTCCAGACACTGGGTACCATCCGCACATGAAGCGCTCACTTTACGCATGGTAGGCATAGCCACATGCGTAAAGTTAGCGTTTCTATGCAATCCTATGGCGGCTGAATCGCCACGATTCTGCAGAAATAATGAACATGCTGCGGATTTTACTGCTATGCGATGCCTTTTTAATAGCGTTTTTAAGCGATTCCGCTGGGGAAAAAAAACAGCAAAAACGCTTAAAAAACGCAAAGTGGGCACACAGCCTAAAAGTATAAGTCCCACAAATGGAACTTACATCTTATTTTGAGCACGGTGCCCCGTTACACAGTGATGTACAGTAAGTGGTGAGGTATAGAAAATTCTGACCATCTCTCCACTAACAGCGAAAGAGATGCCTGTTCCATTTGTGAGAACCACATCTACTGTTGTGGCACATCCTGGAAATATGGGAGTACTCATTAAAATGCAATAACAAAAAATGAGTATTTACTAGATAAAAATAAATATGATATAAAACTGACATTACTGAACAAAATGTATAATTTCCAAAGAAATAGGAATTTCACCTTTCTCAATTTTAAAAATTGGAAATCAAATTTGCCTACAAGCCATCTCAGCATATTCTTAGCATCTACTGAGAAATGCAAATACACACAATTAGCTCAAAGTATGCTGAGATTATGCTGGGGTCACCCAGCAGCATCATTGAAGCAGCACATCAAACTTGCCCCACCATTAACACTGTTAGGCCCCCTTCACACGTCCTTATAAAACATGCACATGGACTGGCAGAGACCCCCAGAGCTACAAATTAACTGCAGCCCAGTGTGGAGACTGGCAGAGACCCCCTGAGCTACAAGACCACTGCAACCCAGTGCTAAGACTGGCAGAGACCCCCGGAGCTACAAAATGACTGCAGCCCAGTGTGGAGACTGGCAGAGAGCCCCTGAGCTACAAGACCACTGCAACCCAGTGCTAAGACTGGCAGAGACCCCCGGAGCTACAAAATGACTGCAGCCCAGTGTGGAGACTGGCAGAGACCCCCTGAGCTACAAGACCACTGCAACCCAGTGCTAAGACTGGCAGAGACCACCAGAGCTACAAATTAACTGCAGCCCAGTGTGGAGACTGGCAGAGACCCCCTGAGCTACAAGACCACTGCAACCCAGTGCTAAGACTGGCAGAGACCCCCGGAGCTACAAAATGACTGCAGCCCAGTGTGGAGACTGGCAGAGACCCCCTGAGCTACAAGACCACTGCAGCCCAGTGCTAAGACTGGCAGAGACCCCCGTAGCTACAAAATGACTGCAGCCCAGTGTGGAGACTGGCAGAGAGCCCCTGAGCTACAAGACCACTGCAACCCAGTGCTAAGACTGGCAGAGACCCCCGGAGCTAGAGAATTACTGCAGCCCAGTGTGGAGACTGGCAGAGACCCCCTGAGCTACAAGACCACTGCAGCCCAGTGCTAAGACTGGCAGAGACCCCCGTAGCTACAAAATGACTGCAGCCCAGTGTGGAGACTGGCAGAGACCCCCTGAGCTACAAGACCACTGCAACCCAGTGCTAAGACTGGCAGAGACCCCCGGAGCTACAAAATGACTGCAGCCCAGTGTGGAGACTGGCAGAGACCCCCTGAGCTACAAGACCACTGCAGCCCAGTGCTAAGACTGGCAGAGACCCCCGTAGCTACAAAATGACAGCAGCCCAGTGTGGAGACTGGCAGAGAGCCCCTGAGCTACAAGACCACTGCAACCCAGTGCTAAGACTGGCAGAGACCCCCGGAGCTACAAAATGACTGCAGCCCAGTGTGGAGACTGTCAGAGACCCCCTGAGCTACAAGACCACTGCAGCCCAGTGCTAAGACTGACAGAGACCCCCGTAGCATCAGTGCTGGAGCCGCAAGGGATTTATCATTTCATGCTTTATGTTCACACGCACCATTTTTTGCTGCGGATTGATCTACAGTGTTGGCAGGAAATATTCTGCTTTTTTGCATACTTTTCACTTGCACATCCTATATACTGTATGTACATGCATATACACTCACTGGCCACTTTATTAGGTACACCATGCTAGTAACGGGTTGGACCCCCTTTTGCCTTCAGAACTGCCTCAATTCTTCGTGGCAGAGATTCAACAAGGTGCTGGAAGCATTCCTCAGAGATTTTGGACCATATTGACATGATGGCATCACACAGTTGGCGCAGATTTGTCGGCTGCACATCCCTGATGCGAATCTCCCGTTCCACCACATCCCAAAGATGCTCTATTGGATTGAGATCTGGTGACTGAGGAGGCCATTTGAGTACAGTGAACTCATTGTCATGTTCAAGAAACCAATCTGAGATGATTCGAGCTTTATGACATGGCGCATTATCCTGCTGAAAGTAGCCATCAGATGTTGGGTACATTGTGGTCATAAAGGGATGGACATGGTCAGCAACAATACTCAGGTAGGCTGTGGCGTTGCAACGATGCTCAATTGGTACCAAGGGGCCCAAAGAGTGCCAAGAAAAAATTCCCCACACCATGACACCACCACCACCAGCCTGAACCGTTGATACAAGGCAGGATGGATCCATGCTTTCATGTTGTTTACGCCAAATTCTGACCCTACCATCCGAATGTCGCAGCAGAAATCGAGACTCATCAGACCAGGCAACGTTTTTCCAATCTTCTACTGTCCAATTTCGATGAGCTTGTGCAAATTGTAGCCTCAGTTTCCTGTTCTTAGCTGAGAGGAGTGGTACCCGGTGTGGTCTTCTGCTGCTGTAGCCCATCTGCCTCAAAGTTCGACGCACTGTGCGTTCAGAGATGCTCTTCTGCCTACCTTGGTTGTAACGGGTGGCAATTTGAGTCACTGTTGCCTTTCTATCAGCTCGAACCAGTATGCCCATTCTCCTCTGACCTCTGGCATCAACAAGGCATTTCCGGCCACAGAACTGCCGCTCACTGGATTTTTTTTCTTTTTCGGACCATTCTCTGTAAACCCTAGAGATGGTTGTGCGTGAAAATCCCAGTAGATCAGCAGTTTCTGAAATACTCAGACCAGCCCTTCTGGCACCAACAATCATGCCACGTTCAAAGGCACTCAAATCACCTTTCTTCCCCATACTGATGCTCGGTTTGAACTGCAGGAGATTGTCTTGACCATGTCTACATGCCTAAATGCACTGAGTTGCCGCCATGTGATTGGCAGATTAGAAATTAAGTCTTAACACACAGTTGGACAGGTGTACCTAATAAAGTGGCCAGTGAGTGTATATATAAATATACACAATCATACTATATACTGTGTATATGTACACACATACTATATACACATAAACAGACACACACACTGTATACTGCACATATACACACACAGATACACATACAGTAAATATGTATACTTACCAGGTCCTGGTGCTTCACTTGTACTGCAGACATCTTCTTGATCTCAGTATTAGAACAAAACCGTTGGCACAACCCTGGTAAGCGGAGGTGGTGCACAAGTAGGATCCCAATCCGTGAACTTCAATTTAAATAGACTTGGCACACACCAAAAAGATTCTGATGCAGAAAGGTGGTTTTAATGAATTGCAGTACATACATACAGACGTTTCGGTCTAGGACCTTCATCAATGTACAATAAGTTGTACTGTGAGCTCTTAGTGACTGGGCTTTAAGGGAGACACCAACACTGCAAGGAGGCACCTGCGGCCGTCCCACGTGGTTCTATATAACAAATGGACGCAGTATCCACAGCGAATCCAAGGGTGCTGGATTCGCGGTGGATACTGCGTCCATTTGTTATATAGAACCACGTGGGACGGCCGCAGGTGCCTCCTTGCAGTGTTGGTGTCTCCCTTAAAGCCCAGTCACTAAGAGCTCACAGTACAACTTATTGTACATTGATGAAGGTCCTAGACCGAAACGTCTGTATGTACTGCAATTCATTAAAACCACCTTTCTGCATCAGAATCTTTTTGGTGTGTGCCATGTCTATTTAAATTGATCTTCTTGATCTCGACCCGGCTCTGACCTCTGCTGTATTGTAAGACTCCCCCCTCACTCTCAACTTAACCTCCTGACACTGCAGGGAGAGAGAGAGGAGGAATGCAGGGGGGTTAGGAAAAGACGATCAAGGACTTCAGAGGATGTACAGCGACATTCACTGTAAGGAATGCTGTACACTGTCTGTGCAGTTCATAAAGGGGCTGCAGATGCAGGGGCCCCTTTTGTGGTTGTCAGGAGCTGGGGCTGGGGGGTTGGCCCATTCTTCGGTGTCCCGGTCCGACTCTGTCTGCAGCCTTCCACTTAAAATGCAGCCTCGCTTAGAGTCCTTGGAATTTGCATTCCTCCAACCTGCAAGCATAGGTGTGCAATTTTTCCCTGAGTACGCCGATACCCCATATGTGGTGGAAAACTATTGTTTGTGCACACGTCAGGGCTCGGAAGGAAAGGAGCTATATTTGACTTTTGAAGTGCAAAATTGGCTGGAACCGATAGTGGACGCCATGTCGTATTTGGAGATCCCCAGATGTGTGTCACACCACAGATGTCAGGTGACCCGGGACCAAGGCCCTAGCTCGCCCTACTCCATGGGATACTTCTGAAGGTGAAGATGCCAGGGCCTCCACTCTTGCCTTATCTCTTGAGTTATCCCTCCGTCTGTTCTCTTCCCCCACCCAGGGAAGAGGGGCGCTACTGTGCACCACAGTACACCAACCTGACAAACAAGGCAACACCAACAAGGGTTAATAGAAAACTGCAGGCTTACAAAATATTCACTCACATATACAGTTATTTCCAAAAGTTTACATACCCTGGCAGAATTTTTGCTTTCTTGGCCTTTTTTCAGAGAATATGAATAATAACACCAAACCTTTTTCCCCACTCATGGTTAGTGGTTGGGTGAAGTGATTTATTGTCAAACTACTGTGTTTTCTCTTTTTAAATCATAATGACAACCCAAAACATCCAAACGACCATGATCAAAAGTTTACATATCCCATTTCTTAATACCATGTATTGCCCCCTCTAACATCAATGACAGCTTGAAGTCTTTTGTGGTAGTTATGGCTGAGGTTCCTTATTTTCTCAGATGGTAAAGTTGCCCACTCTTCTTGGCAAAAAGCCTCCAGTTCCTGTAAATTCCTGGGCTGCCTAGCATGAACAACATGCTTGAAATTGTGGCTCAATGATATTGAGGTAAGGAGACTGAGATAGCCACTCCAGAACTTTCACTTTGCTCTGCTGTAGCCAATGACAGGTCGACTTGGCTTTGTGTTTTGGATCGTTGTCATGTTGGAACGACCAAGTACATCACATGCGCAGCTTCAGGGCTGAAGATTGCAAATTTGCCTCCAGTATTTGCCGATAACATGCTGCATTCATCTTCCCTTCAACTTTGACCAAGATTCCTGTGCCTTTGTACCTCATTTATCCCCAAAATATCAGCGATTCACCTCATGCTTTACAGTAGGAATGGTGTTCCTTTCATCATAAACCTTGCTGACCTCTGTCCAAATGTAACGTTTATGGTTGTGGCTAAGAAGTTCAGTTTTGGTCTCATCAGTCCCTTCAAATTACCTTGTTCCATGAGTTTTGAGGTTTGTCTCTGTGCTGTTTTGCGCAGTGTAGGTGAGATACTTTGTGGCATTGCGCAGTAATGGCTTTCTTCTGGTGACTCAACCATGCAGCTCATTTTTCTTCAAGTGACTCCTTATTGTGCATCTTGAAACAGCCACACCACTAGTTTTCAGGGAGTCAAGTATTTCAGCTGATGTTATTGGTGGGTTTTTCTTTGCATCCCAAACAATTTTCCTGGAAGATGTGGACAAAATTTTTGTTAGTCTACCTGACCATGGTTTTGATTTTCCATTTCTTAATCACAGTTTGAACGCTGTTGACTGGCATTATCAATTCCTTGGATATCTTTTTGTATCCCTTTCCTGTTTTATACAGTTCAACTACCTTTTCCCGCAGATCTGTTGACAATTGTTTTGCTTTCCCCATGACTCACAATTCACAAACGTCAGTGGCTGGATGAAAGATGCAAGAGTCTGTCTGGATTCCAGAAACTCACTCAGCTTTTATGCACACACACTGATTACAAGTAAACAGGTCACAGGTTAGGATGTTACCTTTAGTAGCCATTCAGACCCATTTGTGTCAACTTCTGTGCATATTATCAGGCCAAAATCACCAGGGTATGTGAACTTTTCATCAGGGTCATTTGAATGTTTTGGGTTGTCATTACGATTTAAAAAGAGGAAACACAGTAGTTTGACAATAAATGGCTTCACCCAATCACTAACCATTAGTGGAGAAAAAGTTTTGGTGTTATCATTAGTGATGAGCGAGTATACTCGTTGCTCGAGTGTCCTCCGAGTATTTTGCCGTGCTCGGAGATTTAGTTTTCGTCATCTCATCTGCATGATTTGCGACTGCTAGACAGCTTGAATACATGTGTGGAATGCCTGTTTGTTAGGGAATTCCCACATGTATTCAGCCTGTCTACAAGTCGCAAATCATGCAGCCGAGACGACGAAAACTACATCTCCGAGCACGCCAAAATATTCGGAGATCACCAGAGCATGCTCGGAAAAACCAGAGCAACGAGTATACTCGCTCATCACTAGTTATCATTCATATTCTCTGAAAAAAAGCCAAGAAAGCAAAAATTCTGCAGGGGTATGTAAACTTTTGAGCGCAATTGTAACAGAGGAATGCATCTGGGCGTGGAGGTAGGGGAATAAACCAAAATAGGGAAGGATCGGGAATTACAAGTCATACAAACCAAGCAACAGTCACAGATAACTCCTCCAACTCTCCTCATAAGAACTCCTCTCTCTCCCTTAGTCATGCAGCAAATGCTATCTCTGACAAAGATTTGTAACAGAACCCAGATTATAAAGGGGAAAGGGGTGGCTAACCAAACTCAGCTGTGAGCACAGGGATTTCCAACATGGCTGATTAACCCCTGTTCTGCCAGAAGAAATAAACACATTTAAAATGAAGGAGAAGTGCTTCTTCTCAGCGCCGGAGTGGGAACAATCAGATGCTGCGGTCTTTTCGCTCCACACTGTCACAGTAACCCCGTGACAATGTGCCTAAACAATGGAAACGCATCACAATTGACCCCGTTTTGGAAACTATGTCTATCAAGGGACTTATCTGGAGGTGTGGTAAGCACCTTAAACCCTTCAGGTGTTGCACATAATTTTATAATGTTAAGCTGTGGAAATGAAAAAAGAAAAACATTTTGTAGAAAAATTGTTGTTTTTTCCCAAATTTTTCATTTTCACAAGGTTAACTGGAGAAAATGAACCATATAGCACACCACAGTACACGGCACAGCGCAGAGCACACAGCACAGAGCCGCACACCACAGTACACGGCACACCACAGTACACAGCACAGAGCCGCACACCACAGTACACGGCACACCACAGAGCACACAGCACAGAGCCGCACACCACAGTACACGGCACACCACAGTACACAGCACAGAGCCGCACACCACAGTACACGGCACACCACAGAGCACACAGCACAGAGCCGCACACCACAGTACACGGCACAGCATAGAGCACACAGCACAGAGCCGCACACCACAGTACACGGCACACCACAGTAGACAGCACAGAGCCGCACACCACAGTACACGGCACACCACTGAGCACACAGCACAGAGCCGCACACCACAGTACACGGCACACCACAGTACACAGCACAGAGCCGCACACCACAGTACACGGCACACCACAGAGCACACAGCACAGAGCCGCACACCACAGAGCACACAGCACAGAGCCGCACACCACAGTACATGGCACACCACAGAGCACACAGCACAGAGCCGCACACCACAGTTCCCGGCACACCACAGAGCACACAGCACAGAGCCGCACACCACAGTACACGGCACACCACAGAGCACACAGCACAGAGCCGCACACCACAGAGCACACAGCACAGAGCCGCACACCACAGTACACGGCACACCACAGTACACGGCACACCACAGTACACAGCACAGAGCCGCACACCACAGTACAGAGCACACAGCACAGAGCCGCACACCACAGAGCACACAGCACAGAGCCGCACACCACAGTACACGGCACAGCACAGAGCACACAGCACAGAGCCGCACACCACAGCACACGGCACAGCACAGAGCACACAGCACAGAGCCGCACACCACAGCACACGGCACACCACAGAGCCGCACACCACAGTACACGGCACAGCATAGAGCACACAGCACAGAGCCGCACACCACAGCACACGGCACACCACAGTACACGGCACAGCACAGTACACGGCACAGCACAGAGCACACAGCAGAGCCGCACACCACAGAACAGAGCACACAGCACAGAGCCGCACACCACAGCACACGGCACACCACAGAGCCGCACACCACAGTACACGGCACAGCACAGAGCACACAGCACAGAGCCGCACACCACAGAGCCGCACACCACAGAGCACACAGCACAGAGCCGCACACCACAGTAAACGGCACAGCACAGAGCCGCACACGGCACACCACAGAGCCGCACACCACAGTAGACGGCACAGCACAGAGCACACAGCACAGAGCCGCACACCACAGCACACGGCACAGCACAGAGCACACAGCACAGAGCCGCACACCACAGCACACGGCACACCACAGAGCCGCACACCACAGTACACGGCACAGCATAGAGCACACAGCACAGAGCCGCACGCCACAGCACACGGCACACCACAGTACACGGCACAGCACAGTACACGGCACAGCACAGAGCACACAGCACAGAGCCGCACACCACAGTACACGGCACAGCACAGAGCACACAGCACAGAGACGCACACCACAGCACACGGCACACCACAGAGCCGCACACCACAGTACACGGCACACCACAGAGCCGCACACCACAGTACACGGCACAGCACAGAGCACACAGCACAGAGCCGCACACCACAGCACACGGCACAGCACAGAGCACACAGCACAGAGCCGCACACCACAGCACACGGCACAGCACAGAGCACACAGCACAGAGCCGCACACCACAGCACACGGCACAGCACAGAGCACACACCACAGAGCCGCACACCACAGTACACGGCACAGCACAGAGCACACAGCACAGAGCCGCACACCACAGCACACGGCACAGCACAGAGCACACAGCACAGAGCCGCACACCACAGTACACAGACACACACACCACAGGCTGAACAGCACAGAGCACACGCTGCGGCTGCCGCTCACCACTTCAGCACCGAGGACAGCTGTGTTCTGAGCCCAGGCCCCGCCCCTGTAGCCCCGCCCCCTCAGTGTTACGCCGAGCGCCCGCCTCACCTCACTGCCGTTCCCTGGTCTCTGCACGGAGCTCCGCCGGGAGTCTGGCTGTGTGGTCACGTGAGCCGCCCTCAGGTAACTGTCACTCGGAAACGTATGAGGGCGCCGGAGACCCCGTCACTGTGTGGCAGCTGCCTGCGGTGAGAACTGCCCTCCGGCCGGGCACCATTGCCGGGTCTGGAGCTCCAGCCATAGTCTTGCAGGCGCCTCTCTGCCGGGTGTAGGTGTATGCCGGCGGCCTGGGCCCCCGCTGTGTGTACATGGCCTGTGATGGAGGTGCACAGGGCCGCTCACAGTGACCTGTTGTCATGGTTCCACCTGTGCCAGGACTAAACATGGCCGCAGACGCGGGTTATTTCTGATTGAGCATGTGAGTTTGACTCCTTGTGTGCCGGCCCGGAGGGGTCCCACCTTGAAGCTTTGTCCTACTCCCCCATTATGGCTGCGGTGCCATTCTTCAGGGGAAATGAGAAGAGGCCGTGCTTAAAGGCGCACTGTGACTTTGAGGTTTTCTTTTAAAGGGGTTGACCCTTTCTCAAGCTCAAGTGTTTGCCCCCATTAAACTAAACCCCCTATAGTCTCCTCCGGTGCCCGTGGCGTTCATTACGTGAGCCCTGTGCCCAATCCTCGCTGGCGTCACTGTCCTCGCCACAGACTTATCGATGGTCTGCGTGATGTCAGGGCTGCCACTCATCTGACTTCCTGTTGATGTTCCGTACGCCAAAGCCGGGGACCGTGACGCCGGGGCTAAATAGGCAAAGGGCTCACGTAATGTTCTATCATGTGAGCCCTGGAGCAGCGCAGGCCCGGAGGGGGGTGTAGGGGATTTTGGGGACAAACAGACTGAGAAGGGATTTTCCTAGTAGTGGACCGCCCCTCTAACTGCCCTCTCTGTTAGTGATCAGAAATGTGTGCAAGACAGTCCTTACAGGTCATCGTCTTCTGCCGCTACCAACGCCCTCTGGTCCTCTCCTGCATCCTGTAATTGGCTGGCTCTTTCTGAGTCGTAGTATGAGGCTCTTGTAGACTTTTCATTACCACACTAGTGTCTTTTTGTTTTTTTTGTTTTTTTATGCGGAGCCGAAGTGCTTCTTCTAATGTAAGGTTCCTGCACTTAATCTTCTACTTACCCACCACCATCTTCATGTCTATTGCTGTTCTTCCTGCCGGTCTCCAGCAGTTTGTGACATGCTCCAGGGTTTGCTGGAGGTCACTTTTCAATGCTAGCCTATGAGGGCTCTTATAGAGTTTCATTGAGAGCTTGTGGCGTCATTCTGCTGTCACAAGATGGCATCGCGGGACCGGAGCAGCACCAAAAATGGTGAAGATGGCTTTGGGAATGTCTAAGGCTAAGTTCACATGTAGCAGAAGTTACCACGAGAATTCCGGAATTCCATTCCGCGGGAAAATCGCATTTTAAATTCCCGCTATTTTCCCACGGAAAAACTTTTGCAAGCGTAATTAGCTTGCAGAACACTAGCGTTTTCCAGGCGATCTGTAGCATCGCTTGGAGAACTGATTGACAGGTTGGTCATACTCGTCAAACATAGTGTTTGACTAGTGTGACCAATTTTTTACTATTGAGGCTGCCTATGCAGCATCAGTAGTAAAAAGATCTAATGTTAAAAATAATTAAAAAAATAGAATTAAAAAATAGAATTAAAATAAAAAAAATCGTGTTATATTCACCTTCCGATGTCCCACGCAGGATCCCCAGGCCTCTGCGATGCTCCGGCAGGTCCCGTTCCCAGTGATGCATTGCGGCAATGACCTTTGATGACGTCGCGGTCTCGCGAGACCCAACGTCAGTAAAGGTCATCGCAATACATTACTGGGAACGGGAGCTTCCACATGTATTGCTGAAACCTGGGGACGCTGCACGGGACATCGGAAGGTGACTATAACACGATTTATTTATTTTAATTCTATTTTTTACAGGGATATGGTACCCAGAGCCTGGAGGACAGTCTCCTCTCCTCCGGACCGTGGGTACCATCCACAGATGTTATGCTTACTTTTCGCATGGTGGGCACAGCCACATGTGGAAAGTAAGCAGAACAATGCATTCCTATGTGGGCGGAATTGCTGCGATTTCGCAAATTGAGCATGCTGCGGATTTTTCCGCTATGCGATTCCACCGCTGGAAAATCCGCAGCGTTAGCACAGCATTGCGGAACCCCATAGGAATGCATGGGATGTCTTTTATTGCGTTTTCGTGGCAAAATTGCACAGTAAAAACCACCGCGAAAATGAGAAAAAACCTGAACATGTGAACGCAGCCTAAGACTAGAGTCCGGGACCTTACATTAGAAGCACCACAATGCTGTATTATGGTGCCAAACTTCTTTTAGGGGAGAACGCCACATGATATTGCGTTTGATCGAATATGGCACTTCTTTTTTTTTTACTACTTTTGCATTCGTATCGAATCTGACAAATAAAAAATCCCACTGCTAAATACTGTGTGTGTATAAAAATTGTAAAGAGGGTTGGCGAGATTACATGACTGATCACCCAGCAATCATGGCCTTATGGATTAAAGGGAATCTATCAGTAGGATGAACCCTCCTAAGCCGTGTATTTTGGGCATGTAAGTCACAGGAAGCTGAATAAAATGATACCTTGATATCTGTGATCTAATGTCTTATTCCAGAGAAAAACACATTTTAATATGTAAATCATCTGTTAAAATCTATGGGCCGGACACTGATCTGCATGAGAATCTGCCTCCAGATTTTATTGTATATGAAAGGGGGCATTACCAGTGCGAGACAGGAGAGCAGAGAATGGCCAGGGCACACACCACACTGGTAACCAGGGCACACACCACACTGGTATCCATTGAAATCCAAGAAAAACATGGATTTCTCTGAGAGAAGACCCCTTGATATCCAGCATCACTTTATTCTGCTTCCTGTGACCTTTATGCCAGTTTAGACGGCTTAAGAACTACGATCATACTGACAGATTTCCGCAGTGTCTGATCAGTTCTTTATGCACTGTATGGGAAGATGTACGCTGGAGCTGTGTGTATTTTTTCTTGTAAGCAAGTGGTGGGTGTACAAAGCCATGTACTGGACAAGTCTTAATACAGGGGGGTGTTTCATCCACACGCCCCCTGAAGAAGTGTGGACAAAACGCGCGTCGGGGTGGAGGAACGTGGCTCGGACATCACACATCTTGTAAGTGTTTTATGCTGTTTTAATTCTATGCCCTTTGTCATTATGACGCTGTCATTATATGCATTAATCTTGATGGAAAGTAATTTGGCTGAGGAAATTATATGGGAGGTGCTTATTATTAGCATTACTTAATCTGGTCTGAATAGCGCCTTTGTTAGTATTCTAAATAGGGCTTTATCTTAGAATCTACAAATTGGCATAATTTTTTACTGGTTATTGGTGTGTGTAATGATGTCCCTAGCCAAAAGGTGTTCCTGAACATTTTGGAGGCATTTGTAATTATTTTATAAATTTTAATAAAACAACATTTTTTTAAAGAGATAAAATATGATTCTTGTGTTTTTTCTGCCTCCTTTTTCTCTTGGTGTAGAGATCTGAGTGGCAGTAAGTGTTTTTCTAGTACCAGCAGCCACTATGAGATTTCAGAAATCTCATGCACACACTTGTTTTTTTTTTTTTTTTTTACTGAATTGGAAAACTGCAGCATGTCAATTCTTTCAGCATTTCTGCAGCCGCGTTCATGCTTTTTATGCTGGAAGCATAGCTGAACTTTGAGATCCTGAAAAATGCAGCCAAACCTGCTTATTTTACTATTGTAAGGCAGCGGCATTTCCGACAGTGAATTTAGCAAGCCAGTGACCCAGGCAAGTTACATCAAACATGGTTTATTGTACAAATCCTGCACACAGGAAATTGCTCCCCTCCGGATCACAGCTGGGAGCAGGTAAATAAAGTCCGGTGACGCTGGCACTTGTACCCCTGTAAGGTTTCTGGGTGCTTTCATGGTTGCCCACGTCACTGGCTCTGGTCTGTTAAATTCACACAGCTAGGCATACATCCATAGCATATACGGCTCTGCTACATGTAGACACCAATTATAAATTGACACATCCTTAACTGTGGTTTTAAATGAAAACCTTGGACACGGGCCACATGTAAGACTCTGTGTCACAGGATCCTACTACAGTATCACACAATCAACAGAGCGAGAGATGAGTGAACAGTTCCAAAAATATTTTACATGCAAGCCGAAAGGTCCATAAAACAATCCACCATTCCGAGGCTAAAATAATTCAGGAACACAGACACAGTCCAGTAATGGGATTAATGCTCTGGAGAGAGTCACAATCCTCCGCTTAGAGATCCATATGGCAGGGGGGCTCCAGCTAATTCTCTGTATAGGTTCCTCCAGCAGTATTTCCAGGCTAATCCGAGTTTCTCCAAGTCTCTCTGGGGTGCTGGCCTTAGCATCAGCATCCCACAAAGGATCTATGTTACTGTTCTCTCCTCAGGATAGAAATTTCCTCTTTATTCCCACATTTGTGTTTTAGATCATCCTCCACAGGTCGTGGGGGGACGGGTCAGGGGCTCATCTCACATTGTTTGGGGATTTAATCAATATGCACAGTTTGTCCTCTGCTCTGTAGGTCAACAAGCCTCAGGAAAACACATAATGGTTACTCATCATATATCAGACGTCCATTGTTCAATGACCCTGCGTCCCTGTCTTGCAAAGATAGCATGCAATACCCTGTAGGAGCTGATTATAACAGACAAAAAGCACCCATTCAAAAATATCCAGAGTACGGTATTTAAAACTAAATATTTGGTTCCTGGGTGGTTTAATTTCTGTTGGCTTCTGGTTTATCCTATAAAACTCTCATTCATATTTTCACCCCGTATTGTTGGCATACTAATATGATAGTCTGATTCTTCAGCTAAAGAAAACAGATGTCTGGATAATTAACATTAAATATTGTGTCATCACATTAGAGGGGATACACAGGATGATACAGAGCAACAAGACCACACTCCTAAAATCAGTAAAAATGTGAACATAGGACAGAATGATGCCATCACACCCGGACTGGAGGGAGAGATCCATCCCATCACCATCCTATATATCTCTTCACAAATAAAAGCCCAATACAGGTTTTCTTAAACTGACTTGGTCAAATTACTTGACTCAATCTATACTTCCTTTTGTTTTGCATGTTAACCACAGTGGTGGCTGTGAGTACAATGCACTCAAGCAAGTTCAGTATGCTTCTAACGGCCTCCGCATATGTCTCACACTGCCAAGAGATCAGATTTTTGCTGCAGAAAAAAAAGCAATGTGTGAACATAGACTAATAATATCTTTTTTTAAAATTAAAAACTAGCTGTAATGTACATCAATGAAATATTCCGTAATTTTCCTTCTGTACTTTAACTTCCTAGGTCTGCCCCCCCCCCAACACACACTCATAATGATACTAGATACCACGCAGTTATGGCTGTTACTGGGAATAGCAATGACGTATATCTGTCACTTGCGCAGTTTGTGGCCGTAAGGCTGTTACTGCTCCTGCACAAGTAAACCATAGATGTCATCGCTATTCCCCACGCAGGTGCAGTAACCGCCGCGTCGTTACTGCGCATGCGCGGGTAGAGCGTGTAGTTGTGGCTGTTACTGCGCATGCGCGGGAATAGCGGTGTCGTGAATGTCACTTGCACAGATCTACACATCACCTCTATTCCCATGCATGCGCAGTAACGACGTGGCCACGAACTGCGCCTGCGCAAGTAACACTGCCGCGGTGAATTATGGGATTCTGGGACAGCAACTGGAAGTCCGAACTGGCGAATATATATATATATATATATATATATATATATATATATATATATATATATATATATTGTGAGAATCATGTGGGAATAGTGGATGAGGGCAGGTATATCTCGCCCAGATTCCTTTCCTATGTGGCCTAGTCTGGTCAGTAATGGGAGGTGGATATAAAAGGATGCCAGGTGGTCGTGTGAGTGTCTCCGCCTGGGAACACAGAGAGCCTGTCTATGTGAGAGACACACGTGAGTGAGAGCAGTGCCCACTGCAACTGTGGTTTGGCTGGACGGGAGAAGCCCGCCAGTTGGTAGTTAGGTTGTACTTTGTTTAGTTAGTGCCGGACAGGCAAGGATTTGTTTTATGTTTTATTTCCTTTTGCATTGCTTTCACCATTAATAAACCTGACCCAGTGTCAGTTATACCCGAATCCCAGCTCTGCGCCTGAGTTTCATGCTGAACGCACGTGACCTTTGACCCCAGCAAAGGCGATCCTGGAGTTTTTTATCACATTGTGGTGGAGAACGCGGGCATCACGTTGCAAGCATGAGCATGGAGGACGTGGTGAAAGCGCTGGTACAGTCCACCGCCGTCCAGCAAGAAGCTAATCGGGTGATGATGGCCCAGCTGAAGGAGTTGGTGGACATGACAGCTACCGATCGTTCGCTTCTCCAGCAGGTGGCGCAGCGCCTGGCAAGCCTACATGAGGTTAACCTGGAAGCCGAGTCGAGAGTGATTCACGTGAGTCGGTACTGGCAGAAGATGACGACCGAAGATGACGTCGAGGCATACCTGACCACGTTTGAACGGACGGCGGTACGAGAAAAATGGCCGAAGGCACGATGGGCCGGCCTGATTGCCCCGTTTCTTTCCGGTGAGGCCCAAAAGGCTTATTATGACTTGGAGCCTGAAGCTGCGCAGGACTTTGACAAACTGAAAGCCGAGATCTTGGCCCGGCTGGGAGTGACGACCGCTGTCCGTGCACAGAGAGTGCATCAATGGACTTATCAGCCGGATAAACCACCGCGGTCACAGATGTTCGACCTGATCCATGTGACGAAGAAGTGGCTACAACCCGAGGTGCTGACAGCGCCAGAGATAATCCAGAGAGTCGTCATGGACAAGTACCTGAGAGCTCTACCGCCAGCCCTGAGGAAGTGGGTAAGCCATGGAAATCCTACGACGGCAGATCAACTGGTGGATCTGGTTGAACGTTACTCCGTGGCGGAAGGACTCCGAGACGACGTTACCCCACCTCGTTCTTCATCATCTCCACGTGGAACCGGTAAGACTGTTCCAGGGAGTAGGGGAGATGGAAAAATCCCTAGGAGAGTGGGGGAGGAAAATGGGACTGCCCGCACTGCGAGGCCGAGAGTAACGAACTATGGTCTAAGCAAGGGGCCCGTTAGGTGTTTCCGCTGCCAAGAGATGGGACGTATTGCTGCGAACTGTCCGGTCACTACTGAACCCATGCAGTGCGACGTCACAGACTCTAAAAACCGCATGTCTATGGTTGCACGGGTAGTGAGTGTGAATGCCGGTCAAAAGGATGTGGAAAAACACTTGTGTGATTTAACTGTTGATGGCAAAAATGTGGTGGCATTGTTAGACTCGGGAAGTGTGGTGACTCTGGTGAAGGCCAGTCTGGTGTCAGCCCCGACTGGACCATCAGACAAATTTTCTGTAACGTGTGTGCATGGAGACACCTGTTCATACCTCACCACGGTCATATGCATTACTACTTCCTATGGGTCTGTGCAACATAAAGTGGGACTCGTCCCGGCGTTATTGCATGATGTTATCCTGGGCCAGGATTTTCCCCACTTCTGGCAATTGTGGGAGAATCAGTTGATGCCCTCGGGTAATAGTGTACATGGTTCTTCTCCCAGGGCGCGTGGGGGTCCCGAACCCCTGGAAGAGGTCTCCCCGGAAGACTCGGGGGAAGAGTCGGCGGGAAATGACCTGCAGTTCCCGTTTTCAGTCATGGCGGGTGATACGGAGGAGACCAGGGAAGAGGAGGAGGCCGACAGCCGTCCACCTCCCCGTTTGCCAGATTTAGAAGTTCAGAAAGATGACTTCCAAAGCGAGCAAATAAAGGATCCTACCCTTTCTCAGGCTAGGAGGACAAATGTAAAAGTGATAAACGGGGTACCCGTAGAACCTGGCTCTAGGCTGGCATATCCTTACATGGTTCTGGAGAATGATTTACTCTATCAGATAGAGAAAAAGGGGGAAGGTACGGTGCAACTATTAGTTGTGCCAAAACCCTACCGGCGGCAGGTGCTGGACCTGGCCCACGGACATGTGATGGGAGGTCACCTGGGAGTCCAGAAAACCACCGAAAGGATATTACACTGTTTTGTTTGGCCAGGCATGCATCACGATATTCGTGTATATTGTGAGTCTTGTCCTGACTGCCAAGCCTCTGCATCTAAGCCCCGGTTCTGTAGCCCTTTGGTACCCCTACCTATTATTGAAGTCCCGTTTGAGAGGATTGGGATGGATTTAGTTGGACCCCTTCCACGGTCTGCACGTGGACACCAACATATCCTGGTCATCTTGGATTATGCCACTCGTTACCCGGAGGCCATCCCTTTGCGTAACACGGCCACCAAGACGATTGCCAAGGAACTGGTGCATGTGTTTAGTCGGGTCGGTATACCAAAACAGATACTCACCGACCAGGGGACCCCCTTTATGTCCAGGGTAATGAAGGAGCTCTGCCGATTGTTACAAATCGAACCGTTACGCACATCCGTGTATCATCCTCAAACAGACGGGTTGGTCGAACGGTTCAATAAAACTCTGAAGCAGATGCTGAGAAAGGTGATAGACAAGGATGGGAAGAACTGGGACTATTTACTTCCGTATTTGCTTTTTGCCATCAGGGAAGTACCCCAGTCTTCCACGGGATTCTCGCCTTTCGAGTTATTGTACGCCCGACGTCCTCGCGGACTGTTAGACGTTGCAAAAGCAATCTGGGAGGGTCAGGTCACTCCGTTTAAAACGGTGATAGATCACGTCACACAAATGAGGACCGTATTGCGGCTGTTATGCCTATAGTCAAAGAACACATGATGCAGGCTCAAGGAGCCCAAAAAAGAATCTATGATAGGGGCGCCAAGATCCGTACGTTTGCACCCGGAGATAGCGTGTTGATCCTGGTCCCCACGGTGGACAGTAAGTTCCTGGCAAAGTGGCAGGGCCCCTTTGAGATTAAGGAAAGAGTTGGTGACGTAAACTACAAAGTATACCAGGCAGGTAAGCGGAAACCTGAACAGATTTATCATGTAAATCTGATAAAACCCTGGAAAGATCGGTCTGCCTTGTCAGCGGAGCTGGCCCGTCCCATCTGCTCGCATACCGTACCGGAGGTATGGGTTGCAGAGACTCTCGGAGCGGCAAAAGACTGAGGTCAGGCAGTTTCTACTTCACAACCAAAAGTTTTTCTCAGAAAAAGCCGGGCAGACTACGCTAATGAAACATGACATCGTAACAGAACCTGGTGTCACAGTTCACGTAAAGCCCTACCGAATCCCGGAAGCGCGCCGTGAAGCCGTTTCCCGAGAGGTGAAGGCAATGTTAGAGTTAGGTGTCATTGAGGAATCACACAGTGCTTGGTCCAGCCCGATTGTGCTAATTCCTAAACCGGACGGCACCATCCGGTTCTGCAATGACTTCAGGAAACTGAATGCGGTTTCAAAATTTGATGCCTACCCTATGCCCCGGGTCGACGAGTTAATAGATCGGTTAGGAAAAGCCCGGTATATTACGACCCTAGACCTAACAAAGGGGTATTGGCAGATCCCTCTGGCGGAGGCTGCCAGAGAAAAGACGGCATTTACTACCCCTGAAGGTCTATTTCAGTATGTGTATATGCCGTTTGGACTGCACGGAGCACCGGCGACCTTCCAGAGACTGATGGATCGAGTCCTGAGGCCACATAGGCAGTACGCTTCGGCCTATTTGGACGACATTGTCATTTACAGCTTGGACTGGGAGACTCATCTCCAGAAAGTACAAGCTGTGATTGACGACCTGTGGGTGGCAGGTCTAACCGCGAACCCCAAGAAATGTCACATCGGGCTAGAAGAAGCCCGGTATTTGGGGTATGTAATTGGGAGGGGTGTTGTTAAACCCCAGGTTGATAAGATTCAGGCGGTTCAGGACTGGCCACAACCTGTCAACAAGAAGCGGGTGCAAGCCTTCCTGGGGATCGCCGGCTATTATCGCCGGTTCATACCCAATTTTGCAGCCATCGCTACCCCCCTGACAGATCTTACAAAAGGGAAAGTCTCCGTCATGATTAAATGGAGTTTAGCGGCTGAAGAAGCCTTCCATAGCCTAAAACGGGCACTTTGCTCTCAGCCCGTACTGGTGACTCCGGACTTCTGCAGCGAGTTTGTGGTACAAACAGATGCCTCTGATACCGGTATCGGGGCCGTACTCTCACAAGTGAGGGACGGAGTGGAACACCCAGTCCTCTATCTCAGCAGGAAGCTGAATAAACACGAGCAAAGGTATGCAGTCGTAGAAAAAGAGTGCCTCGCCATTAAGTGGGCTCTAGAGGCCCTCAAATATTACCTGGTGGGCCGAAAGTTCTGGCTGATCACTGACCATGCCCCTCTCAAGTGGATGCACTTGAACAAGGAACGGAATAGCTGGGTGACCCGGTGGTTCCTTGCCCTGCAGGCCTATACTTTTACGGTGGAGCACCGCCCAGGGGTACAGATGGGAAATGCAGATGCCCTGTCCCGAGTGCACTGTTTGGCGGGTGTCATTGCTCGACCGGAGAGGTCTGAGCAGAGGGGGGGGATATGTGAGAATCATGTGGGAATAGTGGATGAGGGCAGGTATATCTCGCCCAGATTCCTTTCCTATGTGGCCTAGTCTGGTCAGTATCGCACCTGCTTGCTAATGAATAATGGGAGGTGGATATAAAAGGATGCCAGGTGGTTGTGTGAGTGTCTCCGCCTGGGAACACAGAGAGCCTGTCTGTGTGAGAGACACACGTGAGTGAGAGCAGTGCCCACTGCAACTGTGGTTTGGCTGGACGGGAGAAGCCCGCCAGTTGGTAGTTAGGTTGTACTTTGTTTAGTTAGTGCCGGACAGGCAAGGATTTGTTTTATGTTTTATTTCCCTTTGCATTGCCTTCACCATTAATAAACCTGACCCAGTGTCAGTTATACCCGAATCCCAGCTCTGCGCCTGAGTTTCATGCTGAACGCACGTGACCTTTGACCCCAGCAAAGGCGATCCCGGAGTGTTTTATCACAAAATATATATATATATACATACATACAGTGGGGAAAAAAAGTATTTAGTCAGTCAGCAATAGTGCAAGTTCCACCACTTAAAAAGATGAGAGGCGTCTGTAATTTACATCATAGGTAGACCTCAACTATGGGAGACAAACTGAGAAAAAAAAATCCAGAAAATCACATTGTCTGTTTTTTTTCATTTTATTTGCATATTATGGTGGAAAATAAGTATTTGGTCAGAAACAAGCAATCAAGATTTCTGGCTCTCACAGACCTGTAACTTCTTCTTTAAGAGTCTCCTCTTTCCTCCACTCATTACCTGTAGTAATGGCACCTGTTTAAACTTGTTATCAGTATAAAAAGACACCTGTGCACACCCTCAAACAGTCTGACTCCAAACTCCACTATGGTGAAGACCAAAGAGCTGTCAAAGGACACCAGAAACAAAATTGTAGCCCTGCACCAGGCTGGGAAGACTGAATCTGCAATAGCCAACCAGCTTGGAGTGAAGAAATCAACTGTGGGAGCAATAATTAGAAAATGGAAGACATACAAGACCACTGATAATCTCCCTCGATCTGGTGCTCCACGCAAAATCCCACCCCGTGGGGTCAGAATGATCACAAGAACAGTGAGCAAAAATCCCAGAACCACGTGGGGGGACCTAGTGAATGAACTGCAGAGAGCTGGGACCAATGTAACAAGGCCTACCATAAGCAACACACTACGCCACCATGGACTCAGATCCTGCAGTGCCAGACGTGTCCCACTGCTTAAGCCTGTACATGTCCGGGCCCGTCTGAAGTTTGCTAGAGAGCATTTGGATGATCCAGAGGAGTTTTGGGAGAATGTCCTATGGTCTGATGAAACCAAACTGGAACTGTTTGGTAGAAACACAACTTGTCGTGTTTGGAGGAAAAAGAATACTGAGTTGCATCCATCAAACACCATACCTACTGTAAAGCATGGTGGTGGAAACATCATGCTTTGGGGCTGTTTCTCTGCAAAGGGGCCAGGACGACTGATCCGGGTACATGAAAGAATGAATGGGGCCATGTATCGTGAGATTTTGAGTGCAAACCTTCCATCAGCAAGGGCATTGAAGATGAAACGTGGCTGGGTCTTTCAACATGACAATGATCCAAAGCACACCGCCAGGGCAACGAAGGAGTGGCTTCGTAAGAAGCATTTCAAGGTCCTGGAGTGGCCTAGCCAGTCTCCAGATCTCAACCCTATAGAAAACCTTTGGAGGGAGTTGAAAGTCCGTGTTGCCAAGCGAAAAGCGAAAAACATCACTGCTCTAGAGGAGATCTGCATGGAGGAATGGGCCAACATACCAACAACAGTGTGTGGCAACCTTGTGAAGACTTACAGAAAACGTTTGACCTCTGTCATTGCCAACAAAGGATATATCACAAAGTATTGAGATGAAATTTTGTTTCTGACCAAATACTTATTTTCCACCATAATATGCAAATAAAATGAAAAAAAACAGACAATGTGATTTTCCGGATTTTTTTTTCTCAGTTTGTCTCCCATAGTTGAGGTCTACCTATGATGTAAATTACAGACGCCTCTCATCTTTTTAAGTGGTGGAACTTGCACTATTGCTGACTGACTAAATACTTTTTTTCCCCACTGTATACACACCTCATGAGTCGCCCAGAATGCACTAGGGATTATCAAGCAGAGCCTTATCGTGGGGCTGGGGCTGCCCTCATTTGCTTTTTTTTTTTTTTTCCGTTTTCCGACCTGAAACAGGTCATCAGGGAACCGTAGCTGCTGTCTTCTGAAACGGGACTTAATCTGTGACACCCGTCTCTGGCTGGACTAGTCGCTGTTCTGCTAAGCATGCAATGGTTGTCGATTTCAGCACATTCTTGGTATGTTCTCCTTGCTTGCCATGGTTTTTACCTTTTTAAAAGAAGTGATGATTATTTTCAGGTCAAATCTACCTGTATGAAATCATACAGGTAGTGCCTGATCCATGCTGCTCGTGGATTGGGTGGAATATATTTGCTTTTAGGTTCCCTTTAAATGGGTTTCTATAAGGGAATGTTCACATGAGGGAGTAGTGTCTACATAGCATAGTAACATAGCTTTGAAGGCTGAAGGAAGACCTTATGTCCATCTAGTTCAGCCTATTTTTAGTGCAGCTGTTCTGCATTGTTGATCCTGGGGAAGGCAAAAAATCCACAGAGTAGAAGCCAATTTTCTCCATAGGGAAAAAAATTCCTTCCCCTAAACTGGGTCAACCATCTACCTATAATATTCTTTTATTCGTAACCTTCTATACTGTTACTCACAAGAAAAGCATCCATTCCTTTCTTAAATTCATTCAGTGAGTTGGCCATCACCACTTCCTCAGGAAGAGAATTCCAGAGCCTCACTGCTCTTACCGTGAAGAACCCTCTTCTATGCTGGTGCAGAAATTGTCTTTCCTCCAAACAAAGAGAATGCCCCCTTGTTCTTGTCACAGTCCTTGGTACAAACAGTTCATTGGAGAGATCTCTGTATTGCCCTCTGATATACTTGTACATATATATTAGGTCTCCTGTTGTGAGTTCATTTTTCCCTTCACCAGTGAGGTCTGATAAACTCCCACTTCTGGCGAAGGAAGGTAGTGAGGCTGATTACCAAACAGCTGAGCAGGTAGATGATGACTGGGTCACAGGAACTGATGACTGGATATAAGGCAGCCGACGCCCTGCTGCCTTGCTGGTGATTTTCCTGCTGGATTCTTGGAGACCAGTCTGATTTCTGCTTCTCAAAGCTAAGTTTTGCTCTGCTTTTTGTACACTTTAGTTCTGGTTTTGTTTGCCTTGTTTTTTGGAGTTCAGCCATCCCTGGCAGGGGGTGAGCTGAATTCCATTTTTGTCTCTGATCTGTTGATCTCTGGCTCTGTCTTCAGAGTATACCTGAGTGCTGATATAGTCTTTTTGAAGCCTAGCGACTTCAGGGCCTGTTTTTCCTATCAGTCTGTTGGTACATTTTTGGATAGGGTTTTTGCGGATTGCAGACAGCAGCTTTTCTATCCTGTCCTATTTAGTTAGCTTGGGCCCCATCATTTGCTCAACCTATCTTTCTATCTGTGTTAGTGTTTTTCATCTTGCTTCACAGTCATATGTTGGGGGCTGCCTATTGCTTTGGGGTCTGCTCTGGGGCAGTTTAGATTTCCCCTTTCTGTCTTTAGGCTAATTTAGATCTCCGGCTGTGATCGAGGGGTCTAGGGCACCGTAGGAACCCCCCACGGCTACTGCTAGTTGTTGTGGATAGGTTCAGGGGTCTGCAATCGGATAGCTGCCAACTTCTCTGGTTTTCTGGACTTAGCTATTATTTTTGTTTTTTCCTCCTTCGGTGACTCATCATAAGTCTCCCCTAAGTCTTCTCTTTTCTAGAGTAAATAGACCTAATTTTGATAACCATTTATCATTTTAGTAGCCCGCCTTTGAACCCTTTCAAGTTCAGTAATGTCTTTCTTGAGCACCGGCGTCCAAAATTGCACACAATACTCCAAGTGTGGTCTGTCGAGTGATTTGTATAGAGGAAGAATTACCGTATGTTTTCATCTCGTGTCCCCAGACCTCTTCTAATGCATCCCATGAGCCTATTTGCTTTGGTGGCAGCTGCCTGACGCTGGGCACTCCAATGTAGCTTCTTATTGACTAAGATGCCTAAGTCTTTTTCCATGTCTGATTTCCCCAGCAGTTTCCCATTTAGTAAGTAATTGTAGCATCTGTTTCTCCTTCCCATGTGCATAACCTTACACTTATCTGTGTTAAACCTCATTTTTCAGCCCAATTCTCCAATTTACTCATATCTGTCTGTAGTTGCAAACTGTCCTCCTTTGTGTTAACTACCTTACATAGTTTTGTATCATCTGCAAATACTGATATTTTACTGTGTAAGCCATCCACTAGATCATTAATAAATATATTAAATAGTAGGGGGCCCAATACAGAACCCTGTGGTACCCCTCTAGTAACCCTGGCCCAATCTGAGTATGCACCATTAATAACCATTGTTTGTTTTCTATCCCTAAGCCAGCTACCTACCCATCTACACACATTTTCCCCTAGCCCAAGCTTTCTCATCTTACTTACCAATCTTCTATGTGGGACAGTGTCAAAAGCTTTAGAGAAGTCGAGATAAATGACATCCAATGATTCTCCTTGGTGCATTTGAGAGCTTACATCCTCATAGAAGCTGATCAGGTTAGTTTGACAGGAGCGATCCTTCTTAAATCCATGTTGATATGGAGTTAAACATTTATTAACATTGAGATTTTCCATAATGGTATCCCTTAGAAACCCTTGAAAAATTTTACCCACAACAGATGTTAAGCTTACCGGCCTATAGTTTCCAGGTTCCCTTTTACACCCCTTTTTGAATATTGGTACCACATTTGCTTGCCGCCAATCAAAAGGAACAGACCCTGTTTCTATAGAGTCTTTAAATATAAGGAATAGAGGCCTGTCTATCACATTACTTAACTCCCTTAATACCCGAGGGTGAATGCCATCAGGGCCTGGTGATTTGTCAATTTTAATCTTACTAAGGCGGTTCTGCACTTCTTCCTGGGTTAGGCAGGTAATACTTAATGGGGAGTTTACATTATCACTCTGCATTTCCCCTGACAAATCCTTTTCTTGTGTGAACACTGTTGAGAAAGTATTTAAAACATTTGCTTTTCCCACATCGCTCTCTATGATTTCACCCTCATTGTTCTTTAAAGGGCCAACACCATCAATTTTAATCTTTTTACTGTTTATATAATTAAAGAATAGTTTGGGGTTTGTTTTACTTTCCTTAGCAAGGAGTCTCTCAGTTTCCACTTTTGCTAAATGTATTTGTTTTTTACACATTTTATTTTTTTCTCTAACTTTTTAATGCTTCTTCATTGCCTTCTTGTTTTAGCTTCCTTAATGCCTTGTTCTTGTTATTTATTGCCCTTTTTACATCCTTATTTAGCCACATTGGTGTTCTCCTGTTCCTAGCCCTTTTTGTTTCTGTACGGTATGGCTAGCTCGCAGTGGGTGTGTAAAACTGATTTAAATATTTCCCATTTATTTTCTGTGCTCCTATTTTTGAGGACATTGTCCCAATCAATTCGGCGAAGGTCCTCTCTAAGCTGATCAAACTTTGCTTTCCTGAAATTCAGCGTTTTCGTAACCCCCTTCCAGGGCACCTTACTGAAGGACAAGTGGAATTGTATTATATTGTGGTCACTGTTCCCTAGGTGCCCATCGACTCGTACTTCTGTTATTCTATCTGGCCTGTTGCTTAAAATTAAGTCCAGATGGGCTGTCCCTCTAGTTGGGCCCTGCACAAGTTGTGACAGATAATTATCCTTGGTTACTGACAGAAATTGGTTTCCTTTCTGAGATACGCAGGTTTCAGTTTCCCAGTCTATGTCGGGGAGGTTGAAGTCCCCCATAATAATCACCTCATTGTGATTTGCTACTTTGTCTGTTTCAATAATACATTTTCAGTGGTTTCTGTTATATTTGGTGGCCTATAACAAACCCCTATGAGGATTTTATTACTTTTCTCTCCTTGTATCTCCACCCATAGAGACTCCATCTCTTCATTTCCCTCATGTATATCTTCTCTTAGTGTGGGCTTTAAAGTGGACTTTATATATAGACAGACTCCACCCCCTTTCCTTTTTTTTTAGGATCCCTCCTAAACAAATCATATCCTTGCAAGTTAGCTGCCCAGTCATAGCTGTCATCTAACCATGTCTCAGTTATTCCTACTATGTCGTATTTTTCCTCATACATTACCAACTCCAGATCTTCAATCTTATTGGTCAGGCTTCTTGCGTTGGTCAGCATGCAGGAAAGAAGTTTTGCTTCATTTTTCTTAGCTTCCTTCTGAGTACCCTGTTTTGGGTCCTCTTTACCACATCTAGTATCCTTGATTAGTTTGTCCTTCTGCTGCATGTTCTTGTCTGCTGTTTTTCCTCCCATCCCCTCTTCTTCTAGTTTAAAGCCCTCCTGATGAGTGTGGCAAGTCTTCTGGCGAATGTGTGTTTCCCAGGTTTTGTGAGGTGTATCCCATCTCTTGCGAGAAGTCCATCGTAGAGGTAATTCACGCCATGGTCCAAGAATCCAAATCCTTGCTGCCTGCACCGCCGTCGTAGCCAGTTGTTCACCTCTAGTATCCTATTCCCTCTTCTGATGCAATGGCCATCGACTGGGAGGATTGATGAGAAAACAACCTGTACGTTCCGTTCCTTTATTTTTTTCCCCAGAATTTCAAAGTCTTCGCAGATAGTTGGTAGGTCATTTCTTGCCGTGTCGTTTGTGCCTACATGTATCAGTAGGAAAGAGCAGTTGTCCTTGGATTTGAGGATAGTTAGTATCCTGTCGGCCACATCCTTGATTTTTTCTCCTGGGAAGCAGCATACTTCTCGTGTGGTTATGTCCGGCCTGCAGATAGTTGCCTCCGTGCCTCTTAGTAGTGAGTCGCCCACAACTACCACTCTTCTTTTCTTTCCGGACGCACTGCTTGTTGCTCGTGAGTGTTTTTGAGTGTCATTTGTTTCTGCTTTTGTTGACAGAGTAACTTTTGTTGATAGTGTGTCTTCTCTTGTAGGTACGGTATCATCCTGAGCTGTGCCATTTTCGTTCTCCAGCATGAGGGCTTCATATTGGTTGCTAAGCTGTGTGGGTGGTGATGACCACTTGATCCGTTTGCTTCTTTTCGTCACATGGCTCCACTTTTCAGCCTCTGTATGTGCTCTGAAGCTTTTCTCACTTTCCGTATCCTGAATGGTTGCTTCTGCTTCATCCAAGAAGTCCTCATGTTCTTTAATTACCTTCAATGTTGCTATTCTTTCTTCCAGTCCCTGCACCTTTTCCTCTAAGAGGGCAACAAGTTTGCGCTTCTGACAGGTAAAGTTGAGTTTTTGGGCCGGAAGATCCGTAAACATGTAGCATGTGTTGCAGGTGACCATGTGGATTTTCTTCTCTTCCATATTGCTGATGCAGGCTATGATGGGTGGGTTTTGCGATGTCCTCAAACAGCGAGACCCGGCAAGTCCCAGTGATCGATCAGCTTAAGGCGACTCTTCTCCTCTTCCCAGAATGCACCGGAAATATGCAGATCGGCTTCCTGCTTCTCCAATCCCTGATGTGGTTTTTATAGGAAATCCTGTTTGTACTTTTTAAAACCACAGTGGGAAAAAAATCATTGCAAGAAAAGCCGAATCGACTCCAAAATTCACATCCGTATACTTCTTGTGAGCGTGCCGTGATGAGGGCTTGCTGCTGGAGGTTCGGAGTGGAGCTGCAAACTTGGGAACGGAGCGATAAGGGGATCATCCTGCTGACTGGTTTCCTTTAATACAAGTTGTGCTCGGTGTACGTTTCCTGGCATTACTGAATGGCCTTGAGACAGATGACACCTGCACTCCGTTTCCATTTGTCCTAAAGAAAATAAATTCTCTTGGACTTGGCTGAGCCGTCTCTCGGCTCCATTTAGTTAATGAAATGAAATAAAGTTTTGCTGCACTGTCAGTTGTGCTGCCATGTTTTATCATAATGAACTTGTCATCTTATTATTTAGGGAATGCTGCTGCTGAGAAATTGAAAGCATTGCCCAAAAACTGTTTAATAGAATTAAAATGTGAAAATGCATATTTTGGCAGTGCTGTACCACACATATAAATCAGATGTTTAATTACTGCAGTTGGGTTATGCTGTAAGTAGCTGCGGCATTTATAGTTTTACTAGTTGGCAGAGTTATCATTGTCAGTGGAGGTCCTGAAACATGATGTATATGAAATTATAAATTCTAAAGGCGCCGATTTCACCAGTTCTGTTTCTTTTTTCTCTTTTTTTTTTTTTTTTCCTTTGCTCCCAAATCATACTATTTGCCCTTTTTTAACTTTATTTTATGAGTTCACCTTCAATGGAGACTGCCCTTCTTGTGGTTGTTCCTTCCCGGGGAAAGATGTGATGGTGTCTCCGCGGCTTGTGTTTTGCATGTTTTTACATATTTCCCATAAGGGATGGGGGCAGTGCTCTAGAATCACTGCGTTGAGAAACATGTGATGGTGTCTCCGCAGTGTTGGATGTTGATCTCCATGAGTTCATTCATCCTCATTTTTCACAGTCTTCTACTAGGCATTACTCCTACTGGCCAGTTTCCTACTCCACATGGATGAGGGGCAATACCCCGAAACAGCTGTCTGTGGATGGATACCATGTTTTGGCATAGGTGGTTTCCTTCATTGGAGACTGCCCTTCCCGTGGTTGTTCCTTCCCGGGGAAAGACCTGGCTAGTCATTGCTTGCGTTGAGAAACATGTGATGGTGTCTCCGCGTCTTGTGTTTTGCATGCTGTGGTAGCTGTGGCAGAGAGGGACTTGGAGAGGGATACTGGTGTAAAAGTTAAAAGTTATCTACATAGAGGTGACAACCCTTATTCAGCAGTGGGTCACCAAATCCCACACAATTTTCCCACTTGTTTCCAGGACAGGGGGGCATTTAGAGGGTTGAAGCTGGGTGTCCTTCCCTTCATAAACTCTAAACCTGTGGGTGTACCCTGATGTACTCTTGCACGGCTTGTAGAGTTTAATTCTGTACCTGGCCCCATTACTGGGCAGGTTTTGTTGGAATCAATGACCGGCTGATCTTTTAAAAAAATCAGTCAAAGTTGGAGTCATCTCTGGGAGATCACCGTGCATTATCATTACGGTCATAGCCATGTGGAACAGTGGAGTGCTATACAAAACGTCAACACTGCAATATTGCTGAAGCTCTGGCTTCTGCACTAACCCCATGTTGAAGAACAAGGCCCCAAAACTTCATAACTTCCACTGCGTTTACAGGGGTCCAGTTAGAAAATGGAGTGGTTCTGTGTGGAAAAATTGCGGGGCGTACAAATTTGTCTCTGCCACCATGAAATCTACAAAATTCTCAAGAAAAAAAGACTCTGAAAAAGTCTGCTTTGTGAGGATGATGGTGTCAAATTTGATTCCTGGTTGTACCACAAAATCAGGAATCTGTGGCTCATAATCTTTTGGGGGTGAGGTCGATAGAGGTTCACTAACTGTGGGCGCTGTTTCATTTTCTGCCCCGAGGCATCTGCGTGGGTGTTTGGTATCACTTGAGGAAGAGGATGAGTCGGAAGTTAGGATCCTCTCAATATTCGTGTTGGAGGCAAGGAAGGCATATGCCTCCTCTGCTGAATACCGTGATTGGGAAGAGTGGGACATTTTTTCACGTGTGAGTGTATCAAATTTTATTCAAGTGTGTGTGTGTATGTATTTGGTATAAACTTTTTTTTTTTATTTAGAAAAGAATAGAAGAAATATATCAAAATAAAATAAAAAGAATATAAACATTTAATAAAATAAAGAAACAAAGTTGCTAAATGGACGTCAGTTTAATAAAAAAAAACATTACTTGCAAGTGCTCAGTATCTTTGTTCGATTTTTTTATTTATTATTTTTTCACGCCATAACAAAAAAAATTGTATCACGATGAGTGATGTGCGTCACTGACTAGTGTTCAACGGCTGTAGAACGCACGCACGGATATGGTGGCAAAAATGGGGGGAAAAAGTCCAGGCCAATAGTGAGCACAGAGGCTGATCAGTGATCTGCATTTCTGATCAGTGGCTGCAGGAAGCACGTACGGAGGTGTTGCAAAGGGGGGGGGTGCTGGAAAAAAGTGAGCGAAAAAAATGGTGCCGATCAGCATTTTGTCAGACACACAAAACAAATAAAAAAAGCAAAAAACAAACTGCTAAAAAAAGAAGTGATTAAGTACTGATCAGCTCTCGGCGGCAGAAAGGGTGGGGTTGTGGATAGGGAGAGGGGGATTGGGGTGGATTAGGAAAGATCAGGGAACAGGAATGGATCAGGATTGTCTTTCTTTCTTTCTTACAGGAAGTGCAGCAGCAGAAGTGATGGCACAGGCTCGAGAAACTGTGGCACCATAAGGCACAGCACAATGCAACAGAACCGCACAGTGACCGCTCTGCAGCATTCCCAAGCCGGAATGACAAAGGGCAGAGAACGGTCATTGTGAGTTCAAGACTGCATCATTGTCCTGACGCACCAATCAGTGCTGGGGCTGGTGATGCCTAGCACTAGCCTCTGATCGATGCTGATATTACAGCACCGATCATAGGCTGGACATTGTCTGAAACTCTGAAATTGCTGTTATTGGCTGTTCTTGAAACTTCCCTGTGATGACAAGCCCACGTGCCTTCATGTGATCACTGCAACTCCGGTCGCGATGCAGCATTTTCTCCATGACCTACCCCGTACGTCAAAGGTCTGGAAATGGGTTAATGGTTGTCTGAAGAATGTTCTGTCGGGATAAATGCACTTGGGAATATCGAGATCCTCTGCTGGCAGCTCCCTTTGCAATGATATCCCAGATGTGCTGATGGCAGATAAGTCTGGAGACCCAGCAGACCATATTGGAATGTTTGTGACGATCAATTCAATGTAACACGGAGTATACCTGGAATAAATAGAGGGGTCTGACTACCGTACATTATACCACCCCGTACCACAATTTTGGATAGTTGTGATGTCCCCTCGTGAAAGCCTCTTTGTGGCATTGCCCACGTGGCTTTCAAATGGAAACCAAAGGCTGAAATGAAGGTCTAGTTTCTTTAACAAGGAGTTAAATTATTTATTTTTTTTCTGACATTTTTGTGAATTTTAGGTAAGAAATTAATTTGAGCAAGTTTGTTATCCCTTAATTCACAAAAAGTCCCTTTCTCCATAAACGAGTTGTCCACTCCTCGGACAACTTCTCAATCATTGTTTACTCCAAGTACAATAATAACACGTTGTACTCTCCTCCAGCGCAGTGTCAGCACTGGCTCTCCAGTGCTCACATGACATTGGTCGCAAGCATAACATGACACAATCTGCGGCTGCTTTACTTTGTCTTCTTTCGAATGTGACTGATCTCTGGAGAAAGTCAGAGCTGCGACTTCTCTTGCTGGATATTAATTTTGTATGAAAGAAGGGACCATGAAGTGTCTGCTCATTGGCTGGAAGGATCATGTGACATAATGTCACGCAAACCCCGGGAGAGCCAGTGCCGACACCGCTGGAATGGCATCGGAGTTGATTATAGCTGTTATTGCTTTACTTTGGGGAAATGAGATAAAGAAGAGATGGTTTGTCTGAGTAGTGGAACCCTTTTTTAATACATTTTAGCCAAGGAACGCATTACATTTTTGTCATGTGGCATTATCTTTGTATTACCTGACCTTATTTTCTCCTTTAACAGTATCATTTAGCAGCAAGTCAAGGGCTGTGCAATGGAGACTCAATTATGCAAATCTTTCTCTCCCACCCCCACTTCCCCTGATATGTTTAGAGTCCTTCCTTATTGCACAGTCCACCCCTCTAGTCTAGTCAGCCCCTTTTTAATCACAATGCAAAGATAGGGCTTGTAGTGCAGCGGTAGCACTGTACGCAGTGATGAGGCAGTGACCCACAAAGTTCAAACATAAAAGTCTCTTTAATATGTTATCTTCACACAGAAAGGTTCCAATCCACACAATTGCATATAACTTCAGTGCATATTATCCATATTCAATTCACTACATAGTGCATGGCTTTGCATCACAGTGCCTAAACATGCCAGACTTCACCTTGTCTCGTTTCCATGGGCGAATGCACGCTGTGCCAATGTCTCTCACTTACAGCCACCTTTAGTCTCTTTACTCACGCACACAGCGGTACACAGGACTTTATATCCTCCGGATTGCAGCCGGACACCATATCCATCTGGTTGCATGCCAGTCTTTCTTCAGGCACAGGAACGGTCTACCTCCGGTTCACCTCCAGGCACAAGACATCCCCATCCGATACCAGTCACCGTGGATGGCAGCACCACTGTGTATGCTGTGGGTTGCCGGGCCCCACTCTGGCCCTGAGACTCCTCAAACTCACTCAGCCCTCAGTAACCCTTTCCTGCAGGGCTTTTATCACAGAAACCTGTGGCTTTCAGCCACATGGAAAACCTGGGTCCGGAATGGAACAGACTGCAACACTATCACACTGCAGTCTGTTTCAAACACAACATCTGGAGCAGGTTTTCCGTACCTCTGCCTTGGACACTAACATGTCCAAGGCTAACACTTACTTTTATCATCAGTCTGCATTGCAGTCACAGCTATGCCTGTGACTGCCATGCACACCTATGGCCTTCATACACCTCCGTGCATAACCTGGGGAGACTACACAGTGACTCCTACCTGTGACATCGGTCACTGCTTCACCATTGCAATCACACTACGCCTGTGACCGCAATGCATTCCCATAGCCTCAGTACGCCTTTGTGCATATCCTGGCGAGAACATACAGCGCCCCCTTGCTGTAACAGGGGTCACTGCCTCACAAGCTATTGAAATGAGCAGTCAGCCAGCATCCTCCACCTCTGTCTTAAGTCACTTAAGGGGGTTTTACACATAGCGATATTGCTAGCAAAATCGCTATAACGTCACCGATTTTGTGACATTATAGCGATATCGCTAGCGATATTGCTATGTGTGATACTTACCTCCGACCGGCTCCCCCGCTGTCCATCGCTGATCGCGTGAGATCGGCCGGCTCCCTTTCTCGTTGGGCGCTTCCTGCTGGGCTTACTGTGGCGCCGACGAGCGACGTGTGGACGCGGGCGGGAGGACGTCTTCATCACCGCGTCTGAAAGGTAAGCATCGCCCGCTGTATCGCTGCTGCATCGCTGTGAGATCTGCCTGTATGGCAGCTCACTAGCGATCATTCAGTGATGCACCAGCGATCCTGACCGGGTCGTATCGTGGTCGGGATCGCTGGTGCATCGCTAAATGTAAAAGGGCCTTAACTGACTCTCTGGAAGGAAACCTTATAATGTGTTAAACAAAAAGCACACAAACTGGGAGTGGAGCTGCTAGACTGGAAGTTTTAGCTGCAGATTAGAGCATCTTATTGAAATTAAGTATATAAATTAAGTTATGCAATTTACGGTACTTAAGCACATTCAACTGAAATCAGTGATGGAACTCATATCAGTGATGGAACTCATAACTTTTAAACTTATTATAGTATTTTTAAACCTTGAAAAGAATTGTCATCACCTTAGGGCACATATATCAAACTCATAGTTGAAACAAATGATGGAAAGAGGAGCTGTCAGCTAATGCTGCCTCTGGATTTGCCCTCACTTCTGTACTGGGGATCCCTTTAAGAGGGGCCTGGGGTCAGAACCAGAACGCTTGGTGGAATTGCCCTAACTTCCATACCAATGATCCCTTTAAGAGATCCTGGGGTCAGAACCACAGAGCTGAGTGGAACGGTCCTAACTTCCATACCGGGGATGCCTTTAAGAGAGGCCTGGGGTCAGAACCAGAGCACTTAGTGGAATTGCCCTAACTTCCATACCAGTGATCCCTTTAAGAGGGAAGATTTACCTATGGGATGGAGGATGTGTGATGGGTATACACTATGGGCAGGGAATGGGGCATTCATTTCTGTCATGTGCTCTCAGCTCCTTTCGGGGGGGGGGGGGGCAGACAATTGCTTGGAGCTTATATTTCCGTGGATTCTAGATTTCTCCCACGAGGTCAGTGTCTGCAGAGGTGTTGTGGAGTGGGAAAACTGTTGCTCATAGCAGCCAATCACAGCTCAGCTGCTTTTAAACAGCTCTGGTGAAATGAGAGATGCTTTGTGATTGGTTGGTGATACACACATACAATTTTATACTGTATATAGACAAGACAAAGCACCAGTGTGAATCTAAACAGTTGTGTGACCTTATAGTTCTATTTCGTTATGATTTTTAATTCATTTTTTTTTCTAGGTAAATCACTAAATGAAACAAGATGATCAGGACATTTGCTGTTAAGTTAAAACCGTGCTGCATTGGCTTGCTGACCAAACAGAATGTCATTTCCAAGACCTCCTGGATACAGAGTTGCAGTGTACAGTCATCTGGGGCCAAAGAGCCATTCTTAAGTGGAATCAACTCAAGTTATGTGGAAGAGATGTACTACGCATGGCTGGAGAATCCGAAAAGTGTCCATAAGGTAAGTGGCATGGGACAGGCGCTTTCTAGATGCTGGGCAAAAAATGGAGGCAGCTTTCTCCAAACTCGTTACAGACACCTGACTTTCTCTCAAAAACACCAATGAGTAGAAATGATTGTCCAGGATTGGAAGAGCATGGCTAGCTTCTATCAGAAATGGTCCCATCCATGACCATAAGCTAGGCATAATGATCCTGTTCGGTTCCATTTACTTAAGAGTTGCTGTACCAGACTTCACACTTGGTCAGTAGTGGTATCGCTTGTCACAGAAACCCGCCCTGCTAAACACAACTTTATTCAGTGTGTAGGGGCCACTGCTGGGTTCTGCATAACTGCTCCTACCAAGAAGAATGGGGGTTGTTGTGTAAACCCCGCTACCACTGATAATGCTAAAGTGATGATGTCCTGTGGGTGATGGAGCAAATGACAGCTGATTGCTGGGGGTGTTGTTTGTTGTGCCTGGACAACCCCTTTATCACCGATTTATCTACAGTATACTGTAAACAATTCTACACTATGGAACACCTGTGTTTTTTTTCCTCTACTTCTCAAGATAACTCCAAAGCTGTGAGGCGCCCCCTATTTGGTGAGACACATCTGGGGCGGTGGTCTTCACATAAGTGACCCGAAGCTGTGCAGTGTTTTCTACAGGTTCAGAAATCCTTGGTTTAGCTACATCATTGACTTATTTTGGAGTAAAACAAAGAATAAGCGGCCGATTCATTAAGGTAGTTACATATGAATTCTGGTGTAAAATACCTTAAGTCGCAATATTTTTGTATATCTCAGAAGTTGTTCAAAAATATGGTGACTTTTGGTGTTTTCACCCCAATTCTGGCCAGCTACCCCAAAATAGGCAGCGCATGGATGGGGTTCAGCTACGCCCAATCATATGAGTGCATGAAAAGTTCTGCCACGTTAGCGGTATATCTTACTTCGGAAATGTATTCTAGTCCCTCACTGGAATAACATTTCTGCTGAAAGCGGTCGGCACTTGTAATATGCGCCTAATTCTTTAAGTGGCCCCCACCTCATAATGAATGGAGCTGCTGGTGTAACATGCGCCTAATTTATTAAGACTGTGAAAAATGAGGATGAATGAACTCATGGAGATCAACATCCAACACTGCGGAGACACCATCACATGTTTCTCAACGCAGTGATTCTAGAGCAATGCCCCCATCCCTTATGAGAAATATGTAAAACATGCAACACACAAGCCGCGGAGACACCATCACATGTTTCTCAACGCAAGCAATGACTAGCCTGGTCTTTCCCCGGGAAGGAACAACCACGGGAAGGGCAGTCTCCAATGAAGGAAACCACCTATGTCAAAACATGATATCCATCCACAGACAGCTGTTTTGGGGTATTGCCCCTCATCAGTGTGGAGTAGGAAACTGGCCAGTAGGAGCAATGCCTAGTAGAAGACTATTTCCCATAAGGGATGGGGGCATTGCTCTAGAATCACTGCGTTGAGAAACATGTGATGGTGTCTCCGCAGTGTTGGATGTTGATCTCCATGAGTTCATTCATCCTCATTTTTCACAGTCTTCTACTAGGCATTGCTCCTACTGGCCAGTTTCCTACTCCACACTGATGAGGGGCAATACCCTGAAACAGCTGTCTGTGGATGGATACCATGTTTTGGCATAGGTGGTTTCCTTCATTGGAGACTGCCCTTCCCGTGGTTGTTCCTTCCCGGGTAAAGACCTGGCTAGTCATTGCTTGCGTTGAGAAACATGTGATGGTGTCTCCGCGGCTTGTGTTTTGCATGTTTTTAATTAATTAAGACTGGCATGCACAACATCAGTCTAAATAACTTGAGAACTAAGACCTCACCAATGATTGCCACACCTTTTTACTTTTCACTGGGCTCCCATAGGTCTGTTCAGGCGATTCCATTGACTATGTATTCATGGAATGCATGACCACTGTAGTCATAGTGGTGACCTGACTGGTGTCATCATTTGACTGATGCAGCCAGTGATTGGCAGCAGTGGTTTTGTGTCAACACATCACGTCATTGCTGGAACCTGGTAAAAAAGATGCTAGTGGGTGACCAGGGGATTGATAAGCAAAGTGTTGCTCTACTCCGTTGTGAGCTGTCTGGACATATCTGCATGTGGTTAGATGGCCTCTATGATGCCTCGATGCCCCTGATGCCCATATGTACGATATTATTGTTAGTTTTACTTTTCGCTTTCCTTTTAGTCTAACTCTGTTTTTGACCTTTTGTGAAATGAGTTTCCATTTTTATATTGAGGGTTTCTCTTTTATTCCAGAGGCGTCTCCAGCATTGGCATTATTCTCCTGAAAGCCTGTTTTATAAAGCATTCTAGGCCTCATGGCGGAATGTTCCATTAACTCTATTTATGACATTGATGGATTTCTGTCTGAATGATACTCAAGCATTTTAAGCTGCTCAATGTGACTTTAAACAGTTTTGTTCCAGCGGTCCTTTGTCTGGGGCATATTAATTCTATTTGGAGACATGATTCAGACCAGGAATCAATCTTTGCAGCTCAGTAAATCCTCCACAATTGTCTGATTTATTTATTGTGCATCCTACAACTTGATCCTTTCGCCACAACCTGTTTTATTCAAACGTTTCATTTTCCAGATTTAATATTATCATTTATTCTATCGCTCCACTCTACAGTTAGGTAAAATAAAGCTGGTTGGATCATTGAAACATCTCGTTTATTAGGGCACCTGGACGTCATCTACATCAGCCCCCTGCTCAGGACCCTAGAATATTTGCTAGGACTAGAAAACTCTAAAAATTAGACTTGTTTAATATCAAATTTTTCCACAGGGTAAATATGTGGACGTTCAATATTTTATGTAGATGGATCTCCAGCTTTATCATCTTGGAAAAACCATGGTCCATAGACCTGATTTCCACTATATCTTGTGTTTCAGGCCAACATGGCAAATAGTTATAGCACAAGTCAATAGGAAAAAAGGTTATAAAATCGTGTTATGATCTAATAGACACCAGTAGTTACATCTGGTTGGCGAGTCACGCGTATGGGAGCCAAGTGTGATTCACCTAAGAATTGATAACTGGTGTATGTTTTGTAATTGAATAGATATTTCATGTCTAATATTTAATCCATTAGGATGACATGTATGGAATACTAATAGAATTACTCGTGTTGTGTGCAGAAATTCTACCTCTCTCTAGTGGTGATTGAAAGAGATTTAAATTAATATTTGCTTTTCTATCCAGTTTGTTTTTATAAATGTATATATTTTTTGTAAATCTAGACAACGGTAAGTAGACTGAGCACTTCGAGAGTTCGAAAGGTTTTTAGCTTTGGTTTCAACACTCTAGTTGACAAATTTGGGGCGAATTGGTCCAGTCGTTTGGCTGCAAATTAATGTTTGTGTTCCATTTGTTTGGCAACTATTTTGGGAACGATAGGAATTGGAATGCCACAATCCAATGTAAAATTTTCCAAAGTGCCTCATTTCCCTGTCTGTCAAATGTGGTCTAGTGACCGTGCCATAAATTCATAAATTACTTGCGTGGTTTTTTTTTGGGGGGGGAAATATGTGAATAACAATAGGTCTAAGAGAGTGGAAACCTATTGTAAAGCTTCTGAGACACCTGTTTTACCTATGTGGCAAATACAGTCACCTTCTGATGATGGCTCTGTGCTCCCAGCTCCCCCCTGGCTCTTCCTGTGTCTGTGCCAATAGGACCTACGGTCACGTGACTCCCAGTGTGCCGCACTGCGGTCATGTGATGGAAGGTCCTGAAGCTACAATGAACTGCCTGTATGAGCAGCTCCTGGATGTCAGCACAGACACAGGAAGAGCCGTGGGGGAGCTGGGAGCACGGAGCCATCATCTGTTATTTTATCATGTGCTTGCCAGCAGAGGGGAATATAGGGACGGGGGGGGCGTGTCCATGCCAGCAGGGGGGAATATAAGGACGGAGGGGCCGTGTGAATGCCAGCGGGGGGGCATATAGGGACGGGGGGCCGTGCCCATGCCAGCAGGGGGGAATATAGGGACGTGGGGGCCGTGCCCATGCCAGCAGGGGGGGGTATAGGGGCGGGGGGGCCGTGTCCATGCCAGCAGAGGGGAATATAGGGACGGGGGGCCGTGTCCATACCAGCAGAGGGAATATAGGGACGGGGGGGTGCCGTGTCCATGCCAGCAGGAGGGAATATAGGGACGGGGGGGCGTGTCCATGCCAGCTGGGGCGAATATAAGGTCGGAGGGGCCGTGTCCATGCCAGCAGGGGGGAATATAGGGACAGGGGGGCCGTGTCCATGCCAGCAGGGGGGCATATAGGGATGGGGAGCCGTGTCCATGCCAGTAGGGGGGAATATAGGGACGGGGGGCCGTGTCTATGCCAGCTTGGGGGGGAATATAAGGACGGAGGGGCCCTGGGATGGGGAGCAGTGTCCATGCCAGCAGGGGGGAATATAGGGATGGGGGGCCGTGTCCATGCCAGCAGGGAGGAATATAGGGACGGGGGGCCGTGTCCATGCCAGCAGGGAGGAATATAGGGACGGGGGGCCGTGTCCATGCCAGCAGGGGGGAATATAGGGACGGGGGGCCGTGTCCATGCTAGCAGGGGGGAATATAGGGACGGGGGGGCCGTGTTCATGCCAGCAGAGGGAATATAAGGAAGGAGAGGCCATGTGAATGCCAGCAGGGGGGCATATAAGGACGAGGGGGCCGTGTCCATGCCAGTAGGGGGGAATATAGGGATGGGGGGCCTTGTTCATGCCAGCAGGGGGGAATATAGGGATGGGGGGAGGCCGTGTGAATGCCAGCAGGGGGCATATAGGGACGGGGGGGCCGTGTCCATGCCAGCAGGGGGGAATATAGAGACGGGGGGGCCGTGTCTATGCCAGCAGGGGGAGAATATAAGGACGGAGGGGCCCTGGGATGGGGAGCCGTGTCCATGCCAGCAGGGGGGAATGTACGGATTCGTGGGGCCGTGTCCATGCCAGCAGGGGGGAATATAGGGATGGGGGGGGGCCATGTCCATGCCAGCAGGGGGGAATATAGGGACGGGTGGGCCGTGTCCATGCCAGCAGGGGAGAATATAGGGACGGGTGGGCCGTGTCCATGCTAGCAGGGGGGAATATAGGGACGGGGGGGCCGTGTGCATGCCAGCAGGGGGAATATAGGGACAGGGGGGCGTGTGCATGCCAGCAGGGGGGAATATAGGGACAGGGTGGCGCCATCTTATAATCAGGTGCGTTTTATAAATGAAAACTACGGTATATAAATAGATTTGTTGCTATTGAATATTCTTTAATCCACATTAAGTAGTAAACTAGGTTTCCAAATAACATTCAATGAGATTACTGTTTTCTTGTGCGTTTTTTTTTTTTTCTGTGAACAGTCATGGGATTCTTTTTTCCGCAATGCTGATGCTGATTCCTCGCCAGGTGAAGCCCATCAGATAGCAAATGCAGCAGATATGCAAAATAAAGCATTGTTGATTCGCAGCCAAGGTCTTGCTATGGCTCCAGCCAAAGCAGAGAAACTGGTGGAGGACCATCTGGCAGTGCAGTCATTAATCAGAGCATACCAGGTAAGCTCCTTATAATGAAATAGCATCCCTGGAAAATGACTATTTGTTTGGTTACATAATTTAACCCAGAGTTTCAAACTGTCCACCAGGTAAATACACATAAGATTAGTCTATGTGTTGCCTTAAAGTAAACCTGTCAGTAGGGTTGTGCTCAGTTACCTACAGTGTCAGGTCGACGCCGTTATACTGATCAAAATGATACCTGGGTTGATGAAATCCATCTTGTGGTTGTTTAATCTTTATTTTCAGTTTGAGATTTTCGTGCTCCGGGGTGGGGGGGAAGGGTCTTATTGTGGTGCTCTGCGTACATATTCATCTGTATGACTTCTGACAGGTCACTGGTCCCTCAGAGACATATCCCCTATTTTACATACTGAATGTAATATGGTTTTGAAAAAAAAATAATTCACATTCATCAGGCATGTGACAGCGGCGCCTTAGCTGTAGCATGATATGGCAGATAGCAGAGGTCGCGCTACATATTTTTCAGAGGAGTAAAAATACTCCTCCCAATATTTTTGAGGAGTATTTTTCACCACGGAGGAGTACGCAATTTGTATGAATTAAAATTGGCCATACAGGGGTATACATTGCCGTGCTATTAAAAAAAACATTAGGTGAGATTGTGGGTGTAATGTCATGGAGCAAACTACATGACGGGCAGTGAGCTTGTGCTCCCTCTTAAGAGTGTCCGGTGCCCAGATAGCAGCGCCAACACATAATATGAATGTTCCAGCACACAATCAGCAGTGCCCACATCACAGAATACCCTGCACCCAAAATCCAGAGACCACAATGTCCTACACATCATGTGCAGCTAATGAAAGGCACGGTGCAGCCCCCCGTATATAGTGCCATCGCAGTGTGCATAGTCCTTACAGCGTGCCCACACTCCGCTGTCACCTTGGCTACACGTCACAGGGTGCACGGTGCCAGCCATCTGTTGATTTACTGAACCCAGACTGAGCGGACTGTGCCCACACCCACACGGTCAGGACAGGACCCCAGAGGTCATCCTCGGATAATGCCCACAGGGGTCTCTGGATGTCCCCCCGGTCCGCACCACATCCAGTACCCACTCTCCGGGGCACCTCCTGCCATTTGTCACCAGCCACAATGAACTGATTGATGCCCCTGGAAATGAGAACAAAAGCCATGCGATGCCCAGACCAGAGAGCGGACCACCAGAGAGCGGACCACCCTGCTGCCTAGGAAACACCTCACCCGCTGTGCCCACCACCATGACACCGTGCCCAGGGGTCAGACCCATGCCTTTATTACTGCCCCCAATGAACCATGGGCACAGGAGACCCAATAATGGGGAGAGCAGGGGGCAATGCCCACCCCCAATGCCCCCGGGGCAGATGCCAGCTGCAGCCCGCAGGGGAGCAAAGTTCCAGGCAGTACTTGCCTGTGGCACAGAGCAGAGCCATGCAGCCCAGTATCGTGGCCGCCATTGCCCAGTCCTGGGGCCGCTTCAATCCAGCAGCGCCTGGTGCACGCTCACAGCCCGGGCAGCACCTGGCACCGACTCTCCGCTGTCTGCGGGGGCTCCAGCACAAGAGCGAGGAGCGGAACATTCCACTGCGCCCGGGAGCAGGGGGAGGCGGAGCGTGTGTGACAATGAGCCCGACCGCGGAGCGCAACAGGTGGGAGACGCTCGCCTCCCCGCCCCCCCTCTCCTGCCAGTGGTACAGCCTGGTCTTCCAGCCGCAACATCTGATACTGCCCTTTCCCCAGCTCTGTCCAGCTCGCTGCCACTGTAGCTTAGAATGATGCGTCCCGTGGACGTATCGTACTAATCTGAAGGCGTTTTTTCGCCTGCCTGTGCGTCAGACGCCCAGACAGGCGTTAATGCGACCTCTGGCAGATAGTATGCATATTTTCATTTTATTTACACATATAGTTTTGTTTTTATGAAACTTTTCTTTTCAAACAATTTTGGCCGAAAAAAAAAATTGGGCTTCATCAAGATGGTGTAGCAGCATCTATCAGAACTCTATAGATGCTACTGCATGGGCAACTGCGCCATTTTGTTTTAAGAAAATTTCTTAAAACTATATGTCTAAATAAAACAAAAATCTGCATATTTTCTCTACAGCGCTGCTGCTTGTCTGATGAATGTGA